>NC_082724.1:45703633-46903633 GCF_030144855.1 Hypanus sabinus | reverse complement strand
AATCAAGGATTTCAGGAGTAGATGGCTGTTCTCTCACCATTACTGGTTGATCAGATTTTTCAATATGAAATACCAACACTTGCATTAGACTCCATTATGTAGGTAAAACCATCTCATTGTAACTTGCATCTATACATAGCAACAAGATTGCCAGGGGATCACACCTATATCTGATCCTCCACACATCATATATTATGGAATCCTGTACCACATTCACAGGAACTAAAATCTCATGCTAAATTTATTGACCAACAGGGAAATAACCAAAATTAATTTCTCTCATTCCTAGAAAGTACCAACACTTGTATTAGACTCCATTATGTTGGTTAATCAAATTAATAAGTTTTAAAAAAATATTTATTCATGTTTCAGATTTTGGGTGTCATGAGCAAGTCCAACATTTACTGCTTTTCCTTCATTGCCACCTTAGAAGGTGAGTTTCCTTCTTTAATGACTACAATCCTTCTGATAAAGGTACACCCATAGTGCTGATGGGAAAGACATTACAGGATTTAGACCAATAAACATTAAAGGGCCATTGATGCACCTCAGTTAAATGATCGAAATGTCTTGTATCAAGGAAACCTTCTTTCTACTGTGAAAATGTTATGAAACTGCAGGCGCTGGCAATCCAATAGAACAGTAAATGCAGGTCAAGCAACAACGTAAAAAGCATTCTTCTGCTGATTTTCTCCTCAGATACATACATACCCTGGCAATTTGCACACAAAGCTACTTTGCAAAAAAGCAGAGAGCAGCATAGAATTGTTAAAGTTGTATTAACCAAAATTACTGGACCCAAGATCACATGAAATTGTATGTTTACTACATTGCAAAATCACCATCTTCAGGCTATCATTCATTTAATCTTGAATAAAGATAATTACTTCAGTATCATAAATGAAAATTTTACACCCAATCAAATAATGCTCAGTCAGTACTTTTATGTGAACTCCAATGGTTCAAGATTGCAGGTCACTAGTTCGTTAAGTAGTCATACCGTATGCTGTTTGTGTTAGCTTGTTAAATTACTCAATATCCACATTCCAGTTTAGTTTAACTGTGATTTTAACTGAAAATTGATAGAAATGTAATTGACATGAAATGAAACCATAAACAATCCTCTCGACTCCTAAAGCAACTCCCTCTGTGTTACAAATGACAAACACTAGTAAAATGTTGGTATTGGTCTGATTTTGCTGAATGCTTCAGAAATTCGGATAAAAGAGCAAGCTTTCCAAGAGTGCCATCTTTAAAGGCATTGCAGTGGAATCTGATTATGATGGGCACTAAGTATTCTGTGATTGTGTTAATATTTTCAACCTGTCCACTGTCTCCCAGCAAGTCAAGGCATTTCTAGACAAAGCACTCCATAAAGTCTGAGTCGATGAATTAGTTGATCTCAGTTAGGACGTTAACTTTTCTCTATATTTGCTGGGGTGGGATGCCTAAATTTCAAATGCTGCATGATTACACTGGCTGTTAACGCATTCAAGGGTGATGATTGTGCCCACCAAATGCTGGATCACTAGCTGAAGGGACTTGTATATGAGGGATCACCATACAAAACCATGCAGAAGTACTTTAATAGATTATTCCATTCAAAACAAGTTACGGAAAAAGCAAAAGATCTGCAGATTCAGGATATCTGAAATATAAACAGAATGAGCAAGAAATACTCAGCAAGTCGGGCAGCATCTGTGGCTAGCGAAACAGGTCAATGATCTTTCACTAGAATTAGGAAGAAGTAACAGGACGAAGAGGAGAGAGTAAAGGATGTACTTGTGCTAAGGTGAAGATCACAATAGACTGAGGAGCTTAAGTGGTGTTGCATGTGTCTTGGTTTGAAGTTTTTCCAACACCCCCCAACAATCTTTTCTATAATTAGTAAATAATTTACATTCTGTGTGTCATTGGGATCTACGTGTCTGTGATGCTGCTGAAAGCATGTTTCCTTTGTAACTGTACCTCTTTGTACTTGTGCATATGACAATAAAGATAACTTGAACTAGGGTGGCTGAGAGAGGGTGGGAAGGTTTCTTAAGTTTCAGTTTATCTCTTCAGGGATGCAAATAAAAGAAGATAAATAAGAATAGAGGAGAGGAAAGACATTTTGCTTTCCTCATTTATAGCAATGAATTTTTACCTCTGGCTAAGTTTGGTCAAAAAGTCATCAACCTGAAACATAAACCTTTTTTTCTCTCCACTGATGCCACCCAACTTATTGAGCATTCCTGGCCTCTTCGGTCGTGGGATAAGTTACTTTTATTTGACTCATCTATTCAGAAATTCAAGGGAATCAATCACTTATTCACACAAGTTCATTATTATTGACCTGGTTCATTGAAAGAATTATCCATTTATTCACATTTCCTGGTTCTAACCTCAAGACCCATTAATTTTTCCTGCCTGCTTCAAGCATTTACTCAATTCCCTTCTGGAATTTATCATTGAAACTGCTCCACTACATTTTCAGGCCACGTTTTACACATTGATTCAAATTGTGCCAGCAAATAGCTTTCTTCACCTTGTTATTTTGTCTGCCAATTTTCTTAGTCATGCTTCTAACATTTCTTTCTTAAAAATGTTGAATTTCATTATCACATCTCCTCTTAAAACTTTACAGTCTTGGGAAAATATGTACATTTCTTTAGTCTCTATTCGTAATTTAAGTCGCTCAACAGCATCGGCAATGTCATGTAAATTAATTAGCTGACCAATTTTTTCAACTGTCATTTACTGTGAATATAATTATTAGATAGAAGGAATCATTCTTTTTCCTTGTTATGCAAAAAAGAAAGTGTTAAGTTTCAATTATTTCTTCAAATACAAATTCCTTTCAAAGTTTGTCTCCATTAAATAAATCATTAAGTGTAGTAAATTCATTGTAAATATCATACTGATTAAAGAGTAGATTTGAGAATCAATATGGAATTTTGCATTACGGATTACAGGTACATTTCATATCTAATTTAATGAAATAGCAATTGATTCAAAAAGCAGACACTGGAAGGATTCACAACTCATCATTTCCAATTTGATCTAAACACACTCAATTCTCCTAGTTAATTATACGTACTTAAGGTGATACAATGCTTTTCAAAGAGTTTTAAGTTTTATACCAGATGCTTCTGATTTGACATGACTAGGGCAAAACTGGCTTGTTGCAACTTACTGTAACAAATAGTGTTGATTGCTACTTCACTATTCCATTGTTAGGTAAAAACTCTCAAGAGGCACAGGCAAAATTCTGAGCACCAAATTGTACATGACAATAGATTATTTGCCCTAATCACAATGGCAATAATTGATCTCATGGGAAAATAACTATACTCCTGAAAAGAAGTGAAGAAACATTATTTTGGCCATTCTGCATGTAATCTCTCAAAATAAATTATTTCTAGTATTGTAGTGAGTCTTTATATTGAAAACAAATCCCATGCCTTCTGACTCCTAGGAATTTCTGAGCAAGGTCTGAACTAATGTGCATCTTAATATTGCCTTTCACTCACCCCACCACTGGTAGCACTGTGTTCTGAATTTGACACACTTCTACCAGAATTTTCATGGTCACTATTTTACTCTGCGGTCATGCTCTGCTCTCAAAGACATTTTCAGTATTTTCTGACCATTTTCTGCTATGGATTTATTAGATTCAATATTATCTCCATTTATCACTTGTACATATCAAATTGTACTTTCCAAAGTTATCACGCATTGTTGTCTGAATAAACCACAACACCAATACTCAATTCACAAATGAGATTCAACAGAAGTGTTCAGCTTAATGTACAGTTTGTAATTGTCAACCTGAAATGCTAATGATATTGAATCTCAGAGACACTCACTCTACCGTGCAGTACAGACAAGTTGTGACAGGGTAATGACAGGACTGGGGTCTTGATAAATGGGCAAAACCTACCACCAGATTAAGGTGTGGGGATACAGATATTGCCCCCAGTGCTTATGTAGCTGTGTGTTCAGTTCAAAGTAAATGGACAGGAAGTACACCAGGCACCACCTATATACTCATCTCCATACTACTCCCTAACTTCATACACAATTCTAACCACCCCCACACTCAATCAAAATCTTATGCTCCACTGAGATTGGAAGTGTCACCTCAAGTGACAGGGGTATTGAGTTGGGTCTAAAAGGCAGCTTTGCAGCTGAGTCTGTCTGTTCCTGTTCACTGGATTAGGGTTAGAGTAGCATATGAATCGCTACTGAGGAATTCAATAGTTTGATAATGTCAGCACTCACTTTTCTGCACCCATTTGACAACACCACTCAGTTCAGTTTTGTGCTATTACCATGAATTAAAGTGACAAAAGGCACTGAAATTTGATTAAGATTGAGCATCATTCCATAGCCATAAGCAACATTTAATGAAATTGGACTGGTACTCCACGGATGAATTAGTATTATGTGCTGAACTGCACTTGCACGCTCTTACCAGCTTCCCTGGAGACCTGCACAAACGCCTCCACTCCACTCTCCCCGTAGCTCCCTTCTGAAGCTAAAGTAGACACGTAATTCCACCCCATAGCTTTCACTATGTCCACCATGGCCTGAGTCTGGTAGGAATCCGGAGGAACAACGCGTGAGAAGAAGGCATAGCTGCTGTTATCACTCAACTCGGGTGCTGTGGAGGCATAACTGATCTGCGGAATCTGAAGAAAACGAAAGAAGAAGAAAAAAACTAATCATTCATTCAGCATGGAAAGTGCAATTGCTACTTCGCATCTTAATTTTCAGAAACTTCACTTTCATGCAAGATAAGTATGCACTGAAGGAGGAAGTGAAGTCAGTCGTGATAATCAAGTTATGATGATTGATGCAATTCATTTCTCTACTTGACTGAACATAAAGACAGACTGTTAGAACTTTTGTCATTCCCAAACAGAGGCAACTAACAGTGAAGAAATATGAAGGCCAGTATTTAGTCAGTGGGAATGATGTGACTGATGGAAAATTGGTTTGAACATTAGTACAAGACCCTGTTTTCTTTGAGAGATGTATTGGAATAAACAGCATTGTCAGCTGCAATGGATGACTGCAATACCAAAAAGTACTTTGGCTTGAAGACCTGCCATCTGTAAAGAAACAGCAGTGTTTCTGCATCTGGCCAGAAATCCATCCCTCAGCAAGACTGGAAAAGAATTTTCACCAATCGCAGACCCAAAACCAGAAAGCAGGTAAGTGCAGGTACTGGCATTGTGCCATGGATTGTAACATTGCTAATTAAAAACCATGACAATGACAAGAATGGCAATTAGTAGTTCTATCTCACAATAAAAATGCAATGTTTTCAGAAATAATTCTATTGAAGTAGGAAATAAACCTAAATTTTGCTTTTCATAATTTGTAATATTACTGAGGGGGTGAAGCACTTTTTTGATTTCTTCAAAGAATATGGACAAGACAGGACAGGTGAATTCTATATCCCTATGATGAGGAAATAATGAGTCAGCCACACTGGTGGCTCTGGAGTCACATATAAATCAAATTACATTTCCTCCCTCAAGCCAATTAGTAAACCAAACGTGGACTTTCCTTGACACAAATGATTCTGAAGATGCTGGCAATCTTGAACAACACACACAAAATGCTGGATGAATTCAGCAGGTTAGCAAGCATCTACGTAGGGGGATAAATAGTAGACATTCCAGGCTCAGACCCTTCATCAGTTCTGAATTTTCTTTGGATGAGTTGGTCGGTTCAAAGTTTTGCTCATCTTTTGTTGGATAAAACAGAAAGCCAGGAGATCCATACTTGTTCTATATTCTTAAGTGGATATAAATGACCCTTTATAAATTCAAGGTTTCTTTCCCAATTCACACATACCAGCCATTTGATCCCTGCTGTTTAGAGGCCTTGTTGCGGACAAATCGGCAATAATCTCCACTACTTGAATGTACAGTTCTTTGAGACATGACTAAGCACATAAAAAGCGCACTTCACATTTGGCTGAAAGACTTGATAGTGAGCAGTGAAGAAACTTACGAAGTTTCAAGAACACCCGCCAGAGACAAATAAGATTTCAAATTTGATCTTCAGTCTGCACTGACTTCAGCAATGTTGATGTATTCAGATGTATATGTCTCAAAATGTGCAATAATTGCCCCCTTTAACCTAGGGTTGTTAAAGCCAAGAAGACACCCAAGCTTCTGTCTGCCATTTCAAAGACAATATGATCAGTGACCATGAATAGAAGGGAGATGGACAGTAACTAGTCTGTAAATTCCCTTTTAGTTAGACAATGATACACAGTTATAGCAAAGTAGTAGATTATGCCCTCAAAACACTCTATCAGAGCAATTCACTCATCTCATACCCCAATCATTTCTTCCAACTTAATTTATTCTATACATTTACCCAACTGCCATTTGAAGGCCATAATAGCACCTGCCTCCACATCTCCAGGAAATGCATTGCAGTTTCCAACCAATATGGAAAATACTTTCCTAATTCATTCTTAATTCTCTACACTTTATTTTATAACTATGACCTTTACTTCTCAACATCAAAATGAACAGCTTTCTACGATCCATTTTATGTAGACTGTTCATTTTATATACATCTGTCAAATCTCCCCTCAATCTTCTCTGCTGAAAGTAGCCCTGGTCTTTATCATCTATCCTACTAACTGTAGTCCCTTACACAGGAAACTGTCCCATAAATCTTTTCTGGGTCCTCTAATATTTTTTTCTGATAATGTAATATTCAGAATTGAAGATAATACTCTAACAGAAATCAGAACAGTATTTAATGAAGGGCCACGATAATTTCTCTTTTATACATGCTGCCTTTTATAATGAAGTCACAGATGTATCTATAACACAAGATAGCACAGAACAGCCACTCAGTGAAATAGAAGAACAAGCCAGTCACCCTTTTGGTTAATAACTCTGCTTCATTGACTCTTTGTAGCTCCACATCCTTAACAAAAATATGTCATACCTTGAAGCAAGTAGTCAGGTTCTTCACAACACACACAAAATACTGGAGGAGTCCTGCTGAAGGGTCTTGGCCCAAAGCATTGACTGTACTCTTTTCCATAGATGCTACCTGGCCTGCTGAGTTCCTCTAGCATTTTGTGTGTGTTGCTTGGATTTCCAGCATCTGCAAATTTTCTCTTGTTTGAGTCAGGTTCTTAAGTTAGGATAATCCAAAGAGAAAAGAGTAAGGTGGCAGAAGGAGAGACACAGAGGATGTACTGAAGGCAAATTTGTTAAAGTTGAAGTTTAACCTACACTGCATACACAATCACCTCCAAACAATCCTGGTAAATGCTAGCGAAATTGTGATATTTCCACATGCGTAGTCAAAGACAGAAGACACTAATTTGCTTTATAGTTTAGGCAGGCACATCTTTCACAGTACTTCATTGCAGGACTCCTCAAGAAGCCCAGTGGCAGAGTTTGATAGCACAAAGATTGCTTAGCATTTACATTGGAGCATCAGCTATCAGATCCTGCATAACGTTAGACATGTTGCAAGATCTACTGGCCGATTCATTACAGAAGATTCTGCAGGGCTACGGAAAAGAAAATAAAGTGGTCAAGTTCCATTTGTTTTAATAATTTCTATTTAGTTTATTGGTTGCAATTTTCTGTGCTCTTGGTTATGATTTTTTTTAAATAAACAGTATTTACAGTAATTATTTACATTTAAAAATAAAGATATTTTTAGTAATATCTTTAACCGTTAAGTGTCTGAATTTGCTGTTGTTCAGTCGTTGAGTCCGACTCTTTGTGACCACATGGACAACTGCACACCAAGCCTTCTTATGGGAAACTGCCTCTCTAAAATCCCCCAAGGTCATACACACTGTCTGAGTAATATTATCTATCCATCATAGCCTCTGTCATCTGCTCCTTTTTCTTCTCATTTCTTTTTCAATGAGAGAGGTTCAAGCAGGGAGTGAAAATAGCTGGCAACCGCAGGCAGGTGTCAAGATGTACCTTTAACATCCGATCCATTTTTTCTGTTCTGCAAATACAATTGTGTGACAGCAGTTGCAAATCTCACCAGCCTCAACAGCTCCAACACTCCAATTGTTAATTGAACCAAAATTGCAACTTACTGCCTACCAAAGTTTTGAAAACAAAATAATGCCAGACACGTTCAGGTATAGGCAGCATATATGAAGAGAGAAACAGAATTAGTGTTTCAGGTCAATGACCCTTCAGATTTGAAGTAGGTGAATCTGAACTCTCTCACTTTTTTTTATGCATGCACTCCAGTAGCATTGCCACACAACAGAAGACAGTATCAAGATGAAAGTTTGGATTCAAATCAGAGAGTATTATAATGTTATTGAACTGTTTAACCTGTTGAGATCAGGGATCTAACAGGTGAATTTAGCTCCAATACAGCTAGATCAATATGGTTTAATTCAATCAACAAAAACACACAGCCTTGGGTCTTACTCTAGCATTGCCAGCATAATTGACTTGCAATCGGACAACTCCACATAAATGAAGATGGTATTTCATGCACAAAGCAAATTACATGTTCCAAAAGTACATGTTATTTTAAGATCTGTGACCATGCTCCTGGATCAAATAATCATGATGAACTTACATCAACTGCACTCATGTCTAGGATCTTGAGCTTCATCCTTACTAGATACCAGGAATTCAACGGACAACTTTTAGCAGATTTTAATTCTCTTTTGAAACTTGACTACTCTACAATATAAACAAAAAACGTATTTGTATAGCTGTTGTTTCTAAACATATTTTCAATTACCCAAAATCAGAGTACTGTTAAAAAGGAAACATTGGTGTCTACCTAGTTTCAGCATTATTTAAAAATGTGCTAAAATACTTTTCAATAAATTTTTGAGAGCAAAAGTAATGTAATTGTAATATGGTCCCCGATTACATCTTGCAATAACCAAAGATTTCATGAAAACTGAAAAAGCTCAAAATTAAGGCAACATTCCAATGTTTTTTTTTTAAATCAAGTTCAGTAACTGTAGCCAAAGCATAATCACCAGGTCAACTAACAACATCAGGAATTTACTAACTATTCAGTTCATGAAATAACATTTAGTTATCATGAGTCAGTTGCTATGTCTGTTAGTAATGAAAATATTTCCTGTTATGCATCAAGTATGTTTTTAATTATTCATTATTTTCCTAATTAATTTAGGTAATATTTACAGCAACAGTTTCTGCAGGGTTGACACCATAGGAGACTTCATTATATTTCTTCTCACCCTATCATTTGTAAATATGCTATTTCATTCTCTCATTTCCTCTATCTCATCTGTTCTCAGATGAGGATTTTCTTTCTGGAACATCTGATGTGTCCTTGTTTCAATGAATGGGGTTTACCTGACACCACCATCGATGTTGCCTCACTGGCATCTCCCCCATTTCCCCAGACAGCTGCCCTCACATCACCCTCTCGCAATCATAACAGAGTTAGGTTTCCCTTGTACTTGCCTACCACCCGATGAGCCTTCAGATCCAGCAGATCATTCACTGTAAAAACTGCCATCTCCTACCACTAAACACAGCTTTCTGTCCCACAACCCTCTGCTTTCTGTTGAGATCACTCTCTATGTGACTCCCTTGTTCACACGTTCCTCCCTGCACATCCCTGCAGTTATGACAAGTGCTACTCTTGCCCCGTCACTTACAACTGCAGCGCCACTCAGAGCTCTAAACAATCCTACTAGGTGAAGCAATTTCATTAACTTTCAGTAATTTATCCCTCCTCCTCTTTTTTTTCCATTTCCCATTTTAGGTCCCCTCTCACTCTTTTTTTCATCTGTCCTCCCTCTGGTTTCCCTCCACCTTCCCCTTCTTCCATGTTCCACTCTCCTCCCCTATCTGATTCTATTTTCAGACTTTTTAACCTCCTCCACCTGTCACCTCTTGGCTTCTTACTTCACCTACCCACCCACCTTATCCCTCACGTTGCCTGCTAAGTTATACTTCTTCCCCTACCTCCACCACCTCATTCTGACTTCTTCCCCTTTCCTTTCCAGTCCTGATGAATGGTGTCAGTCTGAAACATTGATTGTTTATTCCCCTCCATAGATGCTGCTTAACCTGCTGAGTGTCTCCAGCATTTGGTATGTCACTATAGGAGAACAGGCTTGTTAACACTTGGGAATGCAGTTCTTTAATGAGAACTGTGCAGCTATTTTCTGGTGAATTGCCATTATTTTAGAACTGTGAGATAACGACAATGATATCAGCCACCCAAATTTGGAGCATAAAAGCTTGGACAAAACACCAAACATCTGAGGGCATAAAAAGCTAAAAAAAAAAGAGACAGAAGACAAAAGCAATCATTAGCTCTTCTGATATTTTTACGCAATTAAAGATAACAGAATACCGTATATTGCGTAGGTGTTGACAGCAAGAGGATATTTTATAGCACAGACCTAATGGATGTGACATCAACAACTTCCCACCTTTTCACAGCCTTTGCTATTCCAGAGTACTTTACAGCTTCCCACCAGATCTACTCTGCTGGGAAGGAGAGGTTATCAGACTAGTGACAGTGGTAACTGATGGGAAGATTTACATTGTGTGAATATTACACTATGAGCCTGATTCTGGGCTTTTGAACTGTACATTTGCACCAACCCTCAGAGGCAGGAAACTTCCACCCTCATCTTTTACTTTACCAGATTGTGAATTTTGGCTAATAGAGCTGAAAATACACATAATGGCAAAACAAACCCCAAACTCTCCCCCTTTTATATCATACTGACAACCAGGTGCAGCAATTGCAATAAGGAACACAAGACTAGTCTATGAAGGCAAACTAAGTTAACAGAGATTTTGGTGTTTTCTGATATAACAATAACACAAAACAATTTTAACATTCTGATAAATAAATTTTTAATTGTTCTTTTACAATCACCAATAAGAATTAAATTGTAAAGCAGTGCAGTTATTTTGTGGAAGTCTAGTTTTGCGAAGTCCCAGCTAACCTCTTTTTGTTACTCCCCTTAAGTATTCATTGTGGATCCAAAAAATGATAAATAAGAGGAATATGTGTTTTTTGTATTTGCACAGTTTGTCTTCTTTTCCACACTTGGTGTTTGTTAATCTTTGTGTGTTTGATTCAAACTTATTTATTTTTTTCTACTGTGAATACCTGCAAGAAAATTAATTTCAGACTAGTATATGGTGACATATGTACTTGGATAAAAAATTTACTTTGAAAGGGTGGAGCTTAGGAGGGTTAACAGCACCTATCGGTGACTACTTTGCTTGCATCTTCAGAAACAGCTCTATTTCTATCTTTAATATCTCTACTTTCCCCTTTCAGGATTCTTTTGAAGACCCCAACTTGGAGTTGCATGCTGACTTTGGTTCTTTGCTGGAATGGAACCCACTCTCAGGGTCTCACCATTGGCCACTTTTCGATATAGCTAGGACGTGGCCTAGAAGACTGGTGCGCCTTCAGGGTTCCAGGGTTCCATGGCTCTGGAGGGGGGTGGATGCAAGGTCGGTGTCTCTGCAGGAAATTGGTTTGTCGTGGGAGAAGGAAGATCGAAAGCAGTGAGCTGGCTGCTGTCTGCGTCTCAGAGACCCAAGTTCTTTGGGCACAGGACTTGGAAAAAGCAACGCCACAGACTTTTAACATGTAAATCAGTGCTGTTATGTCTTCCCCCTTTCTGTGAAATGAGGTCATCCCTTTTTCCCCTTATTAGAGAGAGAGAGAGAGAGAAAGATTGTGGTATGTCGAATTACCAGGTGAATGAATAGTCTTTGGGATTGTAACGTTCTCCTTCGGGTGTAACGAACGCCGAATTTAACGTCCGGATAAACCACAGCCAATGCAAACCAGATCGCAGTAAGATTAACCATTTACTGTTCACTCTTCACATTAACATATGGTAAAGACTGTTGATAAAACAATACAAGATTGATACAGTATTTGTTCCTTCCTTAATATCACATTTCAAGTGTAAATACTTGCAAAGGTGACTATAACTACATTACACTAAGGTGCAGTATACAGGGAGAGTTTACCTGCTCCATTGACTACTTTAAATACACTTCCATGCAAACTATCCGCGACTCTTTAACTAACGAAAGCATAAACATTATCTACCGTCGTTACTTCTAACAGGATCGGCATTAACATCTTAGTTCAATATATCGATTATCTATTAACTTACAGCGTTGCTCTCACTGTGATTTCTCATGCCTGCAAAACTACTTCTGCTCAGGTGAGCCTCGTGGTAAGCACCCACCCTCACGCTAATTTCAAACCGGTATTTTCCCACAAGACGCGGCGAAACCGGATGTGACGTCATCGCATGCCGATATATTTTACATGCAATGAATATACTTTAAACACTTCTAATTCTAACTAGAAAATACTATTGAATGAATTACTAAGCGAAAATATTATAAACTAAATAACTGTCGTAAAGACAGCACATGGATAATGCAAGTCTGTGCCTTTATTGATGCAGTGCTACACACTTGAGTGCTCGATGGAAGGAGCTGATGCTTTTTTTTGCTGTCGGGGGAGGAGGGGATTGTCATTTTGCTGCTGCTTGTGTGTGGGAGGGGGATCTGGGGGAAGGCTTTGTGGTTCTAGCCTTTAATTGCCATTCATCCTTTGGGGCACTCCTCTGTTTTCATGGATGTTTACGAAGAAAAAGAATTTCAGGCTGTATATTGTATAAACTCCTCTGACATTAACCGTACTTTTGAAACCTTTGGATTTTGAATTCTGGAACAGCAAAAAAACATGGGAGAACAGACCATTCAGTGCTGTGTAAAAGTATTTAGCTCCCAACCCTTTGTTCACATAAATGAGTATTACAACCAGAGATTTTGCTCAATTTAACTGAGAATTTTCATTAGTGAATCACATGCTTCCTTTTTTCAGTGTAGAGCCCAATGAAAACAGAGAAGATTATAAAGCATGAAAAATTAAAAATTCAAAAGCTGAAATGTCAGCAGTTTTAAAGTATTCATCCCCCTTTGTTCAATACTTAGTTGAACCACGTCTCATAGCTATTATAGCCAGCAGACTTTTTGGATAAGTTTCTATTAGCTTTGAACAATGTGATGGAGCAAGATTTGCCAATTCCTTCTTGCAAGATTGCTCAAGTTGGGCTAGGTTATTTGGGGAACAGCAGTGGACAGTAATCTTGAGGTCTTGCCAAATATGTTCAATCTGATTAATATCAGGATTCTCAGCTACTAAAGGACATCAATTTTCTTCATTTGAAGCCACTCCATGGTTGCTCTGGCAGAGTGCCTTGCATTGTTGTCTTGCTGAAAGACAAGCTTCTTCCCCAGTTTAAGCTTTTTAACAGAGGCTATCAGGCTTTCATCCAGGATCTCTCTGCATTTAGCAGCATTCATCTTCCCATCTATCTTGACCAGATTTCTAGTCCTTGCTGCTGAAAAACATCCCCTTAGTCCTCCACTATATTTACAGTGGGGATGGTGTTACAGGCTGATGTGATGCACAGTATTAGATTTATGCCACATGTACCACTTGGTGTTGAGGCCGAAGTATTCCACTTTAATCTCATCCGATCACAAGACCTTCTTCCACATCTTTACAGTATCTAAGTGATTCTTTGCCAATTCTGTATGGGCAAGGATATGCTTTTTTTTTAAGTCAGTACTTCTTTCTTGCCACTGTTCCACAAATACCCTTTTTTGGCAAGGCCTTTGAGAGTGTGGAGCCATGAACTTCATCTCCAGTAGCAGCCACTGAATTCAGCAGCTCACTCACAGTGACTGTTGGTATAACAGTAGCCTCTCTTACAAGTATCATTCTTCACCAGTGAACAAGTTTAAGAGGAGCATCCTGACCTGGGCATTATGGCTGTGTTATCATATTTTTTTCACTTTTTCCACAATGGACTGCACTGAGCTCTAAGGAATGTTCGGTGCCTTTGAGATGGTCTTGTATTCTTCCCCAGATTGGTGCTTTTCTATTATCAGTTCCCTGATTTACCACGTTGTATGTTCTTTTCTCTTCATTTTGGCATCGTCTGTTGAAAATCTACCACACTGCTGGGTGTCACAGAGAGAAGGGAACAGCAAAAAGACATGGGAGAACAGACCATTCAATTTCTTATGAATTCATAGAAAACAAGTGATCCTCCAATTTTCTACATCAACAAATTGGGTGAATTGGTAAGGTATTACAGTATATTGCACCTGAGAAAGTTAGCATTGTAATTTAAAAGGGAAGAAATACTCTCTCAACCTCACAATCTGGGTTTTTAATTTTTAGTAATTTATTGACAGGTTTCAGAATTTTTCTTTTGATTTAACATGAAGTGTAATGTTTTGTAGATTATGCTCAAAAATTCCTACTTCAATATATTTTAAATGTTAAAAAATAAGACATCAAAATGTGGAAAATAGTTGTGAGTTCTGAATACTTTTGCAAGACTATGTAAATAATTAAGATCTGGTACACACATGCAATGACGGCTGATGCATTAATTTACCTCCGGGTAACTGCAACAGTAGAAGGCAATGCTTTGGCAGTGTGGAGCCTTCATCTGAAAGTATTTTTTTCTAGTTAGTACAGGAAGAAGTTACTGTCCTTAGATGCATTATAACACAAAGTCACAAAAGTGATTTCAGGATTTAAAATTATTGAATTATGATTTTAGAAGATTGATTAAGAATCTAAGTGTATGATTAAAACAAAGATCCAGTGGACTGGTAATGGAGAAACTATTTTGTTTGAAGAACTTATTATGAAAATGGTCAGTAGCCTTTTATTAGGCAATGTTGTTTGGAGTAGAAGTATGCTCAGGTCTTGGTCTTACTGAACACTGGAATTGATTCAAAGAGCTGAATGGCCCATTTTCCTTTTGTCCTGTGATTAATAGACTTACAGCTGAATAATGCTGGTTAAGATCCATCACCAGGAATTGTAATCTACCCATACCCTCACGTGCTTTGGACTGCATGTGGAGGGCCAGCCTTGTTTGACCTGTATCTACAAGCCCAACACCATGATCTGATAGGTGACAGATTGGTGATAGCACTGTAATCAGGCCCTACCACTAAAACAACCCTGAAAACTTTTAAAAGTGGGGATTAATGTTTTTCTGGGAGTCAGAAATATGTTACAATAAGCTTATACTACATTAACAAGTGGATCCAAAATGGATTAAAATCAGGAAATGCTCAAGTTAGCTCAATGGTATGAGATTAATTAGCTTAAGACCCAAGATATAAAATCTCCCTTAAACCAGGCTATATGTGGTTGTGATTTTCATTGTGTTGGTGTGAATGAACACATAGAAGCAGACATATTTGTTGCTATTGTTAGCAGTTTCAGAGGATGGAATTAGATCCAGAAATTCAATGCATGACTGCATTCCTGGTGCAAGGTATTTATAATGCAAAAGCTGCCTTCTTCCATTTCTTGAACTGATCAAGCATAACCAGGAATTCACTGGAGAAATATACAGGTCTACAATATGTGGCTCCAACAGAAACAATCCAAAACTTAATTAGAAAGGGCAAATTCGTTCACTGAGCAAATGCATAATAAAAAAGATTTTCAGTTTTATGCGTTAAGGATGATCAGCACAACAATACTAGGTATTGGTTTTATATACAGAAAGCACTCAAGTACTAAAGTTTTATGTATATATATATTTATATTTTAATAAACAATCTTAATAGACAGGGAATTTCCACCAACACTCCTGAACACAGTGAGTCATATTCCATTTTGATAATTGGCAAGCAGATTCAAAGGGCCAAATGGGCTTATTCCAGTCCTATGCCTTGTGATTTTATTATATGTTTTAGTCATCTACTTATTGTTTTTCCTGTGATAAGTATCACACTTAACATTTGACCAATGATGATCACACGCACGAAGGTGCCTGGGTGCAGCCGGACCCTCGTTCCCATTCGCTCATTGCTGCAGTTTATGCTTTGGACTCTGTTGTTCAAGTTATGATGTTTCTAGTTACTCCATTTTTATTACTATTTTGTGCAATTTTGATTCAAGTGGACTGGCTCTGCGGCCTGCAGCCAATGAATGAAACAGCACTCAATCAAAGTAAACTGAACTAAATTGTACATTCCATGACTGTTTCAAATGACTTGTGGAGTGATGTTTAACATTCTGCATTTTTCACTCATTTTTTTTTACCGTTTGCACAATTTGTTCTT
Organism: Hypanus sabinus; assembly: GCF_030144855.1. Classification (NCBI taxonomy): domain Eukaryota; kingdom Metazoa; phylum Chordata; class Chondrichthyes; order Myliobatiformes; family Dasyatidae; genus Hypanus; species Hypanus sabinus. The sequence continues at coordinate 46,887,470 of NC_082724.1, read as the reverse complement.
TTTTTCCCTGTGCGTTGAGTGTTTGATGTTTTTCTTTGAACGGGTTCCAGAATTTTCTTTGTTTCATGGCTGTCTGTGGGAAGACAAATCTCAGGGTTGTATGTTGCATACATCCTGTGATAATAGATGTATTTTGAATTTTTAAATCAAAGTATAGGTGTGAGATTGAAAATCTATTTGTTTGGTGTGTTACGAATGTGCCACAGCTCTGAGGGGCCAAAGGGTGCGGGGTAGCCCCCTCCTTTTTGAGAATCGCAAGATCACTATTGAGTCTGTTCAGGAGACCCAGGAAATGAGAGAAAGACATGCAGAATCCACAAAGAGTTTGGAATGTGTCCTGGCCTCCGAACGGCGGAGCCATGGATACCGGCTATTGTCTCTTGGAGACGGACTTGTGTATTGAATCCGGTATGATGCATCAAAGCCCCAGGCAATGAACCGAGGGGAAGGTTGGTGGAGGGATTGCATCATCCCAACCTGATTGACATCTGAGACCCTGTGAGTCAGGATAAAAGAGGGTCTGTGGGAACAGCCCCTCAGATGCACCAGAAGAAACGCTAGTAATCCCATAATAGCGAAAGCCAGTGGGAAGGCCACGTGCGTCTGTTTCCATTTGCCCCGGAATCGGTGGTCCTTTACCACAGAAGAACGGTTTTTAGCTAAGAACGGGGAAATCAACTCCCAATGACTCTCGAAGGATTGACATCTTAAAAGGAATGGGCAAGTTTTAACCCGTCTTTCTCTCAAACCAAAAGGCTGCAGCTTGAATGACCTAAGGTGACTTTTATATTTCCATTGGACAATACATTATCTCCTAGACAACGATAGACCTATTCCTTATTGATTATTATTATACCCGCGACATATATTATCTGTATGTTTGCATTGATATTATTTTTGTGTATTTTTATCAATATGTACTGTTAAAAATAGTATCATCAGACTTCAACGGACCTCTCTATCTTTGCTGATAAGTGACCCAGTTACGGGGTACATAACAGGTGCCAAAACTAAAGCCTCTCAATCCAACGCCAGCAAAACCGAAGAGCTGATTATTCACTGAAGGAGGAAAATGCTGGAGGTCCATGAGTCAGTACTCATTAAAGGAACATAGTTGGAGAGGGTCAGTGCCTTTAAACTCTTTGGCATTAACATATACAATGAACAGTCCCTGGATCAGCATACAAGTGGCTGCACAGTAGCACCTCAACTTTCTTAACAGTTTGTGTGGATTCAGCATGTCACCTAAAGCTTTGACTTAATTCCATAGATGCACAGTAGGATTGAGAGTCTCCTGAATGATTACATCATGGCCTTGTGTGGAAACACCAATGCCCAGGCACAGAAAGTAGAGGATAGAGCCCAGTTCTTCACAGGCAAAGCCCTCCCCACCAATGTGTATATTAACATGGAGTGTTGCTACCTGAAAGCAGCATCCATCATTAAATACCAGGTCTATCCAGGCCAGTCCCTCTTCTTGTTACTACCATCAGGAAGGAGGTAAAGACATCTTAGCTCCCACACCACCAGAATCAGGAACAGATACTACCATGCAAACATCAGGCTCCTGAACCTAACCAGTGTGGATAATTCCACTCACCACAACTTTGAACTGATCCTACAATCTATAGACACACCTTACAGGACTCTTTACAAATCATGTTTTCAATATTTTTGTTTGTATTTGGTCTAGGTCTGTTTATGTATGGTTTTTCATAATTTTTTTTAATTGTATTTCTTTTTTTCCTGTGAATGTCTGCAAGAAAATAAATCCTAAGGTAACATGTCATAACATAACATTTGTAAGTTGATAATAAATTTATTTTGATATTTGAAATATGTCGCCTCGAGAACGGGGTTCACAGGAGAATTTAAATATTGCTCCAATAAAGGATAGCCTGGTAAATGATAGTCAGCATTAAGCACTCCCACAGGGTGAATTTACTTTTGGGTTCTCATCAACCAGCCTCAGTTTTAACCTCACCGTGAATGTTAGTCCTTTCCAAGTTGTCAAGCATTTGATCATTTATCCTAAAAACATCATATTTTGCACAGTGTCACATGCAATTCAATTTTGTTTCTGCGAAAACCCTTTGATAAGTTTTGCCATATTCAAGGGCAGTTGCTGTTATATATGAAATGATTTGTGGGCTGGAAACTTGTCATGTTACTCCCTTTCTGGAAGTCATTCACTCCAGCAAAGATGAAGGATATTGCCAGTTCTCCAGGATCTGACTCATTCTGCATCAGTGACCTTGCCTGCTGTGCAGAATCAGAGGTTCATATAATGATACTACCCAGGAGGCCATTCAGTTGATACCATGCTGATACTTTGAAAGAGTTCTCCAATTAGTTTTACTCCTGTCTTTTTATTTCATTTCCTTTGAAATGCACATTCATATCCTTTCTGAATGTTGTTATTAAAGATGCATTCACCAAGCTTCAAGGCAGTTCATTCCAGCACATAACATCTCCATATGCAAAATGTGTTTTCCTCATTTTTTTTTTCCAATTGCATTATGTCTGTGACCTCTGTTTACACTCCCTTCTTTCACTGGAATCAATTTCTTCTGATTTTCTGAGCAAAACCTTTGACAATTTTGAAGAACACTTTAAATCTCCCTTTAATCTTCTGAGGCAGAGAGCCACCCTAGTTTCTGTGACATTGCCACACAATTTTATATCATGGGGGAAATTCAAGGAGATTAATTTTCCTCTGTCTAAGGTTTGAACTTCTAAAATATGGGCTAGTCCAATACCTTATTTGAAATTTACATGAATAATCTATCTAAATTCTTCAGAAATGCACGCCACGATTTATAAAGCTATAAGGCCCTTTAATCATGGATCATAAGATATTTATAACCTCTTATCATTCTTCTTCCCAAACTCAATTGCACCTTGAACATATAATTTTAACCCTCCAAACAGACCACAGCCCACTTTTAAATTTGATCTGCCATTCATTTACTTATTTGAATCCTCAAGTCCAGTATTATCATCTTAATTATTCATCGTATATATGAGTTACATTACATCCCCAATGACTGGAATGATATCCTGTGAACCCAGGCTCTATTAAACTGGAAACAAGCAAATATCACTCTTTTATTGTAAAAAAAAGGAGAAATTGTTGCTAGGTAATTTAATGAGAAAATGTTGGAAACTGCTATTAAATGAAGATACTTGGAAAAAATTCAATGTAATCAGGCAAAGTTAATATTGTTACTGAACGGGGAAATAGTTTCTTTAAAGAAAATGCATTTTCAAGAAAGGGAAGCCAGTGGATGAACATGAACAGGCTAAGATTCATTGAAAATTAATATAAATTCACTGATTTAGTTTCAAGAATGAAAGCCAGTGCTTTTAACTATGGAGCAGACTCGATAGGCTGAATGGCCCAATTCTGCCGTTATGTCTTGTTTCAAGGTTTGACTTCCATATAATTATCAAAATGAAGCTAAAAGTTTCAATGTACAACTACTGATTATCTTTGTAGAATTTAAATCCCTTTCTGCCGAATCATGTTCTCTAGTCGAATATCTGACACATGGAGATTCTAACACATGGATAAGCTGCAGCAGTTAGGTCCAAAGAATGCCTCTGAAACTACACCCATCTGTCAAATTTACAGGAAGAACAGTGTCAGTGTTCCCTCCCGCTCCATTAACAGCAGCATTGAAGCCATCGTCACTCAGCCCCAGTGGGCAGTACACCACGTGCAGAAGCAAACCTTTGAAACAATAGAATTTAGTTACCTCTGTTACAGGAAGAAATTAACCAAGCAACAGAGGAAAAGATACAAGGATGTGCTCAAAGTTCCAGAGCACCTCAAGCCCATGCATCAGGAGCACTCTTGGGTGCTGGGTAAATAGTGGAAGGAGCAAATCATCTCACAGACCTTGGACTTGCCTTCCCTGTAAAACGTCTCCCAACCCATTTCTGGAGGTCTGCTGTTTCCACAATGTCAGTGATATTAAACCTGATTCTCACCTAAGCCATCATCTCAGAACCCACAAAAGCTAGAGAAGATGCAAGTCGGTCTCCATCCCAAGAGACTGAAGAAGCAGTGAAGAGTCTAAAAACATAAATAGATCAACATACTGCCCATATTTTGATAGTTACGCATTTGCCAGCCTAAAATATGACGTCTGAATATTTCAATGGCTATTGAATGGGATGTTGTAAAGCGCAGAAACAGTAAAAATGAAACAAGCTGACTACAAAATTTAATAATGAAGATTTTCCAATGCTTTCGAAGCAGATGTTGTGTCGCTGAACTTATTGGACAGAAATATGTGGTGTAATTCCAGTCTCAGATTTGCAGTAGGAAGGAATTTTCTTTATCTTGGACCTGAGATATTCTGGGGCATTGATATCTTTGATCATTTTCCCTTCCTGCTCCCCATCCAACCCCAAAAATGTGCTAAAATTTGAAAGCATGCTCATTTGAGGTATATCAAATTATGTAATTCAAATGAAGTCTGAGATGGTTGCCATGGAAACAATCAAGTATGACCGCACCAATTACATTCCATAGGGAAAAATGGCCTTTATCTCATTTTTTTTTTTGCAAAGAAATCCAAACAGTTTTAAAGAAAATAGGAAATGTTCTCATTTTACCTATTTTGTTAATTAATATCTTTATCATAATCATATTAATATCATATCTTTATCCTGATTATTTTATCATAGTTCATTTATTCAAAATCTCAACTATAATCTTTCTGCAAAAGAATCAAAAGGTGTCAAGAAGATTTCTTCCCTTTTTTTGTAAATGGCTGATTTATCAAGTTCATCCAACACTTTTAAGATTTTGTTGTTAACATCAAAAGTTAGAGAATATTTAAGTGTTATACCACCAAAATTTTTATTCAAATGTTTTACCACTGGCAAGAGTGTATAGAAAGAAAGATTCTTCACAGTATAAAGGCCCATTTGTAGAACTATATAAAGTGCAGTAATGTTTTACAGGTAGAATAGTTATTATTGAACCTCTCATGGAAAAGAATGGTGGTAGTTTGAATGCTGCATTGTTCAAAAGGATCGTCTTTTTCTGTGTAGCACATCAACTGTGATACTGAAGCTAAAGTTGGAAATATTTCCAATCTCTTTTGCAAGCCAGAGAATAAAATTCATGTAAGTAAACACAGCCTAAGGTTAATCAGTAATGTCTGCTGTTTGGTAAGGCTTGTTTACGTGTAGCAATTCACTTATGAACTGTCAGCTTCAGGAATTAAAAACCAGACGACTAACTCTTTTGGCACTGTGAAGTGTGACATTTGGATTCCAAGGGAGATCTCAAGCCTAAATTCTCTGCTTAACTAGTACTAGGCATGTTTATCTTTATTCTCTGAGTAGGGCCAGAGGAAACCTAGGAGAGTATTGACTATACAACACATACAAAACCACTACATTGATAACAACATTACTTCTGGTAATAATTTTCTTGATAATTTCTCAATTAAATTATTGGCCTGTGTTACATGTAAATTTTATCAAAATTATCCATTGTTGTACATAATTGTTTATGTTGGATTCATCTCCTTTTAAAAGTAAACATTGCCTCAAGACAAATTAAAATCTCTGACCTCCCATGAATAATTACATAATGTAACCTGATACGATGAAATCTGAGATACTGGGTTGCATTTTGGCTCTGCTAAGCTTCATTGTGTTATAACATGGGAACAAGCCTTTTAACTCACCACATCAGTAACAAGCATTCTGCCATTAGGCCAAAGATATGAATTTGGTCCTAGTGTTAGCTACTAAATTGATCTGCACAGAAACTACATTTTGGCCCTCAACAACTATGCCAATCTTTTATTTTAAATGGCTGACAACATTAATTCCATTTCTCTGTATTAGTATCATATCATTCTATCCCTTTTCTTTATATGTGCCTGCCCATATATCTTGAATTATAACTGATTTTGATTCTACCACTTCCCCTTACAGTGAGCACCTTACACTAACCACCCTCTGTGCAAAATCTTACCCGTCAGATCCCCTTTCAATCACCTTCCTTTCTCCTGAAACAATTGTCCTCTTATCTTTGATATCCTTACTCAGCGAAGATAATCCTGATCATCATTTTTAGACAATTCAAAGAGGTCACCATTTAGCCTCTGTCAAGCCAGGGAAAGCAAGCACAGCACCTCCAAACCATTCCCTTTAGCAAAGTTATCCATTCCAAGAAAATTGGCTTACTCCAGCTTCTGTGCCTTGTATCTTTATGCTTGCATTACAGTCATAAATTGATGACTAAGAAATGTCAGGTTTGAGCTTTATAATGTGGAAAATCTTTTAAAAATGGACAAGTACATGGATAGTTAAGGCTTAGAGATTATATGGGCCAAATACAGTCAGATGGGACTAGATTTGATGTGAATCTTTATGGGCTTGAACCAATGGGTGAAGGATCCATTCCTGTGCTGTATGACTCTAAAAAAGATATATTGAGACAAACGGAGATTAGATCCCCTGGAACAAAGCAAATTGCTGCCTCACTTCTCACAACTGCACAAGCAAAAGGAGTGCTACAATTGGACATGCTGGTTGATAATTGAATTGGCTTTGGTAAATTGCTCTTAGTGTAGGTGGGTAACAGGAAAATCTGGTGTGGTTGTTGGGGGAGGGGGGATCCAAAGGATGGGTGTTGATAAGCGTGACAGAAAGGATAGGCTGTACCGAATTTAAAAAAGGAATGGGACTGATGGAAATGTTTTAAGACCTGGCATTGATACAATAGGCCAAATGGTTTCATTGTAACAAAGTATGATTAGCAAAACAGAGGGAAAGTCAGCAGCACTACATACGAAAATACTGGCAAGCAATGAATAGATACGTTTTTAATCAATGGAACATATACACAGAGTGGAGTATAAAAGCTTATTGAAAATTATTTCCAGCAATCTATATAACCTCAACATATATTAATGGGTGAATTCATATAATGCTTTTTCAGTTTATAATTTTAGAGCACTTCATACAGGAAATGCCTTATTATTGCATGGGAAATATGCTAACATAATAAAACACAATGAGATGAATGGTCAGTCAATATTATTACTAAGAAAATGTTTCCATTTCTCAGTGAACTTCCTATCACGCTCGGAATCTGCAGCAAACAAAACTTCAATTTAACACCTCATGTTACCTTTCACAATGCAGCCTTCCAACAGGACAATGCTAACAGTAAGCAAAAAGCATTCCTCAGAGCAGCAGCCATGTTCAAAGTAAATCTATTATCAAAGTACATACTGTATATGTCACCATATACAACACTGAGATTAATTTTCTTGCAGGCATACTCAACAAATCCAAGAAACATCATAGAATCAGAATGAGAAATTGCACCCAAAAGGGCAGTTAAACAACTAATGTGCAAAAGACAGATCGTGTAAATAGAAAATAACAAAAATAAATAAGCAATATTTATAAATATTGCCTTTATAAATCAAAGTATCTAGTATAAGAGTTGGAATGTTATGGTGAGGTTGTAAAAGGCATTGGTGAGGCCAAATTTGGAGTATTGTGTGCAGTTTTGGTCACCAAATTACAGGAAAGGATATTAATAAGATTGAAAGAGTGCAGAGAAGGGTAACACGGATGTTTCCAGGACTTAAGAAACTGAGTTACAGAGTAAGGTTGAATAGGTTAAGACTTTATTCCCTGCAGTGTAGAAGAATGAGGGGAGATTTGATAGAGGTATATAAAATTATGAAGGGTATAGATAGAGTGAATGCAAGCAGGCTTTTTCCACTGAGGTTAGGGGAGAAGAAAACTGGAGGACATGGGTTAAGGGTGAAGGGGGAAAAGTTTAAAGGGAACATTGGGGGGGCTTTTTCACACAGAGAGTAGTGGGAGTGTGGAATGAGCTGCCAGATGAAGTGGTAAATGCAGGCTCACTTTTAGCATTTAAGAAAAACTTGGACAGGTACATGGATGAGAGGTGTATGGAGGGATATGGCCCAGGTGCAGGTCAGTGGGTCTAGGCAGAAAAATGTTTTGGCACAGCCAAGAAGGGCCAAAAGGCCTGTTTCTGTGCTGTAATGTTCTATGATTCTATGGTTCTAATAAATATTGAGAACATGACATAGAGTCCTTGAAAACGAGTCCATAGATTTTGGGAAGTTCTGTGATGGGATGAGTAAAGTTGAGTGATGTTATCCCCACTAGTTCAATAGCCTGATGGTTGACGGTTAGTAACTGTTCCTGATCCTGATGGTGTGAGTCCTAGGGGTCCTGTACTTTCTTCCTGATGGCAACAGAGAGAAGAGAGCATGACCTGGTGGTGGGGGTCCATGATGATGGATGCTGCTTTCCTGCGACAACACTGTGTGGATGTGATCGATGGTGAGGAGTGCTTTCCCCATGATGGACTGGGCTTTATCCAATATATTTTATAGGATTTTTTTTGTTCAATGTTATTGGTGATCCCATTCCACATTGTGAAGCAGCCAGTCAATATACTCTCCACTACACAGCTATTGGCAAAGTATTGGATGTCATGCCAAATATTTGCACCTTTTTGAGGAAGTCAAAGCACTGCCATGCTTTCTTCATAACTGCACTGATGTCCTGAGCCCTGGACGTATCTTCTGAAATAATAACACCAAGGGATTTAAAGTTTCATACCCTTTCTACATCTGATCCCCTGATGAGGACTGGCTTTTGAACTTCTGGTTTTCTCCTCCTGAAGTTAGTACTCAGCTCCTTGGTCCTGCTGGCACTGAGTGAGAGTTGTTGCTGTGACTTCACTCAGTCAGATTTTCAATCTCCCTCCTATATGCTGACTCATCACCACCTTTAATTTTGCCAACAACCATGGTGTCATAAGTAACCTTACATTTGTGAGCCTGTCTATCACATTACAGTACAAAATAAATGCTTTGTTGTTATCCTTGGCTTTAAGAGATTTTCTGTTAACACAATTCAATTACTTAGAGACCACAAAACTGTCTTTTTCAAATTTAACCTTGAGAAGCCACTTAACCTAGGTCTGTAATTGATTGTCAGGTTGTAGAGAAATAGTTTTGTAAAACCTAAAGTTCAGCTAATTGCAAAAGTATTCTCTTTGTAAACTAAATTTCATCAGCTCATGATAATATTTGCCCAAATCATTGTAAATTTGATGATACGCACAATGAATAAAATGTTTGTTTTGCAATCTTTGATTAGGGATTCCCATTGAATAAATTATTGATTCACTCCCACTAAACAGAGAAATGTTTTCCAGAAAAGAATACAAAATGGCTCAAGGTCTAAATAGATATTGTCGGATATCAAGAATCCTTGTTTGTCTCAAAATTTGTCTGGATCAAAAATATTTTAATTCAAAAACACCAAGACGCATGAAAAAAATTGAAGCAAACTTTAATTACAGCTAGAAATCCTAATTCATAAATTCAGGTTTCATAGAACGTTTACCAATTTAGAAAATAATTTTCATAATTGAACAGGGAATATGGGAAGTAAATTCTTACAATTGTTAAAACAAGCAATTTGTCAAATTTGTAACTATAGACAACACTGACAATTTGCCTCATTTATTATTTTGGAGACAATAACTTTTACATCTTTTTTTACAGGATTGTCTATATCATAATTTACTATAACTTTGATTGACATCTATAAGAGTTTTAAAAAATCAATAAATCATGTAATCTGCTTTCTGTCATTTCGAAGTGTCTATGCCATCAAGATGTTTCTTCAAACATTAGAAGTTTATACATTTAGCTGCAGTGTATGTTAGACCATTGCAATCCTCTACAGTACCTGCATCAAATTCCATGCCATTCCTCTCACTAAAAATTGCCTATGTGTGAAACTATGTCTGTCTTTATTTGCACTCTCAAGAATACAAATTAGGAGTGGTGAGCTATTCGGCCCTTCATGCTTCAAGGTAATATTGCATCTGTCTATAAACTCAATTTTGTTTTATCTATGGTAATCTTTCACACTTCTGCTAATCAGACATTTCCACTTCTGTCTTAACTAAATTCTACATCTACCCCTCATTGGAGACTTCCAAGGACTCATGACACTCTATGAAAGAAATTTACTTCATTAATTTAAATAAGCACCCCCTAATTTTTTTTAAACAATGACGCTGAGTTCTCAGCTCTACCACAAAGAGAAACATCCCCTCCATGTTCCTTTGTCAAGACCGCTCAAGATTTCATGCGTTTCAATCAAGTTACCTATTACTTTTAACCCTTCTCAGCTCCAGCATATCCTACCTCTACACACTATCAGGCAACTCACCCATGCCAGAGTACAGCTCTTTTGTTACATCCAATACTCTCCACGATAAATAGTATTTGATTTCCTAACTTTTGATGTACCTACTCAACACCTTTAGTTCTTCATGCGCTAAGACACTCAGATCCCTCAATATCACAGTCTCTGGCAATCTATATCATCTGCTTTGTTCTAATTCTTTCTGCCAAATGGACAACTTCATATCATAGCATATTACTATTTATTTGCCAGATCTTTGATAAAAGCCCTTTAGAATCCCCTTATGTCTTCCTCATAATTTTCTTTCTTACCAATTTTCATGTTATCATTAATCATCTCTTTGGTGCCTTCATCCACTTCAGGTTTATAAACAATAAAATGTTGAGGCAGTGGCACCAATCCATGTCACTCACCATCTTAGCACACACTTAACACCAATTGTCAGTCAACCAATTGTCTATCTATGGAAATGTCACCTCCTTCACTGAAGTTTTTACATTCAAATGCCATGTCTCCCACAGCAAAAAGACACTCTCCCATTTGTCACCCCCTTACTTTGCCTTCAACCTACTTGCTGCAGAAAGTCATCCATGTATTTGTCACTTAGGAATATGCATACCTAGATACTGGCAGCATGTTGGAAGAGATAGCCTGGGTGCAGACTATGTTGCTGCCTGCCAGTCAAAGGGATCGGAGTTGGTGCACGAAGGCAGCATGCAATGTAACTGTGGGAGATTGTCTTGGCCTTCTCTCTCACAATTACATGACCCTGCTAGACATTGATAATGTGAGATGCCACAGCTTTATTTCCTTTGTTGGATGGCACAACTGGCAGCAGGGGTTGTGCTGCCAGTTGCGAGAACTTGGTTGTAACAAGAACTTGGCCTCAAGCCGTGGGCTTATCTGCTGCTGCTGTCCAGGAGAGGAGACACCAGAGGTGGTCTGTGCTCAGTTAGGAGCTGGCCTCTCCCATCAGTGCTGCCCTCCAGTGTTCAAGGAGTGGAATGACTGACTGGATTGAATGTATCTGCGCACTGCCAGGAACTGTGCTATCAATTTGTGGGACACATCACTCAGGGTCTTGGGCTATGTGTGTTTTGTGTGGCTGATTTTTTTCTCAATAATTTGAATGTGCTGTGGAACACAGTTTCATTCAGCTGTATCCATGTATGTTTTAATGATAATTAAACTTGAACTTGATTTGATAATTAGGAGCAGGTGTAGATCCCTCAACCCTTGATCATGTTCCAGTATTGGAACCACAACTCTTCTTCCCCCTGTAACTTTTCACCTCTTTGCCTATCAATATTCCAGGACAGTGTAGTACTGTCCTTTGACTTCATATCTGAATTAATTGGTGAATCCTAATTCCAGATGTTATAGAAACTATCTTCTCCACATCCATCCTGTCAAGCTCCTCAGGATCTTAAATGTTTCAAGTAAATCATCTCTCATTCTCGCTGTCTCATTGCTTGTAAGGCCCTATGAGACAGCATATCAACCTCTGGGTTCTTTCCTGCAAGCTTCTCAGAATTCTCCTGGACCCCTCTCCTGACTCTTACCACAAGCCCCCACCCCCATGATTTATTGATTGTTCACTGTCACTGGACAGGATGATCATCTCAATCTTTCTGCTTCCCTCACTCAGAAACACACAGCATTCTACTGCCATTTAACAACATCCTTATTACTCTTGCCTGCCAGTACCACTGCTACCTTTCACAGATTGAGTTATTATCCTATCTGAGATACTCCATTTTGTACTTTTCAACCCTCCAACTTCTTTAACTTGGTCCTTTTCTAATTCTGACGGAATTAGAAATGTCAAATGTTTCACACTCCACACATGCTGCCTGACCTGATTTCTTACAGCTTTTGCTCTTCTTCATTTTGATCTCCATTCTTTGTAAACTTCAATCCAAGCTGCGCATCATTCATGGACTCCTGCAGAAAATCCTCATCACTCATCTTCTCATCGTATACTTTCATTTCCTCCATGGTCTCAAACTAAAAACATTCTTGCTCAGAATCTAATCATTTGTGACCTTCACTTTCCTTGAATCTCATGAAGCACTACAATTCCTCTCATTCAGACAACACCATCTCAATAAATTAATACCCATCACACTACCTTAGCTTCCTCTACACCTCAGTTCTTCTAGTCTCACCTCCCCCCCCAATTTGTTCCTGTGTCCACAGCCTCTCTCTAAATTGCTTACTTCTCTCCAATTCCTCCTTCATCCCTCCCAATTCATCCCAAGTCCCAGCATTCTTGGAAGTCACAAAAAAATATATTCTTATTTAATGGTGCTCATACACAGGAGCTGATGGTTAAAGTAGTGTTTCATACTCATGTCATTTATTTTTAATTAGTTTTCAATTCTGGACTCAAAGGAGCTATCATGGACAAACACTGTATCTACAACATATCTATTTGGAATCTCAAACGATCTTACTCCCAATTATTTTACCATACAATATGGTTGTATGAACTAATATTTGAATGGATACAAAATCACCATATGGATTGCAGATTTCACTCATTAATGATGAGCATGCTGTGTTGATTATTGGAAAGCAATGATCTAGAGTGCTGCATCCTACCGAGGCTTTAAGAGGGAAGTAATATAATAAAAAGAGAAATAGTGATTTGCTAAATACAAGCCTACATTTGAGGAGTAGAATGCAGCTCCATTGGCAAATTGCTCATTGATGTAAAGTGATGTAAACAAGTGACAGGAAGTTTAATTTAAACACACCTTGATGTGGTGAAGGAGGAGGCATTGTGGTACGAGTCTAGACCTAGAGAAAAGGTGAGGGTGTTCAATACTGCACTGATCATGAAGCTAGTCCAGCATCTGCACAAGGAACAGAACAACTTTCATTCATCTTATTAGCTGCCTGTGGGGAGTCATGTTTACCAACTAAACTACAATATCTACACTTAAGAACAGTAACTCCCTAGACAGATCCTAAGGGTATAATAGATGCAAATAAATTCAAATTACCTTCTGATTGTTTTAGAAATACCAATTAATAGATCAATATGTTTTATTGAGGGCTTTTGAATGTTGCAAAGATATAATCGAAGATGTTAAATTTCTTGCATCTACTGCTTTCAATGTAATAGCAATAAATTATGCAACAATGTAATGAATAGTAGAAGGATGAAAATTGAAAATATTTTATGAGCTGTGATTTTCTCATGGTAATTGTGACCTCAGTGCTGACACAGATGTCGTGATAATTACTTGCTAGGAAAAGCTGATGACAATGTTAAAAAAAAATGATTACTGCAAACCAATTTGAGTAAAGAGGCACTGAACGTATCAGTAATAGATGTAAAAGGTGGCATTTTGATGGTTGATCTTTTATTTATCAAAAAAATTCAGAGTGATTGTTGTTTTATTAATTTGTCTCAATCATACTTTCAACCTTTATCTATCTAAAGCCAATTGGGCCATTATATTTTTAGTGCTAGATTTAGAAGAATGCAATGTTTAGCTAACTGAAATGTAAGTTCCAAAATGTATTGGATGACAGTTTGGTTCAATATAACTTTAGAAATGCATTCTGTTGTATAACTGTGGGTGTAGTAGTTATAAAATACTACAATCTAACTATGAAAGACAGGCACACAATGCATCAATGCTATCCATTGTGTCTCAGCAATAGATCATATTAAGTGAGCACACTACTACAACAATAAAATTAATTGAAAATGCCCATTGTCTATAACTGCTCAGTATTTCAGATTTCCAGTTATTCAGTTTTGCTCTAGAGTCATAAATCATTGCAATGAAAAACAGTCCATTCAGTCCACCTAATCTATGTCAAACTATTATTCTGCCTAGTGCCATTAACTTGTACCTAGGCCATTGCCTTCCAGACTGCTCCCATCCACGTACCTATCCAAATTTCTCTTAAATGTCGCAATTGAGTCCGCATTCACCACTTCCACTGGAAGCTTGTTCCACATTCACACCATCCTGAGTGAAGTAGTTCCCCTTAAATTTTTGAACTTTCTCACTTAACCTATGATCTCTAATCTCACCCAACCTCAAGAGGAAAAGCCTGCTTGCATTTACTTACTGCTTACAGTGTATCCCTCAATTTTGTATACCTCAGTCAAATCTTACTTTATTTTTCTATGTTTCAAGGAATAAAGTACTGATCTAGTCAACTTGGGTCCTGAATTCCCACGATATCCTTGTAAAGTTCCTCTATAAAATTTCTACATAATCACATGACACATGGCAATGCATTAAGTATGACTAGAGTGCATTGGGGTGACTAATCACTGTAACTACTAAGAGCTCTTGGATCCTGCAGGAAATCAGAACATATTCCTTTTACCTTTACCTGAAGTACAACTTTTAGATATACAGGAGTTGACCTATGAAAAAGGGGAAAGGTAGGATCTTCTGAAACCTAAAAAATCTCACAAGTTTACAAGGAAATTTTCTCTATATTATTCACTATCAAATAGCAAATAGCTATTTCTAATTCAAGTCATAAATAAATATTTATTGAATACAATCAAAAACTGGTTAAATATTTTAATTTTAAAATGCTATCAAAAGTCAAGGAATATTTTACCATATTAAAATGTGCAATATAATTGCGAGCTTCTGTTTAACAAAGGTAGAAAATCTTTCAGTGAACAACCAAAATGGGAAGTCCACGGAGACAAAAAAAATGTTGATTCTATAAGAAATTCATGCTAAATTGTAAGTACTGTTTCAGTCATTGCAACAATCTTAAAAATGTCAAAAGAGGCAGTATAATTCAATCTAACCATAAATATTCCGAAGAGGAAGCCCCAGATCAATGTGAGCTGCCAAAGATCTGAAATTCAGTATATCCTATTTATGGAAAGTTTCTTTATTTTTACTGCTTTTATATTGAGGTGCATCGATCTCAGTTTTGCTGTCAATTGCAAAGCAACATCACTTCCTAGTGACCTTAAAAAAAAACAATGTCCACAATGACTTGCCATTGGAAGGATTTTTGCCACTGGCATGGATTTCTTCTCCATCAGCCAAATTCAAAGCAATCCCCAGCATCCAATAGCTGTGACCTTGTCGGGCTGGCAAAGCAGCCTAATGACCATCAAAGTGGCTCTTGGGTAAACAATCAAGAATGAAAAAGCACCATTATTACACAACATGTAAACATTTCACATGTCACAAGATAAAAACTAAACTTAAAGTTGAGGTCAGAGCTTATAAATAATATAAAAATAACACAAAATCCTGGAGGAACTCAACAGGTCAGGCAGCATTTATAGAAATGAGTAAACAGGGGTTTTTGGGCTGAGACGCTTCTTCAGGACTTCGGGGGGGGAGGGGGGGGGAGAAGACACTAGAATAAAAAGGTAGGGGGAGGGAGATGAGGATAGGTAGGACATAATAGAGTAGCCAGGTAGGTAGGAAAAGAAGAAAACTTGATAGGAAAGGTGGCTGGACCATAGCAGAAAGGGAAGAAATTGGACCTGGGAGGAGGTGATAGGCAGACCAGATAGGGGAAAAGAAGAAGAAGAGGGGAGGGGGAGGCACTCTTTTTTAAAAAACTGGAAGGAGAAAGTGATATTCATGTAAACAGCTAGGAAGCGACCCAGACAGGATACAAGGTGAGGCCCCTCCAGCCTGGCGGAGGTTTCATCTTGACACACATGGTGGTCACGGACCAACATGTCAGAACAGGAATAGATACTAGAATCAAAATGTTTGGCCACTGGGAGTTCGGCTTTTGGTGGATGGAGCAGAGGTGCTTGACAAAGTGGACCCCAATTTACAACATGTCTCATCAATGTAGAGGAGGCTGTATCGGGAGCACCAAATTATCTTAGAATCCATTACATTGTGGCGACCCATTTCCTGGCACCTCCGAACCGACTCACAATTAGATAGCCTACGAGGGTTTGTGAGCATAGAGCTTTGGAGCCTCTGCGCCATGGGGGGCAGGTTGAGGGAGGCTTAAAAGTGAGGCTGAAGATTTCGAATAAAGTTTTTTCCTTCGACTGCAGTTACCGACTCCGTGTCGTAATTGTAGCGCTTGGTCCAAAAATTGTTTGGACCGTCGGGGTCACCAATTGTAGCGGTGTGCTACACGCAACACTAAAATTACGACACGGAGTCGGTAACTGCAGTCGAAGGAAAAAACTTTATTCGAAATCTTCAGCCTCACTTTTAAGCCTCCCTCAACCTACCCCCCATGGCGCAGAGGCTCCAAAGCTCTGTGCTCGCAAACCCCCGTAGGCTATCTAATTGTGAGTCGGTTACGACGTGCCAGGAAATGGGTCGCCACAACATCATGAAACATTAATGAAGATCCTACAATCTGCAACTATTCTTATGCTTAGTTAAAAACTAAGCTATAGTTGATATACATCCAGGATATTTTACACTGTGTTTATTTCATTCAAACTTGAAAGTTTTCTATTTCATCTCTATCTCACAATTACACTGGAAAATGTGACATTAATTGTGCATAATGTTTAGGGTCAGGGAATCACTCAAAGCACATTCTGAATATACAGTATTGTGCATAAGTCTTTAAAAATATATATTTATATAGCTAGGGTGCCTAAGACTTATGCACGTACTGTATTTGTCAATGTGGAGCAGAGAGCAAAGGTGGAGTGCCACGGGAGGAATGTAGGTAGGGCAAGTGGCAGAGAAGGAGAGCCTGAGGTGTGCGGTTGGCACAGATATACACAGAAACATAGAAAACCTACAGCACAATACAGGCCTTTCGGCCCACTAAGTTGTGTCGAACATGTCTCCCCCTTGGAAATTACTAGGGCTACCCATACCCCTCAATGTACCTATCCAAAAGTCTCTTAGAAGACCCTATTGTATCCGTCTCCACCACCGTTGCTGTCAGCCCATTCCTCGCTCTCACCACTCTGAGTAAAAAACTTAACCCTGACATCTCCTCTGTACCTACTCCCCAGCACCTGAAACAATGTGTCCTCTTGTGGCAACCATTTCAGCCCTGGGAAAAAGCCTCTGACTATCCACACGATCAATGCCTGTCATACATGTACACACACACCTGAGACTTTTGCACAGCACTGTAAGTATACTTGTGTGCAGTCCTTAAATTGTGGTTTGGTGTCCTGATGGTAAACACCGACAGGTTTGCCAACAATACAACCTTCAATTCAGGTCACAGTATCAAATATTAGTCTGCACATGATTCTTATTTTCTAGCTTAACATCACTAGACTTTACTACAAGAAAATTCCAAAAACAGGAGAAAGTTCTTTTCGATGTCACTCCTGTTAGGCTTCACAATTCACTTTTTGCAATCTTGATGATAAGTTATCAGAAATATACCACTCCATAATTACACGGTAGCTCTGCTAATCTTCCATCACAAGTCTGCCAGCTCACAGGAAGAATCCCAGGTTCTAATACAAACTGCTAAAAATAGCAGATGGTGCTATTTACCCCAAGGACTCCACCAGTCTGCAGTAAAGAACTCTTCAACTGAAGGGTTATGTTTGTATCATTCACAGTCAGTCAGAGGAGGGGACCATACAGGGCCTATGTATTTTAATTTTTTTTTGAAAGAATGCATTTAACTGTTTTCACAATTTTCTTAATTATTTAACTTGATGTTAATTGGAGACAAGGGAGACTGGAGATGCTGGAAATCTGGAGCAACACACAAAATGCTGAAGGAACTCAGCCGGTGTAGGCAGCATCTATGGCAGGAAACATTGACAGTTTAATTCCCTCCATAGGTATTGTTTGACCTACAGAATATCTCCAGCATTTTGTGTTGCATATCTGTAAATATTCTATTTTATAATCTTCAACTTCTCTTATAAATCTTCCCATACCACTTTCCACAGATGATCTGGATTCTCCACAGAAATAAAGGTCTCATTTCCCTGACATCAATCTTCCTTACAAATTTACATCTTTCTCCAGAGATAAGCACCATTGTGTAGCACTGAAAGCAACATCACAGGTGTTGCCATTGAAATGAGACCAATAAACTGAGAAAACATCTTTAAAGATGACAGTTTATTCTAGGGTCTTAGTTTACACATGCCCAACTATTTAAAGATAGAGCATGAAAAGAGGTCCTTCAGCTCAACATGTCTATGCCAACCAAATTCTACCTGAGCTAGAGTTATCTACTTGCATTTGGCCATATCTCCATTAAACTTTGTTAATGCACCCATTCAAATATATTTTAAATATTGTAATTGCATCTACCGCCATCACTTTCTCAGGCAGCTCATTGGCGTCAAGGTAACAAATTAGCTAGTGTGACACTATTACAGTTTGGATCAGAGTTCAATTCCAACATCACCTGTAAGGACTCTGTACATTCTTCCTGTGGACTTTCTCAGGGGTTTGGGTTTCCTCCCACAGTCCAAAGACATTTCAGTTAGTAGGTTGATTGGTCAGTGTAAATTGCCTATGATTAGGCTACGGTTAAATTGGGGTTTGCTGGGTCGTGTGGCTCCAAACACCAGAAGAACCTCTCCACAACTTATCACAACAAATAAGTCAATAACTATACCCACCATGTTCTGTATTGAAAAACTTCTCCTCAGGTTCCCTATAAATCTTCTCCCCTGGGGCTTCCTCCACCCCAGGGGGAGAAAGCCACAGCCAGTCCAGTCTCTCCTGATTACTCGTGCCATCCAGTCCTGGCAACTTCCTTATAATTCTACTCTGCATCTTTTCGAGCCTAATGACATCATCCTTCCCATAGCTAGGCATCCAGAGTTGCACATAATATGCCAAGAGAACTCTCACAAACATCTTGTCCAATTGTAACATCACCTTCTTGTAGCTAATGCCTGATCAATGAAGCCAAGTATGCTAAATGCCTTTTTCACCTTCGTTGGTTGCATTTTGCTGGTACTTTTCTATGGCTTCCAAAGATGTTTATTTTAAATGAAACCTAATGTTGCTGGGCACTAAAATTTGATTGTTTCCTGCAAAGTTGTTTGAAACTACTTTAAATAGAATATTTCTCTACAAATTTATAAATGTGAATTACTCCACAAAATACTGGATAGATAGAACAATAAATCAATATCCATATTCAGTTACAACAGGAACATCAACTGAATCACTGAGAGAAATCAAATCACTTACTGTCTAGTAAAATATTGCTGATCTCCACAACCTTATTGCTAAAATAGTGCAATAGTTTAAAATATTCCACAGTAACTTCCAACTTTTTACTATAAGGGTTGCTAATATATTTTGCAATAATCTCAAGAGTTTGAACTCCTTGATACATACAAAGTCTCAAATCAATATTTTCTCTTGGAGATGAGTGATTCTATGAAACCATTTAAAGAGTGGAGTTCCTTCAGTGTGCCTTAAACAGCATCACAGATTAGATCAATTATTTATACAAGAGATTATCATCGAGTCATTGCGTTTGCTCTCTGGCAGACTAGTTTGGCATCAAAGTAAGTTGGTATGTGAGTCACAGAGACACCATGGTGTTAAAGTCAAACAGCTGCATAGGGCAACTCTTGGCCCAACTCTTCCAAAGTTAGTCCCATATACCTGTGTTTTGTCCATCTTCCTGTCCTATCCATGCTATGTCTGAATGCATTTAAATGTCATGGCACAGAAATAAGCTTCATATGAACAGCTGCTTTTTTTTTCAAATTTCTTTTTATGCTCATTTAAAAACAATTGGTTTCTGCATGGTTTGGTGGAAATAAGGTTCCAATTTCGAGGAATAAATCCACATTGTGTCTCTGATTTCTGGGTTTTCTGTAGGAACTTCCAAGGGGAAGAAATGGTTAATCTATTTTCCAGTGTCCTTCAGGATTGGGCATTAATGAAAAGAGATACCATGAATGAGCTACCATGGACTTGCGCTGGAAGTTTATAAAGGGAGAATTCATACTTTAACCTGTCCGAAAGCACTGCGGCCACAGCCCTCCAGCCCAGGCAATCTCGTCCTGCATTGGTCACTTCATCTTTTATTGCTTCTGTTTTACATTCATATGACTGCTTGTTTTATTAAAATACGCCAGTAACATTACACTATCCTACATAAACTTGCTCCTCACACTTTCTGTCAACCTGTCAATCTTCAGGCCATACCACTCAGGTACTTGTGTGAATTATATGTGCAGGATTGTAACTACAATGTGCTGTGTATGATTACATGTACTACCTTGGCCCCAGAGGATTGATGTTTATTTACATGTGTAGAGTTGAATAACAGTAAGTTTGAACTTGAACTTTAAGTAGTGGTGACAGGAAGGTGCAAAGGCAGAAGGAAGTAGGTTGCTGGTTATTCTAGTAGAAGCAGCAAACTAAAGAACAAATTGAAAATAAGTTTCTATTTATTGTAATTAAACTTAGTTTCCAACCTGTACTGCAGAAAGTAATATATGAGCTTTTCATCGCTGCAGCTGTCTGTAATATAAATTATATCTTTGGCACCATTTCTCTTTTGTGCCTATTGGTCAACACCCTGCTCATTACTTGAAGGCAGAGGACAGAAAATACAAAACGCCTTCACAAAGCAACTGGAACTGAAGAAATATCAAGAGCTGCTCAGATAGTAAAAGTTTCAGAGTCAAGTGTACGTGAACAGAGAACAGGCTATGTTTATATTTGAATTGATTGATCTACCCTCTTGGTTCAACATCCATCTCAGAACAGCCAGCTAATTATTACAGCAAACATATCTAGGCTGTGTGGTACTTCAAAAATCTTTGGCAAAATCACAAAGTTAAATGAAGTGAATACCCCAGGCCAAATCTAAGATTAAAAATGTACATTTCTTTTAAATTACATTGCACCTCGAGCAATTTTCCATGCTTATAACAGTCTGCTTTCATCATATTCAGATGCTGGTAACAGAATGAAGCTTTATAAACTCCTGCTCAAGGTGGCATTCAGGTTAGCCAGACTGGTGATGTCCCCATGAGAACTCCATTTAAACAGTCTAGTGGAAGGTTATATTAAAATGAACTGCCACACCATCAAAATCAAACCATTTGGCCCATTGAATCTGTGCTACCTCATAAACATCTTTCCTTGCTACAAACACGAGGAAATCTGCAGATGCTGGAAATTCAAGCAACACACACAAAATGCTGGTGGAACACAGCAGGCCGGGCAGCATCTATAGGAAGAAGTACAGTTGATGTGTTGGGCTGAGACCCTTCGTCAGGACAGTGATAAATTGACATACTAATCGGCACATCTTTGATACATGAAGAAAACTCCTGTAACTAGTCACAGAAATAGTGAATGATGTGATGATTGTACGCTCTAGTATCTATTGTTTGGTGACAATAAAATAAAGTAAGAGCAAACATGTAAATTTGTCACTGACAACAACCAACGTCAGGATTTAATCTGCATCACTGATGCAGCAAGGCAGCAGCTCTGCTAGTTGTACCACCCATCAAAGTTCATGTCCATCTCAACAAGGTATTTGGGATCAAACACATCTCAAATAACTTTTTAATTAGGGCTTTCATTCAGAAGCATTCCAATCCATGAACTGATATCTAGCTACAGCAAGTAATTCTCCATTAGTTATGATTTCCCAAGAGTCGGGCTGAGGACAAGATCATAATACTAAAATGAAAGCACAAAGTTAACTTGGAAAGGAGTTTCTCAGTTTGGCAAGGTCTCATAATTAGGATGCTGCCAGCACTCTGAGAGGCCAAATCCCTCTCTCGTTCTATGTCAAAGCAACCTAACAAGGTTAAGTTTGTACT
The DNA here is from genome assembly GCF_030144855.1 of Hypanus sabinus. Lineage (NCBI taxonomy): Eukaryota > Metazoa > Chordata > Chondrichthyes > Myliobatiformes > Dasyatidae > Hypanus > Hypanus sabinus. The sequence continues at coordinate 46,865,485 of NC_082724.1, read as the reverse complement.
CTGAAACCCAGCTGTTGTATTTATCACATTACACGGGCGCAGGCAACCCCAGTGATAACTAGCCACTGCAATGAATTATGTGTGGAAAGCCAGCTTGGAAAAGGATCCACCTTTTGGGAAGAGATTTCATTCCACCTAGCACTTCTGTTTCCTGCCTAAAAACTCGCTCAAATGATATCAACAGTAGTGCAAGACACAAAACTCATCTAGAGTGAGCCCCCATATTTACTCCCTGAGGTTTCACTTACTCTAAGAAACCCAGTTATTTTAGCTCCAGTTGCATTTTGCTATTTAGAAGGACCAATACTCAGACTACATTCCTTGTCATCTCTGAGACCTGTTGTCTCCTACAAGACTCACATGATTTAGCTGCTTTGCCTGTGGAGAAAGGACTCATGGTTATTCGGCTCTGTATCGGAACTGGCCTATTCTGCTACTAATCACCCATATGTTTTTTTTTACTTTTACCCTGTATGTAGCCTGACCCACTTGGCTCGTTCTCTGCTCTGCTTTACACGTTTTTTGTATTATCCCCCTTTAACTGTCCTATTTGACCAGAAGATCTCCTGCATCCCATTCTCTTAGCAACAATAGCCTCAGCTTATCACAAAAACTAATATTGTCTAATTCATCCTTCTGTCCCTTCTCTGCAACTTAAATGCACATTTTTTCACTTTGTCTAATGAGGGAATATTAAAGGAAAAATTGTCCCTCTTCTCCACTGATGCTGCTTCACCTGCTGAATATTTCTACCCCTCACCTTAGTCAGCTATTGATGTCTGCCAGATCTTAATCAGCTGCATAAAGGAAGTCACTCAAACTAGAAGACATCCCCCTCTTTTTAGTAACAGCTGGAAGAGTTTGTTGTATGGTGAACGTATCTTTAAAACTATACCTGTGAAAATTCCCATAGCATCTGGCAACCCTATGACATCTCAGTACGTATCAGGAGGATGAACCTTCATAAGGCATCAAGCCGCTGATGGTATACTAGCAGGGCAATGAACACCTGTGCCAACCAATTCGCTGAAGTGTTCAAGACTGTCTTTAACCTCTCACTGCTGCAGTTGGAGATTCTCACCTGCTTGAAAGGATGTCAAGCATACCAGTGCCCAAGAGGGCAGGGAGAGCTGCCTCAATGACTACCATCTGGTAGCACTCGCATATACAGTGATGAAGTGCTTTGAGAGATTATGGTTAGAATTAACTCCTGCCTGAGCGAGGACATGGATCCACTCCAATTTGCCTACTACCACAACATGTCTAAAGTGGATGCAGTCTCACTGGCTCTCCACTCAGCCTTAGATCATCTGAATGACAGGCTACTGTACATTGAATACAGATCTGCATTCAACACCATCATACCTTCAGTACTAATCAGCAAACTTCAAAATCTGGGCCTCTGTACCTCCCTTTGCATCTGAATCTTTGATTTCCTCATTGGGAGGCTACAATCAATGTGGATCAGAAATAATATCAAGCAAAACATAGAACAGTACAGCATAGGAACAGGCCATTCAGCCCACAATGCTGTCCTGAACTAGTTTAAAAAAAATCAAAAAACCCAAAAACTATTCCCTTGTACCACATTCTGGGCATCCACCACTCCTCATAAAAAACTTACCCCTCACATCCGCTGTCATCTTCAAAGCATGCCCTCTGGTACTAGACATTTTTAACCAGAGGGAAAAGTAGTCCCTGCCTTCTCTATCTATGCGTCTCACAATCTTATAAACATCCATCAGATCTCCCCTTGACCTCCGCTGCTCCTGAGAAAACAACCCAAGTTTTTCCCGTTTCTCATGATAGCACATGCCCTCTAAACCAGGCAGCATCCTGGTAAACCTCTTCTGCACCCTCTCCACAGCCTCACCATCTTTCCTTTAGTGTCAGGACCAGAATTATACACAATAATCCAGATGCGCCGTAACTAGGCTTTTCTACTGTTACAACAGAACCTCCTGATTATTGAACTGAATGTCTTAACTAATAAAAGCAAACATTCCATAGGCCTTTTTAATCACCCCAATGACCTGTTTATCCACTTTTAAAGAGCTATGAACTTAGACTTCAAGGTCTCTCTGCTCGGCAACTCTGTTAAGGGTCTTGTCCTTAACAATGTACTGTCTCCTTGCTTTTTCCCTACCAAAGTGCAACACCTCACAGTTATCAGGGTTAAACTCCATCTGCCATTTCTCTGCCCATATTGGTAACTGATCTATATTGTGCTGTAGTCACCACCTCATCGACAATCAACACAGGCACCTTCAAGGATGTATGCTTGGCCCATTGCTCTGCTGGCTACACTCATGACTCTGTGCCTACACACAGCTCAAACACCACATATAAATTCAGTGAAGACACAACTGTTATTGACAGACTCTCAGATGGTGACAAGGCAAGACAGAAGAGCTGGTTGAGTGGTGTTTCAACATCCTTGCATTCAACATCAGTAATACCAATGAAGTGGTTGTAGACTTCATGAAGGGGAATTCAGTCGAACACTCACCAGTCTATCAAGGAGTCAGCAGTGGAAAGAGTGAACAGTTTCATTTCCCTGGGAGTCAACATCTCATGAAGATGTATCCTGGGCCTAGCACATTGATGGATTTTTGAAGAAAATATGCCAGCAGCTATATTTCATAAGCAGTTGGAGAGATTTGATACGTCACCAAAGACCTAAGCAAATTTGTACAAATACACAGTGGAGAGCATTCTGACTGGTTGCATCACCTCCTGGTATGGAGTTAAAGTACAAAATCAGAAAAAGGTGTAGAGGGATGCAAACTCAATCATCTCCATCATGGGCACTAGCCCTACCCCCCCCCCCCAAACCCCTGTCAAGGACATCTTCAAAAGGTGATCTCTTAAGGTGGCAGCATCCATCAATAAGGACCCTTATCACTCAGACAAGCCCTCTTCTCATTACTATCAACAGGGAGGAGGTACAAAAGCCTGAAGACACACATTGTTTTAGGAACAGCGTCTTTCCCTTTGCCTTCAGGTTTCTGAAGGGTCCATGAATACTACCTCATTATTTTTCTTCTCTGTTTGAAATACCATTTTTACAGTACTTATTGTAGCTTTTTTTAAATGTATTGCACTGTATTGATGCAGCAAAACTACAACTTTCCTGAAATTGTGATAATAAACCTCATTCTAAATTGACTGCAAAGTCACAGCTGCTGAGTCACGGTATAACTGCTGTGAGAACTTAGTATGCAGCAGGAATATCTCAGTGGCACTGATTATTTTAGTTTCAGTACAGTGTTGCACAAGGAAACCCAACACCACTCTTCTGTTGATTGCAAGAATCAAGTTTTCATTCCTATGTGACTTTCAAAAACAGTATTAGAGTGACCCATGAGGCTGCTGTATCAACAAAAGAGTAGTCTGCAACAATCTGTGGGCCAGGGAATTCTTTAGTCATTACAGCATAAATGTAGGCTTCTCAGCTCATTAGATGCCAACAAAGCAATTCCATTAGTCCATTCACCTTGTATCACTGTAATGCTGCAGCTCAGTCTCAATCACATCTATCAATTATCCCTTTTTGATCTTTTTGCCACTTATCTACGCCAGGGGAAATTTACAGCTGAACAACTAACATTAACACATATGTTGAGACATATGAAGAGCATGCAATGCCAGAAGTCTGGTTCAAACCCATGTCACAGGAACTTCGAGCTAGCAGATCTACTCACTGCATCATTGTCATCTCTCCCAAATTCATTCAACACTGGGCAACTCCTCAAGTGGGACAAACATTTTCAATTGATCAAATTCTTAGAGAAAGAAAATAAGGCAGAGAGAATACAAGTATAGAAATGGACCCATGTATGAAACAATCTGAATTTCTCATCCTAACAAGAAATGGATGCTCATGTTTGCTATCCTCTATTTTAGTTTATGTGCGTGGTGAACTATGCATACCTGTCTGGATATGCCCCTCTGCTGACTGCTCCTGTGGCTCCTCGCACAGACCCCTGTATAAAGGCGATTGGAGGCACTGCTCCTCCCTCAATCTCCAGGATGTTGTGGTCTCTTTTGCTGCTAATAAAAGCCTATCGTTCGCCTCCCGTCTCCGAGAGTTATTGATGGTGCATCAATGTGACACTCTGGTAAAGGTTTCACTGCTAACGTTGTAGGGTATTTCATGTAATGGTCCTTCTGTAGAAGTAGTGTTTGGGTTATTGTTAGAGATAATGGGTGCTTAGGAACATGAGCCAGGAGAGAAGGATGGGGAAGTGGGGTTTTTTTATGTCTGATTCCAGTGTGAGTTTCGTTTTTGTTCAGTAGGAGATAATGCTGGAGAGTACCAGTTATAGGATGTGATCTGGTGAGGACTGTGATTCAATGAAGCAAGGTGTGGGAGTTGACTAAAGAACAGTGAATATGATGCTTGGAAGATTTGAGCTCCAACTTGTGCACATTTGACTGTTTAATTATAATGGACCCTTTTTGTTTTTTGTTCTTTTTTTTTTACTAACTCTTTAGTTAGTTAATATTCATAAAAATACTTCCTTTAATTGTATGCATTGTGTGATCTGCTATTTCCTGCCGAAGAGCTGTAACAGGGCAGCAAATCACACAGCATTCATACAAATGGGGTCTTGGCTGGGAGAGACATCCCAATCTTACAGATAAGGAGGAATCAGAGTGTGTATACTCTGGACATACGAGGCTGGAGAATGGTGGGTTTCTCGGTACTGAGTTGAAAACTGCCAGCGGGGGCAATGCCTCATTGTTAGCTTTTTACCTACAGAAAGCACTGATCAAAAAGCTGCAGGGGTACATGAGCATCCACATGGCATAGCACGCGACATATTATCAACTACTGAGGTAACTAAGTTATCCTTGTTTTCTGTGGTTTAATACCAAGAAGAGGAATTTTTGAAGGAGTAAACAGAAGTTCAATGTAATTATCAAAGTACATATGCCACCATATACAATCTTGAAATTAATTTTGTTCTGGACATACTCAATAAATCTGTAGAATAAATAGATTAACCATAAACAGAATCGATGAAAGACCACCAAACTTTTGCATTCAACCAGAGTTCAGAAAGGCCTCAGAAATACAAAAATGAAAGAAATAATAATAATTAATAAGTAATAAATATCAATAACATGAGATGAAGAGTCTATGAATGTGAGTCTATTGGTTGCAGGAACATTTCAATAATGAGATAAGTGAAGTTAAGTGGAGTTATCCCTTTTGGTTCAATAGCCTGATGGTTGAGGGGTAATAAACTGGTGGTGTGAGTCCTGAGGATCTTGTAACTTCTGGCTACTGGTAGCAGGAAGAAGACAGCATGGCTTTACCCAGGATGAACTGGGCTGTATCCATCCACCCGTGAGAAAGACAGGAAAGACAAGATGCTATGCTAAATGAATTCAGCAAGTACAGGTCATCATGAAATGTATAACTAAGTGTGAAGTGATTAAATTCAAAACAAAAATAACAATGGGGATATATCTGTGTATATAAAACAAATAAATGGAAAAATTGGTAAAAGACACAGGAAGAGAAGAGCCTGGGTTGTATGTATATAAATATTTGAAGGTGGCAGGACAAACTGCGAAGACTGCTAGAAAAACCATATGGGATTCTTGGCTTCTTGGATAGAGACATACAAACAAAAGTAAGAAATTCTTCCTTTCTAGCCACATCCTCTATTTAACTATCCAATTATCCAGAAGCAACAGAAGACCCCTCTCACCCAGGCCAAGGTCCCTTCTCATTACTACCATTGGGCAAGAGGTACAGAAGCCTTAAGACTCACACCACCAGGTTCAGGAATATTTATTACCCTACAACCATCAGGCTATTGAACCAGATAACTTCATTCACCACTACTCTTAAATGATTCTATGACCTACAGACTCATTTTCAGGTACATTTTTCCCCACATCATGTGCTCAGCATTATCTTCATTTGCATGGTTTGTCTTCTTTTGCATATTGGCTCTTTATCAATGTTTGTTTATGTAGAGCTTTTCAAAACATTCTAACACTTTTCTGTTTTTTCCCGTAAATCCCTTCATGAAACCAAATCTGAAAAGTCCTGAGAACTCCAGTGCAACATATAAAAGTAACTGCTGGGCTGGAAAAGCTATGTTCTTTAAAAAAAAAATCTGTCTACAAAATGAAGAGCAGTTTTGTTGGAAAAATAGAGAGGAATCTTCTAGTAGCAAATGGTGGTTCTTGAATGATACAAATTTAAGACAATTCACTTAGCAACTAGACTGGACGTTAAGGATAGGCTTTTAAGGAGAGTTGTGATTGAGAAACATAGCCTGAAACTATGATGACACCATTTTTTTTTAACATAGTGACTTACAAAAAGGAATTGGATATTTACTTCAATGGGGAAACAAGAGCTATATGGTATAACAGACTAGTGAATCACTCGACCAAACAGCCAGTGTAGGTACAATAGACTAAATGGGCTTCATTGTTGCTCTATTCTATCTTTCTATCGAGTGTCAGTCTGTACAGTATGTTGAGAGAGATTTTTAAAAAATAACTTGTCTGAACTTTAATGAACCATTGTGTCTATCATTGCTGAATTTACTTAAGTGCAGATGTTCACGTTACATGTATTGATTTGTTATCATGTTATATCAGTAGTTGCAGAAATCTTGCCACTGAATGACAAATAGATCTATGCTTCCAATATAACCAAAACACCTCTTTACTTTGTCTCCCATTTTCCATCTAAATTGCAATGAATACTTCACAACACTTATCTCTGTAGTAGCAGCACTCAATACTTACCTATCCAGGTCAGTCAAGCTTCTGAGATATGGGTTCTGATACATTGGCTTTAATGACTTCTGCTGTTAAATGCAATCCAATTGCATCTTTCCCATTGGATCGCTTAAGGGGGGAAACTCAGTGCAAGAAAAATTGTCCCAATATCTCAGTGGGTAAAACTGAATTTGGGCACTCTCAGTGGAGAAAGTACTGAGGCTCATTGGCTGTAGCTAATTCATTAATAGCATAATTAATGCAAAAAAGAACATCTCACCACTTAAGAAACAACTTACTTCAGTGATGCAGTGCCGAATATCTAACAAGGATAATTTTTTTTTTAATTTTCATACCCAATAAAATTTATAAGATGTATGCAACAATTAATATAAAGTGGCAGAATGCAAGTGCTGTGGACTGAAGTTTGAGCAAAGCTCTGCCAGCAGCATTAGAAGTTAAAATAATCTGCATCTATATTACTGTACATCATAGCAGTATAATTCAAGTTACTATGCATATTTTCCCATACTTATGGATCTCCACATTCTCTGGAACCTTTCTAAAAGACATTTTTTTCTCCACTGGCTTCAGTTGATAGCATTCAAAGGAAACAGAAAATCATGGATTCAAAGAATGTTTCAATGTGAACAGTCTATGTAATGCTCTAGAGATACCACAGAGTCCTGTGCTTTCATTAATTTTGATTTCATTGTTAAGCATAGTCACCAATTGCTTATTTTGGTAAAGCAGGTCAATTTTAAATATCAATCCTTTAGGCTATTTGTTTATCTTGACTTTCTGACCAAAACTCATGCTCAACCAGCATCATTACTAACAGCTGGACTGGTTCATTACAGATGTTTGGTCTATAATTTTTGGCAACAATAGATTACAATAAACAAACTGAAGTGTATTCAGCTCTTGTAAAAAGAAGAACTTTGGTATACAATAATATGTGAAGAATTATTTTAACAATTTCCAATCTATAATAGTATATAGGTGTAAAAAATTAGAAAATGTAACATGTCACAGACTGTAAAGCAAACAATTCATTCTCAATACAGAATGGAATATGCAATACAGACTTATCCAAGGTCTGAATAAAATGGAAAATGTAGATATTAGTCAGGACAGGCAGCATCTGTGGAAACAAAAACATTTAAGGTTGATGACCCTTTGTCTAAGTAGGGGGTAATTAGCAGAACACAAGGAAAAATGTTTGTCCAAGAATACAATAACCAGAAAACTATCTATGATCTAGTTTCCTAATTAATTAGAAAAAAAATTAAAAAGAGAAGAAAAGCAGTGCAGACGATGGGCCAAATGGCCTATTTCTACTTATAGGTCTTATTGTCTAATGCCCAATTAAAACATCTTGACAGATTTTCCTTAATCTTCCAGCAAAAGTTATAGTAGCTGATTATGTCCAATTCCAAGGAAATCTAATATTTTAGAATTCTTCTAAGAGTCACCATGAAATGCCTATTGTTTGAAATGGCTTGTTTTTTTTTCCATTTGGATATACAAACGCCATTTCCAAAAAAGTTGGGGTATTTTCCAAAATGGAAAAAAAAACAAAAGCCTGTGATATGTTAATTCACGTGAACCTTTATTTAACTGACAAAAGTACAAAGAAAAGATTTTCAATAGTTTTACTGACCAACTTAATTGTATTTTGTAAACATACACAAATTTAGAATTTGATGGCTGCAACACACTCAACAAAAGTTGGGACAGAGTTAAAATAAGATTGAAAAGTGCACAGAATATTCAAGTAACACTGGTTTGTAAGACTCCATATTAAGCAGGCTAATTGGTAGCAGGTGAGGTATCATGACTGGGTATAAAAGTAGCGTCCATCAAAGGCTCAGTCTTTGCAAGCAAGGATGGGTCATGGCTCACCCCTTTGTGCCAAAATTCGTGAGAGAATTGTTAGTCAGTTCAAAAGGAACATTTCCCACCGCAAAATTGCAAAGAATTTAGGTCTTTCAACATCTACAGTACATAATATTGTAAAAAGATTCAGAGAATGCAGAGACATCTCAGTGCGTAAAGGGCAAGGTCGGAAACCACTGTTTAATGTGCGTGACCCCAATCACAGAGACTACATTACAGCCCAACACTGTTTTGTGATCTGACTCATTGAAGCACTTTCTTATGCTTGAGCATACTGTGCCTTGGGAAGAACGCATGGAGGAGGCCTACGAGTGGATAAGAGCCAAGTATGAAGATCTAAAGAGCAACTGCCAAAGAAGAGGCTGGAGAGCAAAGTGTTAGCCCGTGGAGGTCAGGTGTCATGGCTTTGCAGGCCAGTCACTCTTCAAAGTATACACTGCACTTGGAATCACAGGAGTGAGAAGAAGGAGAGCCATTTCTATCACCACAGATGCAGCAGAGAAAGCGTCAAGTTGGCTCTGGATAAAGAGGGCAGATCCGTGGGTTGCTGCTAGGGCACAGGCCGGGGTCTGATCAACCCCAGTCAGGTTGCTTGGGCAAGGATGTATGATGTTGAAAGACCTGAAACACCTGAAGACCCCAGGTAACATCACTGATGATGTGCCCTAACTTAGTATCATGCAGACGTTTCAGTAAGAACACTCCTTTCCTCACAATATGACATGAAATAAAACCAACAGCAATGCTGGGGAAATAACTGTCTTAAGATAGTGTGGAACTTTAAGGTAATTATCACTTAAGAAAATACAGAATTGGGGAGGCTTTAAACTAATATGGCAGAGGCATGGGAACCCACACAGAAAAGAAGAGAGAAGTAATGTAGAGACCATTGCTAGAGTTAGTGAAGAGAAAAGTAAGTAGAGTGCATAAAAGTAAAAAGCAAAAATCACATAGGTCACTAGATTCTAAAAGGACAATGAGTATAAGTGCACTTTATTTAAATGCCCGTAGTATTAGAAACAAGGTTAGTGAACTTGTGGCACAGATTAGTACCAAGGCATATGATTTAGTGGTCATTACAGAAACCTGGTTGCAAGGTGGAGATGACGGGGAATTAAATTTCCAAGGCTATCAGGTAATACGCAAAGATAGGTAGGAAGACAGAGGAGGTGGGGAGGCGCTCTTGAATAGGGATGAGATCAGGGCGATTGTGAGAAACTATATAAGATCTATGGAGCAGAATGTTGAGTCTATCTATGTAGAGATTAAGAATAGTAAAAGGGGAAAAAATATCACTGGTGGGTGTTGTCTATAGGCCATCTAATAAAAATATTGCAGTGGCAGAGGCAATTAATCAAGAAATAACTGAGGCTAGTAAGAACCGAATGGCAGTTGTCATGGGGAATTTAAATTGCACATAGTTTGGGTAAATCAGGTTGGTCAAGGAAATCTTGAGGAGGACTTCATAGAATGCATCTGTGGTGGCTTTCTTGAGCAGCATGGTAGTGAACATACAAAAGAAAATACTATCTTCGATCTAGTCCTGTGCAATGAGACAGGTAACGACCTTGTAGTCAGGGATCCTCTTGGAAAGAGGGATCATAGTATAATTGAATTTCGCATTCAGATGGAGGATGAAATAGTTAGATCTAAAACTAGTGTATTATGCTTGAACAAGGGTGACTACAACGGGATGAGGGAGGAGTTGGCTAATATGGATTGGGAGCACAGGCTATTTGGTAGGACAGTTGAGGAACAGTGGAATACTTTCAAAGAGATTTTTCACAGTGCTCAACAAAAGTGTATTCCAGTCAAAAGTATGGACAGTAATTGTGGGGAGAGCCAGTCTTAGATAACTAAGGATATAAAAGATAGTTCATATTAAAAACTTACGTGTACAAAGTCACAAAGAGTAGTGGGAGACTAGAGGATGGGGAAAACTTTAAAAAGCAACAAATAATAACGAAACAAGAAATAAGGAAAGGGGAGATAGAGTATGAAAGTAAATTAGCACAAAATATAAAAACAGATAGCAAAAGTTGTTATAAATATATAAAGCGGAAGAGGGTGACTAAACTCAATGTAGGTCCCTTGGAAGACGAGAAGGGGAAATTGATATTGGGTGATAAGGAAATGGCTGAAGCATTGAACGACTATTTTGTGTTGGTCTTCACAGTGGAGGACACGTCTAATATGCCAAAGAAGGATGTTATGGACGAAATGGAAGGTGAGAACCTTGATAAAATCACTGTCACTAAAAAGATAGTGATGAGAAAACTAGAGGACCTGAAGGTAGATAAGTCCCCTGGTCCTGATGGGATGCATCCCAGGGTGCTGAAGGAATTGGCAGAGGTTATAGGAGGTGCGTTGGTAATCATTTATCAAAATTCTCTAGGCTATGGGCAAGTCCTGGCGGATTGGAAGACAGCAAATCTCACGCCACTTTTTTTAAAAGGATGTCGGCAAATAATAGGCAACTATAGGCCAGTTAGCTTAACATCTGTAGTTGGGGTAATGCTTGAAGCTATCATTAAGGAAGAAATAGCAAAACATTTAGAAAGGAGTGGTTCTATTAGACAGACGTAGCATGGATTATGAAAGGGCAGGTCCTGTTTGACAAACTTACTGGAGTTCTGTGAGGACATAATGAATGCAGTGGATAGAGGGGAACAGGTGGATGTCGTATACTTGGATTTCCAGAAGGCATTCGGTAAGGTGCTGCATAAGAGACTTATAAATAAGATACGGATGCATGGAGTCAGAGGAAGTGTATTGACATGGATAGTGGATTAGTTAACCAATAGAAGGTAGAGAGTTGTTATAAATGGGTGTTTCTCCGGTTGGCAGTCGGTGGTGATTAGGGTCCCGCAGGGGTCGGTGCTGGGCTTGCAGCTGTTTACCATTTACATTGATGATTTGGAAGAGGGGACTGAGTGTAGCATAGCAAAATTTGCTGGTGATACTAAACTGAGTGGAAAAGCAAAATGTACAGAGGATGTGGAGAGTCTGCAGAGGGAAATAGATAGGTTAAGTGAGTGGGCCAAGGTCTGGCAGATGAAATACAATGTTGGTAAATGTGAGATCATCCACTTTGGAAGGAATAATAAAAGAGCAGATTATTATTTAAATGGTGAAAGATTGCAGCATGCTGTTGTGCAGAGGGACTTGGGAGTGCTTGTTCATGAATCGCAAAAAGTTGCCTTGCAGGTACAACAGGTAATTAAGAAGACAAACAGAATGTTGGCCTTTATTGCTAGAGGGATTGAATTCAAGAGCAGGGAGATCATGCTGCAACTATACAGGGTACCAGTGAGGCCGCACCTGGAGTACTGTGTGCAGTTCTGGTCTCTGTAATTGAGGAAAGATATACTGGCTTTGGAGGCAGTGCAGAGGAGGTTCACCAGCTTGATTCCAGGAATGGAGGGGTTAACCTGTGAGGAGAGATTGAATCGCCTGGGACTATACTCTCTGGAATTCAGAAGAATGAGAGGAGATCTTATAGAAACGCAAAATTTTGAAAGGGATAGATAAGATAGAAGTAGCAAAGTTGGTTCAGTTGGTAGGTGAGACTAGAACTAGGGGACATTGCCTCAAGATTCAGGGGAGAAGATTTAGGACAGAGATGAGGAGAAACTGGTTTTCCTAGAGAGTGGTGAATCTGTGGAATTTGCTGCCCAGGGAGGCAGTTAAGGCTTCTTCACTAAATATCTTTAAGATACAGTTGGATAGTGATGCACCATCAATAACTCACACTGAGACGTAAGGCGAGATATCGGCTTTTATTGACTGGAAGAAGGAACCAGGAGTGAGTGTCTATCATACAATGTCTTGGAGACTGAGGCCGAGCGTCAGGCCGCAGATCTCCTTTATACAGGGGCCTGTGAGAGGAGCCACAGGAGCAGTCAGCAGGGGCGTGTCCCGACAGGCACATAGTTCACCACAGATAGGTTTTTACATAGTAAGGGAATTAAGGGTTATGAGGAAAAGGCAGGTATCTGGAGCTGAGTTTATGGACAGATCAGCCATGATCTTATTGAATGGTGGAGCAGGCTCAATGGGCCTGAGGGCCTACTCCTGCTATTTCATGTGTTCTTAATTACAGAAAACTTAAACCTGATAAATCTGTGAAATTGAAAGTTTATATCCAGGATTCCAAAAGAGGCATGGAAGCTTCAAAAACAAAGAAAAGGAGAAGCTATCAGGCACTTAGCCCTCTAATACTCAACACGTGTGTGCCTGCGTGTATTTGGTATCTCCTGATCTACTCCTTAAATATACAGGTGAACCACATGCCATTGCCATTTCGGAAATGGAAATGCATCCTTTCAAACTTCCTAAACCACTACCCAAAACTGAGATACAGAATAAAATTCACCTTTGCAGAAGGTATGTGAAGTAACTAGATATACACATAATCTACTTTGTTTCCAAGTCATATTTCATGGTGCATGTGCAGATAACATGGATTAATTTTACACAAAATGATATGCTGGTTTCTTGGAATGAGCCACCATCACACCTCCATCCCACCCACTAACCACAAGTGGATAGCCTGTAATCAGTAGTTGGGCTCCACAGCTTTCTGTGATAAAGAACTGCACAAGTTCATCATCGGCATCTCAGTCCTACATGTCTTACCCCCTATCCAGTGATTGTGATTCCTCGTTTTAGATACCTTCGTCAGGGTGGGGGGGGGGGGGGGGGGAGAAATGTTGCCCAGTACCAATTCTTTTATGCCCTATCAAAATTTTGTATTTCTCAAATAAATCTTTGCACATTCATTTAAATCAAAATGAATACAAGACCATTTGACTCAATATCTGCACATTCAATAGGAACTGGATTGGTGAAATTTAGCTACACTCTCTGACAAACATATCTCTCTCCTTATGATGCGAGAGATGAAAACTATGTATAAAGTTCCAGATATAATCCCATTAAGACCCTATATACTAATTGTTGTTACATATTTTTGCTCTGGTAGCCAAAGGCAATAAAAGCCTTTTTAACTGTCTGTTGTAACTGCATATTTTCTTTCATTTACTGGTGGGAGAATGAAGGGAGATTTGGTAAAGGTATATAGAATTTTGAGGGATTATGGATAGGGCTAATGCAAGCAAACGTTATGCACTAAAGTTGACTGAGATCTGAAGTAGAGGTCATAGTTTCAGTGGGAAAGCTAAAATAATTTAGGTGAAACATTTTCATTCAGTAGCCAGTATGAGCATGGAACAAGCTGCCACCAAAGTGGTAGATCCAGTTTGTTTGCATTTTAAGAGGAATTTTTGATAAGTACATGGATAGGAGGGGTATGGAGGGTTATGATCTAGGTTCAGGATGATGGGATGAGGCAGAACAGGAGTTTGGCATGGGTTAGATGGGTTGAAGGGCCTGTTTTGTGCTATTGTGCTTTATGACTCAGCAGTGTACATGACATCCAAATCCCAACATCATTTCCCTATTCTGTGTTACTGAAATAATTATCTGCCTTTCTAGCTTTCCTACTGAAGTGGATAGCTTCACATTTATTCATGTTATACTGCACCTGCCATCCATTTGCCAACTCACTCATTCTCCCTAAATCACATTAGATTCTTTTTCCATCCCCCTCACAACCCCATTAAACTTAAAATTACATTTGGTTCCCTTAGCCAAATCATTACAAATAGGTTGGACACAAACATTCCATCACTATGTAACTCACCAGCCAAACACAATTTCCCTTTAATCAATGGCCCTTTGATATTTCAGTCCTTTCTCTTTAATTTGCTAACGGAAAACAGAATATCTGGTACATTCTGTTTTTTCATTCACACTTTGTCTAATCTCATTTTCAAGTTTTTTTTCTCATCTTTTATAATAGACTTTAGGATTTAATGTACTTGTTTTGTTTTAAACAATGGAGAAACATTTGATGTCCTCCAATCTACATAAATTGTCCCATTCTCTACTTTTACTGAAGTATGAATTCCTGCAGTACACTGGCACCCATTGCCCATTGTTGATTAAAAAGGATGGATTTTTTTTCTATTCACCCTGAAAAATGAGAGAGAGGAATCAGGGACCTCTGGAGTGAGCAGGTATCTCATGCTACTATGTAATACATTGGGACAGGCAATAGTACAGCAATTTGTACTGGAACCAATTACAATGGCATTGAACCAAGCGAGAAAATGAATGAAAAAGTATTTAATAACATTACTTAACTTTGACCATTCTGGCTGCAAGTCAACATCTATTGATTCAGCTAAATGAGACAGGAAATCAGATTGATTTTAAGGCCATTTGGTGCATAATGGAATGAGATACTACTTTACCTTTTTACACCATGAAGAATCCTTCCTTCCTGAACCTTTGTTAGCTGATTATTAAACATAAAATTTAAATGAGTTCATGTATTATCTTCCACCTGTTCTCTTCCTTCTCTCATTTAGAATAATAAGCACCATTAGGATATAAAATATTAATTATGTGCCAACAGTATAATGGCTCAACGATCAGTATGATCATGTACTAAAATATCTTGACTATTTTTTTGTCTTGGACCCATTCATAGAACATAAAACAGAATAGCACAGGAACAAGCCCTAAAGCCCAGAAGGTTATGCCAAACAAATCAGTAATCTCATACCAAAATAATTATTTGAGCCTACACAAAATGCCTATCCTTGCATTTCCTGTACTTTCATATACCTATCTAAGACACTCTTGAATGTTCCCATCACATCTGCCTCCACCACTATCCCAGGCAGTGCATTCCAGGCACTCACCACTCTAAGTGGTCTTCATTGCAATCTTTATTGAAATTATACCCTCTTACTGTAGATGCATGTACAGTTGGCCCTCCTTATCCGCGGGGGATTGGTTCCAAGACCCCCCCCACAGATACCTAAAAAATGCAGATGCTCAACTCCCTTATTTAACCTGAATCAATACAGTGGTCTTTAGGACCCAGCAGAATCCCGGACTTTATTTAACATGTTCAGTGCGGTGGGCATTAGGACTTGGTGGTGTAGCTCTGAACCCGCGGTGTTTCTGTTTTTGAACATAATCACAATTGTGATTGAAAATAAGGTGAAAGTAATAAAATAATTGGAAAGAGGTGAAATGCCATCGGTCATTGGAAAAGTGTTAGACTACAGTCGGTCAATGAACAGAACAATTTTAATGGAGCATGTGAAAAGCCCTGTCCCAATGAAAGCTACAATTATTACTAAGTAACACAATGGTTTAATTATTGAAATACGTATGTTTCTTAAGTGTATTATATGCATAGAAAGGTAAAATATATACTATATACTAAGAAAAACGTCTGACTAACTGACACTAAATAATACCGGATGTACCTGTTCCGACTTCAAATCCAACTAAAAGACGGACTCAGGAATGGAACTCATTCATGACCCGGGGACTGCCTGTACTTTTAAGTCATTTCTAGATTACTTATAATACCTAATACAATGTAAATGCTGTGTAAATAGTTGTTATACTGTATTGTTTAGGGAATAAGGACAAGAAAAAAGTCTGTACATGCTCAAACAATGAGTGCTGGAGAGAGAACTTTTGGGTTTTCCTGCTCCATGGTTGGTTGAATCTGCACATGCGGAATCTGCAGATAAAGAGGACCAACTACAATATGGTATTATACATTTCAACCCTGGGGGAAAGATACTGCCTCTCAATCTTACAAATTTCTATCAAATCTTCCCTCAGCCCACGCCACTCCAAAGTAAACAATCTGAGTTTGCCTAACATCTTCTTATAGCTTCTGACTTCTAATCCAGGCAGCATCTTGGTAAACCTCTTCTGCCAACTCCCCAAATCCTCCACATCATTCCTATGACCAGAATTGAATATAATATGCCAGATGCATTTGAAAGCTGCAAGTAACTTCCTGACTCTTGAACTCAAGCATTCCATATGCCTTCTTAGCCACTCTATCAACGTGTTTTCACAATTTCAGGGAAATACGAGCTTGAACCATATGATTGCTCTGCCCATCAATACTGACAAGGGTCTTCATTACAGTGTATGCTCTCCCTATGTTTGATTTCCCAAAGTGCATTACTTCACCTTTGGTTGGGTTAAACTCTATCTGCCATTTCTCCACCCATATCTGTACCTAATTCATATCTTTTTTTCAGTCTTCTACACTATCCACAACACCACCAATTTTTGTATTATCTGCAAACATACTAACCTACCCTAACCTACCCAGCTATATTTTTATCCAGCTCATTTATATATAATCAGCAACAGCGGAGGTGCTAAAATAAGTCCTTGTGGCGCACCATTAGTCCAGACTTCCAGCCAAAATAAGCCCCATTGACAACCACTCTTTGCCTTCTATGGGCAAGCCAACTCTGAAACCAAAGAAGCAATTCACAGTGCATCTCAGGCATCTTAGTTTCCTGGATGAACCTCCCATGAAGGACATCGTCAAATGCTTTACTAAAATCCATGTAGACAACATCCACAGCACTAGCTTCATCAATTACCCTGAAAAACTCAAATTAGTAAAATGTGACTTACCCTGTACAAAGCTATATTGACAGTCCTTAATTAGAGCATTGTTTTCCAATTGCTCTTAATTCATGTCACTTAGAATCCTTTCCAGTAACTTCCCTACCAATGATGTGAGACTCACTGGTCTACAGTTCCCAGGATTATACGTTTCCCTTCTTGAATAATGTAACTACATCAGCAGCTCAGTCTTTTGGGTCCTTTCCTGAGGCTAGAGAGGACACAAAAGTATTGGTCAAGGGCCCAGCAATTTCATGTCTCAATAACCTTCTGGTATAGCCCATTAAGCCCTGGAAACTTATCTATCTTAATATTCTTGAAGAGACTTGACACTACCTCTTCATTTATCTTGAAATATCTGACTAATTAGTATGCCCACACTAATCTCCCCATCTTCCACCTCCTCCTTCATAAATACTGATGCATTTAGGGCCTCACCTCCATCCTCCACCTCCAAGCAGGTTTCCTCCTTTATCCTTGAGTCGTCCTACTTCACCCCTACTTATCCCCTTGCTTGTGATGCACGTGCAGAAAGCCTTAGAACCACAGAACCATAAAACATTACAGCACAGAAACAGGCCTTTTGTCCCTTCTTGGCTGTGTCAAACCATTTTTTTGCCTAGTCCCACTGACCTGCACCTGGCCCATATCCCTCCATACACCTCTCATCCATGCACCTGTCCAAGTTTTTCTTAAATGTTAAAAGTGAGCCTGCATTTACAACTTCATTTGGCAGCTCATTCCACACTCCCACAACTCTCTATGTGAAGAAGACCCCCTTACGTTTTCTTTAAACTTTTCCCCGTTCACCCTTAACCCATGTCCTCTGTTTTTTTTTCTCCCCTAGCTTCACTGGAAAAAGCCTGCTTGAATTCACTCTATCTATACCCATCATAAATTTATATACCTCTATCAAATCTCCCCTCATTCTTCTATGCTCCAGGGAATAAAGTCCTGACCTATTCAACCTTTCTCTGTAACTCAGTTTCTCAAGCCCCAGCAACATCCTTGTTACCCTTCTCTGCACTCTTTCAATCTTATTAATATCCTTCCTGTAATTCGGTGACCAAAACTGCACACAATACTCCAAATTTGGCCTCGCCAATGCCTTATACAATCTCACCATAACATTCCAACTCTTATACTCAATACTTTGATTTATAAAGGCCAATGTACCTAAAGTTCCCTTTACTACCCTATCTACCTGTGATGCCACTTATAGGGAATTTTGTATCTATATTCCTAGATCCCTCTGATCTACTGCACTCCTCAGTGCCCTACCATTTACCTTGCGATTCTCTTTAATCCCACTTGCTAAGGACCTTTTCAATGTCCTTTCTAGCCTTCTTAATTTCCTTATTGCATTCTTTCCTGGCTTCTTTATAAACCTCAAAGGCTCTGTTTGATTTTGGCTTCCATAACTTTACATACAATAATCTATTGTAGTAGTAGTAGGCTTCCGTTATTCTCGATAAACCATGGATTTGCACCTTGGAAAGTTTCCAGGCCGCAAGCCTGGGCAGGGTTTTTTTTTTGTGGAAGACCGGCAGTTGAAATCTATAGAGCAATACTGAAGCACTGATATGGTTCAGCTAGAATGATAATTCCCTATTATGGTTCGATTCCATTTTGTGATACCTTCATGATTCTATTAATAACTAATCAACTAAAGAAAAAAACAACTGTGAATGACATTTTTACTCAAGTTTTCACTGGAATTTTAAAAATAAAAATCTTTGGTATTAATGGAACTTTTCCAGAATCTCTGTTGTGCGCTCTAGGGTAAGCCCTAACATTCAGTCACACACGACTGAAGATGTGAAACTGTGGGATAAAATCCCTCATCCATCCCAAACAACTGCAACCATGTTCACCAATAATTAGACGTATGGCAGGTTTACTTCAATTGGTACATAATACTGGAAGTACACAATCTCAAACTTCAGAAGTTAATTGGATTACTGCCCCTCTGAAATATCCTGATGCCATGAAACTGAAGACATAATATTGGACAATCTCCCCAAGGTGTTGAGAGTTCAAGTGCTATAAAGCCATATTCAATAAACCTATATGTTTCGTATGTATTGGAGCAGCTAGGTACTAATCCTGAATTCAAAAAATTGTATTGACAAATTAATATTTAAGTCCTTTGCCAATGGGAGCACTTTACCTGTGAAGGAAGAAAAACATTGAAAAACATGTCTCTCCAAGTACTTGAACCCTTCACTGAACTGAACAAATGGACAGAATTAACTGCAGCAATACCTTTCAAGATATTGAAAACATTCATCAGGTCATTTGAAATATCTTTTTAAGGCAATAAGATTACATTTACTTAACCTTCCCTCACAGCCTTTCATACAGCATAAAATCCTACCATACCCATGCCTGGCGTCCGGGAATCAATATATAGAAATCCTGTTTTCTTGTATGAGTCCTTTATAGTAACTTATATTGCCCACATTCGCTTCCTCTAAACCTGCCAGAAGGAAATATTTATTTATTTAGGGAAACAGCATGAAAGAGACCATTCTGATCCAAGCTGTGCCACCCCGAAAGCCACTGTTTAACCCTAGAGAATTAACCCACTAACCAGTATGTCTATTGACTGGGAGTACCCAGAGGAAACCCACACCGACACGGAAAAGAGGTACGAACTCCTTACAGATGGTGTTGGACCTGAACTTCTGAATTTCAACATCCAGGCTGTATTGGTACCCCAATAATGTTCTTCTATAGTTCTTTTGACTAAAACTGTTCACTGTTTTATTGATGGATGACTACAATAAGGTTCAATCTGTTTTCCTGTATTTCTCCTTCTGTCTTCTGAAACAATAAAAACACATGGAAATAATTGGGAATGAATTTCACATTGATCTGTGCCTGTAAAACCTGATGATCAATGTAATGCCTCATGATCAATTCCTCAATTCCTCAGTGCACAAATGTGTCAGCATTATCCCAATTCTGCCTTCCAGGCCTGGAATATCTCACAATTAAGTGCCATCCATTTTACCAGCCAAGGGAGATTTCTGCAATCATTTTGGTAGCAATATATGTTCCACCTCAGGATAATGTCAATCAGGTTCTGGATGATATGAAACAATGGGTTCAACATGTATAAAACAGCACACCCTGATGCCTTCATCATCATTTTGGGGGATTTTAACCAGATCAGCTTGAAAAAGTCACTGAATAAATACCATCAACAAATCACTTGTAGCACCAGTCAAAACAATGCACTGTTACACCACTATCAAGAATGCCTACTGTGCCATTCCATGCCCTATTGGTTCTGGTACTGAATAGCAATATTTAGTTCATTATTTTTTATAATGTAGTAATCAATTAATTTGGTAGTTTGCTGTTATGCACAAGAACTATTAGATTAAAACTCTTAAACACAACTCATTATGTCTGAAGAAAGGAATCTACCACCCTACCCATCCAGCCTACATATAACATTAGTACAGTATAGGAAGACAAATATAAAAAAAATATACAGACATAAGTTAAAGACTATCATTATCATCATTATGTGCCATGATGTATGATGTGAGCAGACTTGGTTTTTTGACCCTGATTGTTCTTGGCAATTTTTTCTACACAAATTGTTTGTCATTGACTTCTTCTGGGCAGTGTCTTTACAAGAAGGGTGACCCCAACCATTATCTGCCTGGCATCAGTGGTCAAACAACCAGAACTTGTGATATGCATTGGCTGCTCATCTGCCACCAAAGACAAATATGGACAACATAACTTCAGTGCTGAAGTCATCAATACTAGAAATGAAGCTCAACACATGGAAGAACATCAATGATGTTACCAAAGACCAATTAAAAGCAGTGGTTTCTGTTGAATTTTATCTGTAACATTAAGAAGCATATGAGGAATTTAAAAATACAACAATCTAGTGAAAAATGTGTACAAGCTCCATGTAAGCATTTTGTCTACAAATTAGTGCACAAAGTGCAATTAACGCAGCATCTGTTGGTTGCTGATGATGTAAACAGTAATTGTATGTGCTGTAAATATTAGATAATGGAGCATGAAAGATTGAAACAGTTCTAAATAGAAAAGCAATTCTTAATTATTCTTAATTACAGTTACAGTATTTATTGGACAAGGAGTTCACTTGAGAAATTCCGTTTGGTCACTGAGTTTTCTTCCAAAAACTGGAAAATCTAGACTTTTTAAGTTGACAACTCAGCCACCCTTTGTTGTACATCTAAATTAGGCAGCATTGCAAGGAAGGAAACAACACAAGGGATAAAGCTACTTGAGTCTGTTATTTCCAATATTCCTGCGGCAGCTGTGGAGAGAAAGTCTCACCCTCATACCAAGAATTAGCTTCATGCATTTGTATGGGACTACTAAAGCACCAAGAGAACATACCTAACAGTTCAAAAGTGGGTGTCCATGAGCTGACCTGGACCATCATCAGCAGCAGCAACCTGCACCACTAGAATATGTAACCTCATAGTCCAGCACTTTCTCTCACTCCACCATTACTAGGTTTAGTGGGAAGTGCAGAATGCCATGCACTAAGTGTCAATGCAGTAAAACGTCAACATACAAACTAAACAGTGCTTAACATGTGCAATAGACAACCAAGCAATCTCACATCCAGTTCAAAACTCCAAAGAACGGTGGGTGAACAATTAAGCAGATAATTGGACAAGGCAGCTTGAAGTGCAACCCCATCCCCAATGACAGATAAAGAGAAGAGAGCTGAAGAAGCATTTGCAACTCTGCTCAGCCGAAATTGCTGCATAGATGACCTACCTCAGAAATGCCGAGTAGATGATTGATCTCAGATTCTTCCTGAGGTTCCAGTCATTACAGCAGCCAGTCACAAGTCAATTCAATTCATTCCACACCCTCTCAAGAAATGGCTGACAGCATTAAACACAGCAAAATCAGGAACTGGTTTGTTGGCCCAGCAAACCCCATGTTCAACATCAAACACCCTTTACAGTAATTCCATTTTATTACCTTCATGGGCTCATCAATGGGAAAAATCTCAGCTCTAATATTCAAAGCCTGCACCAATAAACTAGTTATGCCTCTGGTGCAGCTACAGTACATCTATAATACTAGCTTCTACGTGATGTGTAAACTTTACCAGTAATGGCCTGTCTATAAAAATACCTCCGGTAATTTAATTCAGGAAATCAATTAGCTGCAGTTCCAATCTACTTCAAGATGACCAGCATGCTCAGTACATTAAAATCAATATCACATTTAAGATTTTTACTATCAAGTCACTCCAGAAACAGTAACTTGCATGCATAGTAAACTGCACTAAGAATGAGGGAGCTGCTCAAGGTAGAAGAAAATTTTCAACTGCATTCTTAGCTTCCTACTGTACAGAGAATCGGGAATTGGAGAGACTGGGAAACCTTGGTATTCTAAACCTAACCTTTTACACAGGCATCACCAAAACTCAATATGCAGACACAACACCTGCAGAAAAGGAGGGTATCATGGAAGGATCATCTCCTGAGTTACTGTTGGCAGAAGTCAGAATTGGGGAGTGAGCAATCATTCTATTGGGAGTATTCTACAGACACTCCAATATCAACAAGGAAACTGAGGAGCAGATAGGTAGCAAATTTTGAAGAAGTGTAAAAATAACGGTGTTTGTGTCATGGATTACTTCAATTTCACTAATAATGATTGACAGCTCCTTGGAGTAAAAGTTTTGATGGGACAGAATTTGTAAGGTGTGTCCAGAAAGGATTTCTGACGCAATATGTGAACAGAAGCCAACTAGAGACAGGCCATTTATGAACTAGTACTAGGCAATGAGGCTGGTCAAGTGGGCTAGCATTTCAAAGACAGTGATCACGACTCCCTCATATAGGATTAGGGAAAGCCATAAGGGTCTCTCCATGTAAGTGAAGAACAGGTGGATGACAAGAGTGAGGGATACATGAGCCTGTAGTTGGAGGAGGTAGGGGAGATCTTTAAAGAATATTTTTCTTCAGTATTCACAAGGGAGGAACTTGATGAATATGAGTTTAGCATAGAGCAGGTTAATGTGCTAGAAGTTGTCAAAGTTACGAAAGAGGCAGTGCTGGAACTTTTGAAAGATAAGTGCCTGAGGCTAGATGAGATATAGCCCGGGTTACTAAAAAAGGTAAGGAATGAGATTGAAACAGAAAATCTGCAATGCTGGAAATCCATGCAAAAAAACAAAATGCTGAAGGAACTCAACAGGCCAGGCAGCATCTATGGAAAAGAGTAAACAGTCGAAGCTTTGGGCCAAGACACTTCTTTACAAAGAGATTGATGCATTTTTGGCAATGATCTTCACATCCTCATTGGCCACAAGGATAACCCCGGGAACTATAAACCTGTGAGTATTAGATAAGTGGTGAGCAAACTATTGGAGAATATTCTTAGAGACAGAATTTACAAGCATTTAGAGAAGCACTGTCTGATTCGGGATAGTCAGCATGGCTTTGTGGGGACAGTTCATGCCTCATGAACCTTATAGACATTTATGAGGAAGAGACAAAACAAATTGATGAAGCAAGAGTGTTGGACGTGGTGTATATGGATTTTTGTAAGATGTTAGACAAGGCTGCCCATGGTAGGCCCATGTGAGGCATGGGATCCCAAGAAACGTGGCTGCATGGATTGGGAATCAGATTGCCCACTACAGAAGGCAAAGGGTGGTAGCAGATGAAGTGTATTCTGCCTGGAGTTCCATGACTAGTTGTGTTCTGCAAGGATCGGTTCAGGGACCCCTGCTCTGTGTGATTTTTTTAAATGACTTAGATGAGAAAGTGAAAGGATGGATGAGTAAGGCTGCAGATGACATGAAGTTTGCTGATGTTGTGGATATTGTAGAAGGTTGTTGTTGGTTACAATAGGACAATAACAGAGTGCAGAACTATGCTGAGAAGATCGAGAAGATAATCGATGCCTTTTTCCCCAGGGTTAATATGACTTAATAGGACATATTTTTAAGGTGATTGGAGGAATGTATAGGGGGAACATGAGAGGTTTTTTTACACAGAGAGTGTTAATAGCATGAAATGTACTGTTATGTATGGTAACAGACGCTGATACATTAAGGGTATTTAAAAGGCTCTTAGGTAGTCAAATAGATGAAAGAAAACTGGATAGCTATGCTGGAGGGAAAGGTTAGATTGATATTAGAATCAGTTAAAAGATTGGCACAACATCAAAAGCCAAAGAGCCTGTTTTGTGCTGCACTCTTCTATGTTCTAACAAATAGAGAGGCACAGTTCTACTAGCATGGTTGACATGTATTTCAATGGAATGGAAATGGGATACATCTGCACATGTCAGATATTTGGCTCATATTAACAATAATAAGATGGTTAAGCCACTCTGAACCTGGAGAAGATGCATCAACTACCTGTGCCACGTTCCCCTGTCACAGTCTGCTCCTGTATAGCTTTCCATTCCAAAGTGCCACTCCTTATCTCTGCCAATGACACTCCACAGATTGGTGCAGAGAAACTGTAGGCTGCCCTGCTGTCACATCTCTTCTTGCCAGTACTTTCCTCTCACTTACTCAATTTCACACTAATGCTTCAGCTGTAACTTCTCAAATCGCACATCAAACCCAACCCCCATGCTGAAAAGCAAGTCAATTAATAAGAATGCCATCAGAAATCTAGGAGACCCACCTTGACAATATGCCTCACATCCCAAAGATATCACTTTGGCACTGGTGTGTATTATCCACTGATGAGCTGTTGGAGAATAGCCTTGTTCATTCTGCAGGGGTGCCACAGTAGCATAGTGTTTGCTGTAATACTATTACGACCCAGGATCAGTTCCCTCTCTATCTTTAAGGACTTTCTTCATACTCCCCATGACTGTATGGGTGGCCTCATGGTGCAGTTTCCTCCTACATTCCAAAGACATACAGGTCAGTATGTTAATTATTCACATAGGCCCAATTGGGCAGTACAGGCTTGTTGGGCTAGGAGGGCCTATCACCGTGCTGTAGCTCAAAATAAACAGTAACTAAAAGCCAAGGACAGAATCTTCAATCAATCTTTTAAATCACCCTCCCAACTCAGAGTTCCTGATGTTCCACAATAAGTTAAGTTCAATACTACATTGATGGAAACTCACATTTACACAGCAAACATCAACATTTATCTCAATTGCACCGTGACACTGAACAAGTGGACACAACGCCGCTTGAGAAAATAAAACAGCAAATGCCCAAAGCCTGTGTCAAAGCGGCAGGTCACAAGGAATATCAAAGGGGTTGCATGAGACCTGACAAGACTGAGTGGGTTGGAAAGAGCCAGCTGAACTTTGTGTTATTGCTGAGCAAAGACAATAAGGGACATGCAAAAAAATTGTGACTGGAGCAGCAGATAAACCCAGAGCATTCTTGGGCAGGAAATTCACAAGATTTTATATGATTATGAGAATTTAAAATTTAATAAGTTGCTTAACTAGGGGCCAAGGTAGTTTCTGGTCCCAGCATGATTAGAATTTGGCTTTCAGATGAAGTTAATGGGGTATTAGAAGATACGCGGCATTGTGTGTTGACAGCAGAGAAACAAGGGCAGAGACAGAATCAGGTACTATTTTGAATAAGCAAGATCATAAAGTACTTCTACTGCAGATCAGGCCTTTAATTTTATGGGATAAATAAATTCTCTGGCTTCTCAGTGTCTAATCTGCTTGTAGCATTCCCACTTTCAGCAACTGTCACATTTCAAACCCCCAAAGCAGGCAGACAGAAGTGAAACAATTTGGGCTTTTAGTGCTCCAGCAAGGACACTTTCATAATATGTTGTTGAATTACTGACACTTAAAAAGGTCCCTGCTTAGTGTGAACAACCCTAAAAAGAATTTACCATTCAGTCAAATGGCACTAGAACATTTTCCTCTGTAATGGGTGTTATAAAAGCCTTCTTCTGACAAGTAGGACCATTATCTGCAGATGCATTAAACTCTGTAATCTGCTTTAACTGATGGATTGAAGTTAAAACTCATTTACTCATGTTACTTTTTCAAATCTGTGTCTACAAAGATAGGCTGCAAGTATTCTACTATTTCATCTACTCATCATCACAAATACCTAGAAGGCAAAGCTACATTTCTTTATTATGGTCAGTAATGGTTTTTCAGTGATACCACTTCACTTTTGTCTCATTTATTGTAGGTTTTCCTTGGCCATTTGAGCTTATTAGATCGCAATATTCACTGGTGCTGAAAATTTAGAAAATTAACTCTTAGTCAACTCCCATTTGAACAAGATACATGGCTTTTGAAATAGTAACAGCTTCTTCACTTGATACCTTTCACTCAGGATTAAAGGATCATTGCTGCACGTCAAGGATCTTTCTTTGACACCTTTGGTGGCTTACAGCTCCCACGTCTTTGCTGAAGTGGACACTCTATACATCAAGTGTCAGAGTAAGTGCACAGATTCTGAATCTATACTCACTCTATTAGGTACCCCTGGTACAGGGGTAGGAACTGGTGTGGTCTTCTGCTGCAGCAGCTAATGTTCAGCATGTTATGCATTCTGAGCAGCACTGTTGTAAATGCTTGGTTATTTGAGTTACTGTTGCCTTCTTGTCTGCTTGAACCAGTCTGGCCATTCTCCTCTGACTGCTCTCACTATCAAGACAATTTTGCCCATTGAACTATCACTCACTGAATTTTTGAATTTGTTTTTCACACCATTCTCTGTAAACTCTAGAGACTGTTGCATGTGAAAATCCCATGTCATTAATAGTTTCTGAGATACTCAAAGCAGCCCGTCTGGCACCAGTAATCATTCCACTGTCAAAGCTTCATAAAACTTCTCCATTCCGATGTTAAGCCAGAACAACAACTGAACTTCCTGAGCATGTTTGCATGTCTTTATGCATTGAGTTGCTGCCACAATGATTGGCTGATTAGATATTTGCATTAACAATGTACCTAATAAAGTGGCCACTGAGTATCAGGTACATCGAGTGAGAAATAGCCGATACAAATTAAGCTATGTTAATTACACACTGAGTCACAGAGGAAGAGTTATGACAGGACTCAAGTCAAAGAATACATTTCACCTTTGAACAATCTAGCAAGCCATTTTATTTTGTTCAGTCAAAATAACCACCAACTGTCTTTCAAGCCCAAGTGCGATCACAGCTTTTCTCAGCAACTTTGCTTAAATGCTGAATAATTTCACAGTCTTTTTTGATCCTGACTGCAAGAATTTCTGACTCTCAACTTCAAAATTAGAAAAGACAGCCCATGAAGTAATGATTGTCTGAAACAATTTGCAACCCAATGAATGCAGTTTGATTATTTATTACCAAAATCAGCTGGTGAATAGCTTATTATAATCATCAGAGAAGGCAATTAATGTTTGGTTTTCCAGAGTAAAACCATGCAGTTATTGTTTATATTAAATTTAAATACTTGTAATTTAGAACATAGAATACTACAGCACAGTACAGGCCTTTTGGCCCATCATGTTGTACCCACCTTTTAACACACTTAATCTAATCCTTCTCTCCTACATTGCCCTCCATTCTTAGGTGCTTTATGCATTGGACATTTTGATGAAACTCAGTTTCCAAATTTGTTGTAGGAATGCCCAAACAATAACAATCATTCTTGTACTATTTATAACTTATCTCTTAAGAAATTTTGAAAGGAGAGTTTGCCTTGAGATTCCCCAATGCAAAATGATTATCTTGGGCCTGAATGGCCAACTCTGTGAACCTGATCTCTGGAAATCTCTATTCAAAAGGGGCATGGGTTGATAAGTCATTAAATATAATCATGACAGAGAACAATAGATCTTTGGGTATTTAGAAAATCTATGGATACAGGCAAAGTGCAGGGAAATGGTGCTAAAAGCATGAGGAGCTAAATAACCCATCTCCTGCCACTATTTTTTAAAAACATTTCTTATTAAGTGTTTGTAAAACAGACAGAAAATGCAACATGTTTCAATTTTGCCTCAAAGGCTTATAATAGCCCATGGATCTAGTCATATGTTCTTCAATTATACTTCAAGGAAGAGGTCAATTATAAATCTCACCCATGCTTCTGTTGACAGATCCTTATGAATCTGCAATTACTTTTGCAACTTACTGACACTTATATCAAGTACAGAGCTGTTAATTGATGGAAAAGCTGTCTTGCATAATTCCGCCAACAAAATTTAACAGTGCAAGTTGCAAATACTTAAGCTCACTTGCTAAGCAGCTAAGAAGACATTTTCATAACAGCTTGAGTTGAATTTCAAGGCTAATTTGCATCAGTAAATCCAGTTTGAACTTAGTTATTTAATATATTGTTTTATAAAAAGTAATAAATGAAATTACATCCTGTCATTAGCAGAAGTAGCTATTATTTTTCTGCCAACTCTGACCCAGAATTATTAACGAGCAGATTTATTCATAGACTTCTTTCCTGCAGTGTCAATTTATATTGAAATTGTTGGCAGTCTGATTCAATCAGTACAGCACACTTGTTCCTTCTTGCAACATAATTTGTACAGCACATGGTGTATCAAGTTTTCGCCTTCCAATGGATAACTCTCAGCATTAACAATATCATTCATGATCTTATTGATTGTCGGAGCAAGACTGAGGTGTCTAATGGGCTACTCTGACTTCAATGGCTTCTGTTGTTACTATTTCCAAAACTAGCTTCTCAGCTCTGTTAAACAAGCCCGGTTACCAGCTTCACAAATTATAGAGGAGAAAGACTTTCCTTAGATCTGTGGAAAACTTGATAACAGTCTATACTGTAGAATAGAGTAGAAATACATTTTCATTACTCAAGGCGATAAGATTGTAGTGCTACTCTAGTCCATGCAATTAACAGTTATTTACAATACATGTGGTGTGGCTTAATTTTAAAAAATCCCAAATTTACAATGAACAAGTGACTTTGATCATCCATAATAGTCAAAGGCCATTGGTAATCCAGGGTGTAACATTATTCAGCTCAAAAGTGTGTGCATTTTCATTCAGTAAACATGTTGAACGCCTTATAAAAGGTTATATAAAAGTCCCCATACATAGCATCAACTGGGCTGCCTCTATCAATAACCAATTACAACTTCACTAAATAGATTTGTCAAAAGTGATTTCCCTTTGACCCTGCCCAATCTGTTATTTTGAAATGGCCCCAGACTCTAGCAACAAGCTTTCAACACTGAATGCCACAATTGAAAGATACTTCCAGAAGGATAGAGAAAATCATTCAATGGCTTTTTGAAAAATGTATTTGGGTAGGAAACCCTAGCCTATGACCAATCAAAATGGGGAAGGCAGATCCAAAATGGGCAGTAACACCCCAGGGCTCTCTAATAAGAGCATGTGTATGTCAACCACGCATGGCAAAAGCAACACATGATACATTAAACAACCACATAACTAACCTATCAAACCTAGGGCAGAGCAAAGGATCCTGCATAGGACTGTTCAGTTACCTCAGAAACTATGATATTGAAGCATGCAACTGATTCTTTACCAAAAGGATTCTTTACCAAGGAGGAAGAGGTGATACCTGACATGCCCTGTCCATAAATGGCATATGCAATGTCTCCTGGCTTTAGATAAACCATGAACATAGGTAGATGTTGTCTGAAGCATTGTCCTTAAGAGTATATTAACTGGCTGCATCACAGACTAGTACAGAAACACCAATGCCCTTGAATGGAAATCCTACAAGAAGTAGTGAATACAGCCCAGTCCATCAATAGTAAAATGCTACCCACCATTGAGCACATCTCCTTGAAGTGTCATCACAGGAAAGCAGCATCCATTATCAGGGACACCCGCCATCCAGGTCATGCTCTCTTCTCGCTTCTACGAGCAGAAGGAAGGTATGAGAGCCTCAGGACTCATACCTCTAAGTTCAGGAACAGCAATTACCCCTCATCCATCACTCTATTGAACCAATGGGGATAACCTCTCAACATCACTTGCCTATCGTCAAAATGTTCCCACAACCTATGAACTCAATTTCAAGGACTCTTCATCTCATTTTCTTGATATTTATTGTTTATTTATTTCTTATTATTATTATTGTTATTGCTTTCCTTTTGCATTTGCACAATTTGTTGTCCTTTGCACACAGGTTGAATGCCCAAGTTGGTGTGGTCTTTCATTGATTCTATTATGGCTATTATTTTTTTATGGATTTATTGAGTATGCCTGCAACAAAATGAATCTCAGGGTTGTAAATGGTGGCATCTATGTACTTTCATAATAAACTTACTTTGAACTTCAAAAATGTATAGCTTTAATGTAACAGGCAAGCTGATTATGAAATATTCCTGAGAGGCAGAAAATAAAGTAAGAAAGGGAAGCATGGTAAGAAGCTTTGCTTTGTACTGTCCACCACCTTAGAGATCTCCACCCTCCAACACACACACACTTTAAATAAGATATTGGAAGTATTAAGAAAGAGAGCATTAATTAAAAAGTAATCCCTTGTCTGTGAGCATTGATCAGATCCAAATATCGACAAACAAACAAAATTCTGGAGGAACTCAGCAGGTCAGGTTTCGGGCTGAGACCCTTCATTGGAAGGGAAGGGGAGAAGCCAGGAAAGGTTTTTCTAGCCTGGATATTTCACCAGTTAAGCCCCAACATGTTCCTTCAAATTGCCAATTAGCCATAAGACGAATCTTTATCGGAGACCATATCACTGTGCATCTTTTTACTGAAATGTTATCTGTCAATGCATCAAATGATAATCTGTTCAGTATGCCAATATATGCATCACGCTCAGCTCTTGCAGCACAGAGCAGCCATCGACTATGCTGAGCAGCAATCCAGCAAGTTCAAGACCTTGACTAATGTTTAAACAGGCAGATGAAAACCACTCTGAGGAAACACAAGAAATTCTACAGCTGCTGAAAATACAAATCAACACACGCACACAATGCTGGAGGAACTCTGCAGGTCAGGCAGCATCTACAGAACTTAATAAACAGTTCACATTACGGGTGGAGACCCTTGTTCAGGACTGGAAAGGAAGGGGGGAAATGTTAGACTAAAAAGTGGATGGAGGGAAAGGAGGATAGCCAGAATGTGATAGGTGAAACCAGGTGTGTGGGAAAGGTAAAGGGCTAGAGATGAAGGTATTTAAAAGAAGAGAAGAGTGGCCCATAGGAGAAAGGGAAGTTGGATGGTCACCAGGGGGAAGTGATAGGCAGGTGAGTACCACCGTCCTCCATCTTGCAGAACTGACCCTCACCCTCAACAATTTCTCCTTCACCTCTTCCTGCTTTCTCTAGACTCAAAGGCAGCTACATGGGCCCCAGCTATGCCTGCCTTTTATTTGGCTATATAGAACAGTTCATGTTCCAAGCTTTTCCTGGTAACTCATCCTTCACTACATTGGCAACTGCATTGGTGCTGCTTCAAGCACAAATGCTGAGCTCATCAACTTTGCCTCCAACTTCCACCTTGCCTTTATCTTCTCTGAACCTACCAATCCCCACAGCTATCTTCACATACCTCTTCCCACCCTTTCTCCTGTAAAAATGCTGTTCCCTTTTCTTAGTTCCTGCATCTCTACCACATCTGTTCCCAGGAAGAGTATTTCCTTTCCAGGACATCAGAGATGTCCTTCTATTTCAGAGAATGGGTTTCCCTTCCTCCACCATTAATGGTGCCTTCATCCGCATCTCCTCCATTTCTAGACATCCATGCTCACCCCATTCTCTTACTGCTTAACAGTGAAAGGGTTCCTGTTGTCCTGCAATCCCATGAGCCTCAACATCCAACACATCATTCTCCAGAACTTCTGTCACCTCCAAAGGGATCCTACCACCAAACATCTTTACCTCCCCCTCGACACCCGACACCCACTTTCCGTTTTCTGCAGGGATTGCTCCTTTCATGATTTCCTTGTCCATTCATCCCTCCCCACTAACCTTCTTCCTGGCACTTAAATCTGCAAGAAGCCGAAGTGCTACAACTGCCCATTCACCTCTTCCATCTGTTCCAACAGGGGCTCCAAACAGTCCTTCTAGGTGAGGTGAATCTGTTTGGGTTGGCTATTGAGTTCAATGCTCCCAGTGTAGTCTTCTCTACATTGGTGAGATTTATTGTAAATTGGGGGATCACTTTGTCGAGCACCTCCGCTCCACCTGCCAAAAGCAGAATTTCCCAGTAGCCAAACATTGTAATTATGATACCCATTCTTGTTTTCACATGTCTGTCCCTGGTCTCCTCTTATGCAATGATGAAACCACTCTCAGAGTGGAGGAGCAATGCCTTATATTCCAACTGGGTAGCCTCCAACCAGGTGACATGAACATTGATTTCTCCTTCTGGCGAAAAAATTCTCTCCTCCTTCCTTCTTCTTCTTTTCCACTCTCTGGTCTCTTACCTCCTCTCACTTGCCTATCACTTCCCCCTGGGTTGCCTCCTTCTTCTCTTTCTCCTATGGTCCACTCCCTTGTCCTTGATGCACCATCAATAACTCTCTGAGACGTAAAGGCAAGATATCAGCTTTTATTGACTGGAAGAATGAACAAGCAGTGGTTGACCATCATGCTACATCCTGGAGACAGAGGCCGGGCTCAGACCTCAATCGCCTTTATACCAGGGTCTGTGGGAGGAGCCACAGGAGCAGTCAGCAGGGGGCGTGACCAGATAGGTAATGTAGTTCGCCACAGTCCTAACAGATTCCTTCCAGCCCTCTACCTTCCCTACCCACCTGGCTTCACCTATCACCTTCTAGCTGTCCTCCTTCCCCTCCCCCAACATTTTATTCTGGCATCCTCCCCCTTCCTCTCTAAACCTAAAGAAGGGTCTCGACCCAAAATGTCAACTGTTTAATCATTTCCATAGATGCCGTCTGACCTGCTGAGTTCCTCCAGCATTTTGTGTATGTTGATCTGAGGGAAGGTGTTTTTTCTGTAGAGGTCCATTGTTTAACCACAGTGCCGTAGATTTTGCCGTGAAGTATTTACATTCCAGCAGTGGGTATCATTGATTGAAGTATTATAGTCATTGCGGATGGACCTGTGCAGCAAGATGTGAGAGGATTTCATGCATCATTCCAATTCACCAGGCTGATTATCAGGGACTTGCTGTTAAGGATTGCTCAGAGTCAGAGTGACCTTGACTTTGGCAGAGGGAGCAGTCCAGGCACGAAAGCATGGCCAAAAGTTTTCTCCAGAACAACGTATGTTTTAATAATTAAGCTGCAGAAAACCTGAGCCTGTGAATACATTTTTCAGTGGAGAGTTGACAGTAGGTTACTTTGTCTTTGAAACTTTATATCAGTAGGCTTTATACCAATAGGCATGTCTGGGCTCCCTATCCCAAGGCCCCTCCTACCTACAGCAGCACAGCCATGATGCCTGTTGATAAGGAGTGTGGCCAACAGCATCACCACTGAGGCTTACATTAAATGCTTGATAAAGTTCTGTGTCTATTGAAGCACACGTTGTTAATACTGGAAGATGTTTGGGAAGAATGCCCTCAGTTATGAAATTGACCATTAGATCTCCAAAGTCATCAGCATGTCTAGCAAGATTAATAACTAACTAATGTATTGAGCTCTAGTTCTGAGTCTGTTCTACAGCTGCTGTTATCTGTAATGGGCATTGTATGACTAGCAATATCACAAGGCAGGGGATCCCAAACGTTTTTATGCCATGGACCCCTACCATCAACTGGTATAAGGTATATCCTCACCATAAGAATGTGAAGCACTTCAGAATGGTTGGGGTATCCAATACAGAAGGATACAGGTTTTCAGTGAGATTTATG
This sequence comes from Hypanus sabinus, assembly GCF_030144855.1. NCBI lineage: Eukaryota > Metazoa > Chordata > Chondrichthyes > Myliobatiformes > Dasyatidae > Hypanus > Hypanus sabinus. The sequence goes on along the minus strand of NC_082724.1, from coordinate 46,831,553 downwards.
AATTTTAAAAGAGGTTTGGGGGTAAATTATTTTTTAAACACAAAGCAGGGTCAATATGGCAAATGGGTAGCCAAAGAATGTGGTAGAATCAGATACAATCTGTGTTTACATGGACTTTAGACAAAACATAAAAAGATACAATCTAAATTCAGTCAAGTGGGACTAGTGTAGATGGGCAAGAGGGTCGACATTGTCAAGGAATGTTCTGAAAGGCACATTTCTCTGTGTATAGCTCTAACATTTGTAGTGTCCAGTCAAACTTTATGATTGAAATAATTTAACCTGGAATCAATGCTTAACCTGCTGTATTCGTGGAAAAATAAATGGATCAATAATGCTGCTAAAACAGACTCCATAATTCAATCTGTAGGCTGACATTTCCTAATTCAGTGCAGAATATGAGATTTGATTTAGGAAGAAAGAGGGACTATTAACATTTGTCAGACAGCAAAGTTGTGAAACACAACCCTGACAGTTCAAGCCAGAGTGATTCTTTAAAATACCAGTTGATGCCAGGTCAACTATCAGTTCTAACTCAGAGATGGTCAGATTAGTGCTAAGCAAAGGTACTATGGAAAATTGAGCAAACACCCCTGGAAAAGAAACAGCTTGAGGACGAACTGGTAGTTACATTTTGAATTAATTTTTAAAACAAAATTATTATTTAAAGCAAACTTTACATCAAAACAAATACTACTCTGTATCATTTGAAAAACATGCTCTTTTCCAGTACTTTCCATGCCAAATAGACAGAATGTAGTGAAAATTCAAATGATATGCTCTATGCGTCTCCCTTGTCTACTCCTTCTTTAGATCTTTACCTCTTCCACCTTTCACCTCCCAGCTTCTAACTTCATACACACTCCCCCACCCAACTAACCCCCCCCCCCACGTGGTTTCACCTTTCAGTTGCCAACTTGTACTCTTCCCCCACCTTATTTTGGATTTCTTCCCCCTTCCTTTCCAATCTTGATGAAGGGTCTCAACCCGAAACATTGACTGTTCATTCCTTTCTTTAGATGCTGCCTGACCTGCTGAGTTCCTCCAACACTTTGTGCTTTGTGCTAATTGCTCAGGAATATCACATTTTTGTTTTTGATGGTGCATTGTCAAAGTGCCTTGCAAAAATGCAAGGCTGAAAATGCAATGCCATCTGCAAGGATACAGATGAGTTTCTTCTTTTATAAGCTGCATTAGGTTTAGTTGATTGGATATGTGCAAGAGCACTGGGTCATCTGACATGAGCAAAACTAAAGATTACTACATGTACATGGTTGGAAATCCATGAGCAAATCAAAACCAAAAGTGAGGTGAATGCTCTTATACACTTCTGGGTCCAAGTGAGCAACTGGGCAAAACAAAATTCAATTTCACTCATGCCAGTACTGTAGCCACTGAATTTTGAATTGGAATTGATTTATTATTGTCACAAGTACAGAGGTACAGTGAACAGCTTGTCTTCCAAACTATTCACAACGATCAATCCAATACACAGTGCATTGAGGTTCTGCAAGATAAAACAATAACAGCACAGAATAAAGAGTAACAGCTATAGAAAAAATGCAGTGCAGGTAGTCAATAAGCTGATAAATTGTGAGGTCAAGAGTACATATATTGCACTACAGAACCATTCAATATTCTTACATTAGTTGGCAGAAGCTGTCCTTGAACCTGCTGTCATGTGCTTTCAGACTTTTGTATCTTCTGCCTAATGGGAGAGAGGAGGAGAGAGAACATCTGGGGTGGCTGAGTCTTTGATTATGCTGGCTGCTTTACTAAGGCAGTAAGTAGTGAAGACAGAGGGGAGGCTGGTATCCGTGATGTGCTGAGGTACATGCACAATTCTCACAGTTTCCTGTGGTCATGGGCAGAGCTGTTGCTCTAACAAGCCATGATGCATTCAGATATTATGTTTTCCATGGTATACCAATAAAAATGATTAAAGATCAATGCCAACATGCCAAATTTCTTTAGATCCCTGAAGAAGTAGAGGTATTGGTGAACTTTCGTGGCCATAGTGTCTTTGAGATTGGACCAGGATAGACTGTTCATGATGTTCACCCCCAAAAATTTAAAGCACTTAATCTTTTCAACCTCATGGGAGTACGTGCATAACTGGTCCCCTTCCTGAAGTCTAAAAGAGGCAATGGGATGTGATGTGTTGATTGCACTCTAAACACCAGTAGGTTCTTCAAATACACAGAAGGAGCCAATGCTTCCAATTAGGATTATCTTTCAGCATATGTGAAAAAATTACTAAACAGTTTATTGAAATAAAATCATAATAAAAGACTACGTTTAGAGGAATAGTTCCGCCTTACAATATATTATATTAAACTGAAGAATAACATTCAGCACCTCTACAATACCTCGATCCATTTCTCTAAGATCTCACCTTCCCATGGCCCTGAGATCTCACCTTCCCATGGCCCTGAGATCTCACCTTCACATGGCCCTGAGATCTCACCTTCACATGGCCCTGAGATCTCACCTTCCCATGGCCCTGAGATCTCACCTTCACATGGCCCTGAGATCTCACCTTCACATGGCCCTGAGATCTCACCTTCACATGGCCCTGAGATCTCACCTTCCCATGGCCCTGAGATCTCACCTTCACATGGCCCTGAGATCTCACCTTCCCATGGCCCTGAGATCTCACCTTCACATGGCCCTGAGATCTCACCTTCACATGGCCCTGAGATCTCACCTTCCCATGGCCCTGAGATCTCACCTTCCCATGGCCCTGAGATCTCACCTTCACATGGCCCTGAGATCTCACCTTCCCATGGCCCTGAGATCTCACCTTCACATGGCCCTGAGATCTCACCTTCCCATGGCCCTGAGATCTCACCTTCACATGGCCCTGAGATCTCACCTTCCCATGGCCCTGAGATCTCACCTTCACATGGCCCTGAGATCTCACCTTCACATGGCCCTGAGATCTCACCTTCACATGGCCCTGAGATCTCACCTTCCCATGGCCCTGAGATCTCACCTTCCCATGGCCCTGAGATCTCACCTTCACATGGCCCTGAGATCTCACCTTCCCATGGCCCTGAGATCTCACCTTCACATGGCCCTGAGATCTCACCTTCCCATGGCCCTGAGATCTCACCTTCCCATGGCCCTGAGATCTCACCTTCCCATGGCCCTGAGATCTCACCTTCACATGGCCCTGAGATCTCACCTTCCCATGGCCCTGAGATCTCACCTTCCCATGGCCCTGAGATCTCACCTTCACATGGCCCTGAGATCTCACCTTCACATGGCCCTGAGATCTCACCTTCCCATGGCCCTGAGATCTCACCTTCACATGGCCCTGAGATCTCACCTTCACATGGCCCTGAGATCTCACCTTCACATGGCCCTGAGATCTCACCTTCACATGGCCCTGAGATCTCACCTTCCCATGGCCCTGAGATCTCACCTTCACATGGCCCTGAGATCTCACCTTCACATGGCCCTGAGATCTCACCTTCCCATGGCCCTGAGATCTCACCTTCACATGGCCCTGAGATCTCACCTTCACATGGCCCTGAGATCTCACCTTCCCATTGCCCTGAGATCTCACCTTCACATGCTTCTAAACATCACTTCCAAGTGGAACAGCCATTGACTTGTTCAGCTTGATATATTTATTTACCACCTCTCCAAATCCACCTTCAAATGGTGGCTGCAGTCTTTCTATTGAGGGCATTCCACCACGCTGCCGGATGAGATGCTCCAACAACGAGAAACAGTGATGCTGAAAGGAACATCAATTTATGTCCAAGTAAGGATGCTGTGAAATTTGGGAGGCACAACATTGGGGGAAGCTATCATTTGCAGTCAGAATCAGAATCAAATATAATATCACTGAGATGTTGAAATATCTGTTTTACAGCAGCAGTACAGAGAGATACATTAAAAAACTATAATTTACAATAGTGAGGGAGTGTTCATGGGCTGGTTCATTGTCCATTCAGAAATCTGATGGCAGGAAGGAAGGAGTTGTTCCTACAACACTGAGTGCATTGTGTGTGTGTGCTCAGGCTCCGATACCTCCTTGCTCACGGTAGCAATGAGAAGAAAGCATGTCCTGTATGATGGAGGTCCTTAATGATGGATGCCACCTTTTCAAAGTGATTGTGATGGAGCTGGCTAAGTCCGCACCCAAGTTCAAGCTCAAGTTATCTGACTGTACATATGTACAACAACTGGAGTTTTTCTGATTCTTTGTAGTGGCCAGTCCATACCAGATGGTGATGCAGCCAGTTAGAAGTCTCTGCATGGTACATCGGTAGAAATGTCCTCAAACTCCAAATGAAATGTAACCACTGACGTACCTTCTTTGTAATTGCATCAATATGCGGGGCCAAGGATAGATCTTCAAAGATGTAGACACCCAGGAACTTGAAACTGCTCACCCTTTCCACTGCTGATCCCTTGATTAGGACCAGTGTATATTCCCTCAATTTGCCCTTCCTGAACTCCAAAATCAATTCCTTGGTCTTACTGATGTTGAGTGTAAGGTTATTGTGGTGACAACACTCAACCAGTTGATTTATCTCACTCCTGCATGCCTCCTCCTCACCATTTGAGATTCTGCCAACACCAGCTATGCCATCAACAAATTGATAGATGGTCTTTTATAAATGTACAGATGGCATTTGTGTCCTTCTCCTTCTGGGTGGTAGAGTATTGTTAAAGTGACCTTGGTGAAGAATAGGGATGTATTTTGATAAAGATACACACCACAACCATTGAGCAGAAAAGAAGTAATGAGTTAATATTCCAGGTGCATGAAACCACGGGGGGGGGGGGGGGGGGGGGAAGAGGACCAACAAGGTCCACATTGACCAGGCCAAAGCATTGCTCAGGGACTTCAAAAGGAGCCAATGGTGCCTGGACGTGATGGTTAATGATGGCATGATGACGTGATGGCACTCCACAACGACTGAAGTCCAATCATGCACGTCCTTTCTAAAGCAGTGCAAACAAGCTTGGTGTTAAGTTTAGGAAAGCTGGGCTTTCTTTCCTCTGTGATGTCTCAACTTCGCCGTCACCACGTCATGTCCGCAAACTGGAGACAGACTGTTTATGAATCCTCTCACAGCTGAGGCAGAAGGTCTCACTGAAGCTGCCAACCGCAGGCCCTGACTGCAGTTCTGCAAGCCGGCGCCCCTGGATCAATGTGTATGGCCTCAACAGCTGGCCGTGACAGGCAATCAGCCAAGGCAGGATTTTTCCTTTGATGTCAGTTGGGAACACTGTTATGTAGGCCAGTTGGAGCTACTGCCATGCAGACCAAACATCTGATATTTTGGCCATCACCTGCAATGAGGAGTTTGTCGTCAATGAATGCTGTGAAGCGGCGAACATCTAGTAGAAAACAAAAATGGCAGACAGCCAGATAGAGACTGAGAAGCTCGCGGTCATACGTGCTGTACTTCCTGTCGGGGGGACGGAGCTGCTGGTTGAAGGTGGTGAGTGGCTGCCTCAGGCCTCTAACCATCTGGTCATGGAGCTATAGCATAGTCTGATGCAACAGTAGTAATGGCTATGGGTGCGTTGAGAAGCTGGTGCACCTCTAGGATTGATTTGGAAAGAGCTCATTTGGTGCCATCAAATTCTCTGGCCATGTCCACTGACCAGTCAAGCATGTGATCAGGGTCAGGGCCATTGCCTTTAAGGGCATGATACAATACAAGGGCAGCATACGCTCGGTGAATCACAGAATGAATCGGTGATAGAAATTCACCATACCTAGAAACTCCTGTTGCTTTTATAGTAGGGTGGGGTGCTGGGAAATCCATAGTATTGGTGACTTTTGATAGGAGGGCTTTTGCACCTTCTGGTGAGAAGCATTGACCAAGAGAGTTAATGGTTCATGACACAAACTGGCATTCAGCAGGATTAATTATCAATCCCCATTGGCCTAAGTGCTTGAAAAATATGCGGAGATGGGATACTTATTCAGGCCTGCATGCACTGGTGACAAGTACTGTATGTCATCCAGGTAAACAAAAAAAATCAAATTCTTTTAATACAGAGTCCATCAGCCGTTGGAAAGCCTCTGCTGCATTTTTTGGTTCAAACAGCATGTGCAGAAACTTAAAGAAGCCAAATGGGCTTATCACAGCTGTTTTGGGAATGCCCCCTGGGCAGATAGGCACCTGATGGTAGTTCCTAAGTCAACCTTAGAAAAACAAACACAAAATGCGGGAGGAATTCAGCAGGCCAGGCAGCATCTATGGAAAATGTACAGTCAACAAGTCGGGCTGAAATCCTTCAGCAGGATTGGAGACAAAAAGCCGAAGAATAGATTTTAAATGCAGAGGGGGAGGGGAGAGAGAATCACCAAGTGGTAGGTGAAATCTGGAGGGAGAGGGATGAACTAAAGAGCTTGGAAGTTTATTGGTGAAAGAGACAGAAGACCACAGAAGAAAGAAAAAGGGGGGAGGAGTACCAGAGGGTGGTGATGGGCAGGCAATGAGAGGGAAAAGGGGATCGGAAATGGAGAAGGGAAGGGGTGGTGGGGAGGCATTACCGGAAGTTGGAGATATCAATGTCCATGTCATCAGATTGGAGACTACCAATATGGAATGTAAGGTGTTGTTCCTCCAACCGAAGTGTGGCCTCATCACAACAGTAGAAGAGGCCATGGATGGACATATCGGAATGGGAATGGAAAGTGAAATTAAAATGGGTGGCCACTGGGAGAATCCGCTTGTTCTGGTGGACAGAGGGTGGATGCCTGGCAAATCGTTCTCTCAATCTATGCTGGGTCTCACTGACATACAGGTGGCCAAACCTGGAGCACAAAACACATACATGATCCCAACAGGCTCACAGGCAAAGTGTCGCCTCACCTGGAAGGACTGTTTAGGGCCCTGGCTGGTGGTGAGGGAGGAAGTGTAGGGGCATGTGTAGCACTTGTTTCGCTTGCAAAGGTAAGTGCCAGGAGGGAGATCAGTGGGGAGGGATGAATGGACAAGGGAGTCATGCAGGGAACAATCTCTGTGGAAAACAGAAAGTGGGGAGGAGGGTAAGATGTGTTTGGTGGTGGGAATCCCGTTGGAGGTGGTAGAAGTTTCGGAGAATCATGTTCTAGACGCGGAGGCTGGTGGGGTGATAGGTGAGGACAAGAGGAACCCTATCTCTGGTAGGCAGGCAGGAGAATGGGATAAGAGCAGACGTGCATGAAATGGAAGAGATGCAGTTGAGGACAGTATTGATTGTGGAAGAAGGGAAGCCCCTTTCTTTGAAAAAGGGTGACATCTCCATTCTAGAATGAAAAGCCTCATCCTGAGAGCAGAGGTGGCAGAGACAGAGGAATTGAGAAAAGGAGATGACATTTTTACAAGTAGTAGAGTGGGACAAGGTGTAGTCTGGGTAGCTGTGAGAGTCTGTGGGTTTGGAATGGACATCGGTGGATAAGCTGTTTCCAGAGATAGAGACAGTGAGATTGAGAAAGGGAAGGGAGATGTCAGAAATGGACCAAGTAAATTTGAGGGCAGGGTGTAAGTTGGAGGCAAAGTGGATGAAGTCAACAAGATCAGCATGGGTGGAGAAAACAGCACCAATACAATCATCAAAGTAGCATAGGAAAAGTGTTGGATGGTCGCTAGTGTAGGCTTCAAACATAGACTATTCTATGTAGCCAACAAACAGGCAGTCATAGCTGGGTCTCATGCAAGTGCCCATGGCTACCCCTTTTGTTTAAAAGAAGTGGGAGGAGCCAAAGGAGAAATTATTGAAGTTGAGGACACTAAAAAAAATTAACTTTCTGGCTAACCATGCCTAAAAATCTTGTTTGTGTGAGACTGGGTAATGATCAGGGGTGGTGACCTAGTTAAGGTGTTGATAATCACCACATGGGCAGCAACCACCACTGGTTTTAGTGACCATATGGAGGGGTAAAGCCCAGGAGCTATTGAACCGGCGTACAATGCCAAGCCTTCCCATGCTGGCAAACTCAGCCTTCATGTTTGCCAGCTTTTCTGGGTCCAGTCTACGCATGAAGGCACGAACCAGCTGGCCAGTTGTGGAAATGTGGTGCTCAAACCCATGTTTTGAAACTAGTGGAGAATGTGGGTTTGACAAGGCTTGGGAATTTGCTTAGCAGCCAAGTAAACTCACATGCGCTTGACAGGGTCGTTTTGAGGAACTTACTGGGGGAGCAGGGTAATGATATAAAGTCTTTGAAATCCACAAGCCGGCAGTTCTTAAGATTGACCAGCAGTCCTTGGGCACTGCAGTGACAGAGGTCTAGTTGCTTTAGCCAGGACAAAGTCTTAAGTGCAACGTTGTGCACTGAAGCAGAGCGTCACCTGTCGAGTCTGTAGATCTGGACCCTGCTGCTGTTGGCAGCCTCCAGCGAGGTTTTGTCCCTCTTTACCTTCTGAGGCTGGCAGCACACTCAGTTGAGCACCCGTGCCACACAAGAAACGTCGCCCTGATAGTGTGCCCGTAATAAGCAGTACACCACCCTGGCAGCTGGAACCCAACGTGTTCACAGACCTCTGATGTCCTGACGTGCTGGCGCAGTTGAAGCTACAAGGCAGTCAGATTTTCCTTGCATTTACACCAAAGCAGGCGCGACTAAAGCACAGACCCAGTATTGTCTGCTTCTCAGCCGCAGTTGGAGGATCAGCTGACTGGGTTTATTGAGGCAGCGAACTGAGAAGGAATTATGCACTTCTGCCTGAATGAGTATAGACTATCAGCCACTTTAACAAGTCCTTCACGAGTGCATTAGTGAGGGGTATGTGAACTTGCTCAAGCATTTGCTACATAAAGAGTTCTTTTAAAATAAAACAAGGATGGTGATTTCTCATTAAAGATGGCATGAGGTCCATTAGCTCTGAAGGCCTAGCATCTCCCAGGCTGGACAAGGAGAGCAACTGTTTGGCACACTCAATCACTGATAGTCCAAAAGTCTGCAATAGGCGAGTCTTCAGCATACCGTACTTATCAAGTTTAGGTGGCTACCGAAGCAAACTCAGCACTCCCACCACCAAGGAACTACTGAGTGACGCTACTATGTAATAAAATCTGCTGTTGCCGCAGATGTCTCGCGGCACGAATGGGGCCTCAGCTTGTACAAACCAAGCCACCATTTAGCTTCCAAAGCTCCAGCAGTTTCAGAGTGTCTGTATTGGCAGATATGTCAAATAACTCTGGAAACATTCTAGAGCATCGGGGTCAGTCGCAAATAAAATGGCAGAGGCGTGTCAAGTGTAAGGGAAACCATAACAGCTCACTTTATTGTCAAACAAATGCAGAACATAAAGCGTGATTACAAAAAAACTTCACATCGTTACATCTTCACGTCAGACCGGCCTCGTAAAATGAACCCCAATTCAACATTGGTGGCTGTGAATTATGTATATGCATTACTCTACACCTAGAATATTGAATTTTGATTTTACACTGACAAGAAGCTTAAGTCATCCTTGGGCAGAGAACCTCAAGGATATACCTTAAATTCAATTCCAAATGAGCGCTTCTACATGATTCCATTTCCCTATTTACTTGACAATAAGTAATTACAGAAAGTTTCAAATGATGCTTAGTAAGAATAAATAATTTTCAATAAGCATCAAACGTAATGCACAATTAAGTCTGAGTGCCCTTTCATTTAATTTAATGAAGTAAGGTTAGGAAATGAATTATGATTTATTTCATATTTAATAGAATGATTTGTACAATAGTGACAAATCTCATCTTAAAACAATTACCGATCTCATTTTTAAAAAAATCTTCTAAAGGCCTGGGAAGGGGTGTAATGAGGTGGGAAGCTGAGAATGAATAAAGGACTACATGAAGAGCTTCCAAACACTTGTCTTGCATTACTTTCTCCTGGTAACATTTTCCCCAATATTTGCCGTAACATTGTAAAAGATCATATGTAGATTTTTAAGTGCTCCATACAATCTGAGTTATTACCATACAACGTTTCATTTGTAAAAACTGTCCTTGGAGCTTATTCCACTCTTACAAAGAAACTCCAGCTTTATTGTCCTATTTTCATGGACAAATGGTGACTGACAATAGTCTGTAAAATTCAGAACAACTTCAGGGTTTCAACATGAGCACTTAAGTTGCAAAGGAGTGTTTCAGCAGCCTTCCATCATTTTGCTGATTGCTCTGATGCCAGTCCGTCATGGATTCCAAGCGAGAGTGAGTACCTTTCACTTCTTCTGATCCTTAGGATTAAGGATAACTTGCTTCCAGTTTGGTTTCCTAGGTTCTGCAGCAGCTGGTGAGATCAATACAGACTCTTCCATAGCTGGAGGAGGTAGTGGCTGGCAGGTTGGGCGAATGGGTAGTTTGTAAGTAGCCTGCTGCTCACACATGGACTCAAGGTCCTCAATACCATTCCAATGAGCTTCTGCTTCATTTTGATAGTGATGGTCCAAAGGTTTCCAGGAGTTGGTGAGGATACTACATTTCCTCAAGTAAGCATTAAATCTTCTGCTCTGTCAGCTGCTAATTCCTTCTGATGGTGGAACTCAGAACAGTGCATCTGCTTTTCGGAGACTAGTGTCAGGAATGTAAATAATATACTCTGGTCAGTGTCGCCAACTGAGTCTAACCAGGGCTACAACAGAATCAATTTCAGGAAGGACCATTGCCAAGCAAAGCTACATCACTACACCAACTCTTTTTGCACTCTTTATCATCACAATATCTTGTCTCACTTCCAACAAACTAATGTTGACAGAGGATGTTATCTACAACTTATAATATATGTACAAAGTTATGGCACGACTCTACATATGCTAGAGTTACTGTTTTTCAATGCATGGAAATGTCTGGCTGATAAGAGCATAGTTAGGCCCTCCATTGGTTGAGATCAGCCATGGATATTGCATCCTAGCTGTCTACATAGTCAATACCCAAGCCAGGGTACTGTAATAGAGAGAGCACGCAATTGTCTGTGAGGCAGGCTTCCCCTCTCCACACAGCTGATGAATCCAAAGGAATGGCAGAAACACAAATAGTTGGGTACTAGCAGCATCACAGAGGCTGCAGTTAGTGTCAAGCTCAACGTAGGACTGCCCTAGGGACCAGACTGCTCCAGATTTTACTCCTGAAGCCGTCCCCATGACTGGGTATAGCCACAAGGCAGCGAAGGTTTGAGATCAGAATTTTCCTTCTCCAAGATGAGTGCCTGCCAAAGCTGATGAGCCCCATCTGCCCAGAGGGAGAGCAGAAATTAAACATGTATTGCTTTAAACTGTTAAACTATTTTTTTATTGTTCAAGTACTTTGTCTTTGAGGAATAGGTTATAAAACTCTAAAATGAAATGTAATATATGTTGGTAGATGAGCCCAAACTTGCATTTAGCAGTTAACTATCCAAACTTTTTGCCAACTTAAGTATACACTTTTGCAAATCGATCTTTGTCATCTTGCTGCTGAGCACTGGAGTGATCCTCAATGGTTAAGCCGTGCACAGCTGGTACAATCTAACCAGATGTTATTATTTAATGCAAATTGCATCATCTTCATGCTGACAAATACTTGCACTTTACAAACATGCATCTCAATATTTTCAATGTAATTTTGCTTCCTACAAATATCAATATTACAATCACAACATAACTAATCACATTTTGAAATAAACTGGTTAAAATTGCTCAGTGAAGTGTTGCTCAGAATATTGATAAAGGCAATTAACACATTTTAACCAAAATAAATTTTCTATCACTTTAGCATTGGACTGATAAGCCATTCAATGATGTGGCTTCTAAAATGTGTAGAATGAGATTCTACCTTACTGTAGTGAACTCTGAAATGAGTTATTTTCCCCTGTGTGTCACATGGAATAGAGAGATGGAAACAGACAAAGCTATTTAAGGGCTCTCACTCCTATTTAGCCATTTAACTCTCTCCGTTAATTTGTGCTTCTTCAGCAGCCCAAGTCTTCCAATATGGAAAGTAGGAGAGATGAAATGCAAACCAACCTATAGAAACGCAAGTACAGAGCAGAGGGGCAATCTACATGGGAGTTAGTGTGCATGCGCCCAATTGAGATCAAGAGAGACGGGCAAAAAGCAGCTCAGTGTTTCTCCATCTCAATATAATTACATTTCTGCAGCATTTTTTCCTCAAATCTGTAATGCTTTATATGTTTTAAGTACAGCACTATTATAATAAAATTGATATGGCCAATTAGGATTTAGCGAAGTCCTTAAAACATAACAGAGGGATTATGAGCAGATAATCTGCTAGTATATTAATCAGAACTGGGGGAAAAAATTCCACTCTGCTGCTTTGACACAGTGCATTTTGTAATAGGGAAGGTAATGGAGAAGGCTTTAAATTTAATGCTTTACCAGCAATCACTCCATGTGTCTCCTTTTCTCCGTCTCTTCTGACTACACTCATAACCCAATTGCCTGCCCTTATCTATGCAGTCATCCGTTCATCCCTGATACTTCAAAGAACTTGCATACCTGACAGCCAAACCTGCAAAGTACTTTTCTTTCAGAGACTCATTTGTCCATGTTTAAAAGCATGGAGTATTTTGATATATTACACTCCTAAAAATAAACATAGCACCATCTGTTTAAATGAATCTATGTTCTGGCTCCTAACATTTCAAAAAACTTGACAGCTCCATTAACTGGCAAAATAGCAGATGTGCTTTGGAAAGAATGCAGACAATCGGTGTTCTTTCTCCCAAGACTAATTTTAATCAGTGACTAAAGACTTCATTGATTTTTTTTGCTCTAAGTAGGTGCAGAAAGACTTCAAAGAACATCACTGACCAATGTTTAAATTAATTGTTCACACTTATTTAAATTATGGAATGCTGGTTTGGTGAAGAGTATCACTTTATAGAAAGGTTTATTATCCAGTAGTATGTCCATCCACTGTGATGAAGTGCTAATGTATTTATGTTTAATCTATTGAGATACGGCCCTTTCGAGCCATGCCACCCAGCAAACCCTGATTAAACCCTATCCTAATCATGCGCCGATTTGCAAGACCAATTAACCTACCAATTTTGTCCCCATCTTCGGACAGTGGGAGCACACAGAAGAAACTCACACAGTCACAGAGAGAACTTACAAACCTCTTACAGATAGCTGTGGGAATTGAACCAGGGTCACTGTTGCTGTAAAGCTAACCACTGCGCCACCATGCCACCCTGAGAGGTAGGTGATGAAACACATTAACTCTTGACTGAGAAGTGACTTGGATCTGCTCCATTTTGCCCACTGGCACAACAGGTCCACTGTAGATGCCATTTCATTTGTCATGCACTCAAACCTGGATCATCTGGAGTGCAAATATGCATTCATCAGGATTCTCTTTATTGACTACAGTTCAGCATATTGTAGGTGTGGAAGAGGAAAAGGATCAGTAGATATGAATAGAAACATCTTCAAGAGCAAAGATATGTATAATTGTGACAGGGAAATGGATCATTTAGCGCAGCCAATCCATACACTTCTCAAACCTTTCCCATACTTACTTCAACTCTATCAATCTATTCACTTCTCCTACTTATGCTTGAAGAGTTTAGTTTACATGAGTTTGTGTTCATGCAACTCACTCTCTGTGAGGGTTAACTCATGGAATAAATGAAAACACACTCTGCTTCTCTCAATTTTCAACACAAATAGGCCACGTTTTCCAAAGATAGATTCATTCCTTCCAGGTATAATTTCATTATTCTGCCATCCCACTTGCTTTCTCCAGTGCCTTATTATTGCACTAAAAATACTCCCAGTAAAACTACACAAACCAGGTGGGGCCAACCAGATCTTGCTTCAAGTTGAGCCCAACTTCTTATTATTCATTTCTATCCATTTGTTTTTGATTTACATGGTTTACAAGCTATAAGATAAAATAAGACTGATGTTACTACTGTTCTGTTAGTGATTTGTATATTTGTACTTCCAGGTCTCTTTGCTCTGTTCCTAGATTTTGATTTTGCTTTCCAAGTGGTGAATGACCTTATTTTTTGTACCAAAATATAAAATTTCACACCCAGGAAAAATTCATTTGCCAATTATTTGGTTATTCCTAAAGTTTAATAAATACCATTTTATAATCTGACACAGCCCTCCTCAAGATTACTAATCCTTCCATACACACCACTCATTCAGCACAACCCACAAATTTAGAAACTGTTCTCTTTGTGAAATTGTTTATATAAATACGAAGAAAGGGCCAGGTCATTTGGGTGCTTTTGAACCGTTCTTAATTGGCCACCATGTCAAAGGTTACAGGGAGAAGGCTGAGGATGGACAAAAAGGATCAGTCATGATTGAATGACAAAGCATACTTGATGGGCCAAATGGCCTATATCTGCTCCTATGTTTTCTGGTTTCATGGTCTACGTTTGGTTTGTAATGAAACACAAGTGCAAAGGATTACAAGAGGGTGTAGACTCAACTGGCTCCATCATGGACACAACCTCCCCCACTTTTGAGGGCACCTTCATGAAGTGATGCCTCAAAAAAGCAGCATCCATCACAAATGACCTTCACCATCTAGGGTAAGCCTTCTTCTGATTACTACCAATGGGAAGAAGATACAGGAGTTTAAAGACTCATGCTCAATGATTCAGCAACAAGTTCTTACACTCTATCATCAGATTTCTGAATGGTCCATTAAAGCTACCTTGTGTTCTTTTTGCATGATTTTCGCAGAGTGATTGGTAAGTTCATGGCCTAACGTAGAAGTTCTAGGAAACCTAGCACATTCATTTTTCAACATAGTCCCCTCCTACATTTACACACTTAGTCCAGTGGTCTGGGAGCATCTTTGTAGAAGTTGGCGTCTTGGACCTGCAGAAAGTGGTCTACAGCAGGGGAGATTGATAAGTTTGTGGCCTAAGGTAGAAGGAGATGAGTTATTAACTTCAAACTTTCTGCATAATCACTCAAGGAGTTGAACTGCACATGCATGTAACGAGAGCTGTATAACTCATCTTCTTCCACCTTAGGCCACAAACTTATCAATCACCCCTGCTGTGGACCACTATCTGGAGGTCCAAGATTACGATTTCTACAAAGAAGGGATCCATATGCTCCATGACCGCTGGACTAAGTGTGTAAACGTAGGAGGAGACTATGTTGAAAAATAAATGTGACAGGTTTTCTAAAATTGACTCCTTCTACCTTAGGCCATGAACTTATCGATCACCCGTCATACTTTGTATTTTACAGCAATTTTATCTTTGCACTTTACAACTATTGCTAAACAATAAAGTTTGCATTCTACTAGTCAGTGATAACACATTTGATTTTGATTCCATCAATTAATACACCTTTGTCGTGTTATCTGCTGCTACTAGCATTCCATGAATAAAATCTCATTGTTGCCAGCTTTTTTTGCTGTACAATCCATCTGATGCATTTTTATTGCATCCTCCTCATGTTTCAGGAATAAAGGCAGGGACTGTCATCAAAAAACTGTTCAATAAACAGACTCTCAACTTTTGATACTCCTGTAGAATTGCAAATTCTGTAGAACATGTGTCAGATCTGGATGATGGTACCACTAGATTAGAAAACAGACTTGCAAGGGGCCAGAGTTTATATTGGATCTAGTTTGCCAGAAAAGGTTATATAGGAGGGAAGAAGTGAAGTTATTGAAGGCTTTAAAGAACAGAAAGTTCATTTTAAATCTGTGGATTTGAGAACTTGAAGTCAATGTAGAGTTGCAAGCATAATGAGAAGGGGGAACAGACTTTCCTAGAGAAGAAATCTTTTCATTGTGAAAACAAAAAAAAATGATGGAAATTTGAAATTGAGTAATTAAATATTGAGTTCTTCATCTTGCAATGCACCCAGATAAAAGATGAGATTGTTTTTTGAGCTTGTATTTGGCCTTCTTTTGCAGTATTGCAGGAGGCAACAGATAGGTCAGACAGAGAGTGGGCTGAAAAACTAAAGTGACAGGCAATTGGAAACTCACATCAGTCTTGCAAACTGAATGCTGGTGCTTCACAAAGCAATCACTAATTAGTGTTTTATTTCTCCAATGCTCTGTGAACTCTGAATGCAGTTTAATATATTGGAGCTCTCATTGTGCTTTCTATCTCACTCATTGTTTTAATGTGTTCATCTGCTCAGCACAAAAGCTGCCTTCAAGATTATTCCATGACTGAGAATTGGACATGAACTTCAAACCTAGAAGTCCTAGAGGGCACATGCTCTCTGGGAGAAAAATATCGAATCTTCACATCATTCATCCTGGTTAGGGCCAGGCAATCCGGTCAAATTGAAGACGTGTCCTCTTACTAAATGTACAAAGGAATAGGAAGGATTTCCTACCGACCTGCAAGTGGTAGTTCCAGATCTACTATAGTTGAGATTTTTTTTAGTTATTCGTATTTGGGATCCGTGCGTTACCTGCAAGGGTAACATCATATTGCCCACACTTAACTGCCCTTGAAAAAATACTGTTGAGTTGCCACCTTAAAGCATTGTAGTCCTTTTGGTAAAGGCATGTGCACAGTGCTTTTTGGCAGAGAGCTCTAAGATGAAATTCAGTAGTCAACCAGAGAAGAAGAAATTGGCTCCATGCCAGGTTCTTCCTCCGGATCCTAAAACCAGATTTCTGTTCTAGGTTTTAGTTAAAAGCATCTGGTGATCATCAATTAAGTGGCATGCCTCATGGATAGAAATCAGAGATCCTTTTTTGCAACCTTACTCAAGAATAGCCCAAGTTTATAAACAGGATGCCCATGGTCTATGCAGTGATCAACGTGTATTCTATAAAATAAGTCTCAGAAAAAAAAAGATAAAATTTGTGACAGATACATTTCTCTTTCACTCAAATATCATAAGCTTTCGTCTCCCGTTCAAAGATTAGGATTCTCATATTATTAGAGGAATTGGTAGAAAAGGTCAAAGACATACTGAATGGAAGTCTCCAATCCCATGAAAAACATCGATGACTAAGTAATGAGGAACTTAGGTAAAACTGACAACTCAGGAAAAGCACAAACCCATTCAAAGCAAAAGAAAACTGTATTTGATGAGGCAGAAGCTGTAGCTTGTAGTAATTCTGAAATTATCAATACCAAGTCATTAAAGGCAAGTCTCGTGGAACATCTGAAGCTTTTATTTCGAGTTTTAATTATCACCAGCTTAAGGTATTGGAAAATGAAATTATGTAGACTCTGCACATCCTCCATACCTCAGTAGCAACAAATGTGCATTTGTTTTAAACTTCTATCTTTTCATTGTATTTCCATGTCTGATACAAGATGAAATCTAGTGTTTCACAGTAACATATAAAATTAACATATCGATACAGCTCATTGTGAATCTAGATTGTAAAGAATTGTCAAACTCCCATTCTTTTTATGCCTTCATGATGCACGTCCGGAATTAAGCTTTAATGTTTTGGAGTTGGAAGATGTAACTGATGAGGAATTATTTTAGTTTGACCAGATGTTTTTCAAATTGATTATTTTATAATGGGAGCATATTTGTCCAGATGTCAAATTATCAAGATGAAGGAACATAGTCATATTTTAACATAAAAACAGTAGATGTTTGGTTCTCCTATTAAACACTACAAATGCAATTTGTGATTTGTTTTCTGAGAAGATTTCTGTTCAATGGTGCCTAGCCGATAATCATCCCTCATACAAGCAACCAAACTGTTCAAAGTGATGTCAAACCATTGTTATTTCTTGGGTTACTGCTGTTCACAATCTGAAGTTATCCTATACGATCAGTAATATACAATAATAAAAAACATACTCCATTAACTGTATTCTTCCTTTAGATGATTAAAAAAAAGTTTAAAAATGATATATAAATGCACTCCTGTTTATACAAATAATTTCCTGTGGTATATCATCAAATTTGAAGTGACTGAGTACACCAGATGACAATAGTTAGAATCCCAGCTAATACTGCTCTCAGAAGATGAAGCATGTACTGTATTCTCTGACTGACATGCTCTTCACTTCTTCATTAGCTGAAAGAGTCTTTTCCTTGGTAGGGAAAGGGTACCTACCACTCAAGGAGTGGGTATTGACAGCTAGACCTCACTGCAGAGACGAAGTAAGCTAGTCCTTGAAGCAAAGGTGGCTACAGTATAATCTCCCTATAGTGAGGGCACTCGTAGATATCTATATCAGATGGGGCTAAAATTCTTCTTTTGAGTTTAGAGCTTTGCAGGTGGGGAGCCCAATACCATCACAGTATTTCCAAATGCTTTGCAGAATATTTTTGCAAGAGGGCCCACTATCTCGATCTATGGGATGTGAGAGTGCTATGCTGAGAAATAACAACAATAAGAGCAATAAAGTGGTTAACTTGAAACAAAAGCCTCTGATTGTGCACTGACATCACTGGGCAGTGCTGTTTCTTCCATAGTGCGCTGTCTGCTTCACAACGAGTGTGGACTAGTCTGTGCCAGAACTGACAGAGAATCACTGCAGAGCCAAATGATAGCATTCTGTAAATCAGGCTTACTCAGAAATTGTCCGCTGGAAATCATCTTCTTTTGGAGCATCAATATTCACATGGATCATTTAAAATACTTTGGTACTAATGTAAATGGGATTAGGGTTAATCTGTTTAAGATAATCGATTTAGACTTGGTAAGCTGAATAGACTATTTCATGCTGCATAATTCTCAGATTCTATCACAAAATGCTAACATACACAATGATGACTTGCAAAGTGATTCATCTGCTACAGTAGGACTGTGCCATCCTCCAATAGCAGCCATGTCCAAAGCTCGCAGCTGCTGTACTGACAGAACTTATTACCACGGGGAGGCCGTTCAGCCCATCAACTATCTGATCAAAACAATCCTCCTTTTAGTTCCGAGTAACACCTTCAACTCCCCTTTAAATAAATGGTAGTCAGACCTGAAAGAATCTTTCTCTGTGGTAGCCAAAGAGCAAATACAAACAGTTGGAGGGGAGTGAAGATTTGGAGGATTACGGTCATGACGAAAGCAATAGCTTGCTCCATGTGGCATCACCTACAACAATGTGATCCAGTGCTTGAAAGACTCCCAGTGCCAATGAGAGGAAAGGACTTCTCACTTTGTCAGCCAGCACACTAAGGTCCAAAACATGGGAATGCGGGGATCATTAAAAAAGTGCATTTAAGATGGGAAGGGAAAGTTTAAAGGAGATGTGCCATACAAGTTGTTTTCTTTTCCACTTAGAAAATGGGAGGTGCTTGGAAATGGGCTGTCTGGGTGCTGGTACATATAAATACAATAGTGGCATTTAAGAGCCTTTAGATAGACATCAATATGCAGGGAATGGAGAGATATGGTTCATATACAGGCAGAAGAGGTGTAGCTTAATTTGATGTCATGCTTGGCACCGACATTCTAGGCTAAAGGATCTGAATGTGTCCTGTTACAATCTATGCTTGAAACCCAGCAATACTTCAGCATGTGAATTGAAAAAAAAACCCTGCAGATTAAACAATAATGTTGTATACACAATCCTTCCATTCGCGTTCCTATTGATCTGTTTCAGGGTTTCCTCCTCATTTTTGTCCCATAAACACAAGTGATAGATTGGACCTCAGTGCACCAGTTTATTTCTGCTAGCCCAGCAACTCCAACTTCACTCATGAAGTCATCAGCTTCACAGCTGACATTGTGCAAATGGCAGCCGCCCCAAGGCAAATTACAAATACAGTACCCATTCCAATTTCATAAAGTGTACTGAATAACCTGGCAACGATTAAATCCAAGTAACAGAAAATCACTTCTGATATATAGGCCTAATTTCTACATTACTATGTTTACACATAAACATAATGCAGTGATTCCATCATTCTCTAAGAGTAATGTTGATAGCTATTAACATAAGCGTAAATTGAAATGCAATTTCAGATCTTCACTTGAATAGCCACTGATTCTCAAGTAAGAGCTTCTAAATCAGACATCTAATTACAAGATCAGATTTATCTCATTTCCAAGATCATCTGACGGAGAGACAGCCTATGCACAGTTAAAAAGAGCTAGATATGTGCCAGCTGTCTCTGGGATTTTTCATGAAAATGCGTAAGACATTGGAGACGTCAGTGTAGAAAATTCTTTCATCTTGGGTCAAAACAAAGGGAAAGCTGAAAGCCCTTCACACCGTGCAAACTATCTGACCATGGTTCCAAGCACAAGGCAGGTCACAGGTTTGGGTCCCACCATGTGGATGAGGGAACTGACTGGGGAGTGCAACCTCACCTGGGTTTAATGCTCCATTTGGATTCATGATCTGAACTCATGAACGACCAGTGAAGTGAAACACATTCTGAAGACCTCTCGGTGAAGCTAATTACTGTTAAGTGCCTCACTACCACCCCTTCTAGTTTAAGTTAGTGGAGGCTCAATCAAAACAAAGTCATTCAGTCTGAATTCTGTTTACAATGGGAGTTAGCCCATTCCTCAAAAACAAGCAATGAATTGTCATCCTTGCACTATGGGGAACAGTAAAATTACGACGAGACAAAATTCAAGAAAACTGAAAAAGCTGGAAATCTGAAATAAAAATAGTAGCTTTGTTATTTGGTTGGCAGGGTGGAGAGATGGCTCTACCAAATGACATGTAAGGCGCTTCTTCCCTCCACTAACCTGCAGGTCACCCTTGAGCAAGACGTAGCATCTGCTCAGCCCCCTGATCAGGGTCATGTGAAGCCATGGGAGCAGGAGGTGGATGGTCATATGAGCAGCCGGTACACATCACAGTCCTGGTTATGTGACCATTGACACTAAGCAGACAATCTCTGAAGAGCATTGATAATGGCTGGGATCACCTTTCCTGTAAAGACACTGCTCAGAAGAAGACAATGGTAAACAATGAAAAAATTGCCAAGAGTTATCATGGTCACCATGATTGCCTACGTCATATGACACGGCATGTAATGATGATCTTGAGCATTGGCAAACACTCATAGGTCAGGCAGCATCTGTGGAAAAAGAGCTTTCCCCATAGTTCAAGGACCTGGATGGGTGAAGCAGCAACTCACTTGCATTTTTTCCAGTGCAGCACATTATATTCAATGTTCATGATCAAGGTTCATGTACATCAGAGAAACCAAAAACACAAGAGTGCCTGCGGATGCTAGAAATCCAAAATCGCACTTACAAAATGCTGAAGGGATTCAGCAGATCAGGCAGCATTTATGCAGAGGAATAAACAGTCAACATTTCAGGCTGAGACCCTTCATCAGAACTGGAGAGGAAGGGGGAAGAAGCTAGAATAAGAAGGTGGGGGGAGGGGAAGGAATATAAGCTGGCAATGAAAGCTGAAGCCAGGTGATATGGAAGGTAGGTAGGTAGGTGGGGGAGAGGATGAAGAGAGAAGCTTGGTGGTAATAGGTGGAAGAGGTGCAGGGCTGAAGAAGAATTTGATAGGAGAGGAGAGTGGACCATGAGAGAGAGGGTAACAAGAGGGGTACCAGAGGGAGGCGATAGATGGGTGAGGGGAAGAGAGGGGTAAGAGGGGAGCCAGAATGGGGAATGGAAGAAGAGATAAGGGGAGGGAGGGATAAGTTAGCAGAGTTAGAAAAATTGACGTTCATGCTGTCAGGTTGGAGGCCATCTAGACAGAATATAAAAATGTTGGTCTGCAACCTGAGAGAAAGCCTAATCATGGCAGCAAAGACAGCCAAGGACCAACACATCGAAATGAGAATGTCAGGCAACTAAACAGAGACTTGGTGATCACATGCTACATGATCTGCTGAGCACTGCAGCACTTTATTTTTACTGAGATTTTACCAGTTTGAGAAATAACTTCCTCTTCACACTATAAATAATTTTAAAAAGTTCTCTACTTTATCACCAGCAATAGGCAAAAAGAGATAAAAGCCACATTTGATGCTGCAATGAGCAGAAAGCACTATTTCGCTGCTGATTTTCTTCATTTATGTGAATGAATCTGAAAGTTTCTGTCAAACTTAAAGAGAAGTTAAGGAGTAGTAAAAAGTTTTTTTTTTCAGTTTGAAACTATTTTTGTAATTTAGTCATTGCTCATTCTATCTAGTGTGTTCCTTTTTAAAGAAGCTTGTGGTTGAGCCCAGTAGGGGAAAGGCAATTCTGGATTGGGTGCTGTGTAATGAACTAGATTTGATAAAGGAGCTTAAAATAAAGGAACCCTTAGGAATCAGTATATGGTAGCATTGTGGCTTGCACAAAGTTTTACACCACAGGTGCCCCACGTTCAATTCCCTCCACTGCTCGTAAAGAGATTATAGATTCTGCCTGTGACTCCGTGGGTTTCCTCTGGGTGTTCTGGTTTCATACTACAGTCCAAAGACACAAGGCATATCAATTGGAAGGTTAATTGGTCATTGTAAATTGTCCCATGATTAGACTTGGATTAAACTGGGAGATTGCGGGGAAGCACATCTCAAAGGGACAGAAGGGTCTATTCCACACCAAATGTCAATAAATAAATGATTTTATTGATAGAATACCAGCTTTTGCAACTTGACATGATAATTGACAAATAATATGAATTATTTTACCACAGATCCTTAAAGCAGCTCATCTTTCAGCCAAGCCTTGCAATGGCCGCAGGCTCTCAATTTATATGGCTTTACCTGTCTCATCTAGACAGTATGGCGCTCACATCAGCAATAATGCATACACATGTTTGATTATTGGATTGGGTCTAACCATTCTGAAATGCTCAATTGAATAGCCTGTCCACATACAGTATCAGTGCTTATGTGTGAAAGGTAGTGATTTGGGTGAGGCACCTGAAAGAGTAGCAGAGCAGGAGAATGGAAAGCAAAAGTCAATCAGGATCAAGAAGCTGCTCTTCCACCACCAGGAAGTTAACATGACAGTCTTAGTACAATGATCAGAAGACCTGGAACAGTCGTATTCAGTGCAAAACAACTTATAAATTGTGAACTTCACCATTATTCATAATTACTTTCTTAATTCCTTTTTTTTGTAATTTATTTTTATTGAAGTTCATCATCAAACAAACATTTCCATAAGATGGATTTCAGACATTGTACATACATATCATATAATCATACATATCACAAATCTCCACAGAGTATTTATCTGAGGAATATTTGTTGGCTACATTTTATCAACTAAGTACCTATTACCCTAGTATTTCTGGCATTCCATTCCATCAAACTGATAATAAAAATCATTATCCATTGGGAAGCCTTGCATGCAGTACATTAGGTGTCCACTGGCCTTGGCTTTCTTACCACTCATTCAAAATTATAGGAACCAGTCAAATTTAAATTTCTGAGTTAGTGGGGAAGTTGCAGTAAGACAAAGATAGCCTGGGGCACTTATAGTTAAGAGAGACCACCAGAGAAATCCCTGCCTACAACAAATGAGATAGACTGTGGCAGTGTGTACTCAGAAGTTCAAAAGTTGAAAGTACAATTTACCATCCAAGTACATACATGTCACCAAATACAACCCTCAAGTTCTTTTAACAGAACACCAACAGACCATCAACTCCACCAAAAACCCTCCCCTTGCACAACAAACAGAAAAGGAACAGGCAATACAAACACAGAGTATAAAAACCGTAAGTGCAATAGTCCAATCCATAAACACAGAATCTCAGTACCGTCCTACGATACCATCAACATTCATCAAAAGAAAGGAACACCACACGAGGCAGAGAGGCCTACCCGCCTGCCACATTGAGCCACAAAGATCAAAAGGCATGACAATTCCTACTTGCCTTCTGCCTAATAGGGTCTACGTTAGTGTTTGAGAAGAATCAATCAGCACTGGAGTCTGAGGATGAACTAGATGAACTGTACCACTGCGTTCTCCAGGCACGGTTTCAAAAAGGCCTACGCCAAGTGATGCCTCCTGAGTACTCGGTGTGGCCAGCATCAGTTGGTGCCTTGACACAGGCGGGAATTCTCAACAACAAGGTGGGAAGTGGAGGGTTGCAGAGGCTATAAGTAAAACATTGACTTAAATGTACCTTGAACTGATCTAGTAAGACTTCTAAGAAAATGTTTCCCAAGCACTTAGATTGGTGTTAAGTTTTGTAACTCCAGAAGCTAATCAAAAGAAAAACACAGAAGCCAGGATATTTGCCTACTTAGTTTTATGTTAGTCAGGTATATAAATATAGCATGATAGCATAATGACGTGTCATTCCCATTATTTCTTACATATAACCCATACTATGCTCCTCCCTGTTTAGCAATAATCTCCAACTCAATATACAGTGGCACTAGTAAGTTTGTGAACCCTGTAGAATTTTCTTTATTTCTGCAAAAATATGGCCTAAACTAGATAAAGAGACCCCAAGTAAATAAATAACAGAAAAAACTTTATACTTGTTCATTTATTTATTAAGAAAAATAATCCAATATCACATGTATTCGTTGCACTATGGAATGTATCCCAACACAAGTATGTAACGTATGTAACGTACTGCTCTCTGGTATACATATATATATATATATATATATATCCAATATATAATACACACAGATTATATGATATAAAACAACAACTATACAAACATCCGCAGCACAGTAAATTTTCAATTGTCATATTTAGGCCTGAAGATTCAATCATGGTGGAACATTTCTTATTCTCCTGGGATAACGTCTTTTCTGATGTGGGTGGGGGGGGGGGGTATCACTCTGTTTATCAGGTGAGACTTGCAGCTATGAAGAGATCTCAGGGTTGGGGTCTCCTCTGTGGCGATTGTAGGAGTTGGCCCTGAGACTACAGGAAGACGTTTTGACAGCACTGGACACCTTTTTTCTCTAACAATTGACTCTGCTGTCCTCCACTTATTGATGCGTCATCTCCAGATGGCATCAGACACACTCTCAGCTGTGAAGGAGAGTGGTCCAGTTCTGTCCTTAATCTTGCCAAGTACTCACATATGATCACCTCTGTAGTCCCTCGTCAGGACAAGAAGTGTGAAACATCGAACCTCCTTTTTTGGGGAGCCTTCAGTTTGTCTCATCTGTTCATTCTGCATATTCCATCTGAGATTGGTTTGAGGAGATCCAAGCATGAGCACAATGGATGACCCATGCTTGCTGAGTAATTGGTTGTGATGCGTGCTGCATTATGATATACAACGCCATATGGTAAAGAAATTAGCAAGCTTCTGATTCCATGTAGCATGTTCTGCTGATGCTGCTTGCAATCTGTTATTTAGACTCTGGTCAAACCTTTCCAAGAAGCCATTCGTAGCTGGGTGCTACAGTGCAGATATAATACGTCTTATTCTATTCTTATTTAGGAGTGACTGAAACCATTCCACAACAAACTGTGGACCATTGTCACTGACAAAGTGTTCTGGACATCAGTCCTTGAGAAGAGGCTTCTCAATACATCAGCAGTACGCGAGGCTGCAGTGGAGGCTATTGGGAACACCTTTGGTCACTTTGTAGATGCATCCACAAAGAACTTTGTGCCCATGAATGATCCAGCAAAATCCACATGTATCTTCTGCCAGGGAAATGCCGGCCATTCCCAGGGATAGAGAGGCACTGATCTTGGCATCTTCTGGACATGTTGGAATCCTGAACACTGCATGGCAATCTGCTCGATCTGCTGACCTATCCAAGGCCACCAAAGTGTCAAGCCTACGCTGTCATCTTGACCATGCCTGGATGACCAGCATGCAGCTCCTCCAACACTTTAGCTCTCCACTTGGATTGTACAGCAACTCTCAATCCATGTAGGGCAACTCCTGTTGAGGGCAAGTTCGTCCTGGCGTAAGTAAAAATGGGGGAATTATAATTTTTGCTCCACATTCCAGGCATTTTGGGTTGCCATGCAGATATGAGACAGTGTAGGGTCTATTTTGATTTCCCTTTTGATCCCCTCTGACCTAATTGGTAGACTTTTGATTTGCATTAGGGTGAATGTGTCAAGGGATATGTCCTCTTCTGTAAATTTTTCGGATATTTCCTTCTCCAAGGGTAAACAGGACAATCCATCAGCATTTTCATTATTAATTGTCCTCCTGTATTCGATCTTATGATTGTGTCCTCCAAGAAACAGAGCCCATCTTTGCACTCATGCTGTTGCTGTTAGTGGAACACCTTCTATGATTGAAAATAGACACTAGTGGTTAATTATCAAACTCTCTCCTATACAGATATTACTTTGAATGTTTTACACCCCAAACCAGACTCAAGGACTCTCTGTCAGTCTATGAGTAATATTTCTCTGCAGCAGTAAAGGAAGATGATGCAAAGACTATAGGGTGTTCAGTTCCATTACTCATAATATGTGACATGACTGCATCAAGGCTGGAACGATTGAGAAAGAGCTCCACAAGCCTCCATCTTCACATTGAGAGCACTTTAGCAGACTTCACTCTTTATTCGGGGGCTGGGGCAACTCCACTGTGGGCAATGAGTGCCATATTCTTGTTAGTTGTCATGCTCATTTTAGTGTTTGCCTGAGATGAGACTGTGGAATGTTAACCCACAGAACAGCCACCTCCATCATGATGCAACAGCCAATCACCTCTGATGGAACTGTCACAGAGTTTCAGAGACTCTGTGCTATTGAAATTCAGTAAGATGAACGTATGTTGTCTTTTACAGGTCAAAGAGGAGGAAGTGTGGAAGTTGTAGAAAGGCAAAGATAGTCTGGGGCTGTTGTATATAAGAGAGACCTTTGAAGTAAGACTTCTGCTTACTTTTGATGAGATAAACTGTAACAGTGTGTACTCAAGCCAAAAGAGAGAGTCCTCCGTAGTGAGATTTCTCCAGAAAGCTTTCTAAAACATAGCAACCCTTTACTCAATAGGGGGTTCCAGAAACGAGATAAGAGAAATTTTTAAAAACACCTAACAACTAAGGCTTTACTAACTTCAAAATATCATCAGCTGACTGCTTGAAGTTACAATTGACTTTAACACCTCTGTTGGGAATGGGGATTTATTTTGCGCATAAGGAATTCAAACATATAAAATTTACAATGATCAATATCCATAAATGATAAGCAATTGTGTATAAAAATAGCAGTTTTCTGTTCAGACTTCAGAATAACATGGGTGATGGGGGCCCACACTGTTCTCTTGGTGCACAAAATAAAAAGAATGCTTGAGTCGCAAGAGTACGTGTGATCTGGGCCCAGTTATTTTATTTTTGGCGGTGATAGTAAATTTGCCACTACATCCTCATCAAATGAGATGGCTTTCTCTTCACATCCCCTCTCCTGGGAAACCACCTCACCACCTGTCCTCATAGAACATGTGCCAAAAAATCACTGCTTTTGAACATACTTGCTCGATTTCTAAGTAGGTTATAAATCCTGGGTCACTTTGTCCACAATCATTGATGAAAATTCTCAAAGACTTGATTGAACGTACAAGCCATTTCCTAGCTACTCATAACACACCCACTCAGCTTCTCCATAGAAGGATGGTTGCCATGTACCTTGTTTATGTACACTGAAAAAAATACATTAATCCTTCTTGTTGCTGCTGTTGGCTTCATTTCTTTTGTGATAGCAATACTGATATCCATTTCAAATTATCCTTGTGCAATTTGAAGTTTGGAAATTTGATAATTTCTTCTAAATATAATCAAGAAATAGTGAGTCTTATTTGCCCACAGCATTCTCTCTGTTTGCCTGCAACTGTGAGAACTTAATCATGATCTTTTCTTTCCTTTTCTCTAAAGGAATTTAATTCTTACTTGATTCTGTCCACAAACTTCTTAAGGCAAGATATCACCTTTCCTTTTTGGTATTTACAACTTTACATTGTGTGTCATTTGTAATGATATTTTGCAAAGGAAGAATATGAGACTTGGCAAATGGAATACTTTTCATTAATCCAGCACTCACTATGTGTGAACTATGTGTGAACAGTCTGAACTATGAAACATGGGTCCACTGGTACACTTTCAGTGTTCTTAATTTTATTAGATTAACATTTCTCTGACATTCTTACAAGCCAAATTATGACTTTCCAGGCATACATATCAACAAAAATTGATTTTGTATTGTACACACACAGCATCTATACTCAGAATTCACTTTATTAGATACATCTGCTTGCTAATGCAAATATCTGATGCAAACTTGCAACTCAATGCACAAAAGCACACAGACACATGGTCAAGAAGTTCAGTTGTTGTTTAGATCAAACATCAGAATGGGGAAGAAAATTGACTTTGACTGTGGAATGATCGTTAATGTCAGACAGAAAGGTTGAGTATCTCAGAGACTACAGATCTCCTTGGATTTTCATGCACAACAGTAACTAGAGTTTACAGAGAATGGTGGAAGGTCAAAAAAAAACTTCCAATGAGTGGTTGAAAATGCCTTGTTAATGACAGAGGTTAGAGGGGAATGGCCAGATTGTTTCAAGCTGACAAAAAGGCAACAGAAATTCAAATAACCAATGTTACAGTAGTGGTGTGCAGAAGAGCATCTCTGAATGCACAGAGCATCACACCTTGAAGTGGATGGGCTCCAGCAGTGGAAGACTACACTGAGTTCAAGTCCTGTACCTAATAAAGTGGGCACTGAGTATATGCCATACAGAGATTTCTTCTCCGTGGATTGTCACCTTGTCATGATGGAGAAGTTTGTGTGGTCCTGAGATCCTGAGAGCGATGCCGTCTGGAGCGATGCTCCTGGTAGGGTCACCCATGGCGGTAAGGTCGAGGGTGAGGTCCCTAACAAAGAACAATCCAACCAAGACCTCAACAGTGGAACAGGTGGACGAAGTTACTTCGAACTCAATGGCTGCGAAGGCAGATGAAGGCTGCAACAAATCCATCAGCTCCAATCATCGTGGTTTCCTTGCCATTGGAATCAGTTGGTTGATTTGTGAAGTTTTGTGTGCTTCTTGGAGTGCACCCACAGGCGTCTTCGCTCTGTGGAAACTGAACAAAGACCATCATCCTTGCCCTTGAGGGACAGCCATGATGACGACGACATAGCTTTATTGATCCTTCATGTGTGATTTGTTATTTCCCTGCTGCTTGCAAATTATGTCAATATATCAATGAGTTATGTACTCTACTTAATGTGAGTAGCTTAATTCTCAAAGCCAAAATAATCTTGGATTATTTCTCAACAGGCTTATGCTTCTTCTGCTCAGTAAACAATAACTATCTTCAAAGACTTGGTCTCTCTTCAGTAGTCATACCACGATCAAACTCTCTTTATCGTCTACACATTATTCTTAGCCTTTACTTAATTTGCCATTCAGCAATAGTGCTCAGTGAAGAATATGAGCAGAAATATATTTTACTTCTGTGCATGACCTCAGTGATCCTGAACACAGATCAAGGTGGGTTATGATTTCAACTTCAAAGATCACTTCTGCCTTGCCGGCATACCATTTCCAATGGCAACCCGAGGAAAAAAATAATCAAACTCCTTCTGAATTAGAAAACAATAAATTGGAACAACGGGAAACAATTGCACTCCAACATCTCTTCTACCATGTGTAAATAACTAGAAGCAATTTCCCAGGAACAGAACAACGACAGTACCAAGTCTCTAGTTTGCACATGCTTTAGCCTGCAAACATCTCTCCCAATTCATGATTCCACTGGCAATATAAACAACATAAGCAAGCCGGAGCAATAAACTTAGTTACTTCAGATCTAACCACAGGCTGAAGTCATCAAATCCGCTCAAGGTTACCCTGCAAAGCCAAAAGAAATCCTGATCTGCAACAACTTACATTAAGTTAAAAATGTTAATGTTACAACTGACTCCAACACATCACAGGAATGCCAGAAAAGATCCCAATGCACTGGAAAATCCAAAAAATGTTTTTTTTTTGTCAAATCCTCCAAAAATTCATCAGAAGGATAGTCAAACTACTGTCAACGCCTTCTCCTAGGCCAACGTTCCTTGTATTGAAAATTCAGTTACATTTTGTTGGCTACACAAGACAGGAAATGGAAATTGCATGCCCGATGTCAGACTCCTAAAGGAGACTTTCTATTTCAAGCTATCATTGGAACAGACTGCCAGTGAAAGGGGGGAAAAATTCAAAGTTGTGCTCAAAATCAGATTCAGAATCAGGTTTATTATCATTGGCATGTGACATGAAATTTGTTCACTTAGTAGCAGCAGTTCAATGCACAATCTAGAAGAAAACAACAATAGTAATAAGAGTAAATAAATAAGTAAATCTTATTCTGTATAGGTAAATTCATCATCAAAGGCCACACCATCCATGCCATGCTCTCTTCTCATTATTACTATTTGGCAGGAAGTACAGATACCTTAGGTCCCACACCACAAGTTTCAGGAACAGTTACTACCCCATAACCATCAGGCTCCTGAACCAGAATGGATAATTTCATCCACCACAACTCTGAACTGATTCTATGATCTACAGACTCATTTTCAAGATCTCTTTTCAGCTCATGTTCTAAATATTTACTTGTACAGTTTGTCTTATCCTGCACATTGATTGTTGTCAGTCTCTGTTTTTCTGTACCATTTTTTTGGAGAATTCTATTGCATTTCTTTTTCCTGTAAATACCCACAAGAAAATTAATCTCAGCATAATATATGGTAACATATACCTATTTTGATAATAAATTTGCTTTGAACTTTGACCGTCTGTGCTCTCCCAGCATTTCTGCTTGTTATCTGGGGCTAGAAGATGGTACAGAGTTCATGAAGGGCAAGACCAAGGAAGGATGAAATTGAGACATTGAAAGTCAACCTAGGAATGATGGGTAAATGGTAGCAAACTGCACGTGTGCGATATTGCAGCAAATTCTCGGGCAGATATTAGCATTTGAGTGAACAATGCTACTTTGTAGATTCAGAATTGAAAATCAAATCAAAAAGTGCAATTAATAGAAGTTGGAAATAAAAACAGAAGATGCTGAAAAGACTGCAGGGTGGACAGCATTTGTGGAAAGAGAAACAGGAACAATGTTTCAAGTCCGTGGTGGCCATCTAAAAAAACAGGAAAAAGAAAACAAATAGTTTTTATTCAATAGAAATCACTATTAAGCGATGGGAGTTATGATTCTAGTTTTTGTTAAAAACTGTTAAGAAATTAATGGTGTCTCATATGTATTTATATAACTACTGTCTATCTATCTACCCTGTCAAATTCATTTGCTATTTTAAAATCCTTATTGAATACCCTTTTAAACTTATCTCCAGGCAAGTTTCTTGTCTTTTTATTGAACAACTCAACTAACATCGCAACATTAGTCAACCTTTGAACCATTGAACAACCGAAACCACACTGGGTTTTCTGAAGACTTCCCCCAATACTAATACAGATTCACTTTTATCTTCATAAATCAAGTGTTGAGTACGGGAGTTGGGATGTTATGTTGAAGTTGTATAAGATGTTGGTGAGGCCTAATTTGGAGTATTGTGTGCAGTTCTGATTACTTCCCTTCAGGAAAGACATCAATAACATTGAAAGAGTATAGAGACAACTTTCAAGAATGTTGCTGGGAGTTGAGGACCTAAGTTATAGGGCAAGCTTGAATAGGTTAGGTCTTTATTCCCTGAAGTATAGGAGAATAAGGGGAGATTTGAGACAGGTATACTAAATTGTGAGGATTATAGACAGGATAAATTCAAACAGGCTATTTTCATCGAGGTTGGATGAGATTTAAACTAGAGTCATGCACTAAGATTGAAAGGTGAAATATTTAAGGAAAACATGAGGGGAAACATCTTCATTCAGAGGGTGATGAGAGTGTGGGACAAGCTCCCAGCAGAAGTGGTGGATGCAGGATCAATTTCAGCATTTGAGAGAAGTTTAGGTAAGTACCGGATGGGCGAGTAATGGAGGACTATGGTCCGGGTGCAGGTCCGTGGAACTAGGCAGAATAATAGTTTGGCATGGACTAGATGGGCTGAACAGCCTGCTGCTGTGCTATAGTACTCTACGACTATAACAGTGATGATCTAACATGCATTACATTCAGATTTCAAAGTCAAAGATCCCACCATAAATGCAAGGAGAGAAACACACAATGAGGAAGACAGTGAGATTCATGGATCCTCACTTTGTAGTTTCAGGCCAGGCCATTATAACTCAGGGTGAAGATCACCATAAATAGACAATTAATTGGGGACCACTGTCTTCTCCTGAGTATATTTATGTTCTCAGTTCACTTCAAAAATATGAATGTAATAACTATTTTGAACATTGGAGGAATACATCTGAAAGATGAACAGTGCACTCCCTCAGTCTCCAACCATTTAAGCTCATGTTACCAAGCTAGAAAACTTTGATTAATTTTTCCCACTGAATTCTGCCTTAAGCCATTTCAAAGACATACATGTACAATTTGCACACTATCCCATATATCCATCTGCAACAACTTTATTGCTATTCTCATTGCTACAGATAGCTTTGTTGAATGGTTATCGAAAAAAAACATCCAGTACTTTGAGATATTACTCCCACGATAGGCTGGTAGATTTCCTGAAGTACGTTCAATCATTCGGAAGCAAAAATGGACTCGGGTCTGATTAAGTACTTTGCCATTCCCTTGACAATATGTTGAATTAGAAAGATTTTTTAAGACATTTCGCAGAGGCATACACATGCATTCAGAATACATTTTCAATGAAATGGATATATTGAATCAGTCTGTGATGTGGTTTGGCGAGTGCATTTTAAGTGTACACAGGAACTAAACAGCTGAGGCAGCCTGATTCTAGACAAAGCTAAATAATCCCATAAACAAAAGATTAAATTGAGTTCTGCAGTCCTGACACACTTATTCATGACTGGTGGAGAAGTGAACTACTAACAGGTGAAACTGCTCTGAAACCTTCCTCAGTGATGGCAGTGATTGCGAAAAAGAAAGCTGATGTATTTGCAAACTCCTCCACCTTCCAGATTCTTGCCAGTTACAGAAGGCGGTCTGCAATAAATGTGTTTCACTCCAACAGCATTAAGAAATTGATGAGTCCTGACAATGTCCTGGCTGCTGTGCTGAACACCTGCTCTGGAACTAGCTGTTCCTAAAGCTAAGCTGACCTCAGACTGCCACAGCAGCAATATCCAACATTTACCTAACAAAGTGGCAGTCTACCTGAAATCTCCATCTGTAAGATCCATTGTGGAGCAATCATACCATTTTCCATAGCATTCATCCTAACTCACCAAACCAGCTTCCTTTCTATCACTTCCCCAATGACTCAGAGTTTACAGATTCAGATTTATTTTTCACATATACTTGGAAACATACAGAGAAATGTGTTGTTTGTGCTAACAACCGTCACAGCTAAGGATATACTGGGGGCAGCCCATAAGTGTGGCCACACATTCTAGTGGTGCATAGCATGCCCACGATGCTCAGCTGAACAACACAGAACACAAAGAGAAACAAAACAACCATAAGAGAATAAGCCCCTCTCTTCCTCTCAGATATCCACACACATGGATAATCAACAGTCATCCAACTCCAGGACAGGCTTCCAGGCTGTAACCATCGGGCATCGACCCAGGATTCCAATCAACCTTTAGGTCTTGATCTTAAATAATGACACCCATACAAACTGATGACGGGACCCCAGTCTCCAAGTCTGAATGACAGGCTTGTTTGGATGGATACCTGATCCTAGGACAAACCAACCTGGAACATCAAAGGATGATCTTTGTCACCCAGACACTTCGCTAGCCTTTGGGCACAGAGCAGAGGCCTTGACTCCTGATGCCTTTCTTTACATGTCCACTTGACTAGCCTTCGAGGCCTGGACTCCATATTTCTTTTGTCACCCATCCACTGGACTTCAAATGTGGAGCACAAGCCTGACCTCTAACTCCTCCATATCCCTGACCCGACTATAACTTGACCCTGTAACTCCTCTCTCTGTCCACTACGAACTTAATATTAAACTGCATTTGAGCTACAATCTTGACAGAAATCGCATCTTGATGGAGGAGAGCCACCTTGATGGTCTGATAGTCCCAGATATGCCAGGAAGCTGCTCATTGACACTTAGTTCTGTATCTGCCAAAATCAAACACATGGTGAGGAGAGTACACCTACCCATCGGAGCTGCTGGGGATCAGAAGGAAAATTCAGCAGGCAGACCTGGAACACTGAATAAAAATCGAAACAGCAGACCCTGGATGATACAGTGGCTCTTATAATTTGAGGCCAATCTCTCAACGGCAGGATGTGGCCAAGGAGTTCCTCAGATCAGAGTGCAAGGGCAAAGCTTCTTCAGTTGCTTTGTCACTACAAGATTTAAACCAGAATTATTTATCCAAGCTCTATTCATAATTCCTGAAATAAATCAAATTTTCTAAAAATACTTCAGACCCTGGAAATCAGACATTACAGAAAATGCTGAGAAAATACAGAAGGTCAGGCAAAATTTTCATTTTTGATCCTTACATAACATAGGTTTTTCTTCCACAGAATGCAAACCCCAAATAGCTTTCTTATATTATTTTTAAACACAGTGCCCATTTTGCATATAGATTAATCTATGGAGCAACTAATAATACAAAACCATCCTGCAACATATTATTTAGATAAATGTAACACACACATCAATTTTAACATAATAGTAAAATAGGAACACCTCCTGGTGAGCCAAATTCACTCCCAAATGACTTTGAACAATTTGGTAAGACTCTGCCAAATTGCTTAACAAACAGAAGTACATCAGTTTAAGATATGTTTGATTTCCTCAACACCAGTGATTGGACAAGATAAATCAGTTGCTGAAAGTGTGTATGTCCATTTGCAGTATATATTTTACAGACTTTATGTTATTTGAACAACACCAAGTTGGTTCAAGGATGTCCCCTGAACTTTCCATTTGGTTAGCATTAGTAAGCCATAATAACCAGAGAGAAATCACATTTAAATCCTATCCTAAGCTAGCTTAAATAGAATTTGAAGCAACAGCTACATGAAGTAACACAATTTATCTTCATGTATATAAGCATAGTACATGAGGAGAATATCAATCAAGGTTCCTACTCCATTTGCTATTCAATAATTCCAGGCAAATCTCAGTGATATTTTCCTTTTGCAACTAGGTTGAACTTTAACCTAGTGAGCAACTAGAAAAACTCTCATCTACAGACTCAATAAGAGATGAACTGAGACTCATAGCGCATGGAATCGTGACTCAAATCATGGCTTGCCTTGGGAAAATCAGCATGACTTTGTTCAGGGCAGGTCATGCATTTCAAACTTGATCTAGTTTTCTGAGGAAGTGACAAAGGACTTTGATGAAGCAGTGGATGTTATCTACATGGACTTTTTGATTAAAGCATTTGATGAGGCCCATCATAGTAGGTTCATTCACATGATAAAGGTGCAAGGGATCCAGGTATATTGCAAGTTTGGATTCAATGCTGGCTTGCACACAAAAGATAGGTTGGGGGTGGAAGGCTGTTTTTCTCACTGGACATACGTGACTAGTTGAATTCCACAAGGATTGGTGCAGGCACTTTTGTTGTTTGTGATATATATCAATGAATTTGAATAAAATGTAAATGAGTGGATTACCAAGTTTACAGATGACACCAGAAGGATGGAGTTATGGACAGTGTATAGGGCTATGAAAAAATACTGAAGGATATAGATCAGTTATAGACATGGGCAGAAAAAAATCATTTAGTGTTTAATGCTGGCAACTGTGAGGTATTGTAAATTGGAAGATTAAATGAAAGGAAAAAGCATACAGCTGACAGTAGACCCCTCAAGAGCACAGAAATACGGAAGTCCATAGTCCACTGAAAGTGGCTACGCAAGTGAATAATGCTGGTGAAGAAGGCAAATGGCCTTCATTGTCAGAGTGAGGAGTACTAGAGTAAAAAAGTCTTGTTGCAGCTATATAACACTTTAGTTAGACCATAGTTCTGTTTTCCCCAGAAAGAGGATGTGGAGATTGTGGAGAGGTTTACCAGGGTGAAGCCTGGATTAGAAGTATGAGTAATAAGGACAAACTTGGGTTGTTCTCCATAGATCTTCAATGTCTAAGGGAAGAACTGAGGGAAGTTTTTTTTTATAATTAGGAGAGGCATACATTAGGGAAGCCATTCAGAATCCTTTACCCAGGGTAGAGATGTTGGGGTGGGGTGGGGGGTGTCACAGTTTAAATGTGATGTGAGGGGATCGTTTCTTTTTTAAATTCAGAGAATAGTACACACCTGGAATATTATTACTGAGGTAGTGGTGGAATCAGGCAGGCAGGTGAAGTTTAAGGGAATTGGAGTATATGAATGATAAAGATGAGCAGATTACTTAATGTATATTGATAGTAAGATCTGCACATGGTGGGCCAAATGGCCAGTCCAGTGCTATACTGTTCCACGTTCAGCAGAGAAACTGGTTCTTCGATCCACCATATCTGTGCTGATCATTGTGCCTATCTATAATAACCCCACCTGGCTGCATTAATTCCTTATCCCTCTGTGCATGGTTCATGCAAGTACTTGACCACACGTCTGAGGCTCTTTCCACATAACAGCTATAAAATTTACCTTGATATGTCTGTTGGGCAGGGCAAGGCAATTGACCAGAACAGACAAAATGTATCAACAAGTAGTCCATTTCTTTACCTGCTTGTTAATGAAACTGAGCTGCAGCTAAACATCATCAGGAACTGGAGATAAGATGTGTATACTTATTTTAAACAGACATTCCCTGAGAATTGGTGTCACACTCATTCAGAAACTTCCAAAGAGGGGAAAAAAATCTGAGCTTTTTCACCGGTGCTCAAGAACGTAATTAAGATCAAGGCAGAAAGGGGTTAACTAAGATTGTCAGCTAAGGAAGATGATAAGTACTGTGAAATTGATACGAGAAATGTCAAAAACCATCAATTGTGACCTATAATAGCAAAAGAGCAGTGATGCTTGGACATCTAAAGAGAAGGCAGCCTCGCATTATACTTTTTTTCCTGATTGATACCGCAGCATTAAATCTTGTTATGGATATTGCACTTCCCTAGTTTCAGCACAAACACATCATATTAAATAAGAAATATTAACACAGATGGCAATCTCTACTATAGAAAGTCTATTTGTACCCTGGTTAAATAATGGTTTTCATTTATGGTGCACGTCCACCTTCAGTTTCTGCAATAAACTTGACTTAATAGAAGATTTCAATGATTCAAGAGACAGCAGATGCTGGAATCTGAGCAAAAAAAACACTGCTAGAAGAACTCAATGGGTCAGGCAGCTCTCTGAAATTAACAGGTGGCTGGAATTTTGGATGGTTGAGATCCTGTATCAGGTCTGAGAGTGCTAAAGGAAGATTACCAGTATATAGAAGAGAAAGGGAGGAGTAATTCCCATGCTGGTAAGTGGTAGGTGGAATAGGTAAGGAGTGAGGTGTTGGGGGGGAGGGGAGAGTGGGCAGATGAAACACAGTTGGTGAGGGAAGTGAAAGAGAGGAGAGGCAAAGGCTGACAGTTAATAGATGGAATCAGATAAGGGAGAGATCATGATAGATGAAGCCAGGTAAGTGGGAGAATAGGAAAGGTGAACAAAGGAGCTAGAAACCCAGATGGATAGGGATAGGGATGTGTGTGAAAGGCTGATGGAACCAGACTGGGGAGAGTAATGCCTCTTGGTAAATGTAATGTATGGATCTATCTATTTTGGAGCAATGACTCCCCTCGGCACAACGTATTGATCTGTTATCTGTGCATGTGCATTAATCTATTGATAACTTAGTAACTCCTAAAAGGCCAGCAAGCAAGGTGTTTGATGAAATTGTTATAATTCTACAAAATCATTTGAGCCCTAAACCACTGGTAATAGCTGAGAGATTTAGATTATACTAAAGGAACCAAAGGGTGAAAGCATTTCTGAAAACATTGCCAATCTGTGCAAACTTTCCCAGTACTGTGACTTTAGAGATGGATTTGCTGATGCATTATGGGGCAGGCTTGTATGTGGCATGAAAAGTGAAAGCACTCAGAAGGGGCTACTGTCAGAAAGAGTCTTAACTTTAGAATGGGTATTGACCATTGCAATATCATTAGAGACTGAATCAAAGGATGCAACCAAACTAGAGAAAAGGAGGTTAGAATGCAAACTTCATAAGATGGCCCTAAATGATGCAAAATGCCAAAATTGTTAATGATGTAGCAAATCCTCCCATGATGCAACTGACTGTTGCTTCAAAGAAAAAGTCTGCAGAAAGAGTCACAGACAAGGCCACATAGAGAGTGTGAAAGGCAAACAAAATGCACAACCAAGTGAAAAGTCTCAAACACAAAGCTATGCAAATGCATAAAGTGACTGAATGTGAAACAGAATCAGACAACACAGAGTCTGACTGTCATGCCTAGAATTGCATAGTATTACTGAAGCAGATCACAAAATCATGTGGATCACAATAGATGTGTCTGGTGTAAAACTGAAAATGGAGCTGGATACAGGGTCAGCTCTGTCTATAATTTCAGAGGCTGACTACAACAGACTGTTTTCTAAGATACCTTCAGAGACAACCTCAGTGATGCCAAGGACATACACAGGAGAAAAAGGTGTCTCCTAAAGGAAAACTGAAAGTGAATGGAGGCCAGAAACAGCAGTTAGAGCTTTATGTATTGAAAAGTTGAGGGTCAGTGTTTTTTGATGTGAATGGGTGAGAAAGATCCACCTAGACTGGCACTCAATCAAAGCTCTCAATGCTGTGTCAACAGGCATCTGCAGCCCAAATGGTAGCACTAACCAGAGACTATCACAACTGCTTAATGCTAATGAAAAGGTGTTTGAGAAGCGAATAGATAAACAGATTGCAGACTTAGCCAAAAGCTGTTTGGGATGCCTAAAAGTTCAAAATGCACTCCCACAATCATCGTTATACCCATGGGAGTGGTCGTCGTCACCATTGCTAAGAGTACGTATTGACTTTGCTGGGCCATTCATGGACTCCATGTTTCTGATTGCTGTGGATGGTCATTCAAAGTGGCCAGAGGTTATACCAATAATGTCAACCACCTCAGCAGAAACTGTCTCTATCCTGAGCACCATCTTCACCAGAAATAGCTTATCAGAACAAATTGTGTGTGACAATGGACAACAATACATGCCAGAAGAATTATAACTGTTCATGAAGAACATCAAACATTTTAAATCAGCTCCTCACTACCCAGCAATGGGTGGGTTAGCTGCAAGGTTATTCCAAACATTCAGGAAGTCCTTTAAAGTGATTGACAAGGAGGACAATTTATTTTTTGTATATCAGAGCTCTGTTCATGCAACAACAAATTGAACACCTGCAAAGCTGTTCACGTGCAGGAATCTGAGAACTCGCATAGACCTCCTGAAAACAGACCTCCGGAGGGAAGTGCAGAATAAACAGTTCAACCAGTTGCAAAGTGAAGCAACAAGGAGCTTCGAGGTTGAATAGGAGGTCCTAGCACATGCTTACCAAAAAGACAGGCAGATTGCTGCAAGAACCAGACCACTGATGCACGAAGTGGATGTTGGAGATCAGACATGGAGATGTCATGTGGACCAGATACTGAATGCTCAACAGAAGAACACACCTGAGTCGATTGCATCCATCAAGACGGACACATTAAAGCCACCTGAACTAACTCTGAGTGATGATCATGTTATTGACATCAATGTAACCGGCAACTGAGAACGTTGTCTTAGACAAGACACCTACCAAACCTGATGCCACTCCACAGGTCTAGAAGCACTATGTGGATGTTATCGCTGAAAAGACATCTGCCAAACCTGATGCCACTCCACAGATCCAGAGGCACCACACAAAGCAATGAATCTTTAGAAAAGTAAAGTTAGCTATGGCTTATTTGAATGTTGCTTGTGAAAGGGAAATTAAGTGTTTTGCACACATACAGTTTTATGTTGCATTAATCTAAAGGGGCTGGATTTGTAAAGTATGGATCTATTTCTTTGGAGGAATGACTCCCCTGGGCATTACGTATTGATATGTTGTCTATGCATCTCCCTCTCTTGCTGCAATGTGAAGCCATCTCTCACGTGTGTGCATTTATTTAATTACTATATATCTGCAAAGACACAACAGTAACATAGAGGTGGAACAGAAAAGGTGAACAAACAGAAAGAGAACTATGGTGGACAGCTAGGAATAAGAAAAGAATGCAGCACTTGAAAATGAATTATAATTGAATTGTAGGCTATCTCAATGGAATATAAGGTGTTGTTCTTTTAGTTTGCATTTCACGTCACCATGCCAATGGATAAGGCTAAGGAAAGGTAGCCTTAGGTGTGGAAAGGAAAGGGGATTCTAAGTAACATGCGACCTAAATCTCAAGACAGCTAATGCAGATGGAGTACAGAAGCTGTACAAGATGGTCACTCTTCTGCATGTGGTCTTACTGTCATGGTGGAAGCCACATCACAAGCACAGAATGCAATATGCAGCCTAACGGGCGTGCACATGAATCTCTGCCTCACCTACGAGATCTGTTTCAGTCCCTCTGGATGTTGACAAGAAAGGTGAAGGAACAAATTTTTTCTCACCTACAGTTGCTAGGGAAAGTACTGGGGAGAGGCAAGGGAAAGTTGGAAGTGATACGTGATACAGAGTCACTGAGAGAGTAGTGCCTGCAGAAAAAAAGAAAGAGGAGTGAGAGGAAGGTGATGGAAACCCACTGGAGCCAGCAGAAAACGTTATGGATGATGTGCTCAATACATGAGCTAGTTGGGCAAAAGGTGAGGATATCTGAATGAAAGGACTGAGATCAGATAAGTGGGAAATGAAGGAAATAATAAAAATGGTTCTATTAACATTAGCAGAAAGAAAGCCCACTTCCCAATGGACAAGGACATTTCAGAAGTCCTCATTTTAAGACACATGGAGGAGAGGGAGAAACTAAGAAGAGGGGATGGATACTTACAGGAGACAGGGCAGGAGGAGGTACAGTTGAGTTTACCCAGGATTATAGCTGATATTGGTGGAAGTTGGTAAGATAAAGACAGAAAAATCCAGAAAAGGAAATGAAGTGTAGAAATATTCTAAGCAAACTTGAGGGCAAAGTAGAAATTTGTGGTGAATGTGCTAAAATTCACAAGTTCTGACTGAGTGTTGAAAATAACACTAATGTAGTTGTCAACGACTGAATTGGGAAGGGGTGCTGAAGAATTTTGAAACAAAGAATGTCCCACATGGCCAATAAAAGGAGAGACATAATCAGTGTCCAGGCAAGTGCCTGAGTCTAGACTTTTAATTCATTGAAAATAGGGAGGAATTGAAGAGAAGTTGTTGAGGGCAATAACAAGTTCTGCTCGGTGGTTGGAAATATTGTTGGAGGGGAGAAGCTTAGGCTTTTGTTCTAGAAAGAAGCAAAGGCCCTAAGAGTTTTTGATTGGTGTTGGGAAGACATAGAGACTGGGGGATGTCCATGGTGAAGATGGGAGGGCATGAGAGATTTAATGGATGAGGATAGAGGTTGGAAGGGGAGGCATGATGAGGTCAAAGCATGAGGGATGAATTTGGTGGGGCAAGAGCAGGCAGAAACAATGAATCTACCAAGGCAATCCTGTTTCTAGTCAATGCGCTAGGCCACAGCAGAACTGTCCTTGTCTGCAGCTATCCAATTCCAAATTGCTTTAAAGCTTGGAAGAAGCAGATTATATCAAATAACATTTGTATCTCAAGTAGCAATAGATGGCTCTTGAAAACAAAAATCTAAAATTGTGTTGAGGGAAAAAGTATTGTGTATTTAATATATACATATATATATGTTCATTAAGCATTCTTGTTTGGTTAAGTAATTCACTCCAGTTTATATGTAAAAGTACATGAATTGCATACATCATAATGCTATGTGCCCATCTTTCTTAAAACAAGAACAAAGTTAGACACATGTTTTGGACTCCTATGTCTTCCTTTCAAATAGCTTACTGCTTTGAAGATACAAAACATAACAAAAGAATTTAATTTTGTCTAGAAATATTCAAGGTCTTTTTACGCAAAATCTGATTTCATTTTCTAAAAAGGAAAAGGACAAACTATCACAATCATTTTCCACTTGTGAAGTTAAAGCTAGGACTGTCCTAAACTTACCGCATTGCCCAGAATCCCACCATGGTCACTGCTTCTAATGTCTCATAATCAAGTTCTGCTTAAAAACTGTTTACATAGATTTAAAAAATTTTAAATAAAATACAGTGAAAACTTTGAAGCCTTAAGAAATAATTAAAATCTTCAAGTATAATGACACATCAACATTTTTAAAGAGAGTCAGCAGCTCTGTTAAAATGGGTGCAGGGTAGGAATGTAATCGTATTCCTATGCCAACCCTGGCAGGAATCAGATGCATTCTATCCACCTATTTCCTCCAGAAAGCTGCTACTCCATTGCTATCACCAGCGGAGCGATGAATCAGCTGAGCCAGTACTGCACCCTAAAATGCCTTGGAGCTGTGACCATGAGCACACATAACTGAAACCTCAAGAACAGAACACCCAGATCTCTTCAGAACAAACAGCAGCTGAAATGCACAATCTAGACCAGCCTCTGTACTACTCACATAACAAGAAATGTTGCTGGGATAGATTGAGATTAGCTTTATTTGTTATATACATATATATATATAAAATGAAACATCCAGTGAAATGCATCATTTCCGTCAAATCAAATCAGTGAGGATTGTGCTGGGCAGCCGAGTGTTGCCACACTGCTAGTGCCAGTGTAGCATGGCCACAACTCACAAAACTCTATGCCTTTGGAATGTGGGAGGAAATTGGAGCAGCTGGAGGAAACCCAAGTGGTCGTGAGGAAAACATAAAAACTCCGTGCACACAGTGTGAGAATTAAACCCTGATCGTCCAGTTGGGACTGTGATAGTGTTAACATTACACACCATGCCACCCAGCTTTTAAAACACAGCAGAAGCTAATGGTTGAAAACAGCATCTTAAAGTGGCATCATGTACATTCACGAGAAATCGGCACAATTTCTTTCCCTTCATTTGTGCTCCCTGACACAATAAACAAAACTGAAGTACTATCTGACCTCTGTGTATCTTCTCCAGATTCTGATTCCTACCTCTCAAGCCAAATATGTTTGTAGTAATCAAGTAGGTGAATTTTGAGTCCAGAACTGATTTAACTTTTTCCACAATTTATTTAGGGGAAGAGAGAGAACCTGTGGTATGTCAAATACCGGATGAAACGTGAAGTCTTTGGGGTAGCTGCAAGCTTGTGTCTTTGCAATTGCTTTGCTCACATTGCAGTGCTCGGTGGCAGTGCTGATGTTTGTTATTTTATGCCCGTGGAGGGGGGAGATTGTTGCTCGCTGCCACTTATGCATGGGAAGGGGGAGCAGGGGGGAAGACTTTGGGGTTCTCACGTATAACTGTTGTTCATTCTTTGGGGCACTTCTCTGTTTTTGTGAATGTTTATGAAGAATAAGCGTATCAGGATTAACATTGTATACCCTTCGGCCCACGGATGTAATGCCAGCCTGATCATGGGACAATTTAAACATACAGACTCCTTACAGGCAGCATCAGGAATTGAACCCGGGTCACTTGTACTGTAAAGCGTTGTGTTAACTACTATGCTACCATGCCACCCAATGCATGATCTAGCCTCCCCAAGAGCTCACAGATAGTTTCAGTTTAATGGGCTGAGGATCCTATCAACTAACAATTTTAGAAATGGTTTATAATATTAGCTCACATTCAATAATTTGAGACAATATTCTAGACACCATACTTGTTTTCTACAATGGAAAATACTATGATAACCAACCGTGTTAATTCAAATTCTGCTTTAGCAAATTAATTCTCCATTATAAGCAGTTCAAAGTACTGGGGAAACCATGCTAAATTTCAGCACAATAAAAATTATTGTGTCAAATTTCATTCAAAATTTGTAGCACGTGAAAAGTTTTGAAGGGGTTTCAATTTCTCAAACACAAGGAACAAACACTTTCATTTGCATCAGAACTTCAAAATTGACTTCACAACTTCACCACTTCACATTGAGCTTGTTGCTGTTGTAGGATTGAGCATAAGCCTTCTGCTGAAATATAATACAGCATCTCATCACCAATTTGTTGTCTTTGCTAGCCTATAACTACAACTGGTCCAGAATTTTGTCCACCGTGTGGAACTGAGAAATTCAGCGACATCCAGATTTAGCTTCCATGGATGAAGTCAGGAACTAAAGTGTTGCCTGGATAATGGATGCCATCCTTTCTACTGTGTAAGCAAACATATGCTGCAGATAGTTCTCATCCCTCACAAAAATTTGAGAGAAATTTTCAGTTGTCATATTTTTGAAAAAGCAACTCAACAGCTGTATTGCCATGGAGGCAAGTGTAAATGAAAATAAATGGGAGCGAAGGAATCCCCATGCTGTGCATTGTCCCATGCTTCTGCAGGTGCAGGATGTTCAATGAGTTCGGATCTTCATGGTATTTTTAAAAAGTACTCATATTTTTGTGCCTGCTCAAAGGTCATAGGTCATGTGTCAAAGGTCATAGGTTGCATCTAAAAGCTCCAGTGTATGTTGCAAATCAAAAGATGTTTGCTATGTATTTTAAGTCACAGTCAAACTCATGCCTGATAAGAGAAACACCTCAAATCCGCTAGATGACTAGAAGATGCAGATCACACTAAAGTACCTGGTCTAATTTCCCAAATGGGCACCATTTTCACTTGGAAATGACTGTTATGATTCAACCCTAGTTAAATTGTTTTATGCACAATTTCTTC
The DNA here is from genome assembly GCF_030144855.1 of Hypanus sabinus. NCBI lineage: Eukaryota > Metazoa > Chordata > Chondrichthyes > Myliobatiformes > Dasyatidae > Hypanus > Hypanus sabinus. Next base: position 46,786,967 of record NC_082724.1, on the reverse strand, counting down.
ATGAAAAATGTATGCTAAGGGATCCAAATTCTAGGCATGTTAATATTATCAAGTCACATACATTGGCTGACAAATAATCCATGGCATTATATGCAAAAACCCAGCAATACATAATGAAGTCCACTGATGCATTATATATGTTGTCAGGACATTTTAAAGAATGGGACTCCAAAGCCTCCTGATTTGAACAACCACTTTTGAAGGATTTAACCTTACAGCATTCTCCATGCATGGCAACCTTTCTGAAAAAGCACCAAAATAGGACATTGTCTGTTTGTCACAGAGGAAATGACGTGCTTACTTCTGTTCCTTGTGCTCCAAATCTTTGGGCTTCTCTCCTTACCTCATATTAAAGTCAGGAATATCATACATTTTCTGGCAGAAGAGGAAATCTGCTGAAGAACCTATTTAATATTATTTAAAAATGATGCATTGTTTATTCCCAACTAAAGAATATTGCATTGTTTTATTGTATAGAAATAAGTGTAATTCAGAATTACATCAATGTAAGGCAGTCTAGACTTTGGTGTCATTTAGGGCAGTATGAAATTGTGCTTTCATTTTGTGACTGTGCTTTGTAATGATTGTACCTGCTAGCTTGAAATCCTCCCACCATTTTCTTATTCTAGCTTCTTTTCCCCTTTCTTTCCAGTCCCAATAAAGGGTATTGGCCCAAAATATCAACTTTTTATTCCTTACCATAGACGCTGATAGACCTGCTGAGATCCCCTGCTGGAATCCCAGCACCTGCAGAATCTCTTTATGTTGGTAAGGACTGTGTCTAGCCTACCTTTCACCTTACAGAAGAATACACCAGCAGAGCATGGAGCATGCACAGTCTCCTTTCAACATAGCAAGGGCTAATTGATACTTAAAAGATCAATAAAGTTTTAATTATCTTTAGAAATTACAAATCTAATATATATGGATTGTACGTCTGTTATGCTGTATAGAGCAGGAAAGAGATTATAAGTTTAGAACAGAATATTCCTCCCCACTGCCACAGTAAATTGAGATTCTAAGAACTTTGGTTACAATATGCTGTCATCAGGGGCATCACTTTAACAGCAAGATCTTACATGGAGAACAAAGCTATATTCTTGCTGATCGAGTAATTGACAGAGGTGCTCAGTGCTCAGATTGCTTGAACTCAATTGTACTTTGATCTATTGCAGCTCCATGCTCAAGCATCCTCTGGGCTTTAAATAGACAGGTATCATTAATTGAGACTATTACACATTGAACTGACCCCCACCGCACACCAAGAAAAAAAAAGCAGGCTGTCTGGACTTCCCCATGGTGCTGGCTCATTAACAGCCATCAGCCAATTTAACCAGCAAGTTGCTCAACGTGCAGCACTGTCCCTCAGATATCCGGAGGCAAAATGAATCACTGCTCAGACATCCAGCAGCATCTATGACAGATGCCACTCAGTCAGGACACTGAAGTGAAGACAAATAATTTTCCCACGTTTTCCCACGTTGAAGACATATTTCACATTTTCACCCAACCTCAAAGGTTGTGTGTAGTATCCTCAATAGAATATCTGGTATGTCATTCTGCTTTGAGATTTGGTGCTCAAATACATAATCATTCCGCAATAGGGTTCTGTAACTGTGTCCTCACATTACCACCACATATATCACAGATTATATGCAAATTCAATCCTCTAAATATCTTGAGGAAAATAACAACCCAAGAATATCCAGTCCTTTCACATACCTCCTATTGCTAGGAAACTGCATGTGGCACTTCCCCACCTACATGCTGCCCTCATTCACACATCCCTATTTTGAGCAACAACATGACTAGTGTTAACGGCTCCCATTGTTGCTTGTTTCCTTTTTTTAATAATTACATTGGATCAGTTTTTCTTATCAAAGAGTCATAGACACTAGAGCAGAGAAGCAGGCCTTATGAACAGCTGAGTGCATATTGATCTGTTATTCTTCCTAGTCCCATTGCACCTGGGCCATGGACCTCCATTCCCCACCCCACCCCATCCACTTTCTTATCTAAACTCATCTTAAGTGTTGCAGTCCCACCCATATACTAAACTTCCACTCATCCCATTCCCACACCATCCGCTGAGTGATGCTTCCCTCAGGTTCTCCATAAATATTTCATGTTTCACCCTTAACCTAACTACCTCCCTGCCTCTGGCAGAAGTCAATCTGGCTCTATTTGATTGGAAGGTCGTCCAGTTCCAGTTCCCAAATGTGGTCTGGAGGTCTCCCTAACTTCCCACATTCTGCAGGAGGAGCACTACACTGTTCTGAATATCATTCCCGCTGTTATAACTCATCATCATTATATGCCATGGGATGTGGGCGTCCATGATTAAATTTGGCAAAGTTTTCTACAGGAGTGGTTTGCCATTGACTTCTTCTGGGCAGTGTCTTTAAAAGGTGGGTGACCCCATCCACTATCAATACTCTTCAGAGATTGTCTGCCTGGCATCAGCGGTAGCATAACCAGGACTTGTGTTCTGTACCAGCTGCTTCTCCGACCAACCACCACCTGCTCTCATGGCTTCAGGTGACCTTGTTCAGTTGGCTGAGCAGGAGCTACACCTTGCGCAAGGATGACCTGCTGGCTAGCTGATGGAAGAAACACCTTACACCTACTTTGGTAGAGATGTATCTTCACCCCGCCACATTATTGCATTATAACTATGCAATAAGAAAGAAACTTATCAGAAACTTCTCTTAGCCTCTGTCTCTCGTCACCAAAGCTTCTTGAGCCAAAGCCTCAACTCCCCACTTTAATCTTGGCATTCTCCAACAATGGCCACTCCACTTAAATCTTACTCCTTTTTATTGGCACTTGCTAGGTGCCTAATTACATGCAAGGTCTCAAGCTCCACATGAAGTCCCGATAAGACCTGCCTACTTTTTAAATCTGGTGCTTAAATTCCACAATGAATTGCTCGAGCAATCTCGATCAAGCTCCTATTGGTTCAGTCAAGCCTATTGGCTGGTTCCATCACCATACCGTAAGGAATGCTTAATGGTATTCCTTACTGTGACATTTCCAATTATCCCACACTGACAGTGTGACAACATTGGGTTCACTAACAACAAAACCCTGAACTCTAAAGATTTTACTCTCAATCCAACATATAGGGACCCTTACTATAGGGAGGTTATACTAAATCTACCAACTCTTCAGGGACTAACTTACAGCCCTGTTTAGTCATTGTGGCAAGGTTTAGCTGCCAATACCTACTGCTTGAGTGATGGGTCTCCTGTCCCTACCAAGAAGGAGATACTTCCAGCTAACAAAGTAGTTTAAGTAAAGTTATTTTATTTTTAACGACACACATTTAAATTTAGACATAATTATCATTATGTGCTGTGCCATAAATTTAGACAATTACTTCTTAACACACATTTAATGCTCACAGAGGATTTCTAATTTATAAAAGATTTTCGACAAAATACGAGGGGTGATTGATAAGTTTGTGGCCGAAGGTAGAAAGAATCAATTTTAGAAAACCTAAGACATTTATTTTTCAACACAGTCCCCTCCTACATTGACACACTCAATCCAGCTGTCACAGAGCGTATGGATCTTGGACCTCCAGAAAGTGTCCACAGCATGGGTGATTGATAAGTTCATGGCCTAAGGTGGAAGGAGATGCTATTAACTTCAAATGTTCTGCATAATCACTCAAAGAGTTGACCTGCATGTGCATGTAACGAGAGCTGTATAACTCATCTCCTTCCACCCTAGGCCACGAATTTATCAATCACGCAGCTGTGGACAGTTTCCAAGATCCGTATGCTCCATGACCGCTGGACTGAGTGTGTAAATGTAGGAGGGAACTATTTTGAAAAATAAATGTGCTAGGTTTTCTGAAATTGACTCCTTCTACCTTAGGCCACAAACTTATTAACTACCCCTCGTATTTACAAACTACAAAGGATTTCCAAGCACCGGTACAACTCCTATGAAATAGAAGAACATACCAACAAGTTGCAGATGATCAAGTCATCCATTGTAGAAACTGAAGGTTGAGGAATGAATTCTATTTCTTCTTTCCATCACCCCATCTTTCTGTTATTTTCCTTGCCATTTCTAACAATCCCCAATGCTTCAGATAATTATTCTACAATCCACAAGATGACATCATCTGCTTGTATTGTCCTCCAGATTCTTCCGCTGGGACTAAGTAACTCAGGCAGATGGCCTTAAAAGCTTCTGGTGACAGAAATCTAAAACATCTGTAGCGGTGTGCTACACGCAGCGCTAAAATTACGACACGGAGTCGGTAACTGCAGTCGAAGGAAAAAACTTTATTCGAAATCTTCAGCCTCACTTTTAAGCCTCCCTCAACCTGCCCCCCATGGCGCAGAGGCTCCAAAGCTCTGTGCTCGCAAATCCCCGTAGGCTATCTAATTGTGAGTCGGTTCGGATGCGCCAGGAAATGGGTCGCCACATAACCCCCCCCCAGAACCGGCGATACACCCCCAATGTCAACAGTCTGTGCCAGAACCTGCTTGGGAGGTCGGCCTCTGCGCCGAGGCGCCGGAAACTCGGCTGGTTGCGCCAGGTCCACATGGGCCAGTTTGAGGCGGCCCACCGTGAAAACCTCCTCTTTCCCCCCAACGTCCAGCACAAACGTGGACCCGTTGTTCCAGAGCACCATAAACGGCCCCTCGTATGGCCGCTGCAGCAGTGGCCGATGCCCGCCCCTTTGTACAAACACAAACTTACAGTTCTGTAGGTCTTTGGGTACGCAGGTCGGGCGCCGCCCGTGCTGTGAAGTGGGTATGGGGGCCAGGTTACCGAGCTTCTTGCGTAGTCTGCCCAGGACTGCTGCGGGATCTTCCTCTTGCCCCCTTGGGGCTGGTAGGAACTCCCCGGGGACGTATACCAACTCGGCCGATGAGGCGTGCAGGTCGTCCTTGGGCACTGTGCGGATGCCGAGTAGGACCCAGGGAAGCTCGTCCGCCCAGTTGGCTCCTCGCAGGTGGGCCATGAGGGCCGACTTCAGGTGACGGTGGAAACGCCCGTTCGACTGTGGGTGGTAGGCAGTGGTGTGGTGCAGCTGAGTCCCCAAAAGGCTGGCCATAGCTGACCACAGGCTGGAGGTGAACTGGGCGCCTCTGTCGGAGGTAATGTGGGCTGGTACACCAAAGCGAGATATCCAGGTGGCGATCAGGGCTCAGGCACAAGACTCGGAGGTGGTGTCGGTGAGCGGGACCGCCTCTGGCCATCTTGTGAACCGGTCCACGATAGTCAGGAGGTGCCGTGCTCCGCGCGACACTGGCAGGGGGCCCACGATATCCACATGAATGTGGTCGAAATGCCAGTGGGCGGGATGGAACTGCTGCGGTGGGACTTTGGTGTGCCGCTGCACCTTGGCCGTCTGGCAGTGAATGCACGTTTTGGCCCATTCACTGACCTGTTTGCGGAGTCCGTGCCAAACGAACCTGCTGGAAACCATCCGGACAGTTGTCCGGATGGAGGGATGCGCCAAGTTATGAATGGAGTCGAAAACGCTGCGCCGCCAGGCTGTCGGGACGACGGGACGGGGCTGGCCGGTGGCGACGTCACAGAGTAGGGTCCGCTCACCCGGGCCCACGGGGAGGTCCTGGAGCTGTAAACCGGAGACTGCGGTTCTGTAACTCGGAATCTCCTCATCTGCCTGCTGCGCCTCTGTCAGTGCCTCAAAGTCTACCCCTTGGAAAAGGGCATGAACGGTAGGGCGAGAGAGCGCATCCGCCACGACATTGTCCTTACACGAGACGTGCCGGACATCCGTCGTGTATTCAGAGATGTAGGACAGGTGGCGTTGCTGGCGGGACGACCAGGGGTCGGACGCTTTCGTAAACGCAAAGGTAAGCGGTTTGTGGTCCGTGAACGCAGTGAAGGGCCGACCTTCTAGGAAGTACCTGAAATGCCGGATTGCCAGGTAGAGCGCCAACAGTTCCCGGTCGAAAGCACTGTATTTGAGCTCGGGTGGTCGCAGGTGTTTGCTGAAAAACGCCAGGGGATGCCAGCGACCTGCGATGAGTTGCTCCAGCACCCCACTGACTGCTGTGTTTGATGCGTCCACTGTGAGGGCGGTAGGGGCGTCCATTCTGGGATGTACTAGCATTGCGGCATCCGCCAAAGCTTCCTTCGTTTGAACGAAAGCGGCGGCGGACTCCTCGTCCCAGGTAATGTCCTTGCTCGGACCCGACATCAGGGCGAACAGGGGGCGCATGATCCGGGCAGCTGAAGGGAGGAAGCGGCGATAGAAATTGACCATACCTACGAATTCCTGAAGGCCTTTGATCGTGGTGGGTCGGGGAAAGAGGCGGACCGCATCTACCTTAGCGGGCAGAGGGGTTGCCCCGTCTTTAGTAATCCTGTGGCCCAAGAAGTCAATGGTATCGAGTCCGAACTGGCATTTGGCGGGGTTGATTGTAAGACCGTACTCACTCAGTCGGGCGCAGAGTTGACGGAGGTGGGACAGATGCTCTTGATGACTGCTGCTGGCTATGAGGATGTCATCCAAATAGATGAACGCGAAGTCCAGGTCCCGTCCCACCGCGTCCATTAACCGCTGGAACGTCTGTGCGGCATTCTTCAGGCCGAACGGCATGCGGAGGAACTCGAAAAGGCCAAACGGGGTGATGAGAGCCGTATTGGGGACGTCGTCAGGATGCATCGGGATTTGATGGTACCCTCGGACGAGGTCTACCTTGGAGAATGTGCGGCACAGGGTAGCAGTCCGGTGTGGTAGCCTCGTTCAGCCTGCGGTAGTCGCCGCACGGTCTCCAGCCCCCTGTCGCTTTGGGCACCATGTGCAGGGGGGAGGCCCATGGGCTGTCGGACCGCCGGATGATCCCCAATTCCTCTATCCTCTGGAACTCCTCCTTCGCCAGTCGGAGCTTGTCCGGGGGAAGCCGCCGAGCGCGGGCGTGGAGGGGTGGTCCCTGGGTCGGGATGTGGTGCTGTACGCCGTGCCTGGGCATGGCCGCTGTGAACTGCGGTGCCAGAACTGATGGGAACTCTGCCAGGACCCTGGTGAAGTCGTTGTCGGACAGCGTGATGGAGCCGAGGTGAGGGGCTGGCAACTGGGCTGCAGCCAGAGAGAATGTCTGAAAGGTCTCGGCGTGTACCAGTCTCTTCCTGGGCAGGTCGACCAGTAGGCTGTGAGCCCGCAGAAAATCCGCACCCAGAATCGGTTGGGCTACGGCGGCCAGTGTGAAGTCCCACGTGAACTGGCTGGAGCCGAACTGTAGCTGCACCTGACGGGTGCCATAGGTCCTTACTGTGCTGCCATTCACGGCCCTCAGGGGGGGACCCGGTGCCCTGCTGCGGGTGTCGTAACTCGTCGGAGGTAAAACGCTGATCTCAGCCCCAGTATCGACCAAAAACCGGCGTCGCGACCTTCTATCCCACACATACAGGAGGCTATCCCGATGGCCAGCCGCCGTAGCCATCAGCAGCGGCTGGCCCTGGCGTTTCCCGGGAACTTGCAGGGCGGGCGACAACGGCGGGCTTCTGCGCCCCACCGCTGGTGGTAGAAGCACCAGTGTTCATTGGGCCGGGGGTTGGCGGGCTCTGCGGCCGGGCCTGGACTGGTTTGCTGCTGGGAGCGTGGCTGGGAGATCTGTGCGATGGACGCCCCGCTCACCTTTTTGGCGTTCCAGCAAGTCCGCCCGGGCTGCCACCTTCCGGGGGTCACTGAAATCCACATCGGACAGCAGCAGGCGTATGTCCTCGGGCAGCTGCTCCAGGAATGCCTGCTCAAACATGAGGCAGGGTGTGTGTCCATCGGCGAGAGACAACATCTCATTCATTAAAGCCGAAGGAGGTCTGTCGCCCAAGCCATCCAGGTGCAGTAAACGGGCAGCCCGCTCGCGCCGTGAGAGTCCGAAAGTCCTGAGGAGCAGGGCTTTGAATTCTGTGTACTTGCCGTCTGCCGGGGGCGACTGTATGAACTCCGTGACCTGGGCCGCTGTGTCCTGGTCGAGGGAGCTCACCACGTAGTAGTAGCGGGTGTCTTCTGAGGTGATCTGGCGAACGTGGAATTGGGCTTCGGCTTGCTGGAACCATAGGTTCGGGCGCTGTGTCCAGAAACCCGGCAGTTTCAACGAAACCGCATGAACAGAAGCGGCGTCGGTCATTTCTGGTCCAAAAATCGTTTGGACCGTCGGGGACACCAATTGTAGCGGTGCGCTACACGCAGCGCTAAAATTACGACACGGAGTCGGTAACTGCAGTCGAAGGAAAAAACTTTATTCGAAATCTTCAGCCTCACTTTTAAGCCTCCCTCAACCTGCCGCCCCCCATGGCGCAGAGGCTCCAAAGCTCTGTGCTCGCAAACCCCCGTAGGCTATCTAATTGTGAGTCGGTTCGGATGCGCCAGGAAATGGGTCGCCACACATCCACAATTAATGCTGTGAGGGCTGACCCTTTGAGTGCACCAACATCCCAACTGTTAACCATGCTTGATGTACTAAGTGACATGACCCCTTCGTTTTGTGTTTTACTAATGCAGACAAGAAGTCTTTTGGTCTATTCACTTTAAAATTCGAACACTTAGCAGGCAGGCCTACCAAAGGTAGATAACACCCTGTATTCTGTAACATTGTTTGCAAAGCTATGGATCCAACTTTAAACTGATTGCAGCTTTAATTTGCATCAAGAACTGAGAATTGCTTCTTTAAAAAAAAACTGAGTAAAAAATATTTGTTAAAAGTTTAACTTTATCACCAATAACTCTGGTCCTTTGGAAAGTTCATGCCACTGTGCTAGTGTTTACCAACAAGACTGTCAAGCTCTGCAAAGTGAATATCCATCACAACAGTCTCATTGTTTAAGTACATGATTCCCCCACCATCTCTAACAGTCACTTTCCCAGCTCTGATGAAGTGTTGACTGCTACTTGCTCGTTGATGAGACCCGATTTGCTGAGAACAAAGAAGACCGGTAAACAAAGCATTTTTGCACTTGTTCTCATACCAAATACCTGTACTTCTCCATGCTCAATGTGAATTTTAGCCAAAACTGAACTCTCCATTTATTACATATCACTACTCGGACCCCATTGCTGCTTCCCTACTCTATGACAACTGGCTGGCATAATGGTGGAATGGCTTCATTTTATCGGCAGTACCCTGGTCAAATTATATACTTTCAAAGCAACACACACAAAAAGCTGGAGGAATTTGCCAGGTCAGGCAGTTTCTACGGAAATGAATAAACAGTCGCTATTTCGGGCCAAGACCCTTCTTCAGGACTGGAAAGGAAGGGGAAAATGCCAGAAAAGAAAGGGTAAGAGAAGAAGGATAGCTAGAAGCTAGTAGGTAAAACCAGGTGAAAAGTTAATGAATGGAAAGAAATAAATCTGATAGGAGATGAGTAGCCATTGGAGAAAGGGAAGGAGGAAGGGACCCAGGAAGAAGTGATAGGCAGGTAAGAAGAGATAAGAGGCCAGTGTGGGGAATAGAAGAAGCAGGGATGGAGGGGGTGTAATTTATTTTTCCAGAAGGAGAAATCAGTATTCATGCCATCAGGTTGAAGGCTACCCAGATGGAAATTAAAGGTGTTGCCTCGCTACCCCATGGATGGTTTCACCATGGCACAAGAGGAGATGATGGACTGACATGTCGGAATGGGAATGGGAATTAAATTGTCTGGCCAATGGGAAGTTTGCTTTCGATGGATGGAACAGGGATACTCTACGAGGTCAGCCCCCAATTTATGACATGTTTCACCAATGTAGAATTAGTCGCATCAGGAGCACAGGACACAATAGATGACTCCAGCAGATTTGCAGGTGAAATGTCACCTCCCCTGGAAGGACTGTCTGGGGCCCTGAATGGAGGTGAGGGAGGAGGTAAATGGGAAGGTGTCACACCTTGTCAACTTTCGGGGATAAATTCTGGGAGGGAGATTAGTTGGGAGGGACAAATGGACAAAGGAATCACAAAGGGAGTGATCCCTGTGGAAAGCGAAGAGAGGGGGAAGGTAAAGATATGCTTGGTGCAAGGATTCCTTTGGAGGTGGTGGACGTTGCGGACAATGATGCATTGGATACGGAAGCTCAATGGGTTGTAGGTAAGGACAAGAGGAACTGTATCCCTGTTAAAGTGGCAGGAAGGTGGAGTGAGCACAGACATCCAGGAAATGAGGAGATGGGGGTGAGGGCAGGATCAATGGTGGAGGAAGGAAAACCCTGTGCTTTGAAGAAGGAGGACACTTCTGATGTCCTGGAAAGAAAAGCTGCATCCTGGGAACAGATTCGGTGGAGTTGAAGGAACTGAGAAAATGGAATAGTGTTATTACAGGAGACAGGGTGGGAAGAGTAAAGATAACTGAGGAAGTTGATATATATATATAAAAGATTTTGGTAGAGAGTTTGTCTACAGAGATGGAGACAGAGAAATCAAGTAAGGGGAGGGAGGTGTCAGAAATGGACCAAGAGAACTTAAGGGCAGGGTAGAAGTTGGAGGCAAAGTTGATGAAGTTGATGAGCTTAGCAAGTGTGCATGAAACAATACCAATGCAGTCATCAATGTAGCAGAGGAAGAGTTGAGGAGCATTACCAGGAAAGTTTTAGAACATGGACTGTTCTATGTAGCCAACAAAATTGCAGGCATAGCTGGAACCTGTGTAGGTGCCCCAGTACATTCAATGTCTGCTCATAGATACTTTCCAATGAATCCTTCTGAGTCTTCTCAATAGCTATAGCTGAAATTACAGACAAGCCCTCAATGCCAGCATTTCAGCCAACATTAACATTTTCACCCAATGTTAGAGCTTGTGTGCTGTACCCTCAACAGAATAAATGGCAGGGCATTCTGCTTTGTAATTTTGTGCTCAACAGGATTATCCATCTCTGCATCTTGATGATATCATTGTTCTGTATCTGACACCTACTGGTACTCTGTTGTGATCTGTTAAGTAGGATGAAGCATCTGATTGAAAACTTTGGAAGTATAATTCCAAACATTTCCTTTTCATTCATATTGGTGCTCACCCGCAACAGTCCATAAAGCAAAATCAATTAGTTTCACTTGCCCATCAGGTGAAGGGAAATTGCCACAGAAGACTGTGGAGGCCAAGTCATTAGGTGTATTTAAAGCGGAGGTTTAAAGCAGTGAGTAAGGGCATCAAAAATTATGGAGCGAAGGCAGGAGTATGGGGTTGAGAGGGAAAATAAATCACCCATGATAGATTGATTGAGCGGACACTGTGGGCTGAATGGCCTAATTCTGCTCCCATGTCTTATGCCCTTAAGTCACTAACATAATAACTGAACTTGTGGCAACTTCACCTTACACATATGGATGGGAGTTTCCCTTGTTGATCTTTGCTTGCCTTCCTCATATGCACTTTGTTACTTCTCCCTCCATACTTTGTCTCAACACTTTCCACTGCAGGATGCAATGGTCTGAGCAACATGACAAATTCTGGAATGAATTACAAGATACTATGCCATCTCACTCCTCACTGCCTCCATAGACCAGGGAAAAATATGTATCAACTTTAAATGCTGGTATTGTAACTGCTAACTACTTGTCATGAAAGTAAAAATAGGATGCAATGTATTAAGTTTAAATGTTGGTGAACTAGACACCACTTTTAAGAACTGACTGCCTTCAATAAAGAATGTTTAATTGAAAACTCCACCTCTATTATTTTTCTTTAGTAAGCAGAAACAAAGAGACTACACACTGTAAATCCAACAAAGAAGTTCTCAAATAAAATAATTGCAGAGAAATAGGGTGGAGTCATAATTTGTAAAAGGGACCATGTTAATCATTTTACTGAATTGTAATGAATTAATTATGGCCTATTAAGTTAACAGATGCTTCTGTAGTATGACTATGATTGATTCCCCTCCAAATGCAATGTTAATAACCTGATCTATTGAGTCATCTTCCTCTGAAATTTAAGTGAAGATTAAATTATCACAATGGAAGTTCATGACTTCCTTCTGTTTTGCTTTTTTTATTTTTTTTGTCCCATCTCTGTTTCTACAATAATCTTCTTGGTGGTTTTTCTTTCTATTTCAGAGCTAAACTGAAAACTATCACAATTTTGTGCAGAGCTCAACTTCAAATAACGTGAAAAGAATTGCATTTTGCAAAAGCTGACTTCTTCTCTTAAAAGATGACTTCTGTATTAATATCTGATACTGAATGTGAAAAAGCCTAACATACACATAAGTCTCCAGAACTCAACTAGAACAGTACAGGGAACTTATAATATCAAGCTGGACTCAAATGAGCGACATCTCGCCCGTAAGTTAGATGGTCATGAATTGTGTACTACTCAAATACTTGAGAATACTAGACCAAGTCCTGTTGGCAATTGCAGTCTCTTCCACAATGGAGTGCATTTTTTTTCATCCTGGAACAGACTACAGAATAAAGTCAAGACATACGCATCCAAAAATGTATATACTGTAATCCAAATGATTCCACGTAAATGAATCCATTAGTAGAAGCTTCTAAATAATTAAATATCTTCAAATTCTGTATTTCAATTATTTTAAACTTTAATTTCATATCTCCTCAATATTGTCAAATGCCATTCAAACAGTTGGTAACCTTGAATTTATGTCATACCTGGGCAACTGGCTTTGACACCTGTCAGAAGTTTCCTCAGTAGTGTTGTGGGTGGGCTTCATTTGCCACCCACCATACACCTAATGGCGAGAACCCTGGAGTTTTTTGAGCAGCAGTTTCCAGGCTAACAAATCAACTTCCGGGCTCTTATTTTTCCATTGCCCCCAAAGCATGTGTGGGGTAATGAAGAAACCTGAGCAATGTGATGAGCCCCTCTCACTAAAATTGGTGTTGTTACCCAGGTTGCCACTATAGTGTAGTATTGACACAACACTGCGCATAGAGAAGTAATGCCTTCCAAATGAGATTCTAACCCAAGAACAAGCAACATGATGACGTATTGGATGAACAAATTATGTAGTGCCCCAACAAATTCCTCACTCATTCACCTCCAGAGATTAACTGGTTAAGATTCCTTCTTTGCTTGTAAGATATTTGGCTCGAAGCCAACATTGCATTGTGAGAAATCATACTTTGGATGAGATGAGGTCATTGTACTGAGGCAAACGCTCTCATTCCCCTCATAATTTTCATAACATATCCCATGATGTTAAACCTAATTCTGATTCTACATATCTCAGAGAAACTAACAATTAAGAGTTGTGTGCAAGAAAGTGTTGAAGTAACTCAGTAGAATGCAGCTATCAATAACTTATGATTCCAATTGGAATTACACTCAATTGAACACACACTCAATGAGATATAGTGCACTGTTGAATTTGGGATGGAGATGGGGGATTGAGTCAGAATGGATTCTTTATTATTGTGGGTTTGGCAGGTACTGTTCCCGATCTTTTCGTGTGGAAATAGGTGGATAAAAGCAAAGATGTAATCCTCAGGATTATTGATCCAAGTGAGCAAACCAAATAAGGAAAGCTAAGAGAAAGCAGAGCTTGCACTATGAAATACTCAACAAACAGACCTTCTAGTTTATTGTTCCAGGGAGGCATTTCTGTCAAGCCCCATTCCCAAGACTTTGCAGGGATTTCAGCATTAGTGGGTAGCAGAGGTTCTGGCTGATTATATTCACATATTCCCACCTTTTCACTTCAAAAGCTACCAATTGCTAAGAGCATTGATTGTCCCTAGCCAATAATAATGAGCAGAGATCAATCCCGTCCTTCTGGTTGTTACTAGTACAGAATATTCAAAGTTTGCCAGTTCAAGGATAAAGAAGAGCTTTGTTTATCACATGCACACTGAAACATCAAAGCATACGGTGAAATGAATCATTTCAGTCAAATCAAGTCAGCGAGGATTGTGCTGGGGGCAGCCTGCAAGTGTTGCCGTGTTTCTGGCATCAACGTAGCATACCCACAATTTACTAACGCTCACCTGTACGCCTTTGGGATATGGGAGGAAACCAGAGCATCCAGAAGAAACCCACACTGTTACAGTGAGAACATACAAACTCCTTATAGACAGAGACAGAAATCAAACCCTGCTCAGTGATTGGTGGTGCTATAAAGCAATTTTGCTAACCTTTATGTTACTGTGGTGCTCATCATTCACTGTTTTCCCTGTCAACTTTTTTAAAAACTCAAACTACAGATATACCAAGGGACCTAACAAAACTTCAATTATTGGGTCTCATTCAAATGCTCAAGACTGTGACACTGAAGTGCAACTTACTTGACCACAGATGAAAATTGAGATGCTGTTGACACTGTTGTGACCAGTGATGAGGATTTGATCTTAACACCAGGTACCATCTCTGTGGAGTTAGCATGCTCTCCTATATCTGCCTGGCTTTCCTTCAGTTTCCACATACTTCCTGAAGATGCTGACGAGGAAGCTTCTTTCCTGCTGTAAATTATCCCTCGCTATAGGTGGTGGCAGGACAAATGGGGCAGGTTCAAGAGGGGTGTAGTATTAACAGGCAAGTGAAGAAGATTACAAAGTGTAGTAATGGCACTGGTGGGATTGCTCATGGGAGACCACCCAGTTCAATAAGTCTACATGATAACTAAATACATGAAGAGTTTAAGATCATCTGCTTTAGTTAGAAGCAGTGGATTGGAATAAATTGTTGTGGGGATAGCAGTCATACCTAGTGTGTGGTAAGGGATAACTTGTTGTTTCCATGTGAAAACAACCAACATCTACTGCAGGAGAAGCAGGCTCCTCTGTATGTTTTCTACCTCTAACAAAACTTATTGGTTCAAATTTATTATTTGGCTCAGCTTTGCCTGTGATTGATTGTGAACCACAATTGTTTAGCTACTCCTAGAAAGTTAATGTGGCACATTCTGGCTGACAGATGCTCAGGAATCTGCCATTCTTTTCCATCAGCACATTCCAACTGGGGCCCAAAAGGAGGGTTGGATTGTTTTGGGATTCTCTCGCATTACTTTAGGCTATTAACTTCTTCAATTCAACATCAAATGCAGCTGGTGAAGGTGTGATGCATATTCACTTCCCTTGATATTGGTTTTTGCAATTCTCACCTTTCCCAGAATCTGCAATTTGTAAGACCACAAACAGATGTGAGCAAACTTACAACTAATATTGCTTGTTTAGTCATAAATATAACCATATAACAATTACAGCATGGAAACAGGCCATCTTGGCCCTTCTAGTCCATGCCGAACGCTTACTCACCTAGTCCCACTGACCTGCACTCAGCCCATAACCCTCCATTTCTTTCCTGTTCATATACCTATCCAATTTTACTTTAAATGACAATATTAAACCTAAATGAAAGTGACTTGACTTGAAATTACATGGTTTACCGGTAGATGTTGTGTCAGACAGGGGCTCACAATTCACATCAAACTGCTGGAGGGCACTCTGTAATATTCTGGGTGCCTCTGTGAGTCTGTCTTCAGAATTCCACCCACAGACCAATGGCCAGACTGAGCAGGCCAGTCAACAGCTACCCTGGGCCGAGTACGCCATGAATTTTCATCCATCAGTCTGTCCCACTTAGAGTGCTGCCTTGGTTACCAGCCACCACTGTTTACTGCCCAGGAGGAAAAGGTTGGTGTTCCATCTGCTGAGGCATTCATCCACCATTGTCAGCAGACGTAGAGGCACACTCGCTCTGCCCTTCTCTGTGTCTCTGCTAAGATCAAGCGTCAAGCTGACCACCATCGCTCCAAGGCAAACACGAGGAAATCTGCAGATGCTGGAAATTCAAACAACGACACATACAAAATGCTGGTGGAACACAGCAGGCCAGGCAGCATCTATAGGGAGAAGCACTGTTGACGTTTCCGGCCGAGACCCTTCGTCAGGACTAACTGAAAGGAAAGATAGTAAGAGATTTGAAAGTAGTGGGGGGAGGGGTGGGCTGAAACTAAGAACTGGAAAGGTGATTGGCAAAAGTGATACAGAGCTGGAGAATGAAAAGGATCATGGGACGGGAGGCCTTGGGAGAAAGAAAGGGGTGGGGGGCAGAACAGAGGGAGATGGAGAACAGGCAAACAACTAAATATGTCAGGGATGGGGTAAGAAGGGGAGGAAGGGCATTAACATAAGTTAGAGAAGGCAATGTTCATGCCATCAGGTTGGAGGCTACCCAGCCGGTATATAAGGTTTTGTTCCTCCAACCTGAGTTTGGATTAATTTTGACAATAGAGGAGACCATGGATAGACATATCAGAATGGGAATGGAACGTGGCATTAAAATGTGTGGCCACTGGGAGATCCTGCTTTCTCTAGTGGACCGAGCGTAGGTGTTCAGCGAAACGGTCTCCCAGTCTGCGTTGGGTCTCACCAATATATAACACACCGGGAGCACCGGACGCAGTATACCACACCAGCCGACTCACAGGTGAAGTGTCGCCTCACCTGGAAGGACTGTCTGGGGCCCTGAATGGTGGTGAGGGAGGAAGTGTAAGGGCAGGTGCAGTACTTGTTCCGTTTACAAGAATAAGTGCCAGGAGGGAGATCGGTAGGAAGGGATGGTGGGGACGAGTGGACAAGGGAGTCGCATAGGGAGCAATCCCTGTGAAAAGCAGAAGGGGGGGGGGAGGGAAAAATGTGCTTGGTACTGGGATCTTTCTATCCCAGTAAATCTCCTCTGTACCCTTTCCAATGCTTCCACATCCTTCCTATAGTGAGGAGACCAGAACTGGACACAGTACTCCAAGTGTGGCCTAACTAGAGCTTTGTAGAGCTGCATCATTACATCGCGTCTCTTAAACTCTATCCCTCGACTTATGAAAGCTAACACCCCATAAGCTTTCTTAACTGCCCTATCTACCTGTGAGGCAACTTTCAGCGATCTGTGGACATGTACCCCCAGATCTCTCTGCTCCTCCACACTACCAAGAATCCTGCCATTTACTTTGTACTCTGCCTTGGAGTTTGTCCTTCCAAAGTGTACCACCTCACACTTCTCCGGGTTGAACCCCATCTGCCACTTCTCAGCCCACTTCTGCATCCTATCAATGTCTCTCTGCAATCTTCAACAAACCTCTACATTATCTAAAACACCACCAACCTTTGTGCCATCTGCAAACTTGCCAACCCACCCTTCTACCCCCACATCCAGGTCGTTAATAAAAATCACAAAAAGTAGAGGTCCCAGAACAGATCCTTGTGGGACACCACTAGCCACAACCCTCCAATCTGAATGTACTCCCTCCATCACGACCCTCTGCCTTCTGCAGGCAAGCCAATTCTGAATCCACCTGGCCAAACTTCCCTGCATCCTATGCCTTCTGACTTTCTGAATAAGCCTACCATGTGGAACCTTGTCAAATGCCTTACTAAAATCCATGTAGATCACATCCACTGCACTACCCTCATCTATATGCCTGGTCACCTCCTCAAAGAACTCTATCAGGCTCGTTAGGCACGATCTGCCCTTCACAAAGCCATGCTGACTGTCCCCGATCAGACCACGATTCTCTAAATGCCCATAGATCCTATCTCTAAGAATCTTTTCCAACAGCTTTCCCACCACAGATGTAAGGCTCACTGGTCTATAATTACCTGGACTATCCCTACTACCTTTTTTGAACAAGGGGACAATATTTGCCTCCCTCCAATCCTCCGGTACCATTCCCGTGGACAACAAGGACATAAAGATCCTAGCCAGAGGTTCAGCAATCTCTTCCCATGCCTCATGGAGCAGCCTGGGGAATATTCTGTAAGGCCCCGGGGATTTATGTGAGTCAATCTTCTGTATTTAAGATGTAAATGAAAACCAGTAATCAGTTTGAAATTAAAAAGTACTCTCCATAGAACATCTTTGCAAACAAGCTCTGTTTATAGCAGCCTGTCTTGCTGCTCGAGCAGTATAGTATAAGACAATGGATTTTTCATTTGGCTTGTTTCAAACAGGTAAAGCAAACTAGGTTGCTTAGTGTAAGGAAGCTTGTAGACCAGATGGATTATATCATTTACATATCAAATAATTAATGTGTTTATAGCTAGGAGTTTTATGTACTTAAATAAGATAGCTTTGCAGCATTAATTATGAACTATGAACATTAAGCTAAGATCAATGTCTCCAAGATAATTTGTTTTAGACTTTTTGGATGAAAAGGATATTTGAGGAAATATCATGTGTGTCACATCAACAAAGAGAAAGAAAAAAGGGTATAATTGTACAGAGCAGTTGAGGCTCTGTACTGGTTCAGCTAAAGAACTACAAGAGGCTATGAAAGAAACATGGAGTGAAGTAGAATCCATTTTACTGGCTTCAGTTTCTGCAACAGTTGATCTGTTTATCTGCATTATCATTATGTCTTCTTAGTGTATAAGAATTGTACCTGTGTTTTTGGAAATCCTTTGTACTTTGTGTTTTAGAAATGGTTAGTAATTTGGAAATGTTTTAAATAGAAATTCTCTGTAAGTTTTAAATGTGTTTTGAGAATATTGTTTGGATTTAAATGTGTATCACTGTAAATAAATGAACTGTGTTTTAAACAACTTTGTTAGCTGTGAGTATCTTCTCCTTGGTAGGGAGATGGGACCCACTACTCAAACAGTGGGTATTAGCAGCTAAATTTGCTGTGGAGAATAAACTTGGAAGCGAACTAGCCTTTGAAGACTGGGGAATTTGGTTGAGTTTTGAACTTCATGGTCAACAAGTCTAATACCATCAAAAAGGACTGGAGATCCTATTCATTTGACTGGAGATGAGGTGAGAAAATGAGCATCATAATCAATGTTTCATTATATATTTGTGCATCGGTGTTTTTAATCTTTCCCTAAAAACATTCAATTATTTAAATCAACCTCAGTTTTTTTTTCCAAAATCTTTCGAGTTATTAGGACCCAATGAGCCAACAAGAGGCTCTGAGCTGGACGTATGTCCCATCAGTGACTGTCGGAATAACTTGGGGAGCACAGGCTCAACAGTACACCTCTTATCACCAAGGTCCCGTTCTCTCTAAGGTGTAACAGTCTACACTTCCAGCCTTCCATGTGTGACCAAATTAAATGCAGACTGACAGAGTTCCCAACACTTTTTCTCATCCTGTTTCATCTGGTCAGATGTTAGTATGTTAACCCTTGGTCTGGGCACAAGGCAAGCATGTTCCTGTCAGGTCCCTTAAAATCACTGAGAACAAGTAATGGCTTTGCCACTTTCCTCTCTCCTCTAAAAAGCAGATGTTGCAAGGAATACTAGTGTTTATTGTCCATCTGTTGGCAAAAAGCAACTTGATTAAAATCATCTAAAGAAAACAACATGCATCAAGATTAATGAGCAACATAATAATCACTGGTAAAGAAATTTCTCAGGTGCTTCAATCACCAAGCTCCTTGAACTCATGACAGATGAATAGAGAGGAGGCAAAGGATTACAAAAAAAATTACAAAACTGAGATACACAGAGTTCTTCGACCATAAGGGTCCTGATAAAGGGTCTCGGCCTGAAATGTTGACCATACTGTTTTCCATAGATGCTGCCTGGCCTGCTGAGTTCCTCCAGCATTTTGTATGCGTTGCTTGGATTTCCAGCATCTGCAGTTTTTCTCTTGTTTATGAAGGGTAAAATCCTGTCAGGTTTCCAACAGCAGCTGAACACTATCCAGGCTATAGCATTTGATCAATTCCCAGTCTCAGGAGTTTTATCTAGAGCTTTGATAGAGTGCTGTTTATTCATTTGAAGTACAATGCTTCTGACACCAGAAGCTTCAAAATGTCTGGTGGATGGTCATAAAAAAGCAAGACTTCACTGTATTAACTGGAGATTATTAAAGGAGATAAACCAAAACACAATCGATGCCAGAAATGGAAGATAAATGCCAAAAAGACACAAATTCTCAGTAAACCAGGCAATTACTGTAAGACAGGGAATAGTTCAATAGTTCCATTTAATATCAGAGAATATGGACAGTATACAACCTGAAGTTCTTACTCAGCGCAGACATCTATGAAAATAGAAGGGTACCCCAAAGAATGAGTAACAGTAAAACATCAGAACCCAAAGCTCCCCCTACTCCCCCCTCACACATACAAGTGGTAGTAAAGCATCAACCCCCCCCTTCATCTCTTCAGCCAAAAGCATCAGCACCCACCACCCACCAAGCAAGCAATAGGAAAGTTCCCAAGAAAGACCATGATCTGCAATACAACAAAAAATAATCAATCACCCAACTATTCAACATACCACGGTCTCTCTCTCCCCCCCCCCCAAAAAAAAGGGCAAAGAGGTGTCACTCAGCAAAAGGGGAGACTAACAAGACAAAAAAAACCTTTTACTGTGATATTTTTCAGAGTAGAAAAGATTGATAACTTGTGATCGTACTTCCATTTACCCAGGTTAAGCCAAATAACAGCTTTCAACACAGCTCAAACACCAGGATCGGACACTCTTGATCAAATTCCTCTATTGTATCTATTAACAAATTCTGTAGCACCAGCACTCATTTTGATTCGGCCCTCATGGTGTCATAACAATCCCCAACTGTGGTTCCACACTGCCCTGGTTGTTGGGGGATTGGACTGTTGTTAGTTTACCAACCTTTTAAAAGTGGACTTCAAGCAATATGTTTCTTAGCAAGTCCCCCACCTCCCATAAGCAATTGCTGTTAATTAATAGAATAGTACTTTATCTAATTTGTTGCTGAAAGACTAAAAGAAATTGTAAACCATACTAATCCATGATGAAAACAAAATCTCTAAATCTCATCAAACATACATGCATAATCAGTACCAGCATGTGCTGCTGCAAAAATGTTGTTTCTATGGTGACTATTAACACATGGCAATTCTAATCTGCATGAAAATATGTCTATATGTGCACACATATATTAAACAGCAGCATCCTGAATTTGCAAGGATTGGCAGTGAGTTTCCAGTTTAACTGCATAAACATTTTCTTCCTGTAGATTTCACAATGGTTCTTATGACCAGATAAGTTATTTTAATCTAATGAGCTATTGATTGGGGTGGGGTCAGTGAGCAAGGAGGATAGGTTTAGGTTCACAGTAATGGGAAGTTCCAATTCAAAGTCAAGCACAGCACAGAGCTATCCTACGTTGAATTAGAGCATTGAACATCATTGATGTGGCATCACTTGGGGGCATTTGAGAACCAGTTATTCAGCTGTGGAGGGAAGAGCAAGGAACAACTCAAACAAAGCCATGTGATTGAAGACACAAACACAAGAATTTCGAGTGACAAACAATCTCAGTAAGTCAAGCAGTATATGTTTAGGGAAAAAGAAACCAGGTCAAAACCCTGCATCAGGACTATCGAAAGTTGTCAAAATGTTGGAGAGCATCCATGGTCCCTCAGATGTAAATGGGAAGGGACTGGACAGGGAGAGATAGGATAGAGTCAAGATAAAGGAGATAAGTTCAGCAGGCAGAAACAATGGACACTCAAGGATGGTCCTGATGCAGGATTTCAACACAAAACATTTACAATTTCCTTCTCTCCACTGATACTGCTTGACCCACTGGGTTCCTCCCATAGATTGTAAGGCCAGGCAATTGCTTTGGTTTGTATTTCATTTGATTCCTTTTCTATATATTAGTTCCATGTCAACATATGAAGAGCAGTCACCTGCCCAAATCAAAAGTTATTGAAAATGAAATGGTAAATAACTAAGAAAGGTTGCATATACTTCACTAGGATTTCAAAAGATTCAGGAGCTGATATAACCGAGCTATTTAAAATAATTGAGGAACCAGATAAAACGAATAAAAATTATTTGTTCCCAATAGAAAATAGAGCACAGCATGAGAGCTAAGTTACTTTGGAACAAAGTCAGATAGCTAATCTTCTCATAAAGAGTAGGAAACAACTGAAAATGACATCCAGAGAAAAAACACTGCTGAGTTACGGGATCAGTAAAAATCTTCAAGATAGCAATCAGAACAGGGAAATAGAGTTGGCATTGAAAGCAGCAGTGAACTAATTGAATGAAGGAAGAGGCTGATAAGCTTAATCTTGCCCTGTAAAAAATTATACCTGGACCTCAAATAAAGACCAAGCTTAAGAATATAAACACAAGAAAATCTGCAGATCCTGGAAATCCACGCAACACACACAAACTGCTAGAGGAACTCAGCAGGCCAGGCAGCTTCTATGAAAAAGAGTAAACAGTCGATGTTTCGGGCTGCTTCATGTCACATTGCAACATGAATGCTGATGAATGGTCTCGGCCTGAAATGTTGAATGTTTACTCTTTTCCAGAGAAGCTGCCTGGCTTGCTGAGTTCCTAAAGCATTTGCTTTGCGAAACTTAAAAACATATTGGTATGTGCTTCTAATAGTATCAAAATGTAAAATAATCCGTGGTAGGTTTAACAGGACACCTAAGGGTTAACAGGGATTTGTGACTTGCTCCTTTGCAAGACGGAGGAATTTATTTACATTAATGTCAAACTCCACAATCTGTTCTGAAGTCAAATAAAGAATGATCGAATTTGCATAGTCTGCAAACAGTCAAAATCAGTTGACCCCAGAGTAAGAGTGCAGGTGTAGCCAAAGAGCAACATTTCACAAATCCCAAATCAATCTAGATGCTTGGCAAGAAGATACGCAATAACTCCAGCAAGATGTAAAAATAGCCCACAGCAAGTGTACTTTAGTTGATCTAATCCACTACTTATCAACAAGAGACCTGTAATCAAAAGATTATCCTATGCACTGAATTTATATGGGGAAAAATATTTCACAATAACTATACTGCTCAATTGAATTAGATATGTTATTAAAGGAAAATGCCTGTCTTAATAAATTGCCCACTTTAGCAATTTAATCACAAAAGACTATTTTTATGTTATTCCTTTTATTGAACAGTTTTGCAGAGCCTTTCAAGCATTGGTGCATTAAATCATTTTCTCAATAGGTATTTCACCACAATTTGCTTCCGTTGCATCATCAGTTCACAGAACTTCAGTGTTTACTGGAGAGTGTGGAGAAATTAAAATAATACATATGTGAGGTGAAGGGAGAGGTCGATGGGATTTAATTGAAGCCATTTCAGAATATTTGATCCTACCATTAGACATCCCAATAGAGCCCATTAACAGTGCTGGAGTAACTCACTAGGTCAGGCATCAGCTATGGAAAGGAATAAAGAGTTAACATTTTGGGCAAAGATCCCTCATCAGCCACCCACCGCCATTGATTGTAACCCTCTCTCTCCCATGCACAATTGGTATCAAAACAAGATTTATTATGACAGAGTAAATCTTCCATTCAGCTATACTCCTTGCAAGAGTCAAAGGAGCACTATGACATCCTCCACCCTCCAAAATCAAACATTTAGAACCAATTGTACTAATCAAAGTTCTCAAGTATTTTACACTTCCTACTCAAGCCTGGGCTATATATAGCCAGGTTAAGCAGATGATCACACCAAAAGCTTTCAATCATTAATCAACAATGTTACCACAATGTTTTTTTTTTGTTAGTTACTCATTTCTTGGATATCAAAATCACCGGTGAGGCCAATGTTTATTGGTTGGTCCACTGTCTTGAACCTCTGCAGTCTTTCCAGTGATTGCACTCCCACCAAATTGCTCAAAGTTCAAAATAATTTTATTATCTAAGTACAAATATGTTACCATGCACAATCTTGAGATTCACTTTCTTGCAGGTATTTACAGGAAAATAAAGAAATACAATACACTTTTATGAAAACATTGCAAAGACTGACAACTAATGTGCAGAAGAAGACACACTATGCAAGTAAAATTAATTCTGATTACACAAGTTATAATGTTCCTTGGAAATGAGTCAATAGGTCACATTATCAGTTCACAGCAGCACTGAACAAAGCTATTCATGCTACTTCAGGAGTTTGCTGATTGTAGAATAACTCTTCCTGAACCTCATGGTGTGGATCCTAAGGTTCCTGTACCTCTTGCTTGATGGCAGTAATGAGAGAAGTGCATGGCTGGATGATGGAGGTCTTTGATGATAGAGGATGCTTTCTTGTGGTGGGCTCCAGGTAAGTGTATGCATTGGTGGGGAGGGCTTTTCCAGTGATAGACTGGACTGTTTCAGCCATGTTCTGTAGTCTGTTCCATTCCTGTATACTCATATTTCCATAGTAGGCCATGATGCAACCAATTAGATTACTCTCCACAGCGCATCTATGGAAGCTTGTCAAAGTTTTTAGTGACATGGTGAATCCACACAAACTTCTAAAAATGTAGAGGCACTGCCATGCCTTCTTTGTGATGGAACTTACATTCTAGAACTAGGACAGATTGTCTGATACATTAACAGCAAGAAATTTAAAGCTACTTTCCCTGCACCTCTGTTCCCCTAATAAGGACTGGCTCATAGACCTCTGGCTTCTTCCTCCTGTAATCAGCTCTTTGGTTTACTGATGTTGAGTGAGAGATTGTGTTGAAGCACACTCAACTAGGTTTTCAATCTCTCTCCTATATGCTGATTAATCATCACTTTTGATT
This sequence comes from Hypanus sabinus, assembly GCF_030144855.1. Lineage (NCBI taxonomy): Eukaryota > Metazoa > Chordata > Chondrichthyes > Myliobatiformes > Dasyatidae > Hypanus > Hypanus sabinus. Next base: position 46,762,553 of record NC_082724.1, on the reverse strand, counting down.
TAACCAACAACAATGGTATCATTAGCAAACTTAACTATTACATTGGAGCTGCACTTAGCCACTCAATCATAAGTCTAAAGTGAATAGAGCAGGGAGTTAAGCACGCAGGCCTGTGGTTTACCTGTGCTGATGGTGATTGTGGAGGAGATGTTGTTGGTAAACCCCATTAACCAGGGTCTGCAAATGTGAAAATCGAAGATCCAGTTACACACAGAATTGAGTGGGAGTTCCAGATAAGGACCCAGCAAAAAAAGAATGGTGATATATTGACTCCTATTCATTTATGTTGCCACATTCTGGATTGTGTCATGCTTCAATTGTTCTTCAAGCTGCACACTTCGACTCTTTGAGGCTCTTTGACTCATAATGTTGTACTGGACCAAATAAATTAGCAAACAGATGGCCAACTAAACTAATCTCATACCAAATTCAAGTTCAGTTTATTGTCATTCAACTGCACACATGTATGCCGACAAATGAAACAATCATCCTCCAGACAAAGGTTATAAGTACTGCACAGTACTTATAACTCATACACATAACACCATAGATATTACCACAAATAGAAAGTGGCATTGTATATACAATGCAAGTTTAAAAGAAAGTAAAGAGTATAATGCTACTGGTGATGAGACCTGGGTGGTGGCAGGGAGGTCAGTAGTCTTACAGCCTGGGGGAAGACGTTGATTCCCACCCTAGCAGCTCTTGAACTAATGCTACAGTACTTCTGCCTACATAATGTTAATATCCTTCCATTTTCCTCATATCCATGGGCCAACCTAAATGTCTCTTAAACATCCCTATTATATCTGCCACTACCACCACCTCAGGCAGTGCAGGCCAAGCATCCACCACTCTCAGAGTAAAAAACTTCTCCTTTGAAATTATCCCTTCTCACCTTAAATGCATGCCCTCTGGTATTAGACATTTCAGCCATGGGGGGAAAATATGATCTGTCTGCTCCTTCCATGCTTCTCATAATCTTATAAACCTCTATGAGATCTCCCTTCAACCTCTGCTACTCCAGAGGAAACAGCCCAAGTTTCCCAATCTCTCATTATAGCACCTGCCCTGTATTCCAGGTAGCAAGCTTGTAAACCTCCTCTACACCCTCTTCAAACCTTGACATCCTTCCTGAAATGTGGCAGCCAGAATTATATGCAATACTCCAGATGCAGTCTGACTAGAGGTTTATAAGCTGCAACATTACTTTGTGACTTTTGAACTCAGTGCCTCACCTAATAAAGGCAAGCATGCCATGTGCCTTCTTTACCTCCATACCAACCTGTGTAGTCACTTTCAGGAAGCTATGAACTCCGACACCAAGATCCCTCTGCTCTGTTAAGGATCTGTCTCTTTACATTTCTCCTACCAAAGTGAAACACCTCACATTTGCCTGGGTTAAAGTCCATCTGCCATTTCTCAAACCGTATCCAAAACTGATCGATATCCTATTGTATTATTTGCTAGTCTTTTACGCTATCCACAACACCGCCTATCTTCAAAACATCTGCATCTACACCTCTGCATTCTCAGCCAGGTCATTTTTACACACACAAACAGAAAAGGTGCCCATTACAGACCCTGTAGAACACCACTAATCATAGACCTTCAGCTAGAATAAATCCTTCGACCACTAACCTCTGTCTTCTAAGGGCAAGACAGTTCTGAATCCAATCTGACAATTCAACACTAATCCATGCATCTTAAGCTTTTGGATTAGCGTTCCTGAGGAAGCTTGTCAAATGCCTTCTCAAAATCTATCGAGACAATATCCACAGCACTACCTTCATCAATCAACCACATCACCTTGTCAAAATATTCAGTTGAGTTAGTGAGACATGACTTGCCCTGCACAAAGCCATGCTGGATCTCCCTAATTAGGCTGTGGGTTTTCAAATGCTGATAAATCCTATCCCTAAGAATTCTCTGCAGTAACTTGCCTACCATTGACATACGACCATTAGTAACAGGAACAGAATTAGGCCATTCAGCCCATCAATTCTGCTCTGCCACTTCATCACGGCTAAGCCATGTTCCTGCCTTCACACCAAAACTTTTCATGCCCTGACAAATCAAGTTCCTATCAAATTCAACCTTAAATATACCTAATGACCTGGCCTCCAAACAAATCCCATAGATTCTCTACGCTCTGGCTAAAGTAATTTCTCCTCATCTCTTTTCTAAATGGACATACCTCTATTTAGAGGCTGTGCATCTGGTCTTAAACTTCCCCACTTCTGGAAACATCCTCTACAAATCCACTCTATCTAGGCCTTTCAACATTCGATAGGTTTCAATGAGATGCACCCCTCTAAATTTCAGCAAATGCAGGCACAAAGCCATCAAATGCTCCTCGTATGAAAACAGTTTCATTCCCAGAATCATTCTCGTGAACTTCCTCTGAACCCTCTCCAATGTAATCACATCTCTTTTTAGATAAAGAGCCCCAAACTGCTCACAATACGCCAAGTGAAGCCTCACTAGTGCCTTATAAAGCATTACATCCTTGCTTTTATATTCTAGTCCTCTCGAAAAGAGTGCTAACATAGCATTTGCATTCCTCACCATCGACTCAACCTGCAAGTTAATCTTTAGAGATTTCTGCATGAGGGCTTCCAGATCTCTTTGCACCTTGTGTTTTGAATTTTCTGCCCATTTAGAAAATAGTCTATGCTCTTGTTCCTTCCACCAAAGTGCATCACCATATACTTCCTGACACTCTATTCCATCTTGCACATTTTCCTAATCTATCTACGTCCTTCTGCAACCTCTCTACTTCCACAACACTACCTGTCCCTCCAAGTATATTTGCATCATCTGCAAACGTGGCCACAAAGCAATCAATTCTATCATCAAATCATTGACATATAATGTAAAAGGAGGTAGTCTCAACACCACCTCGAATTTTAAAAGCTTCCCAATCTTCTAACTTCCCAATAATGTTTATTCTATTATACGCTCTTTCCTCTACTTTTATGCTGTTTTTGACTTCTATTGTCATCCACATTTGCTACATCCTGCCTTTAGAATACTACTTCTTCTTTGGGATGCATCTATCCTGTCCCTGTTGTGTACGAGTCGTGGTCACTGTTCTCTAACTGCTTATCCACTGAAAGGTCGACCACCTGGCCAGGTTCATTCCCCAACAGCAGATCAGTACAGCCCCTCTTCTTGTTGGGGTATCTACATATTAATTTTAAAAAACCCTCTTGGATGGGCATATTTAAAATCTGTCCCATCTAAACCTCATACACCAAGAATGTTCCAGTTTATATTAGGGAAGTTGAAGGCCCCCGTGACAACAACCCCATTGTTTTTACAACTTTCCTTAATCCTCAGTGTCCCGATGGTTGTTGGTGTGAATAAAAATTAACATTGGACAACCTTCAAGAAACTCCTCCAAGTCTGACCTCAGAAAAAAAGGATAGCCAATGATGAAGCAGCTGAATACAGCTGGGTCTAGGATCCTGCCCTGGATGAGATGATCTCAGATTTATTTATCGCATGGTGCTAACATAGAATGCCCGCAATGCTCAGAAGATCAACACAGAAGACAACAAAATGAAACACAACAAACAGCAACAACAAAACACGCCCCCTCCCTCTCTCCCACCCTTCCACCCACCCACACACTCCTTTGGGTTTCCAGGGTGTGGCCATCGGATTACACCCTCCAGATTTCTGATCGACCTTTAGAATTCAATCTTCATCTGATCAACGTTGGGCTTTGATCTTCAAATTCCTACAGTAATGTCTCCTAATAACTGACTTCCAACTATGACATTAATCTCCCTTTGATTGAGGAGTGACTCAAACCACCATATTTCTCACATGATACCCATTAATTTAGGTACAAATATGTTCAAATCTTACAATTAATACAAGCTTCAACCCTATCTTTATAATACAATATATTATTTTGTTCATAGCCTAACCTCTCTGGACTTCCTGACTGGGAGGCCTCAGTCAGTCCAGATTGGGAGTAGCATCTCCAACACCATCACACTGAGCATGAGGGCCCCCAGGGCTGTGGGCTCAGTCCACTGCTGTTCACTCTGCTGACTCACAACTGTGCTGCAACACACAGCTCGAACCACATCAGCAAGTTCGCCGATGACATGACTGTGGTGGGTCTCATCAACAAGAATGACGAGTCAGCTTACAGAGAGGAGGTGCAGCGGCTAATGGACTGGTGCAGAGCCACCAACCCGTCTCTGAATGTGCACAAAACAAAAGAGATGGTTGTTGACTTCAGGAGGGCACGGAGCGACCAGTCCCCGCTGAACATTGATGGCTCCTCGGTAGAGATCGTTAAGAGCATCAAATTTCTTGGTGTTCACCTGACGGAGAATCTCACCTGGTCCCTCAGCACCAGCTCCATAGCAAAGAAAGCCCAGCAGCGTCTCTACTTTCTGTGAAGGCTGAGGAAAGTCCATCTCCCACCCCCCACCATCCTCATCACATTCTACAGGGGTTGTATTGAGAGCATCCTGAGCAGCTGCATCACTGCCTGGTTCAGAAATTGCACCATCTCGGATCGTAAGGCTCTGCAGCAGATAGTGAGGTCAGCTGAGAATATCATTGGGGTCTCTCTTCCCGCCATCACGGACATTTACGCTACACGCTGCATCTGCAAAGCAAACAGCACTATGAAGCATCCCTCAAACAAACTCTTCTCCCTCCTGCCGTCTGGGAAAAGGCACCAAAGCATTCAGGCTCTCACAACCAGACTGTGTAACAGTTTCTTCCCCAAGCCATCAGACTCCTCAATACCCAGAGCCTGGACCCTATTGCCCTATTGTCCTGTTTATTAGTTATTGTAATGCCTGCACTGTTTTGTGCACTTTATGCAGTCCTAGATAGGTCTGTAGTCTAGTGTAGTTGTTTTTTTTCTCTCTCTGTGTTGTTTTTTTTATGTAGTTCAGTCTAGTCTTTGTACTGTGTCGTGTAACACCATGGTCCTGAAAACGTTGTCTCATTTTTACTATGTACTGTACATAGCAGTTATGGTTGAAATGACAATAAAAGTGACTTGACTTGACCTGACTCTCTAGTTTTTCCCATCAGTAAATTCAACACCTTAAAATCTATCGATATGCAGTGAATGGTTCAAACTATGTTTTGAATGCTGTGTCAACAATAATAATTTCCAAAATGGAACACATCCATAGAAGGAATAGGGTAGGAGATAAGGAAAAACTTTGTAACACTTTACAAATGCTTTGAGAAATATGCAACTATCATATTGTCATATATCAGCATTCTGTATTCAGCAGGTTTGATTGAATTTGTTCAATTACCAGTTAAGGCACAATCTAAAAATCACCAGAAGTGCATGTGCAGCTAAGTAGCAACATTCTGAGTAAATGTTTCTGTCCTCCTGGGTGCCTCATTCCAAAAGTGTAGCAACTTTCAGTTTCTTCTGATAGCTCCAGATTTATCTTCTAATTCCTATACAGTATCTTTAAAGAAGACATCTTTCAGCCTGCATGGCATGAGGAGATTTGCCAGTGCTTTGTGTACTTTTTCCCCAATTTTTTTGAATCATGCTCACATATCACAGTGTTTTAAGCCATCACAATATCACTTTCTTCAACGGCCAGTAGATTGCACACTTTAAGGAGCACATCGTTTTGTTTTACAGCAGAGCTGAAATGTCAATCATGTCAATCGTGCTGGTGTTCCTAAGAGAGGGAAATGAGGTAGCAATACCACTAAATTTGGGTGACAGCCCCAATACCACTGTGGCTTTTGTGCTACACATGTCCATTGATACACACAGAGGGCATGGAGCAATGATGTTGCATACAACTGGATGCAAAGGAACACCACAAAATGCCTGTGATATTCCTCCAGGTAGATTTTCTTCACATCTGTCCACAGAACAATAAACTCAGCTGGATTTGAGCAACCAAATGCTATGAACTTGCCAACCAGAGGTCAATGTATTTCAATATTCTCGATCTGTCATCTCTGTACAGTCACTGCATCCAGCAAGTTTACCAATTTGAAAGACAGGACATCTAAACTACTTGTATGTTGAGATTTTAAGATGACCATCTAAAAGGTGGTGACGGTATTACATTTCTGCAAAGCAAAATTGGCACACGACAATTCCGATCAAATCAGAATCACAACATGGATATGCATGGACACAGAAAAAATACTGCCTTCAAATTTAAAGATCGGCAGCAGACATTTAAAACTACAAGAAAGCATCCTGCCCTGATAATTAGTGAATGTAACTTTGGTGGAAAAAACTGTTACTATAGTAAAATTGGAAAATACAGGAAATTCTAGGCAGCATCTCGTTTATGAAACTACAAACAGTTCAAATTAAAGATCTTTCTTTAGAACTGGGAAAGAAAGGCATTTCTTTTTCAGCGGAAGCTGCCCGACAGTGAATGTTTGCAGCATTTTCTCACCATTTTTTAATGATTTCCAACAAGTGCAGGTTTTTGATCTTCATTTTTGCTTCAGTTTCTTTTCAGATCTTTTACATATTTCCAAGCCCTAAACATTTGCATCCTGCATTCCTGGGCCCAGATAAGAAAGATGAGGAAAGAGCTCTGATGCAGTGTCAATCATGGTGAACAATGCAGCATTGTTGCTTTCAGATAGATTAAGATAGTGTGCTGCAAAGAGGTCAAGAGCATGCATATGCTGAGTAGAGCATTATCCATGGATAGGAAAATGCAGTGTCAGATAGTGCCTCAAGAAGTGATGGGTACCTATGAACTTTCTTCTCTGTCACACACGGCTAATTTTGGTGTTGTACACTGACCTACTACTCATGCTGCCTATATTCTCATCAAAGTATGACAAACAACAGTGGAGCCCACACCACTCCTTCCACCATACTACTGTTCACAGGCCTTCACCCTGAAAAACACTCTTCACTACCATAACCTAACTCCTTAAACCAAACTAATTTTGGCATCCAATTGGCCAGCTCATCTTGGAACCCATGGAATCTGATTTTCTGTCCAGTTTGCCATGTAAGACCTTGTCAAATTTCTTATCAAAAGTTTCATGTAGACAGTATGTACTATCCTGCCCTAGTCAACCTTCCTCAACGCTTCTCCAAATTTGTGATACACAATTCCCCATGCACTGAGCCATGCGGTCTGTTCTATCCAACCTGCTCACAACCTTACAAGGAGGTGCCAGTAGAGTAATCTGATACAGTGTAGTTTATGTGTTCTCTTTGGATCACCTAGGTTTCCACCCTGATGCTCTGACTTTTTATCATGTTCCAAAGACATGGCGGCTATTTGGTTAAATAAAAACACAAAATGCTGGCAGAACTCAGCAGGCCAGACAGCATCTATGGGAGGAGGTAGTGACGACATTTCAGGCCGAAACTCTTACCTCCTCCCATAGATGCTGTCTGGCCTGCTGAGTTCTGCAAGCATTTTGTATTTTTATTTATTTCCAGCATCTGCAGATTCACTCGTGTTGTGGCTATTTGGTTAATTTCTTCGGGCATGGGTGGGTACTGGGAGAAATGTAGGGAACTGTTTTTGAGGGATATGAGAATACATAACAGGGAATGGGCTCCATTTAATCATCAATATAAACCCAATGAGACAAATTAACTTTATATTATGAAAGAAAATGCAAACCCCAGCTTCTCCAGACTGTCCACGTAACCGCAGCCCCTTATCCCTGAAATAAGTTCAGTAAATCAGCTGCACCCACCCCAAATCTGCTAAAGCCTTTACACTCATCCTAAATGCTGGCATTCAGAACACTCCAAATATGGCTGTGCCAGAATTTTTTTAAGTTTCACTATGACACCCTAGTTCTCTCTTTATGTCTTTATTTATAAAATACAAGATCCTGTGTGGACTTTTATCCCCTTTCTCACATTGTACTGCCACTGATCTATGCCATTGTTTGAACCTTGCAAGATCAGACAGGAATTGCTCCCATCAGATGACTAGAGGAGATGACCACTAACACTGGACATGAATGATAAACACTGGTTCTGCCAGCAATGTTCACGTCCCAAGAATAAATTTCAAATCTGTCAGACAACATTTGTGGAAATCCATAACAAATGCTTGGAGTAACCAGGAATTATTCTAAAGCAGGGTTTCCAAACCTGGGGTGCACAGACACCTCAGCTAATGGTAGGAATCCATGGCATAAAAAAGTCTGGGACCCTCTGTTATAAAGGAGCATAACTAGGAGAAAGGGGGGTTTTGTGAGGGTAGAGAACTTGGGAATACAAACAAAATTTACAAACTCCAAGAGAAGGAAACATATCTAAATAATATAATAGAGATTGGAGAAAGGTTCCAAAAATGACTCTGTTTAAAAAAATAACAGGCTTAAATACTGATGAGATATGGGAGCAGCTTAAGCAGTGGTTGGGGCAGCTTGGAAGTTGAAAGTGATGTCTTGATCACATATGTTGTCATAATAAATGCCTTGCTCCATATCTATTGAAAGATAATACAGAGGCCTTGGAGGAAGAGATTCAGTTGTAGCTCAAGGAGGCATGGTCATATTAACTTCTAGTGCCTTCATTAAAAGAGTTAATTCACTATAGCTCGAAGAAAAGTATAATGACATGGACAATTCTGCAAGTCACTTAGTTGCAAGTATGAAGACAGTTTCTGAGTTTACTAATAAGAGCTACATTTCTTTATGTCATGAGCAGCAAGTCCTTGATCTTCCACAATGAGCTTAGGATACAACTGAAGCAAGTCTAAATGACATGAAACTTTAGGAACAATACAGTTCTGAGCATTCAAGGTAATTACTGAGCTGCTTGTTTCCACAAAGGATGCCAGTCCAATACTGAGGAAAGAATTGATACATATTTAGATCCAGGCTTTTCTTCTTCCAGAAAAATAATGTCCCCATTCAATTGAAGATTGGAAAGTTGTATCTAACAGCCAGTAGGTTCAATAAAATTCAGGGTGTGCTGCACATGGCAGATCTCTCCCTGAGAAAATGCTCCAAATTGCAACATTCACCGGTTTGGTGTTTTGTATCTTCAATTATAATTAATACTATTAAGTAGATAATTACTGTAATGAAAGCTCACATATCAAATGACAGTGTCTGCTATTAATTTTATTTTTAACATGCAGAACAAAATTTCTGCAGTGCACAAATTTACTACAGCCCAATTAGTTCAGGATTTTATTGGATGTTTCTATTTTATGGGTCTCCAACACCATCCAAAAGTGATTAATACCAGCACAATTATATATAATGGGGTGTCCAGGGAAGGGTAGCACTTCTGTTGAAGGGGCTTGACATTCCATTCTGGGCCAGCTCGCTCACTTTTGGTCTGTACTAGACACTCAGCTCTCACCAGTGGGTCCAAGCAGCTGTTCGCATGTGGCAGCAGCCACACCCCGTACAGTTGCTTTGACAGACAGCCGAAACCAAGTGAGGGTAGCCGCTGGCTTCTTACCACGGTGAGATAGGGACATGCCTATCCTAGCATGTGAAGTCAGCTCTGGTGGATTGGGCAGATGAGATCTACAGTGATAGGTGGTACTGCAGTGCTCTATGGAGGGTGAAGGGCATAACAGTAGTAGCCATGGTCATCCACTGGAACCATGGAACACCCCAGTTTGTGACATTTATTTGTACACTGGACCCAGACCTTTGAGATTGAGAGAGTGGAACTGCCCCTGTGCAATGGCTTTTCCACTTTTAAAAAGACTCCCACACAGATTTCCTGTCATCATCAGACATGACAGACAACCACCATTGTATACAATACAGGTTGTAAAGAATGGTTGCTATTTTAGAGCAACAATGTTGTTGAATATAACATGACTTGCTGCTCTTCTAGATTGTCACAATTCTTGTAGCATATTTTGGAAAGACAATCAATGAAAAACGCTGAACAATTGGTTTGAGCTATTCAATGCCTTATGGCTTTTGCGATGAACTTCCAATGAGGTTAGGAATCCTCCAACAACACACACAAAATGCTGATGGAACACAGCAGGCCAGTCAGCATCTATAGGGAGAAGCACTGTCGACACTGTCGATGCTGCCTGGCCTGCTGTGTTCCACCAGCATTTTGTGCGTGTTGTTTGAATTTCCAGCATCTGCAGATTTCCTCGTGTTTGCTCTTAAGAACCCTCTGACCACATTGTCCTAAAGAATGAAGTACAGCAGAGCATGAAGAGCTCTCGAACACCTCTAGGGTGACACTATTTATAAGAGGAGTTCAAAGGCGCATAGTGGCACATGCCAAGCAGAAAAGCTGGTCTTCTAAATGGCCACAGATGGAAAGATGTAAGCAAGAAAGTGTAATCCAGGTTAATTAAAACCAAAGATGTAATGCTAGAAGTTTCCACCTATGGAGGGATAAAAATGAGGTCTATCAATTTAAAAAAAAAGGAGAATTTGGAAAAAAAAAAGCACTATGCGATAAGAGGCGTGACAGACACAGGTACAGACAAGGAGAGAAATGCAGCAACGATAAGAAGTTGAAGGCATGAACTGTTAAGAGTGGAATTAATAGTGAGTATCTTTACCCTGCTAACTTGAAAACCTCAGGCTAACTTGAAAACCTCAGGGTGAAACCCCTGGTGGATAGACAACAGCGGTAAAAGATTTAATGAAGCTACGGCTATAACAAGTGGCAGCTTTAATGAGTCAGCATCGGCAGAGGTGAGAGTTTGAAATCCTTACCGTGTAGTCGGGAATTAGTTCTATAAAATTATACCAAGGGATTTTGTCATGTTTTGGTACAAGTTTGTGTATTGACTTGCCATGGATGATCAACTACTTCATCCAACCAACCAAGAAGTAAGATGGTGAACCGCCCCGTTGAAGAACCAGCGTGGGAACAAAATGTATAATGACGCAGAATATTTAATATGGTTGGATGTACTGTACAAGTTATTTTCATTCGAGGAATCCAAATTTGATTTTCTGCAAGAACTGATTACTTTTGCAAATACTTTGGTAAGTTACTGAATGAGATTTAGTTTTTTTTAAAAGAATTGTGATGTTGGAGAATTGTTATGAAAGAGTTAAACTGTGTATATATAATTTTTGAATTTGAATTTAAATTTGTAGATATACTGCCTTGAACTGAAATTGAAGTTAACTATAATACTTGAGAACAGTAATTATATTTGGTTTTCTAACCAGGGATAAGTAAAAAGGAAAGTTTATTCTGTAAACCTTTAAATAGGGAATAACACTAGATCTAGTTAATTAGAGAAATTGGAGTAACAAAAGCTATTCTAATGAATATTACTGATTCTAACTAAACAGGAATTTGGCTTTGTTGATATCTAAGATTTGGAACCTAAACAGAATGTTGTCTTTTTCCTTATAAACCAACCTCATTTCTAGAAATGTGTGGCTTCTACTCACTGCCTCCATCGAATACCTAGAACTTTCTGATAGCCTATTAGTTGATTTTCTCAAAGAGTTTGGCAAACAGTCACACACAATAAGACTGGTGCTACATGGCTGTTACAAATGGGAATAATTTAATGCGGATCTATGTGAACTAAATTAGTCAACAGAATCATTTCTTGTAAAAGGAGAAATGATTCTGTTGACTAATTTAGTTCACATAGCATGTAACAGAGAGAAAGAGACCAGAAAGAGAAACCTTATCAAAGATAGGAATAGAGCTTCTTCAGGTGGAGCATTCTTGGAAAAAGATATGGCTTTAAATATAACTAAATAACGCGAATGCTAGAAATCTGTCAATAAAATTTGAAAACACAAAAGAACAGTTCTGAGCTTCACATCAAAGCAGCAACTTTCAAGCACTGACCCAAAGAATAGCAGGCATTATGGATTGCGTGGAATTTTGCAACAGATAGTCAAGTCATTGGGTTCAACTGACCTGTACTGATTTTTATTGCCCATGCCTGTGACCAGATTCTTTCCTCTATGCCAGTTCATGCAAATTCTATTTTCTAATTATACTAAAGAAAAATCCTTCTGAGTTCTTTATATATTCAGCAGTTTCCCCAGTTTTAACCCTCTTTGTAAATGGATACTTTCAGATTTACCTAATCAAACCTGTTCTTCACAATTAAGACTTCAATCAGGACCATTTGGTTATTTTTTTCCATTGAAGTATTTCCAGCCTAATATTTTTTGTATGGATCATTTTCGTCCTTCTCTAGTGCTCCTTTATCCTTTGAACTTAGCAGACTGTACTTAGCATTCTCTCTTACCTCAACATCTAAACAACAGCAAGAGACAGGAGGTTATAAACAGGTATTTGTGGACAAAGCTATCTGGATGTCAATAGGGCAGTCTGCTACTAGAGGCAGCTATACCAGGCCTCACATCTTAGTGAGAATCTGTGGTCATTGGAGAAGGGCCAGAGGAAGTTTACGACATGACCCTAGCAATGAAAGAGTTAATGTATCAGGAGGGTTTGATGGCTCCGGGCCTGTACTTGTTGGAGTTTAGAAGAATAAAGTTTAGAGGAATCTTATTGAAGCCTACTGATTAGTAAAATGTCCACATAGAGTGTATGTAGAGAGGATGTTTCAAATGGTGGGAAAGTGTAGTAGCAGAGTGCACAGCAATGGAATAGAACAGGGGTACCCAACCTGGGGTCCACAGGTCCGTGGCATAAAAAAAGGTTGGGGACCTCTGGAATAAAAGGATATCCCTTTAGAACAGAGACGAAAAGAAAAACACGAGGAAATCTGCAGATGCTGGAAATTTAAGCAACACACACAAAATGCTGGTGGAACGCAGCAGGCCAGGCAGCATCTATAGGGAGAAGCGCTGTCGACGTTTCGGGCCGAGACCCTTATTTAGGCAGAGGGTGGTGAATCTGTGGAATTCACCGCTATAGTCAGCTGAGGCCAAATCATTGCATATTCTTAAAGCAGAGGTTGATAGGCTCTTGATTGGTAACAATGACAAATGTTATGGGCAGAAGGCAGGAGAATGGTATTGGAGAGGGAAAAATAAATCAGCCATGATTTAATGGTGAGGAAGACGCAATGGGCCAAATGGCCTACTTCTGTTCATATGTCTTATGATCCAATTCACTTGCAATATGCTAATTATCAACTTGACATGTACATAATAAAAGGAATTTGCAAGTTTTCAAAATGTGAAAACAATCAAATGTTTTACTGCTTCCTTTTGCACTGTATCAAGAAAGTTCAAGATAAACGAATTCATTAAAGCCACGCAATTGTACAATAAATTCCTGGGGATTCCTTCTTTATTAGTCATGCACACTAAATTAGCTGGAATTTGTAATGGTTTTTTTTATCAACCTTTTGGTATCTTCCTAACCAAAAGCAAAGGGATTACCACTACCTGATATAGATTGTTAGATATACTTCCAACTTGAGCATATCAGGAAGTCTCACTCGCATTCTTAAACTGACCTTCCAGCTTTGTGCCGTTGGGTTCTAAATTTTGAAACAAAGATCCATTTTATAGAATGGATGAACAGTTCCATAACAACAATACCACCAAAGATTGTGACCTAATCATTTTATTTTTGTTCTTGCTTGTAAGACAATTCTGCCAGGCAACATTTACATCTATCTAATGAATTGAATCTGAAGTGAAATTGACCTGACATTGATGAGACAGTTATTGGGAAAAAAATCACTGTACATTAAACACAAAGGGAGTGCCAAAAACTATTGATGATATACCAACCTCAAATAAAGTATTTTTCTTCTAAATGACCTCTTACAGCTGACAGTTTCTCCTTAAATCATTATGAAACCTCTGAAACATTCACTGATTTATAACATTCAGATATTCTATTGAAGACTAAATGAGAAAGACATTGAGCATTACTTCAGATCTCTCTGATAACTTATTAACGTAATTATCCATTGTAATGCTAATGGTGCCTGTGAGGAAAGAAATATTGGAAATCGAGATGTCAATTTGTTCACAAAATCCACCTGCAGGAAAGTGCAAGTTGAGACATGCTAAAGTCTTTAAGTTATTCAGAATGATTTGTTCATTGTGATGTTGTCCATCCTTCATCACCTAACACATCCCAACTTACATCCGTTTTTCCCACGTTGATACAACTGGCTGTTAAAATTCTCAATGTTGAAGCCACAAATGTGCCTCTTCAGACATTGGGTATAATCAAAAGAGGGCACAAGTAAAAAAGGAGCAGTATATTTTTATATCATATTCTGTATATAGACACCAGGAAGATACACTTTCATGCACACCATTCCAACAATCTATTTACTCCTACTCATTTCTTCACTAAGCTGGACATATAGTACATACGTAATCACTCCCTTAAGATCCTCTCAAATTCAGCTTGCCAGAAAAGAAAGAAGTTGATGAGGATATAAAAGAAAACCAAATGCAGCATTCAACCAGCCCTGCTATTATGCACAGATTTCCCATCTCAGAATCATCACAGCTTCATTGAGTAACACAGCCGATCCCAGGGAGTTGCCGTCCTTCCTTAAATATGGTGTCCTAAATTAAATCCAGAATTTGGACTTGCCTAAAATTTTAGCATAGCCTTCCCGTGCCACTGTGTATATGGGCTTTCTCACAGTGATGCATACCAAGACAGACATCACTTACTGCTGGAGGATCATCAGCTTGATGATAGGCATGCTTTGATCTCCCACTACATTGACATGCCCATTAGTGAATGCTGTAGCTTGGCATATTCCAGTCTGCAGGATATACAGACACTTGATGCAGTCAATGCAAAGTCTATAGGGAAGGATTGCAATCTAAGATCCTACTATTAGTGAGAAGCAGTGTCCTCTGCAGCACTCCATCTCTTCCCAAAATATTTGGAGAACATTTTATGACATGGGTACTTCATACATTAAATATATTAATTTGGTTATTAATTAATTAATCAATATATTAATTAATATTAATGACTTAACAAAACTGTAAATGTAAAGTAAGCCATTATTCTGTGCATGAATTCTTAATGAACGAAGTTAATTTTTGACATGAGAATAACAATTTCTTATATGTGATTATTGAAGAGTTAACTAACTTCACTAACTATTTTCAATGATTTGTTTTGAGGTGACCAGTGGGTTTACATTCAAGAAAATGGTCTGTATCACAATTTCCCATAACGTGAAGCTGCATCATCTGAGCACACTTCAGATTATGAGAGTAGAAGATAAACTGTGCTTATTTACTTTAGTTTCTCCGCATAAGATCCCCAAGAGTAAATTTTATACTGTTTCTCAAAATTTTACTTTGCGATTTATGGGACTTTTGTAGAGGTGAATCTCCTTTAGCCAATAGGTTGTAATGTGGAGGTACCTTTGTATTTATACTAAGGTCCAGATGCTTCTGGACCCCCTTTTTAAAAAGTAATATTTAGGATATGGTATCTCCCCCTAACTATCCTACCAGAAATGTATCCTTCTTATCAGTATAAAGTGTAAATTTGAAAAATGCACTTTTTAAAAACAAGAACAAAAAGCTTGTATCTACTAACGTGCATTTTACGGATGAAATAACTGTCCAAGTCAGATAAATCGGAAGTTAGACCTTTCAATAAGAGATAATTCAGAGTATAAGCAGTCTTGAGAATCACAATAGGGAAAGGAAATTCAAAGAAAGTGCAGCACAATTCCACAGGGATGATGTCATGGATGGAAAATGAGTTATGAGATGCTGAAAAACTTGTCATTTAAGTGGATGATAAAGGATTTTCAGAAGATTTTAAAACATGCAAGGCTTTTTTTAAGTTATATTAGTTGGGAAGTGAGTGACAAGTCAAAATTTAAAAACAATTTTTGCAAAGCAAATCTCAAGGGTCATATTACAAGAGCATCATAGACGAAATAGAATGAATAACTTTAACTGTATTAATCTTTGGCATTCCAACTTCAGTAGAAACGCTCTTGTTCAAACAGGAGGAGCTGCTTGTTTTACTCCCACCCTCACCCCAACACACAAACAAGAAAATAAGTTGTTCCAGAACAGTGAAAAATCAATGAGGCACTTACACATATTGAGTGATTTCCTGGTATGGACTAGCCCAGTACATGCTGCTGATTTACACAAAGGCACATTTAGATAGATCATGGGATTGTGCCTAAAGATGCCCTTCACATCAAAGCTTAAGATCAGTAAATGAACAACTCAGTTGTGAATGATTTTTGTGAAAATATTAAAATTAATTGATTGATGCTAAATCTATTCTTTAAAATGTAAATAGCATTGTTGAAATGTCTACTGAAGCAAATTGCTTTGAAGATCTCCACAGGAACAAGTACAATTAAATCTCTGTAATGGAGATGGAGTTTCAAGTAATGCAGAAACTCATAACACAAGTATAATTAGAGGTCACATTTTGTAGTTGCCTCAGCTGTGTGTGAGGGTAGGCTGAAAAATGGTGGAAGGATGCAAAATCATAGCAAGTGAAAATGAAGAAAAACAACTAATTCATTAACCTTTTTCGCTGTCTGTTGGCTTGCAATGATCAATTATGAAGTAAATTCAACTTAAGAGTCAAGTACAAGCATTGTACTCTCTAGATGTGCCAAAATAGAAAACAGTTGCTGAACACTTAAATTGCTTAACTAAGTGGATATCAAGATACACCCCCCCACCCCACTGTAACCACGCACTCAAGTATTTCATCACAACCTTACATATCCAAAAATAATCAATCAGAATCAAGGATTCACATTTAAAGTGTAATATCTGTGGTTGCAGAAGAAAGCATGACAGATAATTTACATGTAGCAGGGTCCCACAAACAGCCAATTAATGAATACAATCTCAGCCAACAAACACCACTGAGTCCCTGTGGTTCTGAAATCAGTCCAAGCAACTACTCACACTCTGTATACATCATACTCTGAAAGATACCCAAGAGTGTGGCTTTCACTGAAGTGTAAGCCAACATTGTATCCACAAGTCTAATGCACTGAGAGACGGTAATGTTTGGGCAGGTTTTATATGGAGCAAGATTTCATCAAAGAGTATAAAACGGTGAACAAGAAAACAAAATTCTGTTGGCAAAGTGAATTAGTAAGTGAAGGTGGGAGCTGGGGAAAGTTGGTGGCATCCATTGGATCTGTGCCTGGAAAGCCTACTGGAGTGTCCTCTCCAGGGCACAGGCCTGGGCAAGGTTGTATGGAAGACCAGCAAATGCCCATGCTGCAAGTCTCCACTCTCCATGACATCGATGTTGTCCAAGGGAAGGGCAAGGGTTGATACAGCTTGGCACCAGTGTCGTTGCCAGAATGAGGTTGAAGACAACTTCGGACTGCCTGAGGGACTCCAGCTTTGGATTTGTCCTCAGGGTTTACTCCCAAAGCCTCTCCCATGAGTGCGTATGGCAGCAGAGGTTTGAAATATGAGCTTTCCCTCTCTTAGCTGGACTGCCTTCCCAGGCAGATGAGCTCCATCTACCCAAAGTGAAGGAAAGTGGGGAAAGTGAAGCTGGAAGATACCACATACAAATTACCTGGCCAAAAATAGAAAAGATGGAGTTAAGGAAAAACCTATAAATCTACATATTTCCCTGTAAGTATGCTGGACACTTGTGACATTTAAAATGTACCTGGATGAACACTTGAACGGCGTGGCTACAGAGCTGAAATGGAATAGTCGAAAACAGCTTTTTGCCTTCCATGGGTACAATAAGCCAAATCCTGTTCTGTAATTTTTTAATGATTTTACAATAAGTAGTGTGACCCAGGCCAAAATGGCATTTTGCTTCTGTTGTCTAAAGTGAGCAACTTCAATCACATTCAGTGATCCTGACCACACCAGCATTGCCTAAACAATAGGCATATGTTCAAGCATAATAACTTGTAACTATTGTATCTTATTACGTGTAGGACATAGGTCATTTCAAACTGATGAGGTACTGGAATTAATAAATCACAAAAATTAATGACTGAATTTTACTCATTTTAGACTCCTTGATGAGGGTCATTGTGTCTCTTGTATCATATTGAAAGTCCTAGAAAGAGTGGGAGAGGACAGTTCCTATTGTGGGTGCATCTGGGGGAAGAAGCCACAACCTTAGAATAGAAGGACATGTCTTTAGAACAGTGATAACAAAGAATTTCTTTAACTAGACGGTAGTGAATCGGTGCAATTCATTACAACAGATATTGGGTACGTTTAAAGCAGAGGTTAGAAAGTGCTTGGTTTGTAAGGGTGTCAAAAATTATGGAGAGAAGGTAGGAGAATGGGGTTGAGAGGGTTAATAAGATAATAAATCAGCCAGGATGGAATGATGGAGCAGACTCGATGGGCTGAAAACCCTACTGAAAATTTACATATTTTGTTCACATCTCCAAACATCTCTTCCTTTATTTTTATTTATTTATGTCTCTGCAGATTATCTGAGATCTTCATCCATGTGGAAGGTGGTTTAATGATGCGTTTTCATTTTGAAATTTGCATTTTACTAGAGGATAAAGGGTGGTCCTGATGAAGGGTCTCAACCCAAATTTTGACTCTCCATGTTCCTTCTCTGATGCTCTCCCTGACCCACAAGGTTCCTACAACTTTTTGTTTATTCAGACTCCAGCATCTACAGCCCTTTCCACTATAGTTTAATTCCTGTTCTTCAACACAAGCCATTTGTTACTTGTCTCTTAATGTGTTTCAGTGAACAAGGTCCTGTAAAACGTCCCAGGGTGTTTTATAATAATTGAGTTCCCCTAGAAATTCAGTCAGTAGCTCTCAGTATGTACAACAACAATGCATTACACTCCAGTTCCTAATTAATTTAAAGGTAGAATGCAATGTCCTATGGCTACATTAGAGGGAGTTTGGCACTTTGAATGAGAATAGATTTCTAGGCCACAATGTGATTGTATTTATCCATGACAGCTTTTCTTTGAAACACCATTTGTTTCCAGTGAATGGTTGTCAAATGCTACCTATTTTGAGACTTGCAAGTGTCTCCATAACTAGGAGCAATCAAATATTGTATCGATTTTCTTTTTTAGGTTTTGATGCTGATTATTATGTAATTGGTTTTGTAGGTCATTTTGGTATTCAAAAATGGGATATTAAGCAAGAACTTTAAAGTTATGATTCAAGATTCATTATCAACAAATTCAAAAGTTATTGGAGTATTATCGATCAGCTGTGAGGATTAGCAGTGGATTGGTTTTGAAGTCATTTTTTTTTACCAATTCCATGCTGTAACTATGACACAAAAGAAAACATTCAAACAATGAGGATGTCACAAATATTGAGCTTCTCATTTGTGCTGTTCCTTTGAAGAACTAAATATTTTGCAAGCGCATTTTTGACTGTAGAGTTTCCATCAATTAATGTTTCCTATAGAAATCTTAAAAAAATGTTTCTATGTTTCTACCCCACTCTAGCTATAGAAAAGATATCAATAAGATTGAAATTGTACAAAGGGAATTTACAGGATGTTGCTGGGACTTGAGGACCTGAGT
The DNA here is from genome assembly GCF_030144855.1 of Hypanus sabinus. Lineage (NCBI taxonomy): Eukaryota > Metazoa > Chordata > Chondrichthyes > Myliobatiformes > Dasyatidae > Hypanus > Hypanus sabinus. The sequence continues at coordinate 46,743,162 of NC_082724.1, read as the reverse complement.
TACAGGGAAAGGTTGAATAGATTAGGACCTCATTCTCTGAAGCATAGGAGAATGAGGGGAAATTTGACAAAGGTATACAAAACTATAAGGGGTATAGCTAGGGTTAATGCAAGCAGGGCCTTCTTCACTGAGGTTGAGTGAAACTGGAACTAGAGGTCATACATTAATGGTGAGGGGTCAGGGTGAAATACTTTAGGGGATCCTGAGGGGTATTTCTTCCTTCAGAGGTTAACGTGAACATGGATCAAGTTGCCAGCTAAAGTCGTGGATGCAGGTATAGAAAGCTATTGGACTCGGCAGTGTAACCGTTTGACATGAAATAAGTGTGTCAAAGAAATGTTTCTATGTTGTAGTGCTCTATGACTCTATGCTTTAGCTACAGTATAAATCATCATACAATCACCTTTACATGCAGGTCCTTTAGCCCACCAGTACCACATTAACCAATAAGCACTCATTTGTAATAATTATGTACCAATTACATTCAATTATCCCATCACCTGTCCTATTCCTGTACCAAGAACACTGGGAGTAATTTAGCGGCCAATTAAATGACCAACCCAAACATCTTTGGACTTGGGGAGTAATTGGAGCAGTCACGGGAAGAAGAACGTACAACCTCCATTCAAACAGTACTCAGCGTTGAGCTTTAACTGCACAAGCTTTGAGGCAACACCTCTTCCAGTCATTTGGCTATAAAAATCATCCGTAGCCAGCTCTAAAACCAACATCAACATGCGCAATTGTCTAGAGAAACAACTGAACAGGAGGCAGACGTGCATTTGAAACAAGCCTTTTCGTGCCCACCAGGTGCTGTGCATCCAGCGGCATTTTATTAAAGTCTGGTCACTTCTGAAATGAAGGAAATGCAACATCCAAATTTCACACAGCAAGGCCCACAGACAGTGTTGTGATAATAACTTTATGTTGTAAAATCATCTTGTTTGAAAGATAAATGGCAAGCCTTAATTCTGCTTTAAAGTGGTATCTGAGAACGGAAAGGCCCCTCACTTTGATTGCTCATCTGATAGACAATTCCCTGCCCCCCTTGAGGACACCCAGTACTCATTAGGTTATGATCATACAAAATACCTTGGAATACCACAATGGGAGCACTATCAGCACAAAGAGAACAGTAGCACATCTATGGAACGATGAGACTGGAGAATACAGTCTTTGACACATCCCATTCACTTTTTCCATTGCTTTAATGATCCTGGTATTTTATCTCTTTGCTACCAACTTGTGAAAATTGTCCTTCCAAATTTATAATACAATTCTTCCGTTCTGAACATCTCCATCAAAGTTCTTTGCAGCCTTCAGTCCTAAAGGTTTCCAGTTTCTCTACTTCTCACAACTTGAATCTCAATGATTTCATCTCTCCTATCAACCCTTCACCCATTGAGTTCTCCAACATTTTGCTTGTTTTTGCTTCAATTTCCAGCATTGACAGTCTCGTGTGTCTTCCCCCTTGGCTTCATGTTACTGTATCTCTTCAGTTCTGTTTCTGTTGCTCTGGATAGCTTATGAAACTAATGCTCTCAAAAATACGCAGGTTTTATCAGCAGATTTCCTCAATGGCATAAGTAGATAAAGTATTACTCCTTCGTCCTTCTCTCGCCACTTAGAATACTGAGCAACTTCTCACTCTCAGTCCACAATAAAGACCCATATCAGTGAAGCATGACATAGGCTCCCTGCAGGCGGCTGCCTTTCTGCAAACGGAGTTGGTGATCTGGTTACAATTAATGGATTCCTCTGTGCTGAGAAGTACAAATATATTCTCATCTATGATGCAATACCATCAGAGTTCCAACTTCATTCTGCAGCAGGACAATGACCCCCAAACCACAGCCAAGACCATAAAGAACTATCCTCAATGTATCAACAGATGGCATGGCCTTCACCGAGCTTGGACTCAACATCATCGAGGCTATCTGGGATTACCTGAAGCAAGTAAGGCAGCCAACGTCTGCAAAAGAACTGAGGCAAGTTCCCAAGATTGTTGGATGAACCTACCAGTTGATTTTCTTATAAAACTGCATGATTGTGTACCTAGAGAATTTATGCTGTTTTAAAGGCAAAGGGAGGTCACACCCAATATTGATATGATTTAGCTTTTAAACTGTATATTGCTTTTTTATTTTTTTATATTTAGAAACTTTTAATTTCATTAGTTTCAAAAGCATCTTCACTTAATAGAATTTTTATATGTGCGTAAGACTTTTGCACACATACACATATATACTTACATGTATTGCATTGTACTGTTGCTGCAAAACAAATTTCATGACATATGTCAGTGATATATAGATTCTGATTATATAGACTTAACAAATTCAACAGCAGAATTCTCTTCTTTAATGAATCTATGAGAATGAATCAGTTTTAAAACTTTCTGCTAATTTCCCTTACAAAATAATGGATTTCTAATGATTCCTGATTTAATCTTTGTGTAATGGTGTGGCTACTGATAATAATTATAGTAGTTCATTTGTAATGAAGTGACTTTAATACATTAAAAAAGTGAACATGGAGCCAAAGAAATCAATGTTGTAAAGGGTGATCAGTATCGTGGCTAGCAGATAGCATACAAAAAAAAGATTTCTGGTAACTGTTATGAAAGGACAGTGGGGTGGATTGATAGAAGAGGATTAGATAAGAAGATCTTTTGGTGTAGAAGATAGTATTGGTGAGTTTAGACGGAAAATCCTACAATAAAAGAGAAGAGCATAAATGAAAGTAGATTAAAGTAGGGCTCATAATGTTTTGATTGCAGAGACTGAGACAATACAAATAAAGACCAGAGTGTATTTGGAGGTAGATTGATGATAGAAAGAATACAGAGAAAAGAGATTTATATGAGCTGAAATTTTTTTGGCAGATCGAAGATGGGAGTTTGGCCTTGGGTTGAGTTTGAAGATGAGACAAAGATATGGGTGAGGTCTTAATTAACAAATTAGTTTACATAGGGATGGCAATGAAGAACTGGGAGGAAGATTGAGGTTTTTGAGATAGAGAAGACAATGGGTTCAGTGTCATTTGGGATGTGATGGTGTACAGTCTGCAAGTGAGGAGTGTGCAATAAACAGAAATAGCTATGGAGCAATGGGCACAAAAAATTATCAAATAATTTCGTGGTAGAGATCTGGATCTATACTGGATGTAATTGTGATATTTTTCATTAGTTGTGGTGAAATCAACAACGGTGAAATAGATAGGAAAGGAATTAGAAGAGGACCATGTGATTTACATGATAAAGGTTGCATAGAGGTCATGAAGGAATAAAACTCTGCAACAACTTTCATGAAGAATGATACTTAATAGTTTTTGGAAGAAGACCAAATATTCACTGAAATGGATTGAGATGGATTTACAATTATGTTATAACTTTGGATCACCTTTTTAAAACAGGCATTTATGTTAACTGATCTTGACATTTGAGCATGAAACTGAGTCTGATGTGAATGACTGCTGTACCTAGTGCGGCTGTGGCCTGTTCCCCATTCCTTTGTCTCAGTAATCTCCTGGAATTTCTTCCTGTTTAACTGGGGTCCAAGATGGAGCAAATCGATTGGTTCCCATTGTACAAGTCCACAGAGTATGGGGGCAAAAGTGCACTCAATGTTGCATTCATCCTGATGACCATCTTTGTGTGTAGCTTTATCAGGCAAGTGTGAACCAAACATATGTGGGCTCCACATATTAAGATTTCACCTGTTCCCTTCTGTTGCAGAAGATAGGGCTGGCAGTCAGCTGGATATTGTCATGCTACTTGTCTTTTGTGCAAGAATACTTCCAATGAAACGGGCAGTGCTTAGTTGGAAACATTCTTCTACAAAGTGGTCAGCTCAATACATATTGCGGGACAGGGAGATGATGGATTCTGGGTGTGCCTTCTGAACAAACAGTCCAAACTATTGGCAGAATGCCTCCACACCAGATCTGACCAACAAGCACTAAGATCTCACTTGGCTGCTATTGAGAGGTGTCCTCCCTGTACATTTTCCTCTGCAAATGACACATCACCCACAAAGTACCCTACCTTTGGGACAATTGTGATGATGAAGAGATGGTCACCCACGATTGTGGATTTGCCTAGATGGTGTACAGAAAGATGAAAGTGTTTATGTCCTGATCCTCTCAGATCTATGAGCTGTTCTCGGTGAGACAGACATCAGATGCTATTAGAAGGACATTTTGGCTGCCTAAAATGTGCTGATCTTCCATCTGGAAGTCCAGTCTGCAGGAGTACATGGTGAGGGATGCACTGCAGTTCAGTACAGTCAATGCTAAGACTCTGTGAACATGGACCACAGTCCAGGGTCATTCCACTATCACACACAGAAGGGCAGATTTGGGGGAGGAAGCTACTTAAACAATGAAAAGGGAAAATGGGTATCGTGCTGTTTGTGGATTTCTTTTTAGAAATTTCCATTACTGAATGTGTTGGCCGTCAATGCAGAAGTTTGCTTTACATTGTTGCTTCCTTAGTGTACATCTTTTATTATAAATCAAGTCTACTTCTGAAATTTATATTAAAAAAGTAAATTGAAACTTGCTGCAAAAACATATTACTAAATGAAGGTATTTTTAAGTTGCACGCTTAAAAGCAAACCAGAACAATATGAAGTACTTAAATAATCAACCTTGACAATGGCAAAATCCAAAATGATGAATTCGTGTGCAAGTGATGTACAACACTGGAACTCTGCATTGCTGAATAATATGTTCTGAAATCTTCTCAACTTTTTTTTCCATCTTAATTTAAAAGCAGCATTGCTTCAAAGTGATGTTTTGGCATATAAATATTTTTTCTATTACTGGATTACAATATCAATTCCCTAATTTAGAAAATGATTTCAGGCTTCAATTATAAGAGGTCAGTGGTTAAGAGCCATTGGCTGTAAAATTACACTGTGCAAATATTAATACATACACTTAACGTCTTTGCATCTAATCACTTATGGATAATAGGTTCAAGTCTCACTCCAGGACTTGAGTTTATTAATCTCAGCTGATGCTTAAAGGGAAGAACAGCATAATTGGAGGGGCCAGAATTCTGTTGAATTGCAAATGGGCATAAAATATCCTGTAATTCAATTTGTCAATGGGTAAAAGTCTCCCACTGATTTCCAACATAATTATCCTTGCCACAATGCTGTTCAAAAATAAATGATATTGCCACTTATCTGTGGGACATGGCATGGTGTGCTTTGGATGCAATGTTTGTTTCCACCATTACTGACTGCACTGGAAAAACTAGAACATTGACTGGGAACATGAGGTCTAGGTCCTCATGAGGATATTGCAAAATCTATATGGATGTAGAAAGAATATTTGAGGAAATGGAGGCGCTTAAGAAAGGAAATGAGGTGAATACCATGCATCTAGTTTTCACAAAGCTCTTTAACGAAAGATTTAGTTTTAGGAGGTCTACTGATAAGAAATTGCTTGAGAAAAAGGACTGGAGAACGTACATTATGGAAGATTCTCAGGTTGGAATGAGGTTAATAACGATGTCTTATGGGTCAGGATTAGATTTATTGATCTGTCTAAATACGGGGTTAAACAGCAACATTTGTAGAGAACGCAAAAATAATGCAGATAAAATGAAGGGTACATTAAAATACTTAAAGATGGTGTCACATTTGGGCAATTAGGTGTCAATTGAAATTTAATACGGAGATGTATTTGGAGAGGATGGAAAAGACTACAAGCATTAAACGTTAAAACATCAGTGAGGAAAAACAGAGCCTGCAGTTCAGCAGAACACTTTTTTAACACAAGGCCAGATTAGCAAAACTACAAAAGAATAATATTAGTTAGGATCCCTAAATTATATGGTCCTGTGCAAAAGTCTTGGGCACTTACATATAGCTAGGGTGCCTAAGATTTTTGCACAGTAATGCAGTAACTTTATGTTTTGCAGTACATTGCTGCTGCAAAAAAAATTCATGACATGTGAGTGATGATAAACTCGATTCTGACATGGGTCTCTTTTGTGGACTGAGAGTGGGAGCAGGAAGAATCAGGGGACAACTTTCTGTAATGATCCATAAGCCAATTGTTTGGAATCAAATTATCTAGCCTGGTGGTCTCAGGACCTGTATGACTGCATCGGGCCACCACCCCATCCCTGGCACTCTTTCTCTGCCATCTGCCCCACACCCCTCCTGCGGTGCACCACCCTTACCATTCCCAACATCCTTTGCTCCTGCCAGATTTACAAACTTGCTCTCTACTCCACATTGACAAATGCAGTAAACATATATATGTACACATGCAGGTATATTTATATATAAGTAGTGTAAACAGAGAGCAAAAATTGTGAGGTAGTGTTCATGGGTTTGTTCATTGATCATTCAGAAACATGATGACAGAGGGCAAGAAGGTGAGCTAAAAATGATAATTACTCATTCTTGATCATCTGTAATTACCATAGCAACGTTATTCTAAGTTCATAGATAACATGCACATGCAACTAAGCCAAAGACACTTACAGAAAAATTCAACAAATACTGACCCAATATGGCCTAAACCCAAGGGAAGAATGCATGAAACTGCTGTCAATCTGATCAAATGCCCCTGATTGCATGGAACACTCATTTTGAGAAAAGAATTTTCAATGGTCTTCTTGTAATCTGAATCAACCCTAATAATAAAGCACAATATTGACAAAAATGCAAATTTCAACTTAACCATGAGATGAAATGCAAGGTGCCTCACAAACTAACGGCAACAGAATTTATTTTAAAACATTGTCAGTGGAGCACTTGAGTTAAGGAGCTGAAGCTGGATCTTGTCTAGCAATAAATTGATCATGTAGGAAAATATTTTACATTCGAAACTTTTGATACAAATCTGTCAAGACAGAATGAAATTGTATAAACTGCCGGATTCATTACAGGGTCAGGATATTTTTCATTTAACAAGAATTAGAGTCTCTGTCATTGCACAGGTGGGCAAACTAGATAATGTATTGATGCTGATAGTGAATACTAAGTTGTTGCCACCTGAAAAAAAAAACATTTGAAGAGAGTTAATCATGTCACAACTGCTAACATAACCTTTCCTTGACACCTGGTTGATTGGCAAAGTTGAACCATTTGCCACTTCAAGGTACTTAGATCATTTGTGAGTCATCACACCGGACAAACTATCTATAACAAATATACCTTTGCCACCAAGCTTACTTCTCATTATTGTTTAAAACCATGCTTTGCATTACTTCCGTTATTTCTAGGCAAGACAATTGGCTGTCTGGAGTGTAGATTTTGGGCCCTTAGCTTCCAACTTCTTTCCCATTCCCAATGCACAAAGGTGCATTTGAAAACCAAAGGACTGATCAATTTAAGACACCTTACATCGTCAATACCTCACAGGCAAAGCCCTCCTGACCACTGAGCACATCTACATGGGGAAGTGCCACAAGAAAGCAGCATCTTTCATGATGGTTGCCCACTCCCACTCTCCTCGCTGCTCATCATCAGGAAGGAGGTACAGAAGCCTTCAGTCCCACATCATCAGGTTCAGGAACAGCTATTATCTGTCCACCATCAGGCTCCTGAATGGGCAACCAGCATGAATAGCTTCACTCACCTCAATTATGAATTGATTCCATAACTTGCGCACTCACTTTTAAGGACTCTACAACTCATGCTCTTGAGTTATTTATTTACTTATGTATTCATTATGATTGGTTTCTTTGCAGTGGGTCTTCTTTTGCACATTGGCAGTTTGTCAGTCATTGTGTGCAGTTTTTCATTAACTCTATTGTATTTCTTTGTTGACCTATGAATGCCTGCAAAAAAAAGAATCTCAAGGTAGAATATAATGACATCAACTCAGTGGCCCTTAGTTAGGTACCTTCTTTACCTAATAACGTGACCACTGAGTGTGCGTTCTACTGCTCTAGCTCATCCTCTGCAAGGTTCCACATGTTGTGCATTCAGCGATGTTCTTCTGCACACCGTTGATGTCATGAATGTTGCCTTCCGGACAGCTTGAACCACTCTGGCCATTTTCCTCTGACAGCTCTCATTAACAAGGTATTTTTGCCCACAGTATTGCTGTGCACTGGATGTGTTTTGTTTTCATTTTGTTTTGTTTCTGCACCGTTCTCTGTAAACTCTAGAGATTGTTGTGCATGAAAATCCCAGGAGATCAGCAATTTCTGAGGTACTCAGACCACCCTGTCTGACACCAACAATCATTGCACAATCAAAGTCCCTTGGACCACATTTCTTCCTCATTCTGATTTTGGGTCTGAACAACAACTGAACTTTTTGACTATGTCTGTATGTTTTATATATTGAATTGCTGCCACATGATTGGCTGACTAGATACTTGTTTTAACAAGCAGTTTTATGAGTGTACCTTATAAAGTGGCCACTAAGTGTATACATACTTTGATAATAAATTTACTTTGAACATATGTTGAACTTCGAACATTTGGAACATTTTAAATGGATTTTAAAGTGCTAATTCAAGTGAAAACTTTAAACCAATTTGGAACTGGTTTATCACAGCGAGTCTTCTGCCCTTAGTTATTTCTGCATCTCAGGAGATTTGAATTTGGACTTCACCAAGAATGTTGGGGGACATGAAGGGACTGAACAGAAACCTGTGCAACTGGGAGCTGAGTGCATGGGTTTCTATGGATTGATCATATGCTGAGTATTGACATTTAACAGAAAATATTGGAAACGCTCAGCATGTCTGGCAAAATCTGTGCAAAGGCAAACAGTGTTAGCATTTGCTTTCCAGAAATGCTGCACAATCTGCTCTGTTTTCAATATTTGTTTCCTTTCAACATTTTGATTTTCATTTAATATTTATCATCTTGTCAATTCCAACAAAATACCAAACAGAAAGCTAGTTTAAAAACATGGAACTATCCCTAAAGAAGTGGATGTTTTGTATTTATGTCCTTACTATTTGCACAGACAAGGGTGGGACATTGCAACTGAGCAGCTCTTCAGAAAACATGGTGCAATGGAAAGGTGAACAGAGGAGCCCTGATGGTCCTTCTGTGCGAGGGACAAACATTTTTGGCCAAGTGACAATCTAAAAAAAAAAGTAGAAACAATGTAGAAAAGTATATTAGAACAGCTGTCCAAGAGACAATTTCCAAGCAAGACTGCATAATGATAAAATAGAACAAACTCCTTTACTGCACCAAAGAATCTAATCAATTACACTTAATTGTATCCATCTGCAGTCATTTCCAAACTGCTGTAATTTTTAAAGCTGATATTGATTTTTTAAAGAGCATGCTAATACCTATCCAATCAACACTATGCAGGTAAGAGGATTGAAAACTTAGCTTGCATTCACCAGTCTCGCTGTGATTTGCAACAGCTAGATCCAAAAATGGGTAACACCACTAAGTAGCTCCAGATGTATCCCAGTATCAAATGCACTAGTGAAAGAACCATGTAACTTCCACACCTCTCATCCTATACCATCTGTCACCATGATCTGTTATTGCAAGTGCAAGTTTGGTAGTGGGAATGAGCAAATGGCTTCACACATCTGCCTCAATGAGTTGAATCTATATTTAGTTTCAGCCAGAGAGCTTGTTTTTTCACTAAGATACAATTCAACAGTTGAGGAGTCTGCCGTTCAGTTCAGTGTTCGTGTAAGTTCTTGACTGAACCTTCCAACTAGTCCCACTCCTTGCACTTGTCCCTTAGTTGGGAGTTACTCCTTTCAATTATAATTGGATGAGACTTTTAGTACCATCCCTTCTCAAGATGATTTAAAAGACAGGTGACAGGATAATCAAGTTACAATGGGCTTATTCTAGGTTACAGAAAGATGAGTTGAGTTGTTCAATTTTACTCATACTCTTAAGACTGAAAATTTTTCATCGTGCAATTTGCCAAATAGAGGTGTGAAGAACTTCTGTTCATCAGATTGCAGATATACCTAATTTGCAAGTTTGCCTCATTTTCAGATTTTTCTTTATAAACCAAAGTTTACTTAAGGTGTGAAAGTAGGTGAAATTCCTTCTTCCAAATTCAATTTATTTATTTATTTATTAAGATAGAGTGCTGAGTAGGCCTTTCAAGCCCATTGAGTCATGCTCCCCAGCAATCCCCCAAATTAACCCTAGCCTAATCAAGACCAACTAATCTACAATGATCCTACATTGACCAACTAATCTACCAACCAATATGTCTTTGGATTGTGGGAGTAAACCGGAGCACCTGGAGGAAAGCCATGCAGTCACAGGGTGAAGACACAATCTCCTTACAGGCACCGGCCAGAACTGAACCTGTGTCACCTATTCTATAAAGCAATGTGCTAACCAATACACTACTATAATTTAATAACATTGAATTACTGTGTCCACAGGTTCAGTTTTTTTTGGCAGTGCAAATTGATCAGTGACTAGCAAAAATGTGTGTAGATTATCCCAGTCCTGATGCAGGCTTTTGACCAAACCTTTGACAATTCCTTTCCTCCCACAAGTGCTGCTCAACCCACTGCGTTCTTCCATCAGACTGTTTGTAATTTGTTAGTGTTTAACAGGCCGTGCAATTTAGAAGGGACTGAAATAGAGTTGACCTCACAGTTCCTGGACCATTACCAAAACTGGACAAGTGAGAAGGTAAGTATGGGCTGAGGAGAACAAAGGGACTGCCTGTGATTTGATGTGCAAAGTTGTCAAACTAATAACTTTAAAGATGGAACATAGTGAGACAGAAATTAATTGAAACCTAATAGATTGAAATAAAGGTAGAGAAGGGAGTTTCATGGAAAGATGGAATATGAGTTGCTGTTCCTTGAAATGATAATGGCTATCCCTGGAATACAATAGGAGGCCTAAGATAGAGCAATCAGACTAGGAGGAGGATGGAGATCTGCATTTGATTTCCCTAGAATAACAGTGACTAAATCTGATGAAGGGTCCCGACTCAAAACTTTGCCTTTCTGTTTCGTCCCACAGATATTGTCTGACCTACTGAACATTTGCTACATTTTCTGTATCTCTTTTGGATTCAGCATGTTGTTTTTGTTCCAATTGCTTGACGTATCAAGAAAATTTGAGATAGACAACACATGTAGTCAAATTACATTTTCAGCGTGATTCTACGATGCTGTGCTTGCACCTCAGCTGAGCACAGATGGTGATCTTTCATTCTTGTATTGAATGGATTTATCATGTCTCAATATTGCAATTGGCCAAATTAAGCCCAGGGCAGGTGGTTTAATTTCCATATACTATCAATGATGTTACACTTTCAACTAACACAAAATACGTGGTTTTAATAACTTATATTAACATGAATTATATTAAAGCATTATAATATTATCTTTATACTTGAGACAAAATCTCAAAAATAAAGATATTTACCCAATTTTAAGTATGTATTTTTAAAAAATACAAACATTAGTCCTGTAAATGAATATTCATTCCAGAATTTTGATAGTTTTCAAGATACAATTGATGTAATATAGCTATTAGAGCTTCCAAAAATTTAATCAGGCTTCACAAAAATGTGTATTGGGAGATCTTAACTCAAATTACTTCTTTTGTTGGGTGAATTAAATATAATATAATTGTACACAATTTAATTCCAAATATACGAACACTTAAACTTCTGTATCACATTTCCAGTGATTCAAGTTCAACCCTGACTTCTGGTGTAGACTATCTGGAGTTTGCTCCTTCACTTCATGTCCACATGGGCTTCCACTAGGTGGTCCAGTTTCCTTCAAAATCTCAAAGATGTGCGTTGGAGAATAACTGGGTACTATAAATTAACTCAAGTGTCATAATCTGGGTAAATTGTGTCAAGAAATTGGAGGTAAAAATTAGTGGTGAGAAATGAGATTGTTCTGTGAGCCTCTAGTCATAAGGAAATGTAAAATAAGTTCCATGCAAGGACAAATCTACATAGCACATGGACCATTTTCCCCAAGAGCATTTAGCATTGAATCACATTTTGGACCACACTCAAATCGACTGCATGCAAGTCAAAATCACAGGCTTGGAATATTCAGATTTGAACACAGGGTAAAATTTAGAAACAGATCATGAAACATCTGATGCTCATTAGACATCCCAAATTTGTACCAATCAACACAAATCACTAAACCACACTTTAATTTCTTATTTACATCTGAAACATAATTTTCAACTCATTAGCTCATTTAACCAGCTTTCTTATGCACCAGGCACAGTACGTTTAGACATTTGCAGTATCCAAATACAAAGTCACTCAGATGGGAAATTCAACCTTCAACCCATCAAGATTTACCAATCAGCAATTACAACAATCCTGTTTTGTTCTCTCCAGATTCCCACCAAACCCTCCAGAATCTATCACTCACCTATACACGAGAGTCTATTTACAGTAGAAAGTTTACTCCCACAGCCCAGGATGTGGAGAAAACCAGGGCACCCTTAAGAAAATCAAGCAGTTACAGAAGAACATGCAAACTTCACACAGAAAGCACTGGAGGTAAGGATCAAAAGCAGGTCACTGAATCTGTGTGGCAACAACTGCACTGAGGAAGGATTACAGCCTGAAACGATAACTGTTTATTCATTTCCATAGAACCTGCATGACCTGCTGAGTTCCTCCAGCATTTTGGATTTCCACCATCTGCAGTTTATGAACAACAGTACTAGCTGCACCAAGGTGCTACCTTAAATGTTTCAGTTCACTTCAAAGTAAATTTATTATCAAAGTAGGTATATGTTACCATATGCTACCTGATGATTCATTTTCTCACAGGCATTCACAGTAGAACAAAGAAATACAATAAATTCAAAAAAAGGCTACACACAAAGACTGATAAACAACTAGTGTGCAAAAGACGACAAAAAGGGTGCAAACACAAAAAATAAAAATTATATAAATTGATAGAACCAAGGACATGAGTTGCAAAGTCCCTGAAAGGGATTCCATAGGTGGTGGAAGCAGTTCAGATCTGAGGTTTTCACACTGGCTTGCGAGCCTGATGGTTGAAGGGAAGTAACTATTACCGAACCTGGTTCCTGCACCTCCTTTCCAATGGCAGCAGTGAGAAGATAGCATAGCCTGCATGGTAGAGGTGCTTGATCTTTTGTGATATTTTAGTCATATCGAAACTCAAAGCAAAGGAATATCCAAAATAGAGGATGAGAAAAGGAGGACACTGCCAGGTTCCTAATTTTTTTTGCATCTTTGCAAGCTGCAGGTGAAATGCCAAGCAAGAGACTAAATGATCACTAATATTAAAGAAGTTGCATCAAGGCTGCTCCTCTCAATACTATGCATACTGCTTTGGGTACTATTGAGAGGGATGATCTATCGCAGAGTCTGGTTAACTGGCAGTGAGTCTGGTGGTGTGGCTCAGAAGGGAAGTGGGGAGAAATGACTGCAGTAGTAGTAGGGGATCCAAATTTGGAGCAGTAGAAATGACATTCTGTAGACGTGAAAGAGACATGCAGATGGTATGTCGCCACCCAGATGCCAGTGTTAGAGACATCTCGGTTCAAGTCTGTGGCATTCTATAGGGAGACGATGGGCAGCTGGAAGTGTTTTTACATATTGGCACAAATTACATAGATAGGAAAAGGGAGGAAGTCCTGAAGTGAGTTAAATAGAAAGCTGGAAAGTGGGACCCATTGGGTAGTTATCAGTGGATTGCTGCCTGTTTCACCATGAGGGCAAGAATAGGATGAATTGGCAGATGAATGAATGGCTGAGGTACTGGGGTAGGGGGCAGGGCTTCATATTTCTGGATTATTGGGATTTCTTTTGGGGAGTGTATGACCTTTACAGAAGGGACAGGTTACACCTGAACTCAAGGGGGATGAATATCCTTGCTGGCAGGTGTCTTAGAGTTGTTGGGGAGGGGGAGGGGGATAGGAACCAGAATAATAGGGCTGTGGTATACAACTAGATGCATTGTGCTGTGAGACTGTCAGGAAGAATATGCGGATGATAGGGCCAAGCTGCTGTAAGTCAGATGAGTTGAAGTATAACTTGTGGAGAAAATCTAAAAGGGAATCAAAATAAGAATCAGATTTAATATCATTGGCATATGTCATGAAATCTGTTGTCTTTGCAGCAGTATTGCAATGCAATACATAATAATAGCAAAAATGTGAATACAGTAAGTATATATATTTTCTGTATTCACATTTTCATAAATAGTTAAATTGAATAAGTAGTGCTAAAATAGAAATAAAAAAGTAGCAAGAATCAGGTAGCTTCCATGGGTTCTATGTTGATTCAGAAATAGGATGGCAGAGGAGAAAAAGCTATTTGTGAATTGTTGAGTGTGTGCCTTCAAGCTTCTGTGCCTCCTTCCTGATAGCAGCAATGAGAAAAAGGCATGACCCAGATGATGGGGGTCCTTAATAATGGATGCCGCTCTTTTGAGGGATTGCTCCTTGAAAATGTCCTGGAGGCCAGTGCTCTTTATGGAGCTGACTGAGTTTACAACTCTCAGCAGCTTATGTCTATCCAGTGCAGTAACTCCCCAACATACCAGATGGTGATACAACCAGCTGAAAAGCTATCCATGGTACATCTGTAGAAATTTGTGAGTGTGTTTGGTGACATACCAAATCTCCTCAAACTGCTAATGAAATATAGCTGCTATCATGCCTTCTTCATAGCTAATATTGAGGTAATCTACCCAATAGTGTCAAAGAGGACACCAGAAGTTTTGAGATACAGTATATAAAGAGAAAAAGAGAGATGAGAGTAAATATCAGATCACTAGAAAATGGCACTAGAGGGTTAGTAATTGGGAACAAGGAAATGGCGGATGAATTTAATAAGTATTTTGCATCCATCTTCACTGTGGAAGACACTAGCAATACAGAGGTACAAGGGATGTGGGAGGCAGAAGAGAGTGCAAATGCTATTACTAGCAAGAAAGTGTTTGGAAAGCTGAAAGGTCTGAAGGGAGATAAGTCACCTGGACCAGATGGGCTACACCACAGAGATAAGAATGGTGGCTGGGGTGGATTATGGAGGCATTTTTCAAGAATCACTAGGTTCTGGCATGATTCCAGAGGGCTGGAAAATTGCAATTGTCACTTCACTCTTCAAAAAGAGAGCAAGGCAGAAGAAATAAAATTATAGTTATGTTAGCCTGACCTCAGTGGTTGGGAAGATGTTGGAGTCAATTGTCAAGGATGAGGTCTCAGGGTACTTGGAGGCAAATGATAAAATAGGCCAAAATCAGCATGGTTTCCTCACGGGAAAATCTTGCCTGACAAATCTGTAAGAATTATTTTGAGAAAATAGCAAGCAGGATGGACAAAGGAGAATCGGTGAATATTGTGTATTTGTATTTTCAGAAGACCTTTGACAAGATGCCACACATAAGGCTGCTCAACAAAATAAGAGCTCCTGGTATCTCAGGAAATATACTAGTATGAATAGAGTATTGGCTGATTGGTGGGAGGCAAAGAGTGGGAATGAAAGGGAGAATTTTCTGGTTGACTGCTGGCAACTAGTGGTGTTCCACAGAGCTCGTGTTCGGACCACTTCTTTTTACGTTATGTATCAATGATTTGGATGATAGGATTGATGATTTTGTGGTCAAGTTTGTGGATGATATGAAGATAGGTGGAGGGGCAGGTAATGTTGAGGAAGCAGTGAGTCTGCAGAAACATTTAAAAAGACTAAGCAAGGACGTGGCAGATGGACTATGAAGATTGGGAAGTATATGGTCACGTGCTTTGATAGAAGGAACAAAAGCATAGACTATATTCTAAAAGGGCAAAAAATTCAATATTCTGAGGTGCAAAAGGACTGGGACTCCTTCTACAGGATTCCCTAAAGGATAACTTGCAGGTTGAGTCAGTAGTGAGGAAGGCAAATGCAATATTAGCAATCATTTTGAGAGGACTAGAATAAAAAAAGCAAGAATATAATATTGATGCTTTATAAGGCACTAGTGAGGTCTCACCTGGATTATTGTGAGCAGATTTAGGACCCTAAGGATGAGCTCACATTGGAGAGGGTTCAGAGCAGGTTCACAAGAATGATTCCAGCAGTGAAAGGGTTATCTGTGAGGCATGTTTGATAGCTCTGGGCCTGTACTCGCTGAAGTTTAAAATAATGGGGGTGGGATCTCATTGAAACTGATAGAATGTTGAAAGGCACAGATAGAGTGGAAGTGGAGAGGATATTTCCTATACTGGGGGAATTTATGGCCACAGGGCACAGTCTCAGAGGAACATCCATTTAGAACGGATTTGAGGAGGAATATCTTTAGCCAAAGGGTGGTGAATCTGAAGAATTAATTACCACAGGCGGCTGTGGAGGCCAACTCATTGAGTGTATTTATGTCAGGGTTTGATAAATTCTTGATTAGTCAGGATGTGAAAGGTTATGGGGAGAAAGCAGCAGAATGAGTTGAAAGGGAGAATGGATCATGATGAAATGGCGGAAAGGACTCGATGGGCTGAATGGCCTAATTTGTTCCTATATTTTATGCTCTTTATAGTCTTAAGGATTTGTCAGGTAATTATAGGCCAATGGTAAGGGGGTTATTGGAGAACATCACAAGAGACAGTATTTGTGTGCATTTGGGAAGGCAGGGGCTGATCAGATAGGACCGGCATGGTTTTGTAAAGGGCAAATCCCACCTCACTATTTTCACAGTGTACTCCAGGAGATAGCTAAAAAAAATGATAACAAGAGTGGGAACTCTTGTCTATATACACTTCAAGTCATTTTACACAATCCTTCATAGAGCTGATCCAATTTGAGTTGGATAATTGGATCTACAGTTGTGTTGGTGATTGGAGGTAGAAGCTAAGATTAAGAGTGAAAAGATGGGTTTTTTTTAGATTGGTCATTTATGTCCAGTAGTGTATCACTGTAGTTTATGATATATATCAAAAATTTTGATGGAAGTCTGCAGATGGCTCAGAATTTCTGGTATTGTGGACAGTGCCTAAGGCCAAAGCAGGATGTAAGTTTGGTTAGAGCATTGACAGATGAAATTTCATCCTGACAAGTGCAACGTGATGTGTTTTGGAAAGTCCAAACCGTAGGGCAGTAAGGAACGTTGGTGAACCAAAAGACTTTGGGTTTCAAGTCCATAGTTTATTTAAAGTGACAACAGACAAAGAATTTACTTTACTTGCAATATACTTGCCTGCATAGTTCAGGATATAGAATGTAAGAAATGGGACATTATGTTGCAACTTTACAAACCACTGGTTGCACCACACTTGGAGTATTGTGCAGCTTTGGTCACAATACACGAGGGAGGATATGCTTCTGATGGAGAGAGTGCAGAGGAGATTTACTAGGTTCTTGCATGGATTTGAGGACTTCAGTGAAAAGAAATGAATGTATATGCTGGGGTTATTTTCCCTGGAAAGACAGAAGCTAAGATGTTCAAAGTATATTTATTATCAAAGTGTGTATACTATATACAGCCTTAAGATTTATCTTACAGGGGACCACGAAACAAAAAACACCAAAAAAGAAGAAATAACATTCAGAACTAAAGTTCGCGAAAGTGAGTTCATAGCCATGAAGCTAGTCAGCACTGTAGCTAGTCCAATAGCCCACTAGTTGTAGGCCATAGTCTCAGTTCAGCGCAGAGATGAATAAAACACACTAAACAGCAAGCTAAACAATGGCCGTTCCTTATCTCTGGCCCTGATACCCAGAACTGCATGAAATGAGAAGGGGCATGATTGGGTAGGCAATGAGAATTTGTTTTTTTTTTATCACGTTAGGGTATCAAAAGGGAGATCAGGCTGGGATACGGTTTATGTGGGAGGAAGATGTTTTAAATAGGATTTGATGGGAAAGTTTTGCTGTTATTTCAGAGAGAGCGATCAATATCCTCATCACAATATCCCCTTTCACATTCTTTTATATTAACAGCAAAATTGGAAGCCTTACAATTTGTTCCTCCTTGCCGTCATTTAATATAAATAACAAATAATGGATGGCCAAGATCCCAAGGACATGCCACTGGTTACATCCTCCAGCTTGAAAAACATCTATTTAATTCAATTCTTCAATTTCTATATGACAGCCAGTTTTCATACATGCTAACACATTTCCTTCAACACCTTAGGCTCCTAATTTATGCATCAGCCTCCCATGTGATGCCTTATCAAATGTCTTTTGTAATTCTAAATACATCACATTTATAGATTCCGCTCTGCCAAATCTCCATGTCACATCCTCAGAGAATTCAAAACAAGCTTTTTTTAAACATTTACTTTTATAAGATCATGTTGATAAGTTTGATTATATTCAGCTTTCTTAAATGATTAGTCATTTTTTCTTTGAATGACTCTGACTCTATTGATGGCAAGATGCTAAACTACCAGGCCTATAGATTCCCACCTTCTGTCTCCCTCTCCTTATAAAAAAGGGAATCACAGTCACCATTTCCCAAAGACATGAGGGGTACAAATGAAAGTGGGCACAGACAAAGGGCACAGAGAGAGAGAGGAAATGGACATGAGAGATAGACAAGACAGGCACCGAAAATAAGCATGGGGGGTGGGTAGAGAGGAGACACGGATGAGGGGAATATGGAGAAGAAATATTTGTGAAGGACATGTGAAGGAATACAGGCAAAGGTGAATGAGGGGAAAAGGGGGAACATAGATGAAAGGATATGGGGAAGGGAAAAATTAACAAGGGTGGGGTCACAATAAGAACGAGGGAATGATAGCTTCAAAACATCCCAAAGTCCTTTGGAAATTTCACAGCTGTACTAGCTCCAGAAAGTTCAAGTGAAGCAAGCAATAAAGTCAACATATGTTTGAGATCTGTTCAGCCATAACATAAAATATTTTATATATATATTATCATACCCAACTCAAACCTTACATATAATGGAATTCCATTGCACTCATATTGAGTTGCATGGTTCTGACTCATGTGTCTGTCTTAATCATTTCAAAAAGCACATCACCATGTTCTTAATCAAATTCAAGGATATCAGAAGGATTTTTTTTTGAAGAAAAGAAATCACACAGGCATGAAGAGATTACAATTGTGTTCTTGTGGCTAAGCCAAGATGAAAGTTAAAAGAAAACAACCTCTCAGTATATTTATTCTTCAATGACAAGAAAGCTTTGTAGCTCTGTTAATAAAAGGATTCATCAAATAGACTGGAACTTTGAAGATACAGCTACTGACCCTACTTCTAGACGGAATGCACCATGTTTCCAATTGATTCCACTAATTCACACTATTACGGGGTAGTAGCCATAGAGACCAAAGGAATAAGGGGGAAACACAAATGAGGGAGACAAGGGGAGAGGAATAGAAAGTGGAAGATGGAATATGCATAGAACTCAACTCGAACCACATTAATGAACATCCAATACATTCTCTGATGACTAATAAGACAACAATTTATTTATGGAGTGAACATCACTGAAGTTGACAACTATACATTTGTAAATGGAAGATTTGAAAAAAAAACTCTCCTTTGGCCTGCCATCATTCACATCAAGGATTTTCAAATCATATGTACAAACACTACAAGAATGGATTTCTTCAATTGCCGATCATCAGTGGTGCTTGCAGAAATGTACTTCTAAATGCAAGGATCTAACATTCTCTAACATCTCCAATCTCTTTGTCAGAGATCAATATGTTTGTATGCAATTATTCTGAATTGGCACCTGAATGATATTGTGACCTGCAGTTGTGCATAACTGAAATAAGGTAGCTTAAAGCAATTATGTTTTCATTCTAATTCTCCTGTGTATCACCTTCATTTCTTTTTCTATCCACTCAATATTTGCCCTTCTAACTTCACACCATAAAAGCCACAACTGCATGTTCCAGCTGAAACAGTAAATTACTTAAAGCATTGCATTTAATTTATTGTATAGGCTGTTCACCACATGCCTGTTGTTTTCATTGCCCAGGACTCTTCCATCAGCCATCTACACCACTCAAACCATTTAATTTTAATTGAGGGAAGAGTTTTAAAAGACATGTTACATTGTGTATTCAATATTTCAGTGAAATATGAGTAATATTGTAAATATATTGTTTGATTGAACATTCTTTGCTTAATGTTATGGGTTCTCTTTAAAAGTGCGTGAATGGCATACATTATCACACAACCACTAAACAAAACTAAGCACACATCTCCCAGCTCTAATTGTTTTCCTGCAATTAGTGTTATGCCTTGGAGTTACAAAACATAACAGTGGCAACAAGGAAGTTTTAACTGAACCTGAGATGACTACCTACCTATTGAAATTCAGCAAGAAGTTAAGAGTTCAAAAAAAAAGGCAGAAAATTGACAAATCCATGGGTTCATAAACAGTGAGAACTGGGAGGTAATAATCATAAATAAACTTCATAAATGAGCAGAAATGGCTGACTACATCAGAAAGGTAGACACCTTCAATTGACAGAAGATATCTAGATATCGTACAGAGTGAACTGAGCACTATTTTGAAGTTGTTACGAACCCCGTAACTGGGTCACTTACCAGCAAAGATAGAGAGGTCCGTTGAAATCTGATGGTACTATTTTTAACAGTATCTATTGATAAAGGGGCACAAAAATGAGATCAATGCAAACATACAGATAATATGTGTCGTCAATACTAAATCTAAAAGCGCGGGTATAATAATAATCCATAAGAAATAGCTCTGTCTAGGGGATAATGTACTGCAAAATGGAAATATAAAAGTCACTGTTATTTCGTTCAAGCTGCAGCATTTTTGGGTTTTGAGAGAGAGAGAGAGAGACGGGTTCAACTTGCCCAGTTCTTTTATGATGCCAATCCTTCAAGTCTTTTAGGAGTTGGTTTCCCCGTTGTTAGCTAAAAGCCAGTCTCCCGTGGTAAAAGCCACCGGTTCCGGGGCAAATGGAATCGAATGCACGTGGCCTCCTCCCTACCGGCTTCCCCTATTACGGGATCGCTAGCATTTCTTCTGGTGCGTCTGAGGGACTGTTCCCACAGACCCTCTTTTATCCTGACTCACAGGGTCTCAGATGTCAGTCAGGTTGGGGGTGATGCAATCCCTCCCTCAACCAGCCCACTTTGCCTGAGGGCTTCCACGTAGCACAGTATTGCAATACACAAGTTTGTCTTCAAGAGACAATGGCCGTGTCCCGTAGCTTTATATTGCCGGGGAACGAGACATTCCGCACGTCTCTCTCTCTCATTTCCTGGGTCTCCTGACCCAAATCAACAGTGATCTTGCGATTTTCACAAAGGAGGGGGCTACAGGCGTAACAATGTCAATGAAATAGCCAATGAAAAGCAAGTGCCAGTTGTGCTGAGTGCATTGAGTGGAAAAACATTCAGTTTGTTTAGAAGTTTGAATGGTCTAACCAAACCATCCAAAATCAGCTTTGCTGATATCATGAAAGTAATGCAGGAACTTTTAGAATTGAAACCGTTGTTTCAAAAGCAGAATCAAAATGAAGGTGACCCCATTTCAGCATACGTGACTGAACAGAATAGATTGTCTGAGCATTGTCAGTTCAGTGACGCGCTTAAGGATGCACTGAGAGGTTGTTTCGTTTGTGGAATCTTACAAGAAAGCATTCGGAAATGGTTCTTAACTGAAGCACAGCTCATGGTTAAAGAAGCAGTTGAAATTGCTGTATCAATGGAAAAAGCAGATAAAGATGCATTTGATTTGCAGACAGGAATGAAAGTAAGTGCGAACAAAATTGTAACGTCTGTACAGAAATCTGCCTGGTTGAACAAATTGCACCACCTTTGAGGCAGGAGCTCACATACATCAGACCAACGCAGATTTAAAAGCAAAACTTGCAGAAAATGCAACTAAGTAAGACACATACAAAAGCATGTCAGGCAGACAAAAATAAATAGACTGTATAGGGTATAGAAAAAGATAAAACGTTGAATTGCAGTTTCAGAAAGGGCTCTGATCTGCATGCTGTTGGTGAAAAGATTGATACTGATGAGACTGACACAGTACTGTGTCTTGAGATTTACAATGTGAAACTGACAGGAGACAAACAATATGGTTTACCCCAGAAGGGAGTGGCAAACTAATTAAAATAGAATTGGACACAACCTCAGCTGTTTCGGTCATGCCACAAAAAAAGTTTGAATAGCATTTCAAAGATATTGAACTGAAGCCTGAAGATATCCAACTAAAAACTTGTACTGGAAAAAAGATAACTCCTGTGGGAATGGCATTCATTACAGTGAAATCCAACAACTGACAAGCGACATTGGGCTCGTATTTGGTAAAAACAGGAAGGCCAGCATTGTGAGGACATGAGTGGCTGAGACAACTACAACTTGATTTGAGATCCATCCACCATTTACATGCCACATCACCTGCATAGAGTCAACTGAAAGAAAATTGAGAACAGTATTGGATAATGCCACAGCAGTGTGAAAGAATGGCACTGAAAAACTCAAACATATCAAGGGTAAAATAATGTTACATGAAAGTGCCACAACCAAGTTTTACAAAGTCCATCTTGTTCCTTATAGCATCTGTGATAAAGTAGCCAATGAACTAGATCTCATGGAGTCTCACGGTTGAATTGAGCACATGTGGAACACTAGTAGTCGCAGTAACTAAGAAGAATAGGTCTCCCAGGATCTGTGAAGATTTTGAGGTCACTATCAATCCAGTACTGAAAGTAGATCAATATCCTCTGTCCAGGATAGAGGATATTTTTGCAAACCTTTCTGGAGGGTAACACTTCAGTAAAATGGACTTAGCTGAAGCCTACCTACAGATGGAGATGAAAGAAGAGTCTCACTATCAACACTCACAAAGAGCTTTGTAGCTATAATAGGCTTATTTTTGGAGTTACATCTGCACCCATGCACCTGCTTTCTGGCAGAAAACTTTGGATTAGATGCTACAAGGCTACCCAGGCACTCAGTATTATCTGGATGGCATCATTGTTACTGGTAAGGATGACAAGAAACATCTTAAGTATCTTAAGACAGTGTTTAAAAAGATTAGAAGATTATGGGCTCTGGGGCTGATGCAAAAAGTGTGAATTCTTTAAACCAAGCATCACCTACAGTGGTCACACTGTCAACACATAAGGATTACACATGTGTGCAGAGAAAATTCTAGCAGTGGTGGATATTGCAATGCCAAAGGATGAGAAACAGCCGTGGTCCTTTTTAGGATTTATCAATTAATACAACAGGAACATTTCAAACCTGGCTACTGTGCTCCACCACTTAAATTCATTACTACAAATTGGGAAGAAATAGCTATGGATAAAGGAGTGTTAAGAGACTTATCAAAATGTAAAGGAAATGGTGACACAGACACTGTACTCACACATTATGAATCACACCATGCAGTGAAGCTTGCCTGTGACACCTCACCTTATGCAGTCATGTCACGTGTTATGAGTGATGGAAGTGAATGCTCCACAGCCTTTGCATCACGTTTCCTTAACACTGCAGGGAAAAGTTATGGACAGATTGGCAGAGAGGTCTTGAGTCTGGTTTGGGGTGTAAAATATTTCAACCACTATTTGCATGGGAGAGAGTTTACCCTCATTACTGATCATCAACCACTGGTGTCCATTTTCATCCAAAGAAGGGTGTTCCACTAACAGCATAGACATAAGAGCAGAGATGGGCTCCATTTCTTGGAAGACACAATTAAAAGATCAAATTCAAATGAACAGCTAATCATGGAAGTGCTTATGGATTTCCCGTTTACCCTTGGGAAAGGAAATAGCTGAAAAATTTACAAATGAGGACAGTCCTCCTGATGTATTCTCCCTAATATAAATCCAAAGTCTCCCTATTAGAGAGAAGATGAATCAAAGGGAGATCAGAAAAGACCCCACGCTATCTCAGGTCGACATGACAACCCAAAATGGCTGCAATGTACATCCAAAATTCTAGATCCCCTATTTTTACCAGTGCTGGGAACAATTTGCCCTTGACATCACAGCTCTACTTTAGTCAATAACCTTCATTACCACCTCGAAAACATCAGTCAAGTTACTATGGCACAACTTACCCTGCACAAAGCTATGCTGATGGTCCCTAATTAAAGAGTGATTTTTCAATTGCTCATAAATCCCATCCATAAGAATCCAGTCCAGTAACTTCCCTACCACTTAGGTGAGATTCACTAGTCTATCATTTCCAGAATTATCCCTATTTCCCTTCTCAAATAATAGAACATTAACTACACACCAATTTTCAGGGACCTCATCAGTAGCTGGAAGACATTGGTCAAGCCCCAGCAAGCTCATCTCTGGCCTCTCTTAATAACCTGCTTTTCCTATTAGGTTTAGGGAACCTACCCACCTTTAAGAGACCCAGAACTACCTCCCATCTCAAAATACCTTTGCACATAAGATCATTCCAGACTGATCTCCCTTTTCACCACATCCTTCTCCTTTGTCAATATAGATTCAAAGTTCATATTAGAACTTCTTTCATATCCTCTGCCTCTAAGCAAATGTTCTCTCCTTTATGCTTGATTGGTCTTACCACTACTTAAGTATTCTCTGGGTCTTGATGTATGTATAGATGCACTGGAATTCTCTTTATTCCTACTTATCAAGGATTTCATGGCCCCTACTGGCTTTCCCAGTCCCCTTCTTAATTTCTTTGCTGGCCTCTTTATCATCCTCAAGGGCTCTGTTTTATTTTACCTACCCAAACCTTACATCCATCTCTCATATTCTTCTGACTAAATTCATCATGCCTATTAACATTCAAGGCTCCCTTACATTGCCATCCTTGTCTTTCCTTCTTACTGAAACATAAACACCCTCTACATGTCAGATGTGAACTTACCCAAAAACAACTGTTCCCAATTAATTCACTCAAGTTCCTCCCTAATAATTTTGTAATTCGCCCTCCTCCAAATTAATACTCCACCACAGGATCCGTATTTACCCTCATCAATAGTCATCTTAAAACTTAAGAAGTTGTGGTTACTTTTGCCTAACTGTTCTCCTACTGACAGATCAGTCACCTGCTCAGGCTCATGACCCATCACAAGGTCTAGTATGGTTCCTCCACTTGCTAGACTAACCACATGCAGATTCATGGATGCACCTAACAAATTCTGCCCCATCTAAACTTCATGCAATAAGGAAGCCCCAGTCTATCTTAGGGAAGATGAAATCACCCACTATGACATCCTTGTTGTTTTTTTCAGCTTTCTATAATCTGCCTGCATACCTGTTCCTTAGTGGTCTGGAGGTTATTCTGGGAGGGGTAGGGGGAGGGTCTGTAGTATAATGCCGTCAGACTGAATACATCAGTGAATGAGCCCTCCATTATGTTCCCTTTGAATGCAACTGTGATATTTTCTGATTAATAACACAACTGTCCCCCACCCCACCCACTCTAGCATTTTACCTTCTTCTCCAATAGATCAAAGAGAATGTGCCCTGATCTACTAGGGGCCAACACTCCCCGGTATTAACAGGCACGTTTATTGTTGCTTAATGAAGTTATCTCAAGCAGAGTATCCTGATCCTCTTTATCCGGCTCTACTGATCGTACAGTGTTCCATCAGGGCTGGTTAAACTACCACAAAATATAAACATTATACATATTTTAGAAAAAGCCAACTATGTTTAATAACCAATTGATAAATCTTGCTTAAGATCAAACCTTTCTTTAAAAAAAAACTCACTTAAATTTTCATTGCTCTAATTACCACAAAATTTATTTGAATGTTCCCTGTCTCATTGCCATTGAGCTTGGTCAAGTTAGTTTCCATCTTTGGAAAAGTGGCTTTGTTTGTCTATTCTCCGTAGTCTCTCATTTGCTAAGCACATGACTTTATGAAAGTGGACTGTTTGTACTGATACATGACAGCATAGCGTGAGATGTGCAGGAAAATGCCTCACAGACATTCATCATAAGATTTTGGAATGAAGTTCAGTGGCCTTAAGGAGTCAACTCATTCCAAATAAAGTTGTCCTCGGCTCATTCCCACTATATAGTTGTGGAGGACAAGAAACATTCAACTGCCTACCTCCCTTTTCACCTCTGATCTTCACACCACAGGAAACATAGATTGAGATATGGTTTAAAAAAATACAGCATCAAAGATGCAGCTCCTGAACTCAAGCACAAGAGGTATTTTTATTTATCCATTTACAGAACATGACCAGCATTTTTCAAAGTCAGGATCTATGCTGCAAAGTGAAAGTAGCGTACTGTTTTTTTGAACTGCTGCTGTCTTTCAAATAGGTATAGCTACTCAGCATTGATGACTGGGGAGATCCAGAAAAGTGATCTTGACATTTTTATTTATATTTTGTTCATAAGTGGGCATTTTGTCATCAAATGGCTCGCCAATACATTTTAGGAGGCAGTTAAAAACCATACTTCTCTGGTTTTGCACAAGAGCAGCAGGTCTATTTCCTTTCTTGACACTGGGGAATCTAATCACTCTTTGCAATATAGAGAATTAAGAAACTACATGTGCTGGAATCTGAATCTCTTGTTGATTACAAGGAGAGACTGAACAAGCTGGGGATTTTTCCATGGAGCAGAAGAGGCTGAGGGATGCTTATAGACGTAGATGAAATATGAAGTACATAGATATGATCTGGATAAGGATAACATCACTTTCATATGAATTGATTTGGCCTCTTCTAGACTTTCTCTCTGTTTATTCTTGTTCTGGTATGGAGTTCCGGAGTTTTTGACACTATCATATACATATAAACTGTTATTATTGCCCATGTTAGTTTAGTTTAATGTTTTTTATCAATATATATTTTTTTTCTTGTATTTTTAATTTTTTTTTCTTTTGATGATTATTCTTACTTTTTTTCATGTATAATTATTATAGGCTTGATTGATTACTGTACTATTTTTTGTTGATATTTTAATAAGATATTGTTATCTTATTATTAATTCAATTTCAAGTCTAGTGCACTTATAACCTATTCATTATTATGTTATGTTTTTTTATATATGAAATTCAATAAAAAGATTGAAAAAGAAAGATAAGGATAACATGGTAATTTAGCAGTTAGTGCAATTGTTTTATTGTACCAACAATCACTGATCAGGGTTCAATTCCCACCAGTGTCTGTGAAGAGTCTGTACATTCTCCTCATGACCATATGAGATAACTATAGGTGCTCTGGCTTTCTGCCACATTTCCAAGCAATCCTTTGCACAATGTGATGCATTTCTCTGTATACTCAGTGGCCACTTTATTAGGTACACTGGCTCATTAATGCAAATATCTAATCATCCAATGACGTGGCAGCAACTCAATACATTAAATTGTGCAGACATGGTTCTGTTGTTGTTCAGACCAAACATCAAAATGGGAAAGAAAAATGGGATCTAAATGACTTCACCTAGGGCACCACAGTAGTACAGCGGTTAGTGCAACACCGTTACAGCTTAGCGCAGCGGAGTTCGGAGTTAAATCCCAGTATCCTCTGTAAGAAAGTTTGTATGTCCGTCACGTGTATGCATGGGTTTCCTTTGGGTGCTCTGATTTCCTCCCACAGACCTACCAGTTAGTAGATTAATTGTTTATTATAAACTGTCCTATGAATAGACTAGGGTAAAATCAATGGGTTGTTGGCTGGCCTGGAAGAGCCTGGTCCACACTATTTCTTTGAAATAAGAAAAAACAAAATAAAAAATAAAAATTGGTGCCAGGCAGGGTGGTTTGAGTATCTGAGAAACTGCTGATCTCCTTGGATTCTAAATAAGTTCAAAGTTAAGTTATTTCCAAAGTATTAATACACTCAGTGGCCACTTTATTAGGTACACCTGACATGCTCATTAAATTAAATATCTAATCAGCCAATCATGTGGCAACAACTCAATCCATGAAAGCATAGGGACATGGTCAAAAGATTCAGTTGTTATTCAGACCAAATATTAGAATGAAGAATAAACATAATCTTTGTGAATTTGACCATGGAATAGTCTCGAGTTTACAGAGAATAGTGGAAAAACACCCAGTGAGCAGTAGTTCTGAGGGCAAAAATGCCTTGTTAATGAGAGCACCCAGAAGAAAATGGCCAAACTGGTTCAAGCTGATAGGAAGGCAACAGTAACTCAAGTAACTATGTGTTACCACAGTAGTGTGCAGAAGGGCATCTCTGAATGCACATGAAGATCCCTGAAGTGGATGGGCTACAGCAGCAGAAGACCACAAGCATACATTTAGTGGTTACTTTATTATGTCGATAAGATACCTAATGAAGTGGACACTGAAAACATGTTTCAATGTAATGTTTGACAAATAAAGCTAATATTTAAGAAAACAGTCACAATCTTTTTCCAAGGGTCGGGGAGTCCAAAACTAGAGGGTGCAGGTTTAAGAGGAAAGGGAAACGAAATAATTGTGACCCAATAGGCTGAATTTTCCAGATGTAAGCTGGTAGACAAATGAAATGAGCTACAAGAGAAACTGGTAGAGAAGGGTCCAATTACAATGTTTAAAAAACATTTAGTAATATACAGTTTTAAATTAATTTTTAGCCAAAGGCAGAAGAGTGGTCCAATGCGGCTTTTTCTACGTTGTGTATGATGGCATTCAAACCCTTATTGTCTGATCCATTAGCCCATGCTTCTGGATTGCTCATTCCAGTCATTAACTGCCAGCCCACCAATCCACACAGCCAAAAATCAACACCAGTGGTATTGAATATTATTTTTAAAATCTCAGTCTGGTCTTTGGCAGGAGGAGCATTTTTCACAGGAACTGCTAGCAGGACGTGACTGGTTTTCTCATTGCACAATAGGTAAGTGTACTGAATTACTGTCCAATTTTCATTTCTCCTAATTACTGGGTAGCCACTCTCCAAATTCAAGGTCAGCAACTATCTCACCCTCTCCCTACCTACCTTCCCATCACAAAGCGCATTTACAATGCCCTGTTAATATATAAAGCACTAAGACAACTCATCAGATTTTAGTATAGTGGCAATTAAGAGAACAGTGATTCAACTTAAAATATCACTGGATTTACGTTATTGTACATCACCTACACACAGAAAGACCTTGCATTGGAGAAACAGTAAAGCACAGACTATACAAATTATTGTAAGAAGGCAAATATTTACAGATTTTATGTATGATATATGTATATACATACATACACACACACATGCACACACTGCAAATGTAAATCTAATTCAAAAATCTGAATTATTATGTTCCTCTTCAAACAATACAATAAAAATAGCTTATAAGTTCAGTATTGAGATCAGTCTAAAAGGTGGGTGAGGGTCAACAGAACAGACAGATAGGGCTGAAGTTTATGTACTTGCCAACTAGACGCACATGGTAATAAAATAAATAGAGCAGGTGATTTTGTACTCATGAGTTCTTAAATGACGTAGTTTTCCAAAATTATTGTTCTAACAATCTCAAGCTGAAAGTCTTAGTTTTTCAGATTTGTTATCCCGTTGTTTCAGAATGTAATTAGTACTGAAAATCATAAAATGTGTTTTTTTTTGGTATTATTACACGTTCCTTGTCAGAGAATGTACAGTAAAAAAACATTAATTCTACCACTCTGTTCAGATTTTAGTACCTATTTGAATTTGTTTTTAAATTCCTCCTTTATTCTTCATGTGGCTGAGTAATTTTGTGTAGGATAACTATAATTTTAATTGGCAATCTGATTACCAAATTTAGTACTGTGAGCACAGTAGCACTCAATGATCATGTGTTGCACTGTGAGCTGCAGACATATAGAGACTACAAGGCAAATCCAGTGATAACAAAATGATGTAAACACCCTGATTGATCTCATGAATGACAGGCCTTCAATGCAGAGGCTTGTCCTAACCAGGGGTTTGTTGCTTCTCCTTTACAGGGATTCAGTCAGCAAGCGTAGCGATAAAAGATTCAGTTTCAGTTCTCTCACATTTCAGCTCCCTCTGACCTCTTCCACCACATTGCTCTCCCACATCATTGTGAGTGCAATTTGGAGGCATACTGTCTATCTTGACGTGGCTTTATATAGCCCTTTGGCCCAGCTTCTCCCTGTCAACCAAGATGCCCATCTAAGCTAGCCCTATTTGCCTGTATTTGCCCCATATGCCGCTAAACCATTCCTATCCATCTAGGCATCCAAATTATGTGCAGGATTACAGATGCCAAGCATCAACACTCCACAGCCTCAGACCAAACTCCTATATAATGTTGCTACAATGCCTGAGAGACTCTGAGGACTCTTCAACCTGCTTGCCTGGAGAGCCTCATTTTGATAAAATTTTACTTGGACAGACATATTGTGACCCTCTGTTGGTCATGTTCGACCATGGATTTTGTATTCTAGCTATCCATGTTTTGGTGCAACACCATCTGTGCCTGACTGGACCAATACAAGAGGGGCAGTCTCTGGTGCAAAGGTTGCATCTATAAATGGTCTAAGCTCTGCCAGAGACAGAACATAGAAATCTACAGCACATTACAGGCTCTTCAGCCCACAACGTTGTGCCGAACATGTAATCTACTCTAGAAACTTCCTAGAATTTTCCTAGTGCATAGCCCTCTATTTTTCTAAGCTCCACGTACCTATCTAAGAAGCTCTTAAGAGACCATATTGTATCCGCCTCCTCCACCACCAGCAGTAGTGCATTCCACGCACCCGTCAGTCTCTGTGTGAAAAACTTACCACTGACATCCCCTCAGTACCTATTTCTAAGCACCGTAAAACTATGCCCTCTCATGTTCGCCATTTCAGCCCTGGGAAAAAGCCTCTGGCTATCCACACGATCAATGCCCCTCATCATCTTATACACCTCTATCAGGTCACCTCTCATCCTCTGTCGTTCCGAGGAGAAAGGCCGAGTTCACTCAACCTATTCTCATAAGGTATGCCTTCCTATCCAGGCAACATCCTTGTAAGATGCAGCGTTCCTTTCTAAGGGCCCGTTTGTCTTTTGCCACTTTCAACAAATTTTCCTCGGCTGACTTATGGTGTTGTTTCAGAGTGCATCTCCATGTGGTGCAGTCAGCTACAAGTTCTTCCCAGGACTCAACGTTGATGTCCAGCGCCTTCACCTCCCACTTGCAGACTTTGTTGCAGGCAGCCAGTGGCTGATTTGCCTGAAGCCAGCTCACTACAAAGGATGTCTTTTGGGATACAGCCATCCTACAGACAGTAAACATGGCCCAGCCAGCTCAGCATGTGCTGCTCTAGCAGGGAGTATATGCTAGGGAGGCCTGCATGAGAGAGAAACTCAGCTTTGGGTATTCTGTATCTCCAGGAGATGCAGGCCTGTGGGAAGCAATCCAGCAAGCTCTGTATATGCTGCACAGTGTGGGTTGTGATTGCTGCATCATCAGTAACAGCAGGCCTCTGATCAAAGCCTTGTGCACTTTGCTTTTGGCTCTCAGGCAGATGAGGTTAAAAAGCCTGCCATGTGATCTAGTGCGGGGGTAAGTCCTCTTTGTTGCAATGCCAAATATGTGCTTCAGGAGGAGGGCAAGGAGAATGCTGACAAGTGTTAGGGCAAGAACACAGTCACGTTAAATGCTGCTGATATGTCAAAGGGCTCCAAAGAGCTGCCAATGCACTGTACAGTCCCCTTCATGTTGTTGTGGAGGGGTTTGATCATGCCCTGTAGTCTTGGTGGGCAGCCCACTTTATCAAGGATCTGAAAATGCCTTGGTGAGATTAATAAATGCAAGATGAAGGGGCTTTTTTGTTCTCTACACTTCTCCTGGAGTTAGCAGAGAGAGAAAAATCATGCCTACAGTTAACCTTAAAGCACGGAAGCAACTCTATGTTTCCAGATAGACACAATCAGCCAACTTCTGTAGGTAGATCAAGAAGACTTAGGCTAAGACTTTGCCAACAACATTCAATGGAGAAATGCCATGTAGTTGTTACGGTTGATTCTCTCACCATTGATTTTTGGAGAGGGAAATGATCTTGGCGTCTATCATATCCTGTGGTACAGTTCCTTCCTGCCAGCACTGACAGAGGACTTCATGTAATGGGTGCAATAGGATAGTCATGCAGTGCTTGATCAGGTCTGAGGGAATCCCATCATTGCCTGATGCCTTCTCTGAGGTCAAGCTGCTGATGGCCTTGCTGAGCTCCTCTAGGGTCATCTCTGCATCCATTGTTTGCAGGCACTCAGTGGCTTGGATAAACATAGAATCAGATAACCAGAAATAGGTCTTCACTCAAAAACATGCAAAATTTGGCAGGGAGCTCTCAAAACAATATTCCTTTGATAAAAATGAAGAAAGTTAGGCCAAAACCTGGAGCCAAAATTTCAGCAAAGGAGTCTGGAGCAGTTAATCGAGTGAAGCCAAAGCTGTTTTCATCAGGCCTGCTTGGAATCACAAAGCACATCTCTTAGAACTAAGTGCTGTGAGAGTAGATATTCAATGGCTCCTGAATTCCTGAGAGTCTGCTGCTCACACTTACACCTAAAAGCTTCTGAGAAAGAAAAGGAACTTAAAGTCAATTCTTTCAATGTTTATGCAATGTAGCTACATATAATGAAAAAATTATTCTGTAACAATGGCCAAGTTACAGTTAAAATTCAGTAAAACTGCACTTAAGGACCACAGTACAAGTTGCTCAAACAGAAAATGTTGGAGGAATTCAGCAGGTCAGGCAGCATCTATGGAAATGAATAAACAGTCGACATTTCAGACTGAGACCTTTCTTAGGTCAGGAAAGGAAGAGGGTAGACAAGAGAATGAAAAGGTAGGGGGGAAGGGAAGGAGGATAGCTGGTGGGTGGTAGGTGAGGACAGATGGAACCCTATCCCTGCTAGAATGGCAAGTGGATGGGGAAAGAGCAGACGTCTGTGAAGAGTAGCCATGGACATTTGCATGGGTCCCAACTATGACTGCCTATTTGTCGGCTACGTACAACAATCTATGTTCCAAGCCTAAACTGGTGACCATCCCACATTTTTCCTGTGCTGCATCAACGACTGCATTGGCGCTGCTTCCTGCACCCATGCTGAACTTGTTGATTTCATCCACTTTGTCTCCAGCTTCCACCCTGCCCTCAAATTTACCTGGGCCATTTCTGAAACCTTGCTCCACTTTCTTGATCTTACTGCCACTATCTCTGCAGACAGCTTATCCACCAATGTCTATAATAAACCCACTGACTCCCACAGCTACCTAGACCATACCTCTTCCCACCCTGTTACTTGTAAAAATGCCATCCCTTTCTCTCAATTCCCCCGTCTCTGCCGCATATGCTCTCAGCATGAGGCTTTTCATTCTCGAACGAGGGAGATGTCCTCCTTTTCAAAAAAGTGGCTTCCCTTCCTCCACCATCAACGCTGCCCTCAACCACCTCTCTTCCATTTCATGCATGTCTGCTCTTAGCCCATCCTCCCTCCCTCCACCCTACCAGGGATTGGTTTCCTTTTGTCCTCACCTACCACCCCACCAACCTCCGCATCCAGCATATAATTCTCTGAAACTTCCACCATCCCCAACAGAATCCCCACATTTTCACCCCACCCTCCACTTTCTGCTTTCTACAGGGATCGCTCCCTCCCCATTGAACTCCCCCGCCCCCCCAGGCATGTATCCTTGCAAGCAGGACAAGTGCTACACCTGCCCCTAGACCTCCTCCCTCACTACCATTCAGGGTCCTAAACAGTCCTTCCAGATGAAGCAACGTTTCACCTGTGAGTTTGTTGGGGTCTAATACTGTGTCCAGTGCTGCCGGTGTGGCCTGTATATCGGTGAGACCCGATGTAGATTGGGAAACTGCTTTGGTGAGCATCTACGCTCTGTCTGCCAGAAGAAGTGTGATCTACCCAGGGCCACGCATTTTAATTCCACTTCCCATTCTGATATGACTATCCATGGCCTCCTCCACTATCGGGATGAGGCCACATTTTCCTTAAATTCCCTTTGGGGAGCCTCCAATCTGATTTCATGAATATTGATTTCTCGAATTTCCAGTAATGCCCCCACACCCCCCTTTCCTTCACCATTTCCCATCCCTTTTTCCTTTCTCACTTCATCTCCTTGCCCTCCCATCAACTCCCTCTGGTGCTCCTCCCTCCTTTTCTTTCTTCTATGGCCTTCTATCTCTTTCACCTAGACTTTCCAGCTCTTTGCTTCATCCCTCCCCCTTCAGGTTTCACCCATCACCTTGTGTTTCTCTCTCCCCTCCCCCCTTTTCAAATCTACTCAGCTTTTTTATCTCCAGTCCTGCCGAAGGGTTTCAGCCAAAAATGTCTGCCTGACTTGCATACACATCCATAGATGCTGCCTGACTTGCCACGTTCTTCCAGGATTCTATGTGTGTTGCTCGGTGTCTCATGCCTGGGCATGTCTGCACCACCCCCAAAACCCTGCTACTCCTGTTCTGCCACCTGCCCCTCACCCCTCCTGTGGCACCCTCCTCACTATTCCCAACACCACTTTAAAAAGATAGTTACAGGGTTCCACTTCCCAAAGAAGCAAATTATCCAAAATATTTGGTTGAGGGATCAGTTCAATTGCATCCCTCAAATCCCTTGAATTCCAAGTACAGAACAAAATTCACCGTAACATTTTAAACGTGATGTTCATTCCAATCACCTGAAGCATGCATCATGACAATATCATCCAGGAAATTAGGGTGGTGTCTGCCTGGGGCTTAATCACTGCTGGAGTCAAACAAACAATTCAAAACAAAGTAAGTTCACAATAAAGTTAATGGAAACAAAACTATTCCAATGACATTATTAGTGACAAATAAAGACTAATAGCATATTTAAAGTCAAAATATGCCATTCTGGGTCCATGAAAACTCACTAAAGTCAGCAAATTAGAGGGGATTGAATCGATTTAAAAACCTCTCAACTTCTTTGTTATAATTGTACTAAGAACTTTTTTCTGGAGCCTTTCTCACTTCCCCTACCCTCATGTTGTCCATTACAAACTGCAGTTTGTCCTTCACGACATGCTGATGATCTGCAGAAGTTAATATGTTCCTCGGTAGCTCAGAAGACACGCATCAGCATTTCCAAATACCGATGCTCATGTATACAGGAAATACAGAACTCTTTGCCACAAAACTTTCTGTACTTTGGTGAAGGTACTCTCACAGTGTATATTACAAAATGTAACAACCACTAAGAAACTCACAAGGAAAGTACTGTTTCACAGATCCAGTCCCTTAAACTGAACCAGGCTAGTTTTATGCACTCGTAATCAAAATGCTGAAGAAATGTTCATTCAATCTTCAGGCTTTGAGCAGGATGTCACCATTAGTAAGTGGCAAAGAGGATATCTCTCAAGGTAATGCCACTTGCCATTAAGTCTACACTACACTAAAACAATCCCTGAGATTCCTGAACCACTTGAGAAATCTTTGCTTTTATTCCTCCTGCATGCTGTATTCTGCAGTCACTAACATCAAATGTGCATACCTTCTGATCCAAATTGGGCTAATATACAAGTTACTCTTTGCCAATACTGAAGACTAGAATCAGAATTATTATCACTGACATCTGTTGTGAAATTTGTTGTTTCGTGGCAGCAGTACAATGTAATACATAAAATAGACTATAAATAAGAAATATATATTAATAATTAAATATGAATTGCAATACAAGAGCAAAAAATAGTGAGGTAGCGTTTATGGATTAATTGTCTGATGCTGAAGGGGAAGAAGCTGTTCATAAAACAGCTGTTCTTGTTCCTGCACCTCCTCTCTGATGATGGCAATAAGGAAAATGCCATGTCCTGAGTGGTGGGGATTTGGAAGTCATGATAAAGCAGGGATAACCTGCAGCAGTTGTAGTCAAATGAGACCGTTGAAGTGAGATCATTAGAGAAAGCTCTGCTAATTATAGTCAAGGTGGACACAAAAGTGTGTACTCAAGCCAAATGAGTGAGGCCTCTACAGTGAGACTTTTCCAGAAAGGTCTTCTTGCAACATAGCAATCGTTTATACATTAGGGGGTTCCAGAGATAGACAAGATAACAAATGAATGTGAAACATACCCAACAACTAAGACTCTATTTCCTTTACTAACTTCAATATATCATTAGCAGTCCACTTGAAGCTTTGATTGACTTTAACACCTCTACTGTGAATGGTAATTGATCTTGCAAGTAAGGAATTCAAACAATGATCAATATCCATAACTGATAGGCTAATTCTGTATAAAGTAGGAATTTTCTGTTCAGATTTCAGAACAGTGTGGGTGACAGTGGCCATGCTGTTCTCTCTGGGCACAAATAAATAAAAAGAATGCTCGAGTCATCAGAGTACATGTGTTCTGGACCCAGTTATTTAGTTATTTTATTATCAGTAATGACAGTTACTTTGTTTATAAATGACATAGTGACAGGGATTTGGAAACAAGCTCAAGTGTCCAAAGTGTAAAGAAAATCCTGTCTATTTTCTTCGACCAAACTCTTCAAAAGGAAAAAAAAGAGCATTTCAGACATTTCCAGTAACATTGAAGGATGAAATAACTGAACATTTTGAGAGGAAATATAGCACTAAACAGTATACATGGATTTATGAAAGGGAAAATCATGTTTCATTAATGATGGATGTCACCTTTTCGAAGCACTGCCTTTTGAAGATGTTCTCAGTGGCAAGGAGGCTGGTTTTCAACTTGTGAAAAGTGACAAGAGACATGGGTCAATGTTGGAAGAGAATATCTGAGGAGTCACTTTTTCACTGCTTAGGATATCGTCTGGAAGGCGGCAAAACATCAGGTCATGGAATAAAGGAGCACATCCTCCTGATGCCAGTGTCCCTGTTCATACCTAAAAATCCTAGCTCAGAATCCATTGTGGTAATTGGTTGCTGACACCTTCATTTCTGATAAAATAAGCCTCTTATCCGTCAAGAAAAAGAATGGTAAATAACCCCTTTGGTTTTGTGTCAGTGATTGTTTTCCTTTTCAATCAACCATACAGGGCATTCATGTTAGCCCTTTGAAACCAGCACTCAGTTTGTCCCATTGCCCCATTCACAATATCCTGAAAAATCTTCCTGTGCATGTGTATTCCTAAATCCTTTATGAACTTTGCTCCTCAAGCTGTTGCACATCCTTCTAGATCATTCCTTGCATTAACTTCTCATTTCCCCATGTCCTGTAGCAAATCATCTTTATCAAAACCACTATTTCAGAGCAGGTATATTAATCTTTCACTGACAGATTACAATATACAAGTATCTTTGGATAATTAGTAAATCTCTTATCCTCTCCAAATCTGTCCTCTATGAGGGACATAGAATCAAAAGTCAAAAGTCAGTGAAGGCTTTTCAGTGCATTCCTCCATTTAAAACTGCTTTTGATCTGATATGCCATCTTTTCGCGATGCCCTATCACCTCTACAGCTTGTTTATAAATGGTGTAGTAACGGAGATTTGGACACATTGCTCAAGTACATTTCCGAAGTGGAAAGAAAATCCCATTCATTTTCTTCATCAACCAAACCCTTCAAAGAGAAAAAGAGGGCACTTCATACATTTCCAATAACACTGAAGGATGAAATAACTGAACATTTTGAGACAAAATATAGCAATAAACCGAGCATATATGGATTAATGAAAGGAAAAATCATGTTTGATTAATCTGCTGCAGATGAAAGATGTGCGTGGAATAAATAAGGGTGAAACAGAGATGTGGTGTACTTAGATTCTTAGAGGATGGTGAATGGGGTTGCGGAGAGACCGAGCAGAAACTTGATGGTACAAATAATCTCTTCCTGTGTCATTAAAGAACAGAAATTATGATGCCACTGTTGATGTGGACAAAAATGCAGCAAATAGAACTGAGAGTTATCAGAAGAAAGCAGAAAATATGAATAAATAGAGCTCTCTCAGAGTAAGGGAAGATTATGATGAGCTGGGAGCAGCAGGAACTGTTGCTGGGGCCCCAGGCATTCATCAACTACATCACTAATTTGCCTGAGGGGAGGAATTGTCTGTTTCTAAGATGGCTTTGATACTAAAATAGGTGGGATTGTAAGCAGGGAGGATACAAGGAGGATATCAAGTAGTTGAGAACATTTAGCAAATCACACGCACACAAAAGCTTCTCGGCCTTTTGGCTAAGACTGAGTGTAAATCACAATAAACTTGAAGGGGCATAAAGTATTTTTCCAGGGCAGCAGACTTTGGCATTAGAGGTCACAAAGCTGTATTTGAGGGGAGAATTTATAGGAGGCCCAAGGATTAAATTTTTACATACAGAAGGGTGATGATTACCTGGAACAAACTACCAGAGATAGTAATAAGGGAAGACACAATTACAATGTTTTAATGACACAAGATGATAGTTGAATTATGCAGATTGGATAGCGTCTGTGGAGAGAAATAAGAAGTCGACATTTTTGGCCACGAAGCTTCATCCCAAAAATTAGTTTGAAATATTGATTCTTTTTTCTGCTCTCTATAGATGCTGCCTGACGTGCTGAGTTTCTCCAGCATTTTGTGTGTTTTACTCTGTATTATCAGCTTCTGCAGAATCTCTTGCTTAAAAGACATTTGATTAGATACCCAGATAGGAAAAGTTTGCAGTTAAGTATAATTAAAACAGATTGGGGCCATTGGCATGGATGAGGTGGGTCAAAGGATGCATTTCCTTGCATGCACTGATATGATTCTAGCACTGATATGATTCTATGACTGCAGCAGATAGAGCACACTTCGAAAAATGCAAGGTCACCTACTTTGGTGTAAAAAACAAAACGTTTTATGTACAAAATCGGTGAGAGTAGATGCTGTTAATTTCAAAGGTACCGTGCTACATTTGTTCAAAAAAAAAAAAAAAAAAAGTCATTGAAAGGTGAGTTATATGTGTTGGAATGGTTTAGGAATTCAAGTGATACATTTGTTTTTATTTCATTTGAATGATCTCTCCCTCCCTTAGTCTGTCAGAGGTTGATAGGGAGATCTGGGTTTGCAATTTATGGATTGAACTACAGTTCAATTGGACTCCTGCAGTTTTATGTTTTTATATTCTGTGTTTTCACCCTTCTTTCTTGTTACCAGTTGCACAATTTGTTTGCTTTTGCTTCTGGGGGTCAGGTTGATGTACTTGTTGCCATATGCATGATTTGTTTCTTTTGTGCATGGGGGGTGTTGATGTTCCTCTTGCCATCTGGCTGATTGTTACTTTTTTGTGTGGAGGGGGGCTTGATGTTTTTTCATTGAACAGCTTCCATAGTTTTCTGTATTTCATGGTTGTCTGAAGAAGACAAATTCAGAGTTGCATTCTGCACACATACTTTGATAAAAAATGCACCCTGAACTTTGGAACTACAATATCTTATTTCAATTTACATAAGACTTTAAAAGAGAGCACACCTGTTGTGTTGGTGTACAATTTTCATCTCTTCCCTTCAAATATACAGAGAGTCAATAGTTCTCCCTTCCTGGTTGATTTGTCTTGTCCAAACCAGAGCAATGAGTCCATCCTTTTGTGGTGTTCATTCTGAATGATGTGCATCAGCCAGTTCTAAATTCTAGGAAGAGACGAGCATAAACTTGCAAGCATGCACACACTTTTGAGCAGCCAAATGCTGGAAAGAGATAAGGTATATAGAAACAGGCAAATTTAGTTCTTATTCCAGGTGAGGTGAGAGCCTCTCTCAATCAGAGTTGACAATGGATATTGTGTCTTAGCTGTCTAGATATGCAAACCTGCGTTGTATGATATGGAGAGCAAGCTGTTGTCCACGTAGCAACCTCCCCCTCTCCACGCATCTGATAAACCCAAAGGAACGGCAGGGACTGCAACAGTTTGGTAACAGCAGTGTTGCAAGGTTTGCCAGTCAGCATTGAATTCAATATAGGACTGCCCTGGGGAATCCAGCTCTGGATTTTTCCCTTGGGGTTTATTGCTGAAGTCTTCCCCATGAGTGGGTATAGCCATAAGGCAGCAGAGGTTTGAGATCAGAGTTTTCCATCTCCTAGTTAAGCTGCCAACCATAGCTGGTGATCTGCATCTATCTGAAGCGACTGGTTTTAATCTGCCTTTACCCCTTCTGCTATCAGTAGAAACAGACCTGCAGGGCATAGTAGCTAAGCTACATGTGAAGACCAAGAACTGGACTTGGTTGTCAGGCTATTTGAGGTGCACACCATTGGGAGCATTTAATAGGTAGTGGGAGCTTGTCCCCATTACCATCCCCAGCTCTAACAACCTCAAAGAACTAGAAAGTCTTGGGAAATAGATGTCAGCAGAAGCAACAGACTAAATGACATGGCCAACATCATCTAACTCAATACAAGCAAGTGACTGAAGCTTGGAGTTCTGTTGTGGCTTTTGCACCATTCTGACAGAAGTGAGTGATCCCTTAAAATGGTTGTTTGAAAACATTCCACATTTTTTGGAGAGCTATTGCCATTCAGAACCAGTTATATTGGGAATCATATTTCACTTCAACCATCAAATCAGTTAGACAGATGGTTTATTACATTCAAACAAATCAAGGATACTTTTGAGTATTCCATTCCTCTGGTAGAAATGGGTTAAAGCAGATATATTTCAGTGTGAAATCACATTACTGTATATCTTTTAGATTT
Source organism: Hypanus sabinus (assembly GCF_030144855.1). NCBI lineage: Eukaryota > Metazoa > Chordata > Chondrichthyes > Myliobatiformes > Dasyatidae > Hypanus > Hypanus sabinus. The sequence continues at coordinate 46,702,721 of NC_082724.1, read as the reverse complement.
TTTTCCTTCTAAATATTTAAACTGCCAACTTTTACACAAATTGCATTAACAATTTCAGCTTGAATAGTCAATCTAGGCTCTTTCACTAGATACAGAGGAAATAATTTATATTACCATGAGTAAATGCCAGGACTTGCTTAAACTATACCAAATTATGATACTGTTTGAACTGCCAAAAAATTTGGGGAATAGTACAAAGTACTGAATGGATGAAGCTCAACTTTGTCTTCAGTTTCATTTCACTCAGAATCCTGTATTTTTAAGGGAGCTCTACTGATCTACATGCTAACAACTGTTTCAAAAGAAATATGGAATTGGCATGGTCATGATTCTATTCATCCTTGACCATAACTAATGCTGGATGGATATCAGATATCTACCCTTATAAACCTGAAAGGCAAAAATAGAATTTAAGCCTATTACATTAAAAACTATTGCATAAAGCAGACACACAAAAAAATGGCCCATTCTCCCGAATTGGTCCATGCTGCTTTTAAATACCACGGATATCTTTCCATTCCAATTTCCACATGAATTTTCCATCTAACTTGTGATAGGGTTCTGTTTATGAGAATTGTTTGTAACCTGAATTTTTGATAAGTCAGAAATAAGTAGAACTGTGAGTAGGAGAGGATTGCGGAAACAACTGTGATGAGAGAGCGTGCAGGTGCACCAACCAGCCTCACTAAGTGAACAAGTGAGTCTCATCTGCACTCACAGCTCTGCTTGGCTCAACCTAGCCAGTTGTTGCAGCTCTCGGGTTGAGAGAGAAGGCACATTCCCACAAACCAAAAAGATGTGTGCAACCCCACAGCAGTGTGCAACTCCTCCTCCTCCATCCTGGCAGTCTCCCAAATACTTGTTCATATGCAGAGTATTTGGAAGTCCACTGTTCATTTCTCAGGGAAGGCCTGTATTAGAAAATGTTTCCCATCTTTTGGCAATCAAGTAAATATCCTGGGGACTAAGCAATGATTAGCTTTGTACATGAATGGATTGGGATCACCATAAGGCATCACTCTTTCAGACACAAGGCTTACACTACCCCACCTAACAGCAAGAATTAAATTTTTAACAGATCAATAGCTTATTGTAGCAGCTGCTTAATTAAGAAATTTGACAAGTCATTCTTTGCCATTCTCCTCTGACCCCACATTTCCTCTATTTCTGACTGGCTGGATACAAACAATCTTTTGAATATCACCAGAAAAATCTGCAGTCAACTCTGAGAGGTCAGATTTGACAGAATGCTTGACGACTTAAAGGCACAGGCACCAGTTTTAATCTTACACATACTTGGTAGCAGCTGACTTCATTCACCCCCAGCTACCTAAGCCTCAAGTACAGCTTCCTCAGCTGCTGCCCTGAGGATAAGTGATTCAACCCACTGAGGAACATAATCAGTCATTATATCTTCTATGCATCTTGATACACTGGCTAATGTTTCAACTGTCTTTAAACCAACAGATATAGCTTTAAGAATATTCGAACTTAATTTCAAAGCCACTACTGCAAAGATGTTTTTTTTAAAGAAATATTTCAAAGTTGTAAGGTATTAAAATGTCTCCTGTTCAAATCACTACAAAGCTCATACATCATGGGAGGCTAATCCCATCTACCATGAAAGAGATCAGGACGTCTGATGAGCTAAAATTGTTGCTTATAATTCTGTGCACAGAAGCGTAAGCACATGGAGGCACAGGGCTTACACAATGCAGCAATGACATCTGTTTCCCCTGTGGATGTACTGTTGAAAGTATCCTAACTAGTTGCATCATAGCCTGGTATGAAAATTGAAATGTGTGGGAACATCATCTGCAGAGAATTGTGGGCTCTGCCCAGTACTTCAAGAGCACATCCTTCCCCGTCTTTGGTAGTATCTGCCCGAGGCACAGCCTCAAAAAGGCAACCTCCATCTTCATTCCCCCTTCCAGGTCATGCCATCATTTTGCAGCTACCACCAGGCAAGAAGTACAGAAGTAAAGTCCCATAACATCAGATTCAAGAACAGCTACTTCCTTTCAACCATGAGCTACCTCACAAGTCCTTAATCATCACTACAGTTTAACAATGTCATGACCATTTTGATCACTTTGCAGTAAAATGAACTTTATTTTGTTCCAATTGCTTCTTCCTTATAAAAAGTGTGTTTATTTAGTGGATGCTACTTGTATGATGCTGTGTGCCTGTGATGTTGCTGCAAGGTCTTTTATTGCCCCATTCATACTTGTAATAATACAATAAAATTAATTTTATTTTAATATCACTTCCTCAAAACTCTACAGCAGCATAGCTTGATGCAAGACTTAGTCGGAGATCCAACCATAATGCTTCCATTGATTTTCAAGTTCTTTACTCTACCTTGTGCTTCCATCTTCTGGCAGGCTGGAACATAAAGGCTCATCCACAGTACCATCCCACTTTCCCCCACACACCCACTCTGATTCCAAATGGTTGCCTGGCCAAGTATTCTTCCAGCTTCACCTTGCATCACCTAGTTTTGCTACTTCCTCTCCTCACACATCCCCCTCATGTTATTTGACTAGGTTGGTGCAGTTCCAAGGAGCAAGGTAGGAACTTGGAGGCTGGTGGTAGACGAATACTGGCAGTCCCTCAACAGGGCAGGTACACCCACCCTGTTCAGACACAAGTGATTAATACTCAGACAGTACCAAGAAGGGCTTTCACAACCAAGGGTAACTTCTGAATAAAACACATGTTGGATGCTTGTCAGGCAACCTTGTGTAAGAGGATGCACTGATGTATACTCTCAGACTAGCATGATTCCATTGTGTATGGATAAGGTTCCAGAAGTAATATGAAGCATGGATACCTGTTTGTTCATGTACTCTCAGCATATCCACTGTGGAACCCATTAGGCATTTAGAAGTGAGTGGAGACAAAGAACTTGGACATGTCGTGACTTCTCGAAATTTGTGAAGCTTGCCCAAGTTTCACATTGCAGGCACAAGTTTGATCAAAGTGTAGTATTCATTTTGGGGCAGCCCAGGGGAGCAGCAGGAAGAGCTGCTGGTTCACAGCTCTAGTGAGCCAAGTTTAGTCCTAACCCCCAGTGCCGTCTGTGTGATTCACCTTTCTGCATGGCTTTCTTCTGGGTGCTGCTACTTCCCGCATCCCAAACTACTGTAGGTTGGTAAGTTGTTCAACCACTAAATGACCCCAAGTGCATAGCTGAGTGGTGGAATCTGAAGAAGCTGACAGGAGTGTGAGGAGAATAAAATGGAATTGGTGCAGAATTAGTGTAAGTATGTGCTTGATGGTCAGCATGGGTTTACTGGAGTGAAAGGTTTGTTTCTAGACTCTGGCTCCATTCACAAACCCATTTCTCATTCCACAAATTTACTGTTTTTCAACAGCAGGTGAACTAAACCAAACTATCATACTTACCCTGAAGTTAACTCTTCTGTATGTATACATATATCTAAGAGTATAAAAGATAGTCTTATAAAAATACACTATATATGTATCTATCATCTGCTTTATACCTATGGATGGTTCATTAACAGGTAGAATGTGGCCCAATAACATTCTCCTACAGGCTCTCAGAAGCTTGCATTTCACTATAGACATCCCTGCAGCCCAGATTCATTGCCAGATACTGTTTAACATTCATCAGTCATGGATAGATTCTCCTTCTAAAAACAGCAGTGGAGTTCATATGGACCACAGGATGTCCAGAAGCAACTGATACCCTGCTGGGAACAGTAGTGCTCTGTGTTATGGAGTTGAATAAGAACAGGATTCTCTCTCCACACCACCGTACAAACAGACAGGAGAACATTCTCATTCTCAACACAGCCTCGGGAGAAACTTGCAGTGGTGCAGATTGGCTTTTACATCATCAAGTAACAGGACCACTACTGCAGGCCTTTGCTCACAGATGTTCTGCACAAACAGGCAATGTGGAAGTTGCATTTTAGTCAGGACAAGTGCTCATATCCTTGATACTACAATCAAATTGTGAAAACATTGGATCTGACAAAGCTAACAGCTGGTTACTGGTTCTACCAGTTACTTCCATTTTATAGATTCCAATGCCTCTAGAACAGCAATGTTGTTTGAACTACATGTCTATTCCACTGCCTTGAACACAGGTTACCATCCCAGGGCAAAATGCAGGGTGATTTGACAGTGTTAAAGGTGTCCTCTTGCAATTCTACCTTTGAATCTGACCAATATTTATTGCTTAAAGCAGAGAATGGCTGCAGAGTCTTTGATGTTTCAACAGTGAATGTTCATTGACAAGAAAGCACATTCACAGTAACCTGGGATAGAATGAAAGGGATACATGATGCACGTATTATGCCTTTCCTACAACCTAGTTATAATGCACAATTCAATATCCAGAAGTGAAGGGGGAGGAGAGGTGACTTGATAGAGGTGTACAAGATGGTAAGAGGTATAGATTGAGTGAACAGCCAGGGATTTTTTCCCAGATTAGAAATGACTAATACAAGGATTGTTTTAAGCTGATAGAAGAAAAAAAATAGGTGGGGGTGTCAGAGGCAAGGTCTTCACACAGAGATTCGAGGGTCTGTGGAATATCCTGCCAAGGGGTAGTGTTAGAAGCAGACACATTAAGATAATTTAAGAAACTCTTAGGCATATTGATGATAAGGGCTATGTAAGTAGGAAGGGTTAGATTGATCTTAGAGTAGGTTAAAATGTCAGCACAACATCGTGGGCCAAATTTTCTATGCCATGTTCTATTCTCTGTGTTCAATGATGCAAATAAACAAAGGAAGTAATGGTGGACATTCAGCCTCCCAAACCTGTTTCAACAATCAATCCACATGTTAATTCCATTATTTAATAACCTGTCTAAAAAGAAAATAATGGATATAACAAAACATATTTTCATCCAGGGGTTGCAGTTTTATCTTGAATCATATCCACAAACACGTTGTATCCAAGACAACTCTGGCACTCTTGTCAAAATGCAGTTAGACCTTAGGAAAAGTGAATTTGTTGGCCCTTAGGACCTGGGAAAGTTAGTAAGCAGAAAATCAACAGAGCAATAAATTCAATTGCATCTTCTTGGGACTGCAGACTACAATGGCAGACAGGGTTATCCAGCTTCGAAATTTCACACATTTTGTGTGTTTTATTTCACAAGGAGGTCCTAAACTGATCTCCACATCTCTATATTCATTAGTATGCACCTCAAAGTCAACCAATCCTTTCTTCGGTAGGTAGGAGTCGCTAGTTAAATATTCTTACACATTTTGGGGCTGGGGGGGGGGGGGAAATCTCAAAGCTGCAAAACTAAATGAAGCATTCATCCGATGTCCTTTATGGATTATTGAATGTAAAAAAAATACTTTAAATACGATCTCTGTCGAAATGTAATCGGACTGCTAAAAATATCTATCTCCATCCTACTCCATTACCGCGATAGGAAGTGAACTGTTCAACTTAATTAGTGCTGTGTTGATGACAGTTCACTTAACCCACAAGCTACCAGTAGAGTCGAAACACTTGTAGCTATCGCATTAAATTCAGAAAAAGGCCGCTCGCAAAAAGTGTAAGAGACTGATTAACGGCAAATTGCCACATTCAAATATATCGACTAAAATAGGAAGGGGTGGAATCACATAAACTAAACTTATATGTACCTATCAGACCCTTTACAACACATGAAAGTCTGAACTAAAGAAGGCTCAACTTAAAAAATGAATGGGATTGATTTATTGTAAACCTCTCGGTCATAGACCAATCAGAAAGAATGGGCGGTTACATTCAGAGAAAGCTCCGGTTACAATATACACCGTAACCGCTTGTGACAGGCTTGAGAGATACACAAGATTACCTTCTCTCCCAGATACCATATTTTACTTCCTTCGCATATCAAATAAAACCGTATCAAAACCAACTTGGATCCCAGCAACATAAAATGACAATAGAAATCAATAGGTCAATTATGAAAGCATTGTTGTTAATTCCAAAAGATTGTATCTCCCGTAGGAGGGCTGGGTGACAGATGGTTTGTAGGGTATGTCGAAGAGATGGCGAAACGGTGTGCTTAAAGCATATTAAATACAAATATATACTGTTTAAATAAAATCATTCATGGCCACTCATTAATAACCTTTTCATTGAGAAGTTTCACGGCGAATTAAATTAGAATACTTTGTTTAGACAGATTGAAAGTTAATACAAATCTCACCATCGGCGTCATTACGCCAATTCAATCGGCAGTATGAGTGCTACCGTTAGAGCAAGCGTTTAATTTCGATCCAGCGGAAGGTTAACCCCTTGGATATCGATATCCTTGTCACCGTGTAACGTCACAATACTGAATATGCATTGGCTTTAGAGCAGTGCATATCTGGATGCTCAGATGATCGAGATTCTTGCTAATCACTGCATTAACCGGGCAAACCACGATGTGATATGCATGCACTAAACCCGTGGGGATGTCGTGAATAGGTCATCTGTATGGAAATTGATTGGATTTGACGCAAACTGATTTGAAAGCAAGGACGAAGAATTGACCCACTGGTGCTCTCGGCATTAGAATGTAACAAATCGGGAGGGGGGGGGGGAACATTAATGAAAGCTCTCCGCCATAACTGGGAGCAAAAATGACTCATTGGATTCCGAATTGTCATTTATTTTGACGCAGGCAGTCTTAAAATCCCGCCCCCGTATGATTAAACGGGGTTGCGATATCTGTTATGCCTCTGTAATTCCCGACCACACATCTCCCCAGACAGCCCCGTGCTGAAAGGTACCTCATACCCAATTCCCGTTGTGGCGAGAGGTTTAGTCACAACTAACGTGGGAAAGGGGCTCCGGGTTCAGAATTTACCCTCGCGGTTCTCAAAGGATCCCCTGCATTCACTGTATCCTGGCTTGGTGGTCATGGGCGGAACAGGTGTCTCCCCTCTCGACTCCACCCCCGCCCCCCACCCCCCGTAACTCAGCGGATTTGGGTTTGTGATGTTCCTCAGAGCAGTAATAAATTAATAAAAGATAATCATCTACTGCACGTTGCCAGCAAAACGTAACATACACTTCTTCCATTCCTTAAAGTCGCTGCTTATAACACTTTGCAAAAAAAAGAAAATCGCCGAACAAGGATGTTATGGGGGAAGATGGTGCTCAGTTTCGGTAGAAATTGCTTTAGCGAGCTGATGTTGACTCAGAGCGCCACTAATCCTCTCCCTGTGTTGCAGCCACACCAGCAGCCAGGTGTATCGTTACTAGATTGAACACATCTTGTACCACTGGGCTGTGATAAATCAGGTGATGTTTCACGTTTTACGGGTCCACATCTGACAGAATGTACCTTTTATTGCTTTCATCTCCATCAACTCCGGGCCATCGTCACCTCTCCCCCTTCTATACACCGATGGTCCACAAGTCTCACTTGATAATTATTCCACTCAAAGTTAGCTGAAGCTCGCTCCTGTCTGAGTTGCTGCTAGCAGCGCGCGATCGGTCTTTCTCTCTCCCCGACCATTTAATTGCTGGCCTATTCTAGCTGAACCGTCACGAATACCCAGCCTGCTGTAAATGTGGCGGGAGAGGCGAAACACTTCGGCGCGACCTGCAACAAATTAGAAATCTACTTTGTTGCTCCCCCGAGGGGATTTGACAAGCAGGAAGTGCTGCCGCGGATTAGTACAAGTGGAGGACCATATTCTTTCAAAGTAAAATACATCCTGTGTTCAAAATTAAGAGAACGTAACTGAACTGCTCAGTGACATGTTCTACAATGGCAATCATGTGAACTGTATACTGGAATCACAAACACACGCAAACACATATACCGCTTGCGGAAATCACAAATCCGCTCAGAGTAACAACAGTTGGAGCGCGCACAGAGAGAGAAAAAATATTATAATCAAATCGTGGGACTAATGTCCACTCCCGCAAAAAGGCACAATATTACCCTTGATTACTTTTCTTCCATGATGCTGACTTGTTCTGGAGCACACAGTTGTCTGCAGCCCAGATACAGACAGGGTCGCGCGGTGAGACAGGACGATCAGTCATACATTCAAAACATTGTGGGGGGAAAGAAAAGCAGTTTCTCCCTACCTTGAAGAGTCTCAATATTTTGGCCACCATGATGGACACAGAGCTAGACGATGCCCCAATCACTCCAACTATTCTCTCAGGTTTGACAAAGATCGGGGGCTCCCCGTTCGTGCATCTCACATCCGAAGAGTCCTTCTGAATGTGAGTCTGAACGAAAGTAAGAGATTGCTCCAATGCGTAGATGTCCTTGGAACAGGTGTCCAGGATGCGAGCTCCCAGAGTGATATTGGTCAAAAGATCGGGGTCGCTGTTAATCTGATCCAAGGCGTAAAGCATCGCCTCCAAACGATGGATCCCCTTTTCCTTCTTGAGGTCCCCGCAGGGTGTCCCCTTCGGTCCTCTGGCGTGCACTGGGAAAAGGCCACCCAAGGTGAGATCTCCGTCTGTCCTGATGGAATGAATCGCGAACGGTTCCTGGGCTAAACTCACTCCGCACACCACTGCTGCCCACCAAAGCAACCTCCACAAGGTGTGCAGCGCTCTCCCTGTACAGAACATCGTTAAACCTCCCAGCTGTTCTCGAGTTGCAATCAAACTAAGTTAAAAGGCACCTCTGTTTGGAGTCTGGTGGCAGTCATACTACACAAGGCAACATCTTGGTGAACAGCTTATCCCGCCTTCGCGTCTATGTTTAAATATGTACACGAAAATTTTCAATAATCTCGCGATCTCCGTTATTGTCTCCAATAAAAAATGAAGCTAAGGGAAGTTGGACTAGTTGCACGAAGCGGAATCCATGCGTAGATTGGGAAGTGAGGAAATAATTATTTTTAAAAAAACGCCTTCAGTGAAGGCACCCGTCGCCCAGCGGGACCATAGGAAATCTCTCTCCCGCTTAAGGAGCGTGTGGTGTCGACATGATTCTGAGCATGAGCCGTTCTCTGCAGCAGACCTTCATCCAGTCCCCGATCGCTTCGATTCGACCAGTGAAAAGGCACTCGCACAGCAGAGGAAGGAGTTGTTGGTGGGGGGGGGGGGGGGGTGTATAGATGGAAGAGATGGGGAAGGAAAAGATTTAGTGGCTTCAGCTGAGAGCAATGACGCTATGTCCCAACTCCACCCTGGATCACTGCAGTTAGCAAACCATCGATTCGGTGCTGAGGGTTAGCAATCCTGTTCCTGGGGAAAACAGACATGGTAAACTAATATCCATGCACATACGGAGCTAAAAATAATACTCAAGTAAACTCTCAAGACATCAAAACATAGCCCGCCCCGCGCCGAATTGTTGAACGCGCATCGTTAAGTTTAATTTAAAATACTGCATGATTATAAAATGCATTAGTTGCTCACGCTCCTACCTTGTGGCTGTGCATTACGTTGCAATCCGTGGTAGGGTAAGTGAGAGTCTCTCCGACATGTAGCAACTGATGGTGATCGCTTGGATTCGAGTCCCTCGGGTTAATGTCGGAGATAGGGTGGGCGGTAGAGGAGGGCTTTATTGCCATACTGCTGAATTCTTTAACAGCTTCTTACAGCTGAGGGGAGCATGTCATGCGGAATGCCTGCGAATTCCCATTTTATTTCTTTTCGGAAATCTGATGCGATGAACTGGATTTTGTACATCAGAACAAATTTGGTCCTGTAAGAAAATCCCATCAAAATACCAGAGTGACACCCGATTCTTCATCGCTAGCCTGAAATTTGTTTAGGCTCTGTGGAAATATTGCATTGGTTTCAATTGATTCATTTCCATTATACACACTGTGTCTATTACTAAAAATCTTTTTTTTTTCCGCCGCTTGCTTCAGCGTGAACAGTAATGGCTATAAAAAAAAAGCTAACTTTCTCTTTCTAAACTTGCGGCATGTGTCCTCTATCCATCGAGCTATCGTTATCTAATCATTTTGGAAGTAGGAAGCGGTTGTCTTCGGTTGGCACCATCTGCCTTCACTGTAAAAACACTTTATTAAAACGGAATCGGTAAACAAGAAGCAACAGGTGCCATCCTAAATCGGCGGCCGAGCGAATTCAAAATAAAAAGTGGAACCCGTTTAAACCGACTGTCGCCACTAATTTGTGCCGCTGGATACTGGTAATCTCTCAGCCGTGCAACGTCATTGGATAACACTCCCCACCCCCCAACTGTTCAGCACCTGTCTTACCAGTCTTCTCAATTGATCACCACTATCCGATCTCACCCTCATCCAATAATCGATTCAGATGATCTATTCATCGATGAGGAATAGTTGAACTCTGTGGCTCCTTTTTAAAAAGGGGGAACTCGCAATAACTCCCAAATTGCAAAAAACAACGCGACGCTTTACAAACTGCATTTTCCTCTGAATTCTCTGTCGCTCCGCTCTTTTGGCGTTATTCTTCTCTACCAGTGCCCAAATCTAACGAGAGTCATTAGCCCTTCCCAATCACCAGCAGCCACTCTACCCTTAGCGCACTTGCATTTCCCGCCTTTAGGTTGTAGTATGCCTGGTAGGTATCCCCTTGCTTTGAAGTGCTGAGGAGAATTTGAAATACGGGATTTATGTAACAATTCGCATGGGCTGCTACTGCTCTCGACTGCTGTGTATCGGAAGAGTTGAAGCAGGGAATCCAGATTTATATACAAGTGAGACTGTGCAAGGAACCCTGTATCCTCGGGCTCACCGACGACACCTAGGACATGGCAGAGTCAACCCTACCAGTGGGCCGGATAGGTTATTGGGGAATGAATTGCTGTTAAAGGGGTTAATTAAACTCGGAATCTGGGAGTGAAATACCACCGGTTTAAAACGAGTGGTGACGTGAAATAAAGCTTTATTTTAATTCCCTTTATACATTGCCCAGTGAGCGAGCCTGAAAGTAGTGAAGCAATTTTCATGACTGTAATTAAGGTAATAACCTTTCAATCCCGCCGTTACTTACCGCGATTAGGAAAGGAGAGCTGCTTAGATTTGCATTTACCGCTCTCTACCACCGGTATTACCTGACCCCGACACGTGGCTAAAGATGGCAAATGTAATTGGAGCCGCGTCCGCTAGCTAAGCGATGGCAGCAGACAGATCTAATGGTGTTAATGCATCGTATCTGAGCAGAGAAAGCTGATTTGGAAACGCTGCGACCATCAACGCAACTTAAAACCTTATTCTAATCTTATTGGTGCTTGGATTATAAGATTGGACTGGGGAGGAATTAAAATTAAAGCTGCCCCCTAAATTGTAGGAAGGTACACACCACCTGCAAATATAAATTTGCGCAAAATGGCATTTCACAGTAAAAGGTATTGAATAATACCACGATTTCTGACGCATCACCAATCCAAGACTCCCACAAAACTGTCTACTGGCTATTTAACAGATTGCATTGATCATAATATTTAATATGCTGCCAGTGGAAATGAATTCCAGATTGGAGACAGCCGGTTTTACATGTTTTATCTTTCCAAAAGAGATTTTAAATGTCCTTCCCTAATTTACCACCAACAAGGAGCTGGGATCGGGGGAGATTGAAGGGTTTCAGATTTTGCGCAGCATCTGAAGATTCCCGGGTCTAATCTGGGATGCAGCTCACAGCTGAACTGATTTGCTCTGAATTGAAAATAAAATCAGAAATCAAATTTCTAAGTGTTCAGATGCTGAACTGCTGTCTCGTCCGATCAAACAATAATTAAACAGAAACAAGCCATGCCTTCTCAGAGGCATCGCCAACCCGGGAGGCGGTTTTAATTACCCATCAGAGCAGGTCGTTTTATCAATTTATCTAAGGGCCACTTAACATCGATTTTCAATGGATCTGATTTCATTTTCTCTCCTGACTCTTTTTAATGTTCAATCAGCGGGATTTGAAAGCACTTTACTTCAGTAACCATAAACAACGTTGTGCTATCTGATGAGGCGAGAGTGCTTTCCGCCCGCCAATTTCCTCTAGTGTTTTCACTGTAAACACCACAAACTTAACATGTAACATATTTTCATTAGTTTCAGAGAAAGAGTGTGGCGACTACTCCTAGGCGGACAAAAGTTAGTGTAAGTCAAATCATTTATAACTCATCTTAAATTATCGACGGCTAACCCTTCGGTAGAAATAATTTCTTTTTTTCTCTATGATACAAAATATGACTTTAAAACAATACTCCGTGGTTTCTTAATAAACTAAGGAAATGATCCTTTTTTTTGGCCAGTCTTTTTGATGTCTTTTTATACTTATCTGACCGGAGAAAATAACACAAAAGCCAGCGAATTCATGAAGTAAAAGCGGGCATATTTTATTCAGCAGCTCAATAATGATACCAGGATGCCATCATGTGGCATAAAACAACCAGCTCAACTCAACCACACCGACAGTCTGAAACCCAACATAGTGAAACTCTTGATTTTGGTACAAGATAGATCGGCTTTATCTGTCGTGTACATCGAAACACAGTGAAGTGCGTCATTTGCGTCGGAACTAATACTGCCCGGCCGGGGATGTGCTTGGGGGCTGCCCGCGATTGTCGCCATGTTTCCAGCGCCATCATTTGCTAACGCCTTTACAGTGTGGGAGGAAATGTGGGGCACCTGAAGGAAACTCCTTATAGACAAGGGCAGGAATTGCGCCTCATTTTTACAGCTCGCGCTGTAAAGCGCTACTGTGCCGCCCTATTTTTTTTTGCATTGAAACACTAGGCCTAAGTAAATTTCGAGATAACAGATGTCATAAAGTTGCTCTCCAAGTGCTGCCAGTGACCATGGATTACGAAAACGGAACAGGAGCTTGCTTTTATTCTCCTGCGTTTAGGGGTTCTATTGTCTTAATTCTGGTGCGGAATCCGGGGGTCCATTTATTTGAATCGGATTGTCAGGCTGTGGAGTAGAAAGGGAAGAATAGAATACGTCGTATGTTAATCGTGTATCCTTGATTTTTGTTTTAAGTTTGTAGTTTAGTTTATTTTTTGTAAACAGTACTAAATGTTAAATTAACATTTTACTTCATTTTAAAAGGTTTAATTGAAAAACTTTGTCAGGGTGCAAAGCTTCCTTAGATAAATATCTGAAGAAAGCATGCTTGTGAGTGTATGGAGGAAACTATGGGTGGTGAATATTGGCAATGGATCCCATATGTTTAGATTTTGCATAGATTGTTCTGTTGTCCAACAAAGGAATAGCTGTGAAAACTGGGCTGCAATTTTGCCAAAATAATAAATAATTTACCAAAAGCCTTCATCTCTGATATGGTAGAAAGTTTTGGGCAGACCCCAGAAAGCATTCCGAAAGTTGTATTTTTATTGGGATGTATTAATCTTGAGGCAAGTACATCACATATCACCAGATTAAATGGGGGCTAAAAGGGTTAAAAAGCTCTTTGGTGAATGATCAAAATGAAGTGTTGTAAGATTTCAGTTTTTTTTCCCCTAATGGGACTATTTGAGAACAGTTAGCTTACTCAGGAGTTTTTACTAGAAAATATTTTAACTCTGGAATTCTGTTACTAAAAAGTCATTGCTGCAAACTTTTGAACTGCTTATGCTGGACCTTTTAGTTTTTATTAGATGTGACTTTCAAGGGAGTTGCAAATTGGCCATTTTGTAATTGTGTGAACAGGTCAAATGAACTGAACGGCCTTCCTTTGTTTTAGAATTCTTACTGTAGGTGTGTATTGTAAGTGTTTTAAATATGGGGATGTGATTACAAGGCTTTGATCTAATTGAGGGTTTAGATCATGTTCTGAAACTGCGGTGGTTTCAAACTGACAGTATAAATCCCAAAATGAGATTATAGTTTTGCACAGTAGCAATGATTATCTTGTATTCTACAGATGTGAGACTGCTTATCTCTGTCATCTATTAAAATAAATTGGGGCATCACGTGGTAGTTTTTGTTGAATGACATCATTGCTAACAAGCTCAAAGTCAGTATCTTAGTAAAAATCACTTCAGTATTGCTACTCAGATATAAGCTAGAAGTGAGTTGATTTTAATAAGGTATTGAGCTTTAATTATATACTTAGTCATCATGAAGATTTAGGTCTGGAACTTCTGTACAGTATGTTATTGATAAAATTGTACAATGATTACCAACAAACCCAAGAGTAGGTTTTATTAATATTACCTTTAACATCATAAATATGGGTATTGTCAATAGATTTGATATTTATACCAGTGCCTAAGAATAATGTGGGCTGACTTAATGACTATCACCCAATAGTACTCATATCTACAGTGATGAAATGCTTTAAGAGGTTGGTCATGACTAGACTGAACTCCTGCCTTAGCAAGTACCTGGACCCACTACAATTTGCCTATCGCCTCAATAGGTCAATGGCAGATACAATCTCAATGGATCCTCACACTGCCTTTGACTACCTGGACAACACAAACACCTATGTCAGGATGCTGTTCATCGACTATAGCTCCAAATTTAATACCATCATTTCCACAATCCTGATTGAGAAGTTGTAGAAGCTGAGACTCTGTACCTCCCTCTGCAATTGGATCCATGACTTACTAACAGGAAGACCACAATCTGTGCAGATTGGTGACAAGATCTCCTTGCTGACAATCAACACTGTTGCACCTCAGGGGTGGGTGCTTCGCCCGCTGCTCTACATTCTCCATACCTATGTCTGTGTGGCTAGGCGTAGCTCAAATTCCATCTATAAATCTGATGCTGATACAACCATTGTTGGTAGAATCCTCAATGGAGACGAGAGGGCGTAGAGGAGCAAGATATGCCAACTAGTGGAGCGGTGTTTCAGCAACAACCTTGCACTCAATGTCAGTAAGACAAAAGAGCTGATTGTGGACTTCAGGAAGGGCAAGATGAAGGAACACATACCAATTCTCATAGAGGGATCAGAAGTGGAGCGAGTGAGCAGTTTCAAGATCCTGGGTGTCAAAATCTGAGGACCTAACCTGGTCCAAACTTACAATACAGCTATAAAGAAGGCAAGGCAGCAACATACTTCATTAGGGTTTGAAGAGATTTGGTATGTCAACAAAAACACTCAAGCTTCTATAGATTACCATGGACAGCGTTCTGACAGGCTGCATTACTGTGTCATATGAGGGTGGGGGGTGGCTACTGCACAGGACTTATAGAAGCTGCAGAAGGTTGTAAGTTTAGTGGGCTCCATCTTGGATACTAGCCTATAAAGTACCCAGGACACCGCTCCTTGGTGTCTCAAAAAGGCAGTTTCCATTATTAAGGGCCTCCAGCACCCAGTGCATGCCCTTTTTTCCACTGTTATCAGGTAGGAGGTACAGAAGCCTGAAGGCAGACACTCAGTGATTCAAGAACAGCTTCTTCCCCTCTGCCATCTGATTCCTAAATGGACATTGAACCCGTGAACACTACCTCACTTTTTTAATATTCTGTTTTTGCATGATTTTTGCATGTATACTATATTAATTATTTATTCTTCTATTTCATGTATTGCATTGTACTGCAAAGTTAACAAATTCCATGACACATGCCGATGATAATAAACCTGATTCTGATACTAAAGAGATGATAAGGTACTCCATGCTGATTTCTGTCATTTGAAGAGATTATCAAACAGACAGTGAAAAAATGTGTTTGAAGCAGCATAGAACTATAGAACACTACAACACAAAACAGGCCATTCAGCCCTTCTAGTCTGTGTTGAAACTTTATTCTGCTAGTCTCATTGACCTGCACCCAGTCCATAACCCTCCAGGCCTCTCCTATCTGTGTATCTATCCAATTTATTCTTAAGAGTGAGCCCACATTTACCACATCAGATGGCAGCTCATTCCACACTCCCACAACTCTGAGTGAAGAAGTTTCCCCTAACGTTCCCCCTAAACCTTTCCCCTTTCACCCTAAAGCCACATCCTCCTGTATTTATCTCTCCTAATCTAAGTGGAAAGAGCCCACTGGCATTTACTGTCTATATCCCTCAATTTTGTAAACCTCTATCAAATCCCCCCTCATTCTTCTACGCTCTAAGGAATAAAGTCCTAACCTGTTAAATCTTTCCCTGTAACTCAACTCCTGAAGACCCGGCAACATCCTAGTAAATCTTCTCTGTACTCTTTCAATCTTACTGATATCCTTCCTATAGTTAGGTGACCAGAACTGCACACAATACTGCAAATTTGGCCTCACCAATGTCTTATACAACCTCACCATAACATCCCAACTCCTCTGCTCAGTACTTTGATTTATGAATGCCAGGATGCGAAAAGCCTTCTTTACAACCCCATCTGCTGGTGATGCCACTTTCAGGGAATTATGTATCTGAACTCCCAGATCCTTTTGTTCCTCCACACTCCTCAGTGCCCTACCATTTACTGTATCTGTCCTACCTTGATTTGTCCTTCCAAAATGCAACACCTCACACTTGTCTGCATTAAATTCCATCTGCCATTTTCTGGCCCATTTTTCCAGTTGGTCCAGATACCTCTGCAAGCTTTGAAAGCCTTCCTTGCAGTCCATAACGCCTCCAGTCTTAGTATAATCAGCAAACTTGTGGATCCAATTTACCACATCATCATCTAGATCTTTGATATGGACAACAAACAATGGTCCCAGCACAGATCCCTGAGGCACACCCACTAGTCACAGGCCTCCAGTCTGAGAAGCAATCATCCACTACCACTGTCTTTTCCCACACAGCCAATTTCAAATCCAGTTTAGAAACCTCTCCATGGATACCTAGTGGCTGAACCTTCTGAACTAACATCTAATGTGGGACCTTGTCAAAAGCCTTACTAAAGTCCATGTTTACAACATCCACAGCCTTTCCTTCATCTACTTTCTTGGTAACCTCCTAAAAAAAACTCTACAAGATTTGTTAAACATGATCTACCACACACAAAGCTATGCTGACTATCCTTAATCAGTCCTTGGCTGTCCAAGTACTTGTATATCCAATCTCTCAGAACACCTTCCAATAATTTACCTACTACTGATGTCAGGCTCACCAGCCTGGTTCACTGGTTTACTTTTGGAGCTTTTTTTAAACAATGGAGCAACATGAGCTACCCTCCAATCCTCTGGCACCACACCCATGGCTAAGGACATTTTAAATATTTCTGCCAGGGCCCCTGCAATTTCTACACTTGTCTCTCTCAATGTCCAAGGAAATATCATGTCAGGCCCAGGGGATTTATTTACCTATATTTGCTGCAAGGCAACAAGCACCTCCTCCTCTTCAATCTCTACATGATCCATGACACTACTGCTCGTTTTCCTTCCTTCCATATATGCTATGCCAGTTTCCTGAGTAAATACTGATGCAAAAAAAAACTGTTTAAGATCTCCCCCATCTCCTGAGGTTCCACACATAGATGATCACTCTGATCCACTAGGACCAATTCTTCGGGTTTAACTTCACATTATCTGCCAAAGCGACCTTGTCTTCTTTTTGCCTTCCTGATTTCCTTCTTTAGTATCTTCTTACATTTTCTGTACTCTTTAAGTACTTCATTTGTTCCTTGTTGCCAAGACCTGCTATACACCTCTTTCTTAACCAGATTGCCAATATCCCTTGAAAACCAAGGTACCCTATGCCTGGTAAATTTGCCTTTAATCCTGGCAGGATCATACAAACTCTGCACTCTCAAAATTTCAACTTTGAAGCCCTTCCACTTACTGAACACATCCTTACCAGAAAACAACTTATCCCAATCCATTCCTCCTAGATCCTTTCTTGTTTCCACAAAATTGGCCCTTCTCCAACTTAGAACCTCAACTCAAGGACCAGACCTATCCTTATCCATAATTAACTTGAAACTAATGACATTATGGTCACTGGGCCCAAAATGCTCACCTCCACATACTTCTGTCACCTGACCTGTATGGTTCCTTATTAGGAGATCAAGTATTGCACCCGGTCTCGTAATTACCTCTATATACTGATTTAGTTTAAACCCCCCCCCCACCCCCAGAGCAGCACTAGCAAATCTACCCACAAGGATGTTAGTCCCCCTCCAGTTCAGATGCAAACCATCCCGTCAGAACAGGCCTCACCTTCCCTGGAACAAAACTCAATTGTCCAGAAACATGAAGCCCTCCCTCCTGCACCATCTCCTTAGCCACATATTTAGCTGCATTATCTTCCTATTTCTAGCCTCACTAGCATGTGGCACACAGCAATCCTGAGATTGCAACCCTGTCCTTCAGCTTTGCACCTAACTCCCTAAACTCTTTGGAGGACCTCCTCCTCCTTCCTATCCACATCATCAGTCCTCACATGGACCACGACATCTGGCTGCTCACCCTCCCTCCTGAGAATACCAAGAACTCGATCCAAGATATCGCAGACCCTAGCACCAGGGAGGCAACAGACCATCTGGGATTCTTGATCTCTCTATAGAACCTCTTATCTGGCCCCCTAACTATTGAATCCCCTATCACTACTGCTCTCCTCTTTTCCCTCCTTCCTATCTGAGCTGAGGGTCCAGTCTCAGTGCCAGAGATGCAACCACTACAACTTGTCCCTAGTAGGTCATCCCCACCAACAGTATCCAAAACAGTATACTTATTGTTGATGTGAACAGCCACAGGGGTGCTCTGCTCTTTCTGTCTATTCCCCTTCTCTCTCCTGTCAGTCACCCAGCTACCTGTCTCCTGACTGTTAGGGGTGCCTGTCTCCCTAAAACTCCTGTCTATTTCTGACTCTGCTTCACAAATTATCCAAAGTTCATCCAGCTCCATCTCCAGCTCCAGCTCCAGTTCTGTAACTCAGTTTGTCAGGAGCTGCAGCTGAATGCATCTTTTACAGGTGTAGTCATTGGGGACAATTGTGCTGTCCTTGACTTCCCATATACTGCATACAGAGCACTCAACTGCCCTATCTGCTGCCTCCTTTACCCACTCCTACATTAATTAAATTAATTAAAGGAACTTACCCAACCTTACCTCACTAGGAGCAAGCTCATCCTCAGCGTCTGTTCACCAAAGCCTCAAAGCTCCACTCCTATCCTGAGCCACTCACACACTGGCCCCTCCTCTTCAGTTACTCCGCCTTTAATTTGTCCCTGCCAATTATTTCAAGCACTCACACCCTCTAATCAACTAATCAACACTCTGTTTAACCCTTCAGTTGCCCTCCATGCTCCTTTTAAAGCACACTCACCTCAGCTCCTCAGCTGCTTCCCAGCACTCAGCGCTCTCCAAGCCCCTCGCTCCTCCTCCTGCTGCGATGGTCCTGTGATCACACATCCTCCATGACTGTTGTTAACTTCAGGCCCACATTGCTCAAAGTGAAAAGGATGCATTTGAAATTGTTTGGAGAGTCTTAAATTGATGTGTGGGAGTATACAGAGGCACCACATTGAATGGAAAAGCTAGGAATTTGTTTACCTTGTTTCAAGGCTTTAAATTAATTGATATTGATGCATCCTGATTTTTTTTTCTGATTATTATAATGTTTGCTTGAAATCCAGTAGGAAAATGAGAGCGGGTTGATACGCGAGATCTCAAATCTATTGTTCTCAATACTCGGGATCTCCTTTAGCTGTCCTGCAGAACTTGAGGTCTACATGTTTGTTTATATATTCCCATTAATTTGTGTGAATTACAGAATACTGATTTTGATTAATCTGACCAGCAAGTGCAATGTTTGACAATCAGTGAGGCAAAAACACTTTGTGTCCAAACTTCTAATATCAACAAAATTCAAAAAGGGGAAATAAATCAACAAGAGTACCTACCAAGTTAGTTACACTTTTGTAACGACATGGAAAAATAGATGACTACACCATATTAAACCATAGATAATGCATGGCTCTTCCCTGGAATACGAATCAATAAAAGAACAGATCTGCATTTCTATTACTAATTTCATAACTTTAGAATGTCCAGAAGTTGTTTTCACAGCTCATGAAGATGAAAATGAGTGTAGTCACTTTTATAATGTAGTAAACATAGTGTCACGTACGCACAATCCTGTAAAAGTATCAGCAACAATTGAATACACCTGGAGTCTGGTTCTGCAGTTAACAAACACTATTTTATTAGGAACTACTATTATAGTAAACTTAAAACCAGATAATCCAAGGGTTAGCAGTGCTATGAATATATAGATGTAAATATGTACTTCAAGATTAGGTGGTAAGTGATACAGTCTTACAATGGTATGTAAGAAAAGTTCAGTTCAAATGCACAGGTAATTAACACGAGATATTTGTAATCCAAAGGCAAATGTTGTGAGAAGGCAATTACATCGATATTCCACAGATCCCACAACAGCAATACAAAATAACAAAAGCAGTAGGTTTTATCTACGAAGTTGCTCCACTCCACACACAAAATATCACCATCAGTGATCTTCAATGAATATCCTTTCAACACAAGTGGTACCACACCCAAATTCAGCTACGGGACATCCCAAAGTGGCAGGCAGGATACTCAAACAGAATCCATGTATGGATTATCACCAACAGTAGCTTATCACAAAGGGGACCATCTTAAAGGGAACAACCACCCAGGCAAGGGCCAACACACCAATAGATTTCACAAGGTTACCCCAATCACACACAACGTGATAGCCACTTATCCAGTTCCATGACATACAAAATAACTTCAACAGTAATTTGCCACAGGGGTGCCTTCTTTAGCACACCCAGACAAAGGGTAAACACCCACATGGTATTCACAAAGGTTTTCTCCTCACCAGAGAACCCACTCCTGTGGATTAACTAAGTGACAATCACACTTCCGTGTTCAAATGGAAACAGACTCGCTCTCACGGGCTACTTAAAGAGAGTCATTTATCAATACTCAGAATCGATCTTAACTCACCCCTTTTAGGCTACTGAAAGTTTAAACCAACGACCGACTCACTAGTGTCTTCCATTGACCAAATCCATCTAGACTCTGAGCTGTGTGACTGTGACTGTCCTTGTAAAAAGTAAACAAGCTGCAGAGAAACCATAACATCGATTGCCCATCAAATAACTCCACCTCTCTCTCTCCCTCTCTCTGTGGAGCAGCTCAAACAGTGTTCCAAAGTCAGTCCCCGGCAATTTAAAGTGACAGTCCACAGAAAAAATGAACTCTAGGAGTACATAATAATAGAAACATACCAAAATACCACCAAGGTGATATAATGACCAGTCTATTTTTGATTTTAGCTGTGGATTTTAGCTCAGGGGAATAGGGAAAATAATGATTTGAGACCAGTTCTGTCTGAGAAGATTCAGGAATCTTGGTCTGATTATTTTTATGATCAGTCAACATCAGACTGATGGAATTGTTTTAGTGCACAATTCATGAACCATGTGCTGTCTGTTAATGAATGATTGTAATTACTTTGATTTATGGGCTAATTCCAGAAACATGAAATGTTTCTTCAAACATTGAATACTAAAAACATAACTCAAAATTTTCAATGCAGGGGAGATGATGGACATTTGTATGCAATCATCTTGACTATTTCCAGTAGTTTTTTGGAGATTTTACCAGAAAACTTTAATTGTGCTGACATAATCTCAAGTGGATTCTAACAGACAGTTTCCAGTCAAAATATCTTGACAAGTGTGACTAAATTTTGAGTAAATATGTATTAAATAATGGTTAGCCCAAACACATTCCTCAATGTTATTAGTACAATGACATAAATAAATCATGCCCATTGGGCAAGGAAAGTGACACTTTCCAAACTCAGTGGCCTTCAAGTTTATCACAAATCTCCCAATGTAGACACATATTCAGACACACAGGCACAATAATGGGAAACTCAAACTGTGTCCACCTTGGCTGCCTTTCAGTAGAATCATAGTATAGTGCAGCACTGAAGGACATTCAATTCTCTTCAAATAACAATATATCTGTCTCAGAAGAGGAACAGAGAAGGTTAGCACAGAATTTACAGAGGTCTGCCTTTTGAAAGGAGATGTTGAAGTCACTCAGGAGGTCAAGTGGTATCTGTGAGAGAGAAGCAGAGTTAACATATTGGGCTAATGATATTTTATCATTACACATAAAAAAATTATAGATAATTGATGAGTCTGAAATAAGGCAACAATATATAGGAACATATTAGGCCATTTAGCCCATCAAGTTTGAAACACTATTTGCTTTTGCCCAATTTATTTCCCTTCTAACCTTTGCCCTTTCTAATCAAGACCATGTTAACCTCTGCTTTAAACATACCCAATGACTTGGCCATCTGTGGCAATGAATTCAGAAGATATATTATACTCTGGATAAAGAAATTCCTTCTCATCTCTGTTCTAAAGAACTGTCCGTCTATTCTGTCCTGAAGCTGTGTTCTTTGGCCCTGGACTCCCCCACTAATGGAAACACCTTCTCTATTACTTTCTATCCAGAACTTTCAATATCCTATAGGTTTCAGTAAGATCCCTCCTTATTCATCTAACCTCCAGGGAGTATAGGCCCAGGGCCAAAAAAGGTTCCTCATACATTAACACTTTCATTTTTAGGATCATTCTTGTAAACTACCTCTGACCAATGCTAGCACATCCTTGCTTAGATATAGGGACTAAAACTGCTCACAGTACTCCAAATGTGATCTGATCAATGCCTTATAAAGCCTCCGGATTATGTCCTTGTTTTTATAATCTGATCCTCCAAAAATAAATGCTAACATTGCATTTGGCTTCCTTCCAACTATTTCAACCTGCAAGTTAATGTTTAGCAACTCCTGCACTAAGATTCCCAAGTTACTTTGCACTTTCCATTTTTGAATTCGCTCCCCATTTACAAGATAGCCTATGCCTTTATTCCTTCTACCAACATGCATGACCATACACTCCCCAATGCTGTATTCCATATGCTGCTTCTTTGCCCATTCTCCTACTCTGTCCAAGTCCCTCCGTAGTCTCCCTGCTCCCTCAACACTACCTGCCTCTTCACCTATCTTTGTATCATTTACAAAATAGGGCACAAAACCATCAATTCTGCCATCGAGATCATTAACAGGTAATATAAAAGTAGTGGGACCAAACCCCATCCCTGCAGAAAATCACTGGACACTAGCAACCAACCAGAAAAAGAACCGCTTTATCCCTTTTGGCATTCTACCAGTCAACTAATCTTCTGCCCATGATAGTATCATTCCTGTAATAGCTTGTTTAACAGCCTCATGTATGTCAACTTGTTAAAGGACTTCTGAAAATCCAAGAAAACCACATTACTGACTCCACATTGTTTATCCCACTGGTTATTTTTTCAAAGAGTTCCAACAGATCTGTTAGGCAAGAGTTCCCCTTAACAAAACTGTACTGACATCAGTTTAATATATCATGTACCTCCGAGTACCCCGAAACCTTATCCTGAATTTGGGTCAACTGGCCTATCATTTCCTGCCTGTTTCCACCCTCCCTTCTTAAACAGTGGAGTGACATTCAGAATTTTCCAGTCCATCAGAACCATTCCAGAATCTAGTGATTCTTGAAAAAATTACTACTAATGTCTCCACAATTTCTTCAGCTACCAGATGTAGTCCATCTCAACCAGGTGACCAATCTACTTTCAGATCTCTCAGCTTCCCAAGCACATTCTCTAATGTAATAATGGAATTTATGTGGTCTGGCTCTCTCAAATTTCTGGCATGTTGCAGGCGTTGCACAGTGAAGAGTGATGCAAAGTTCTCAGTCAGTTAGTCTGTCATTTCTTTGTTGCCTAATACTACTTTTCCAGTGTAATTTTCCACCGGTCCAAAAGTAGTATTAGGCAACAAAGAAATGACAGACTAACTGACTGAGAACTTTGCATGATACCAAACTTTTGGTATCTTCTTTTATATTATTGGCTAGCTTACATTCAGCATATTCTCTCTTTATTGCTTATACAGATAGAGAAGAAACTGAATCTCCTAGAAGGCGAAACAGTAAGCAAAGGGTACACATTTTAAATAATCTTAGGTGGAAATGTGGACTTTTTGAAGGAAAAGCAATATTGCAAGAATAATGTAGATACAAGATATTGCAGATGCGGGAAATCTTGAACACATGCACATACACACACAATGCTGGAGGAACTCAGCAGGTCAGGAAACCTCTATGGAATGGAGGGACATTTGGGCTAAGAACCTTCAATAAGACTGGAAAGGATGAGAGAAGAGTACGGGAAAGGGCTATAGCACAACCTGGTGTGTGATAGTTAAGTCTTGGTGACAGGAGGAAGGTATTATGTGGGATCTATGTGGGTAAGGGGGCATGAAAGGAAATGCTTTCAGAAGTTATGAGACGATAGATAAGCAAGGCAAAGAACTGAAGTAGAAGCAATCTGAGAGGAGAGGAATAATGGGAAGTAGGTGGCGAACCAGAAGGACATGATGGTCAGGCCATGATGGTCAGGAGGAGAAGAGAAGGTGTGAGGGGCACATGAATGAGAGAAAACAAATTATGGAAGGGGAGGAAAGGGAAACGGGAGTAGTTACCAGAAGTTCGAGAAATTAAAATTGATGTCATCAGTTTGGAGATGACTAAATTGGAACATGACTTGTTTCCTCAACCTGTGTCTGGCCTCAACATTGCACTTGAAGAGCTATGGATAGTCATGTCAGTGTGGCAATGGTGGGGTGCAATTGAAATGTGTGGTCAAACGAGATCCTGACTCTCGTGGTGGACAGAGAGAAGGTGTTCAACACAATTGTCTGCCAATCCACACCAGGTCTTAGCAACACAGAGGAGGCCACACCAGAAAAAACCAGATGCAATAAATGACAGACTCATAAGTAAAGTGTTGGCTCACCTAGAAGGATTTTTGGGTAAAAGAATTGGGAGAACTGTACATAATTCACAATCACCAACATTGAGTTGGGGTTTTGCATTAAGGGGCTGGTCTGTCTGATGTGGTGACGTTACGTAAAGGTTTTGTAGTGTGCTTTGAGTTCAGTTTTTTGGTGTTCAATAAATGAGTTGCTAGTGCTTTTCTGAAACGCAAAATGCCTCTGCCATTTTATTTGTGAAATTGGTGCCTCTGATGTACCGGGACGATTCCAGGGTTGTTGAATATGTTGACCAATGTAGACACTTTGAAACTGCTTGTGTTTTGGGAGCAAAATTCTGTAGTTTGGTTCATACACCCACCTGAAAACAATATGTACTGATTGTTAAAAACTCACCTTTTCAAGACATTTGAACTATCAGAGTCTGAGCATGCCAAAAAGTTGCTCGTCTTGCCTGGCTTCAGCAATGGTAAGCCTTCAAAACTAATGGACCACATGCTGTCTCTCCAGAGAAAACACCATCCTTGTTTTATTTTTAAAAAACTCTTCATGCAGCGAAGCCTGATTAAGTTTGTATAGCCCACGCTAATGCACTCGGGATGGACTATAGGGAGATAAAATGGCTGATAGTCTACACTCAATCAGACAACGATGCATCTTTCATCCTCTTTTCCCTGCCTCAATAAACCAAGTCAGCAGGGAATCCAATGCATGCACGCTGGTAGCTGTGAAAAAGATAACACCGGGTCTGTGCTTTTACCACAAACGCTTTGGTACGAAGGCTAGGAAGTGATAACAGCCTTGCAGCCTCAACAGTGCCAGCACTTCAGGACATCAGAGGTCTGTAAACACTGTGGGTTCCAGCTGCCAGGGTCGTCTACTGTTCATTACAGACACCCATTCAGGGCGATGCTTCCTCGGTGACACGGGTGCTCAAGTGAGTGTGGTGCCAGCATCACCAATGGCTGAGAAGGCAAAGATTGATGAAACCTCACTGGTGTCCACCAACGGCTGCAGGACCCAGACCCACAGGACATGATGGGTAGTGTTCTGCTTCAGAGGACAATGCTACACATGGGATTTTGCCCTGGCTAAGGAAGCTAGACCTCTGCTTAGCGCAGATTCCTGTGTGCCCAAGGACTGTTAGTCAACATTAAGAAATGCCAGCTTGCACACAGCAACTCTGTCAAGTGCATGCACTACCACATGTGAGTTTATTCGATGGCTGGCTAAGTTTCCAAACCTCACCAAGCCCACATTTTCCACTGCCATCACAAATCATGGGGTTGAGCACCAAATTCCCAAAACTGGACCCTGAAAAACTGAAGGCTGAGTTTGCCAACATGGAAAAACTAGGCACTGTATGCAGGTTGATTAGCTCTTTGGCTTACCCCTCCACACTGTATGGTCCCTCAGTCCGATGGTGGTTGCCGCCCATATACTGAATACCCATACCTTAACAAAGCTACCACCCCTAATTATTATCCAGTTCCACACATCCAAGTTAATTTCTTCCAAAGTTGATCTAGTTAGGGACTACCATCAGGTGACCCCGTGCCCAGAAGGCATTTCCAAAACTGTTAGGTCTTTTTTGCATTTCTGGGTATGCCATTTGTACTAACAAAAAATGCAGCACAGACTTTCCAACAGCTGATGGACTCAGTATTAAAAGACTCAGATTTTCTTCTTGTTTACCTAGATGATGTACTTGTTACTAGTGCATCCAAATCCAGACACATATCTCTTCTCCACATTTCAGCCAATACGGATTGATTACTAACCCTGCTAAATGCCAGTTTGTGTTGTCAACCACTGACTTTCCCAGCTATCACATTCCTGCAGAAGATGTGAACCCCTCCATCAAATGTAGCTGCTATTGTGGATTTCTCACCACCTCACACTATTAAAAATCTACAGGACTTTTTATCTATGGTGAATTTCTATTACCACTTTATTCCCTGAGCTGCTGATCTTCTGCTCATCCTGTACAATGAGCTTAAAGGCAATACACCTAATAAACTGCTTGACTGTCCATTTCCCACCCCCCATCCTCACTGCATTCTATAGAGGATGTGTCAGGAGTATCCTGAGCAGCTGCATTACTGCCTGGTTCAGAACTTGCACTGGCTCGGATCACAAAACCCTGCAGTGGATAGTGAGGTCAGCTGAGATCATCGGGGTCTCTCTTCCCGCCATTACAGACACTTACACCACATGCTGCATCCGCGAAGCTAACAGCATTGTGAAGGACCCCACACACCCCTCACACAAACTCTTCTCCCTCCTGCTATCTGGCAAAAGGTACCGAAGCAATTGGGCTCTCATGATCAGACTGTGTAACAGTTTCTTCTCCCAAGCCATTAGCCCAAGTGTGTGTGTCTCTCTCTCTCTCTCTCTCTCTCTCTCTCTCTCTCTCTCTCTCTCTCTCTCTCTCTCTCCCCCCCCCCCTCTCTCTCCCTCTCTCCCGAACACCACTCCACTCTCTTTGCAATTTGTGCTCATTTCTTTCTCAATTCCTGCTAAGACATTGTTTACTTTTACATCATTTATTATTATATTGTAATTTGCCCTTTACTGTGCCTGTTGTCTTGTTTATTCACTATTGTACTGTCTTACACTGTTTTGTGCACTTTATGTAGTCCTGTGTAGGTCTGAAGTCAAACGGAGTTTTGCGTAGTTTAGTGTAGTTTTGTGTTGTTTCATGTTGCACCATGGTCCTGGAGAAACATTGCTTTATTTTTACTGTGTACTATACCAGCAGTTATGGTTGAAATGACAATAAAAGCAACTTGACTTGACTTGACATGACTAGGGCATTTGATGTTACCAAACGAGCAGTTTCTAACATGACCCTGCTGGTGCACCCGTTTCCTCAATGCACCTATAGTCACACTGCTGACACCTCAGACTATGCTCCTGGTACTATTCATGAATGGCTGGTCAGAGGTATGTGGTAGCTGCTCACTTCCTTCATCCAGCAGCTCCAACAAACCCTCCCGCCCCTGAAAGGAAGTACAGCACGTTTGACCATGAGCTTCTTGGTCTCGATCTGGTTGTCGGCCATTTTGTTTTCTTCCGGAGAGTTGCCATTTCACAGCATTCATTGAGTATAAATCTGAGTGCATGCAATGGCCAAAATATCAGACATTTGGTCTGCCTGGCAGCAACACCATCTGGCCTACATATCTGAGTTCACAACTGATTTACAATATAGCAAGAGGAAAACAATGCCATGGCTGATTGCCTCTCATGGCCAGCTGTTGAGGCCATACACTTAGTGGTTGACTATGACCAGGTTACTGACCCAGAGGTTCAGGCTTACTGAACAGCAGTTATGGGCCTGCAACTGGCTAACATTAAGTTCAGGAAAACTGGTGTTTCTTTCCTGTGCGATGTCTCAACTATTTGCCCTCACCCCATTGTGTTTGTAAACTGGAGATGGTGATCCCCAATTAATTTCAGACCTCTGGGCTGTGATGGCCCAGAACCTCAGCTTTAGTTTACATCACATCATGGCGTATAACCCACAGTCCAATAGTCTACATGAGCAGTTTTAAGGGCTGCTCTGAGGGCTTACTTGACCTCAGAGGAGCTCCAAAAGAGAATCTGCAGTCACCTGTGGCAGAGTTGGGATACAGGCGGCCATGATGACTGTCAGGTGATTTCATTCTTGATGCCACAAGGCCTCTCAACAGCATTCCACTCTCCTCAGTAAATTCAATTCCTTTTACCTATTCCTACCTGCCATCATGTTGTACAGCACTCTTGGCTTCCTGTGCACCTAAATTCCACCTCATATGATTTTGTCTGCCTTGTCACACACCACCTTCCCCTAAGGCTTTCTTATTTTGTTCTTCATTTTGGAATGGGAGAAAGACTTTTATCATAGATGGGAGAGGCAAACCTGAATGTATTTTGGTAAATCACCTTGAACCAGCCCACAAAGGTTTGGAGTATTCTGCTACCATGCCTCTGATGTGACAACGTGACCATACTTGTGTCAATGCATCTCTGGATAAGCCAGATGCACATGTTTCCTTCACGAATGGAACACAGGATGGAAGCCACGCATCTCTTCAGAGCTCCAGGCAGGCTCACAATGCAGCTTTTAGTGAACTCTGGACAGGAATATGTAGGGCAACAAAACTTGAAGAAATGTACATAATTCACAATCACCGACATTTTTCTTTAAGAGGCTGGTCTAACCTGATGACGTTGTTTCAGAAAGTGCTTTTAGCGTGCTTTGAGATCGGTTTTTTGGTGTTCAATAAATGAGTTACTATGGCTTTTCTGAAACATAAAATGCCTCTACCATTTTATTTGTGAAAAACTCCCATATTATGTGATGCTTGGATGTCTGGAGAAAGCAGATTAGACAGTGATATTTAAAAGCAAACTGATGGTATTAGTGTGGAATTGTAGGGCTGTAATAAAAGATCAAGGCAGTGGGACCATTTGCATAGAAATAGAGTATTATTAGCCATGAAAAAAATAGTGACTAGCATCCTAATGAGCTTTCATTTATATAACTTCTCAGAGGTAAATGGCATTTCTTTATTCTACCTATATGGAGTGTTTCCAGAATAGATTTCTGCAGTGGCATCCTGATGTGTATGCATACTTTCATGAGCAAAGTTCCTCAGGTTCTTCCTCTTAATGGTCAGCTTTCCTGAAGTATTATTTACTCTTTCTCAGAGTGCTGGCCCTCCAATTGTCTTTGCTTTTTGTTTGAGTGGAGTAAATGAAAAACAATTGCAATTTTGCGTGCAGTAGAGAACTACTGTGTGTTTCAATGCAGTACCAAATAATTTAATCTTCTAAAAGGGTTCAGGTGGGTAGATGTAGGGAGAGTGTTTCCCTCCCTGAAGAAGTCTAAGAGTACAGTCTTAAGTAAAAATTGAAAGACTACAAAGACAATTTATAAGGATGTGCCAGGACTTGAGTTACAGATAGATGTTGAATAGTTTATGATTTTATTCCCTGGAGTGTAGGAGAATGAGGGGAGATTTGATAGAAGTATATGAATTATGAGTAGTTCAGATAGAGTAAATGCAAGCAGGCTTTTTCCACTGAGACTAGAACTAAAGATCATAGGTTAAAGGTGGAAACCTGAGGGTGAATTTCTTCACTGGTGGTGGATGCAGGTTCAAATTGAACACTTAAGAGAAGTTTAGATAAGTACATTCTTGGGAGGGGTAAGGAGGACTATTGCCCAGGTGCAGGTTGATGGGACTGGCAGAATAATAGTCAGAATAATAGACTCGCTGAGCTGTGCTATGACTCTAAAGAGTAAGTCTGTTTAAGACTGAAACAATGAGAAATTTCTTTACTGAGGGAATAGCACACCAATGGAATTCTCTATCACTCAGGACTCTGGATGTTCAGTCACTGAACATATTCCAAACTGACTGGGAGTTGGCAGAAGAAGGTGGCATTGAGGTAAAAGGTGACCCATAATCTTGTTGAATCATGGAACAAGAACAAGTGGTAAAATTGCCTGCCTCTTTTCCTATTTCTTCTTTTGCTCTTAAACCAGGTCAAGAGATTCATTGTGTCTCTGCAGCTCCTTGAAGTATCTGTCCAGTTATCTTATCTTGCCCTGCATGGCTCCAAATGTATTCCCTTCAAGTATTTACTCAGCATTCTGGCAAACAATTAATAAATCTGCTTTCACTATACATCTAGGCAATACACATTGAGATCATATTGTTTGAACAAAAAACTCCCCTTTTCTGCATCAGGTTCTTTTGCCAAGTATCTAAAGTCTGTGCCCTCCAGTGACTAGGCACCCAGCTACTGAAATTTATGGGCAAGAGGCAGGAGAATGTGGTTGAGTGGGTAATTCAATCAGCCATGATTGAATCATTAAGCAGACTTGTGGGCGGAATGGCCTGAAACTGCTCCTATGACTGATTGTCTCCTTGTGTACATTCTCAAAGTCTTTCACATCCATCTGTAGTCCCCAGCAGTCTGAAACACTCTTTAATTTACCTGGGGATATCATCATTATAGAACAAAAAGAGTAATCTTGGATTACTAAGAAAACACGAAGCAAGCTTAAAAATGTTAAGGAAATTGTCTATATTTGTGAGCTGGTGCAAATCTGATGGGCTAAATGGTTTCCTACTGCACTGTGCAGCCATTCTATGATTTAATGTTTTTTGAAACTAAAGGTCATTGATTATACTGGAGATATAATATGACTCAGACTGCCTGGATATGTGGAAATCTTGGTGTGCTTGCATCTCATTGGTTATTTAGTTAATCAACAAGCCATGGAGAATAGCTTGCCTATGTTGTAACATGTTACTCCATTGAGATGAACTTTGTGCCTCCATGAGCTTTGGATAGGCTACATCATACTGTGTAATAGTATCATAATTGAACATATTATAAACAAAAAATGGTGTATTTAATTATACTAATTAATCGAATTGTTTAATAATGGTACATTAGTACATCAGGACTATAAGGATTTTCCAGGCTGTATACAGAAATCAATGAAATGATTATAATGACAAAGCAAACTAACTACATCTGGCACATTATATATTTGCATTAGGGAGATGATACAGTTCATGTTGTTAACAATGTTAATATAGTTATAACACTAATTTCCTCAACAAGCTCCAGCAATATGTCAGCTTGCCTGAATATTTGGACATTAATCTCTAATAATAAAAAGAAACTCCCTCCCCCAGTCCCAGTATTTATTTTTATGACAAAGGCATTGCCTCAGATTTGCTTGTGTGATATTGATGATGCCTAATGAAACCCTAATGAACTAATAAGTTTACTACATATTCCCATTCAAAAGGGAAATATTTGGGATAAAAAGCAAGTAGACCAAGAACATTGACAAGCAGCTGACATTAAAGGAATTAAAAATGGAAACACGAGGAAATCTGCAGATGCTGGAAATTCAAGCAACACCACAAAATGCTGGTGGAATGCAGCAGGCCAGGCAACATCTATAGGAAGAAGTACAGTCGACGTTTCGGGTCGAGACCCTTCAACAGGACTAACGGGGAAAAAAAAGATAGTAAGAAATTTGAAAGGGGGAGGGGGAGGGGGAGACCTGAAATGATAGGAGAAGACAGGAAGGGGAGGGATGAAGCTAAGAACTGGGAAGTTGATTGGCAAAAGGGACACAAGGCTAGGAGAGGAACCCTATCCCTAGAGGGGTGGCGGGAGAATGGGGTTAGAGCAGATGTGCATGAAATGGGAGAGGTGTTTGAGGGCAGAGTTGATAGTGGAGGAAGGAAAGCCCCTTTCCCTTTTGCCAATCAACTTTAGAAATTACCATCTGTTGCAATGTTGGAAATGTAGCCTAATTGCTCATAACGTCCCTCAAAAGGCTTTCTGGACATGATAGATAATTAATTTTGATACTTACTGATGTTGACTGAGGCATAGTCTGAGCCAGGACATCAAGGATAACTCCATTATAGAAAATACTTCAAACTAAGGTTTAATTTACTTTTGTGGTGTTGGCCTTATGGATTTGTGTGCATCATCTAAGCACTGCTAATCATTTCGATTCCAATACTCATTTGCTCCACATTGAAATTTTACTTTTGACTTTGTTCAATGCAGACTGAGATCAAGTATAGATTTTACATTCTTTCAGATCTCTTTCAGAATTCAGTTAACAACAGCAGTCCCTTGCATTAAACTTTCCTCTTTGTATCAGGACAATACTTCCATTTCCCTCCTTTCTTTCAGGATATGGGTATCACGAGCAAGGCTGGTGTTTATTACAAATTGCCTGTGGAAAGATGATAGTGAGCCACTTTGAACGGTAGAAGAATTGTTGAGGGGAGTACCCGCGGTTTTCCCAGTGACAATGTGTTATACTTCTAAGTTGGTGTGTGATATGGAGGGTGGCTTCTGCCTTGGTCCTTTTAGGCTGACGAGGTGTCTTGGGCGTAGCCCTGTAGGCATAGTGTCCTGACAGTGGAGATAGTAAATAGTTAGGGAAATGGATAATCTAATCTTACTAAAGCTGTGACCTTTTTCAATAAGTTTGTCCATCTCTGCTGAACTGTGGGAATTCTGTTGCAGCCTAAAATGTATGCAGTGAAATGGTTTGAGGTTACATACTTGCATCATGATCATGACTCCAGTTCAACAAACTTCATTAGCTATAAAGTCCTTTGGGACAAGAAATATCTTGAATTATTCTTTAGTATTTGCATAGAGTACAGTGAGATGATGGTCCCATTTGTTGTGTTTGGATTGATTTTCAAGGATTTTTGATTTCTATATGACTCTGGCCATTTTTCACCCTCCTCACAGCAATGCCTGTGAAGCCTTAAGGATGTCTGTATAAGATGCTCTGTGCAGTTGTGTATTCTTTTCTTTGTTTGCTGTTTCCATGAGAACTATGAAAATGCTCCCCAGTGCTTCAGCTGAGAAAGAACATGAACTCACTTTATCTGTGAATGGTCTGGTATACAAATAAATCAACAAGCTTTTCAATAAGTGCAGGAAGACGTTTATTTTCTATGAACTCACAGTCCCTGTTTGAAATAAAACCTAGTGGGAGGATGATGTCAGCACTAATGCTGCATGTGGTATGTTACAAGTTTCAGTTAAATAAAAAAAATTGAGTCTCAAGGCAATTAAGCACCCACAGCCAACAGAGTTGAGTGGTATTTATGGTTGATTTGCTAGGCTATGACATGCCTTTATGAGATTCCTTCTGTACAGTGTACAAAGTTGCAATTCTGCAAGTGACCTATTACTGTTCTAAAACCCCCATAATCTTCCAATATTTGGCAAGTTTCTATTGCCACTAGTGCTTGTTTGAATTTGCAACAGAACTCTTCCAAAAACAAGAAAAACACGAGGAACTTAACCCATTGATTTTTCTACAAGAGCAATATTCTGTGTCATATTACTTATAGAATGAAGAGGATTATTCGACCTCGGGATCTATTCCACCATCCAATGAGATCATGATCATCTGTACGTGGACCTAATTTTTCTTCCTTGGCTCCATAAATTTTGATATAAGAACTAATAGTTAATGTTAACATTTAAAGTGGAGGCAGTGACTTATACCATTATTATCTCTGCATCTTTCAGGAATATCTGGAGCTACATAATGCAATGTTCAAAGTAAATTTATTATCAAAGTAGGAGCAGAATTAGGCTATTTGGCCCATTGAATCTGCTCTGCCATTTCATCATGGCTGATTGAATTGTTCTCTCAGCCTCGCTCTCCTGCCTTCTCACCATATCTCTTCATGCCTTGACCAATCAAGAATCTATCAACTTCTTCCTTAAATATACATAAAGACTTGGCCTCCACAGCTATCTGTGACAAAGAACTCCACAGATTCACCACTCTCTGGCTAAAGAAATTCCTCCTAATCTACCTTCTAAAACAACGTCCCTCAATTTTGAGGCTGTGTCCTCTGGACTCTCCCATAGGAAACATCTCTTCTATATCCACTCTATCATGGCCTTTCACCATTTGATAAGTTTCAATGAGGTCTCCTTCATTCTTCTGAATTCTAGTGAATGCAGGCCCAAAGCCATCAAACAACTTTCATATGACACGCCATTCAATCCTGGGATCATTTTCGTGAACTCTGAGACTCACTTTCTTGAGGGCATACTCAGTAAATCTATAGAATAATAACCATTGCATAATCAATGAAAGACAGCCTAACCTGGGTGTTCAACCAGAATGCAGAAGACAACAAACTGAGCAAGTACAAAAAGAAAGAAAGAATAATAATAAATAAGTAAGCGAAAACTATCAAGAGCACAAGCTGAAGAGTCCTTGAAAGTGAGTCCATTGGTTGGGGGAAACATTTCAGTGATGGGGCTAGTGAAGTTGAGTGAAGCTAATCACCTTGGTTCAAGGGCTTAATAGTTGAGAGGTAGTAACTTGTCTGGAACCTGGTGCTGTGAGTCCTGAAACTCCTGTACCACCTTCCTGATGGTAAGTGTTAGAGTGATTTTGGGGTTTAGCACATTTACATTTAGCAAATTATTTTGGCCACCAGTCTTTGGGTCTGAGTATAACTTTTAGATTAAATTTAGAGTGCTGCTCTGAACAATGGGTTCCTAAAAGCCATAAATCCCTTAACAAACAATGCTGATTAAAATTCATCAAATTTTAAAATTAATCAGCGTTGGTACGAATCGGGAGGTGAGAAGTTTGTGTGTAGTTGCAAAGGAAGTATTGTAGATACATTGCAAATCTGGAGTTGTCTTTTGATATTTAGCAGATAAAATATCAAGCCTTACATTGGGCCAGCCAGACCTTTAGACTGAAAGCATCTCCATATGATGCCTGCTGTACCTTGTTTTGTCAAATAAAGAAGTTGCTTCATATCTACCAGTACTTTGCTCAGGTGACTTCATTCACACAACAGCAGCAGCAATGAGAAGAGATCAAGTCCTGGGTGGTGGGGTCCCTGATGATGTATGCTGCTTTCCTGCAACATTGTTTCATGTAGATGTGCTCAGTGATAGTGAGGGCTCTACATGTGATGGACTATTTTTCTTGAAGGATTTTCCATTCAAAGGCATTGGCGTTTTAATACCAGGCTGCGATGCAACCAGTCCATATTATTTCCACTACACATCTATAGAGGTTTTAGATGTCTTGCTGAATCTCTGTAAATGCCTAAGTAAGTAGAGGCACTGCCATGCTTTCTTCGCAAATGTACTTGCATGCTTGGCCCAGGACAGGTCCTTCGAAATAATAACACTGAGGAATTTAAAGTTGCTGACCCTCTCCACCTCTGATCCTCCAAAGAGAACTGGCTCGTGGACCTCTGGTTTCCTTCTGAAGTCAATAATCAGCTCCTTGGCCTTGCTCACATTGAGTAAAATGCACCACTCATACAGATTTTCAATCTCCCTGCCAATCGATGAACTGCCAGTTTTTTAGTAGTTTCAAGCTATCTTGTGTCATTTTGTTAGTGCTTGAAAGGAAAACTAGTCTTCATCACAATTAATCCTAAAGAAATAATATGAACCCAGTGAACCAAGTTAAAAAGCAGGATCGGAGTCCATTACACAAATCAAATTTGTTGAGCAGCAGAACTAGCAGCCCTCTCAACCCTCAACCAGTCACGGTGATTGAAGAGCAATTGTAGTGACTGCTAGATACAAAGTGAAGAGGCAAGGCTTCAACTCTTTTATTTGAAATCAGAAAAAGCAATATAATTACATTTTTAAGAGTTCATTATATTCTCATCACCTGGGGTTACAACAAGCTCACTATCCCACTGGACTTTCAGTTCAACTCCTTGAAACCAATATACAACACTGTCAGTGAGTGATTAGCACTTCTGGAAGTGTTAATCAGCTTTTGTCTGGGTTTGCCCATGCTCACTCATTTCTGAGCACAGAATTAGTTAGGATCTGCACTCCATTTGAAATCTATTTAAAAAGCTATTTTATAAATAGTGGTCTCTTGAAGATATGCATTTCATATGATACACATAAAAGTTAATAGTTTTTTAGTGAAGTACACCCACAGGCAGAGAAAACGAATGTCTATGTAATTAATTACTTAGTGCTTGGCCAGTCCTGTGGCTGAACTGATTCATAGTTATGGTGGTTCAGTCACTTTCTGAGGTCCAGACATAATTCCAGCAGAACGACTAGCTGAAAAACTGCTGTCTCTGACGATAACCAATTTGAATGATAGGAGTTTAGAAACTCTGAATCAACTTTGGCAAAGTCAAACTAATAATAGCTCAATGGTTAGAAATAAATCTCCTGCTCAAAAATCAAATATTCAGCCCATTGGGTCAGACCTTATATCTATGGTTCACGCAATACACTTCCAGTGAAATTCTATATTTTATTTAGAACACATGGAATATTTAAGCATTTTAAACATTTCATTTAAAAATTCAACAACCATGGATACCTTTTTTGCAGTTTCTTCCCAATAAAAGCAAAGATCCTTCATAATATCTTACAAGCAAAACTATCAACTTTGAACCTTGGGTAATTCCATCTTTCATGAGTAAGAGTCTGATTTAGATCCTAAGCATAATTATTTTAGCATTTATGTTTGATCATTTACTGAGGTCCCTGTCATTACTGAGAATGCATTGTTTCACTTACATCAATGTTCTTAATGCAATGGATCTATCTAGCTTCAATTTTGTTTGCCTCTCAACTTTGGAAATATGATTACAAAATCAGCCCAGTAGCCAGGCATGTTATTCTCAACCCTGAATTTTCAATTAGTGATGTACCTCCCCCCTCCACGTGTTATATAGTTTCAGGTACTGATTGTTTGCCTTTACAGAATTCAAAAATTCACTATGAAGAAATTTGAGATGTTGAATAAAAAAATCACTCTTGCTGAATTTAAGTGGAAAAATGAATACAAAATGTATGCAGAGAACTTGACTAGTTTACGAAGAAAAAAAATGCAGGGCTTAATTCACAATGGAAGGGCACTTAAGTGATTTACTTTGGAAACTGAAGTGGCTGTTTTTCTCTCTATTGATACTTATACAACAATATTTTTATCAAACAATGTAACGTGTATTTCCAGTTAATTAAAAATACAGTCCTTTATCTGCTGCAACAATACAATCAGAATTCCCTTGCATATAGACTGTACACTCACAAGGGAATTATAATTGACTGTAAAATTTCCCATAGGAATGAATGGGATTCAATGAGGGGATAAAAGGGTTCTCATTATGGAACATTATGACATGGGAAGTTTTATGGGTGTACAATCCTGTTGTACTATGGGGGTATAATAATTCATGACAGGATATTATTTGTGTCTACTCTGCTGTAAACACCAAAAAAATAACAATAACCAAGAAATGAGTGTCTTTGAATGCATTTTGGCAAGGAACAGGATTTTTCAGTATGCACACATAAGTTCAAGAAAGTTCACAGTAAAGCTGCTAATCATGTGTTGAATGTGAGAGGTAGGAGATTTGGAGGGCATTGTCATTCTATTGTGCCATTCAAGACCCTGGTGCCACTTCCCTTTAGGATGATCTGGATCAGTGAGGTCACCCTTCTGGATCTGACAACAGGGTTTCTGAGGAGCAGTGATAGTGGAGGTCAATTCGCATTCAGGAACATTCAGCAATCTGACCTCCAGCATTTTTGATGTGTTGTTTACCCAGAGTTTAAGATCTGGTTCATACTAGTTCAGAAGCTATTGCAGAAAGAGGTAGAGTGGGAGTAATATAATTCATGGCAGGATGCCAAAAGATTTAGCTTGAAGTTTTAGTGAATGAAACAATTAAAGTGAAACTTCAGTTGAATAATAAAGCAGAGTTGTCCTTGGAAGATAGATGTCTAAAGGGAGATGAAATAGTCATGTTCAAAATTATGATGAGTTTTTAAAATGCTCTGTCCTGTGATGGAAGGATCAGCACCCAGTGGAAAGACATTTAAGTTTGTTGGCAAAAGAACTGGCAGTGAGTTGGAAAATTTCTACTTGAATGGTGTTTATGACTTGGAAGGGACTGTCTAAAAAGTGTGTTGGAAGCAGATTCAATAACTTATTTCAAATGAAAGTCAAGAATACTTTGCAGAGTTATGTCCAAAGGGCTAGTTAATAGGACTAATAGGGTAGTTCTTTCAAAGGGTTGGGTACAGTGAACATCTGTCAACATTGTGCTCCATCAGTCTCTATTTCAGAACTCAAAGTTCAATTTGGCATGGTGAATCCCTATCAAATCTGTTGTGATGGGGACTTGTATTTACGAACAAGTGTTGAGTTTCTGTGTCCCATATATATTGGGCAGCTCTCTGCTTCATCACTATAGGATAACAGAATCCTCCATTAAAAACAAAAATGAATAGAAGGACAGATCAATGTGGGTAAACAAATCTCAGTTTCTAAAGGCAGGGGAGATACAAGTTTGAGTAATATGCTGATTGTTGTCTAGACACGAAGTGTGTAGGATTTGAAGCCTTCCTACAAATTACAAGTGTCCTTAAGCAGCAACATCTTGTTTTTTGCTTGTTCAGTTGTCAATCTTTCATGGTAGCTGGAGTCCTTTGTTTAATTATTTAAAAATATAGAGACTGATGCATTTTGGTAGAAGAAATGAAAGGGTAGACTATTTTCTAGATGGAGAGAAAACACAAAATAACTGAGGTGCAAAGGGGCTTAGGAGTCTTTGTGCAAGATTCCCTAGAAGGTAATTTACAGGTTGAGTCTGTACTGAGGAAGGCAAGTGTAATGTTAGCATTCACTTTAAGGGGATCATAATATAAAAGCAAGGATGTAATGTTATAAAGGACTGGTGAGGCCTCATTTAAAGCATTGTGAGCCCTTTTTCTTAGAAAAAATGTGCTGAAATGGGAGAGGGTTCGAAGGAGGTTCATGAAAAATGATTCCAGGACTGAATGGCTTGTCATATGAAGAGCATTCGATAGCTCTGGGCCTGTATTCACTAAGATTCAGATGAATGAGGGGTGACCTCATTGAAACTAATTGAATGGGGAAAGTCCTTGATAGAGTAGATGTGGAGTGGATATTCTCTGTGATGGGAGAGTCTAAGATCAGAGGTCACAGCCTCACACTAGAGGGGTGTCCTTTTAGAACGGAGATGAGGAGGAATTTCTTTAGCCAGCGAGTGTTGAATCTATGGAATTCTTTGCCTCTGGTAGCTGTGGAGGCCAAGTCTTCATGTATCTTTAAGGCAGAGGTTGATAGAGTCTTGATTGGTCAGGGCATGAAGGGATACGGGGAGAAGGAGCGAGAGTGGGGCCGAGAGGAAAATTGGATCAGCCATGATGAAATGCCAGAACAGACTTGATGGACCAAATAGCCTAATTCTGCTCTTATATCTTGTGTTCTTAAACCTTAGATGAAACCTATTCCATCATATTCAAATGAATTTTAATTACATTTGGGAAAATAGTTACTTGCAAACAAGTAACGTGCTTCAGTAGGTTAAAACAATATTTGTGACAAGGCCAGTGGTAACTTTAAATTTTCTTATGACCCATAAATAAAGTGCAAAATCACAATCTATTTTAAGTTGAAATAAAGTTTTTGTTTTCTTTACAAAGAGTTAAGAAGAGTTTCATTGTGTGCCTATACCAATAAGAAATCAATCTAGAAATGCTTGGCAGACCAGGTAGCATCTGACACAAAAAAGGAACAAATAAAGAAAGAAAAGAATCATAGCAGATTAATAAAATAGAAGCAGGTTGTTATTCTTCTGGAAGGAATGACTGGGATTTTGAGCAGCAGGAAGGGTAAGAAATAAAATGACAAGTATGGCATTTTCAGTGCTGGGCATAATTAAGGAATGAACTGGGACCTTCTGTTGGGAATGATCTGAAAATGATGGAAAGTGGATCAAAGTGGCAATGAATTAAGTACTGATAGCATGCTGCAGATGATAAAGCTTGTTGGCCAAAGAGCCAGCGATGAGAAGGAAAATTCCTATGTATGGTGTTAATGTCTTTGAGTGGACTGACTAAGAAAGGTGTTGGAAGCAGACTCAATAACATTTCAAATGAAAATTGTGGAATATCTTGCAGAGTTTTGTCCAAAGGCCTAGTGAATATGACTAATAGGATAGTCCTTTAAAAGCGTTGGGTCCAGTGAACATCAGCCAGCTTTGTGTTCCATTGGTTTCTCTTCCTGTAATCAAAGCTCAGTTGGTATGATGGATCCTTATCAAATCTGGTGTGTTAGGGGCTTATATTTAAGAATAAGTGTTGAGTTTCTGTGTCCCATACACACCAGACAGCCTTGTGTTTCATTGCTGCAGGATTACAGAATCCTACCTAACAAATGAGAACAGAAGGACAGATCAGTGTGGGCAAGCAAATCTCAGTTTTTAAATCAGAGGAGCTTAGCTGTGGATGGAAGTTAGTGGATTGGAAGGTAAGAGCAAGCAGACTTTGCTGAGGTTCAAGTAAAAACAGAACTTCAGAAAATATTCTGGTTAACTACTTTGGAAAACCATCTGGTTGAGAAGGAAGGAAACAATATCAGCTGTTTCAATGCATAATGATGAACTAAACTTCATCTTCTGAGAACGGGACAGGAAAAAGATGGAGCAAATTTAGGCAGATTGTTCTGGGAGTTTGTTAGTTATTGTGTATTCTGGGTGATGTTGACAAATCAAGACAAAAAAGTTGAGTACAGAAGGAACAAACCAGTTCATAAACACAGGAGATTCTGCAGATGTTTGAAATTTAGTGTAACACAAAAAAAGTGCAAATGCACTGGGACCACCAGCTACGGTAGACAACCCCAATAGGTTGGCAGGCGAATTGTTGCCTTACATGGAGGGACTGTTTAGGGCCCTGATTGGTGTTGAGGGAGGAGGTAAATTGGCAGGTGTAGCATTTCTTCTGATTACAGCAGTGAGTGTAAGGAGGGAGATTAGTGGGGAGGGATTAATGGGTAATTGAATCACGGAGTGAATGATCCCTGTGGAAAGCAGAGAGTCAAGGGGTGGAGGTAGATGTAATGATGTGTTTCGTTGTTGGATCCTATTGAAGGTGGGAGAATTAGCACAGAATAATGAGCTTGATGTGGATGCTCATGGTAAGGACAAGAGGAACTCTATTTCTGTTATGGTGGCAGGAAAATGGGGTGTTTATCCTGGAAGTAGAGATGTGGCTGGGGGCAACATCAATGTTTGAGGAAAGGAAGTGTATCCAGTGCTCCTCCTGTGGCTTCCTCTGCACTGGGGAAACTTGACATAGATTGGAGAACCATTTTTTTGAGTACCTTCGTTCCACCCATTCCGACGTGTCAATCCATGGCCTCCTCTATTGCAACAATGAGGCCACTCTCAGATTGGAGAAGGAAAAAAACTCTTATTTTACCAGAGTAACTTACATCCTAATTGTATGCACATTAATTTCTCTAACTTTTGGTAATTTCCCCCTTCCCTCTTTCATTCCTCACTCTGGCTCCCCTCTTACCACTTAGTCTTCTCCTCACCTGCCTATTGACACCCCTGGTGCCCCTCCTCCTTTCCTTTCTCCCATGGTCCACTCTTCTCTCCTATCGGATTCCTTCTTCTTCAATCCTTTTCATTTCCCACCTATCACTTTCCAGCATCTCACTTCGTTCCACACCCCCAACCTCCTGGCATCGCCTATCACCTCAAACTTGTACTCCTTCCCGCCCCACCCCCACCTTCTTATTCGGGCTTCTTCCCCCTTTCTTTCTAGCCCTGATGAAAGGTGCCTGCCTGAAATGTCAACTGCTTCTTCCTTTCCATAGATTCTGCCTGACCTGCTGAGTTCCTCTAGCATTTTGTATGTGTTACTCAGGGAACAAGCTGGAAGTGGATTATGTGAAGGATGGAGAGCTGAGCTTTCCGATTTAGAACAAGTGCAAGAAAAGGCCTCAGAAAAGAGAAAGAATATTCGGGAAGAGTTGAGAGTAGGACTGAACTAGAGCATGATTTATTAATTGCACTAAACAGATAGTGTAGCTAGGTTCCTTTTGTC
This sequence comes from Hypanus sabinus, assembly GCF_030144855.1. NCBI lineage: Eukaryota > Metazoa > Chordata > Chondrichthyes > Myliobatiformes > Dasyatidae > Hypanus > Hypanus sabinus. The sequence continues at coordinate 46,660,625 of NC_082724.1, read as the reverse complement.
TTTTTGATGGTACAACTCTTATGCAGTGGAAGTGAATGAAGGTGACTTACAAATGAAGAATACTTGGGGGTGTGGTAGGAAGCAGATGGTAATTATTTGTGTGGGCTGAAGGGAGTGTTGGGACCAGACTGGAGGTGTAGTTGAATCCTTCATCCAATAAAGCAGAATGCTGTTAGCCTTTTCTGGTGGAAGTTAGAGGTCCATATCATTTAGTCATCAATCGTGCAAAGATGACAGGGGCTTGAAAACGGGAGTAGAAGAATGACTTATATTGGTTGGAAGAGTGGACAAAAGAAGTTGAGATACAGTTTTAATGAGGTGAAATGAGTTCTAAGATGCAAGAACAGACTAAGGTTGAACATCTATTTGAAGAGTCCTGCATGTGACTGTATTTTCTTGTCCCTGTCACATTGTTGTCTTCTCTTACATGTTATGCTTTATGTCTTTAGTCCTTCAGCCTATGACAGGACTCTCCCATTTGTTCTGTTTCTACCTTCCTCCCTCCACCCTCACTGCATACTGTATCCTTTTATAATACCAACCTATCAGTCGAAAATGATAAATCTGCCCCCTGCTCAGATTATGCTTGATATGTTGAATATTTCAGCTTTTAGTTCCAGTATCTGTGGTAATTAACTTCTGTTTCATCATTATCAACAACTTCCAAAACAAATGTAAGAACACAATGTGCCAGCTGTTCACATGGTAATATCTGGATTTTTCCCTGCTGGATGCACTGTGCCTCATTTACTTGAGAATTTTCTTGTTTTTGCATGAAGTGTTAGATGGTAACAGTATTCTATAAACCAATTGATTTGGGTCATATTGCATACCGTGACATTCCTCTTCATAAAGGAAGACAGACAGCCTTGCATTTAAATGTGCTAAATTTGAATGTTAAGTTACCAAAATATCTTTTTAATTCTCAACATCATGTTAATGCATACGTATGAGTGCTTTATTTTGTTAAAATACAATATAATATTCTGGTTGACCTCTGAAATGTCACCTATGGCTCCAGATGGCAGCACTCTTGATTCTGAATCAGTGGGTTTTAAGTTCAAGTCCCACTCCTGAGACCAGGCTGAGACACAAAGTGTAATACTGATGCTGGGCTGGTGTTGTACGGGCAGAGGTGAAGCTTCTCAGATGGTGAGAAAAATGTGCCTTCATCTGACCCTTTAAAGTAGTGGAGTGATTTTATTTTATTTTAAAGAAGAGCAGTGGAGTTTTTCCAGGCATCATGTCAAATATATTTTAATGATCCAATATCTATAAAAGGAGATTCAGATCATTATTATACTGCAGCTTGTGGGAGCTGTCTCTGAAAATTTTGTCTGCAATGGTCCACACTACAGCCACTAAGGAACTTTTGCAGAACTTTTGTAAAGTTCTTGGGAACATTCTGTGAGGGAAGTGAAAGGTGATATTTAAAAGCAATCTCCACACCCTTTTTTTTGGGCAAAATCATGCGGATGCTGGTAATTGAAGCTGAAAATGCTGGAAGCACTCAGTAAGTCGACCAGCAGCTGTGCAGGTGGAAACTGTAATATCTGAGGTTGATGACTTTCAATTCAGTGGAAGATCATCGAACTGAAGAGTTAACCCCTCAGCTTCTACAGCTGCTGCTTGACTGCTGAGTATTCACAGCGCTTTCTGCTTGTACTTCACTCTTGTGTTTATTTTAATGAAGGAGAGAGGAAAGAGTCCCAACTTTGGTTTGGACTGAAGCCAACTCATCCTATTTCAACATCATTGGAGAAAACTTGGTATAATCCTGTTTGCACAGGATTGGAGTTTAAATCCAAATATTGAAATGCTGCTGATTTCTGCCAAGAAAAGTTTCGTTGCTACTTGGAAAATATTAAAGTCTAAGTCATTCAGCTTCTTGGCACCTCATTAATATTTTATAGGTGTGTATGGGGTGTCTAGGGAGGGGTAGTACCTCTGAGGATAGGCTTGTTGTGCTCTGCCCAAGAGCATCTTTGGTCCACACCCTCCACACAGCTCTCACCTGTGGCTCCAAGGAACTGTTTGCATGCATCTATGACCACACCCTGGTACACCACCAGGTGAAGGTAGCCGGGAACCTGCAACCCCAGTGAAATAGGAGTATGCTTGCGAAGCCAGTTCTGATCGGGTGGATGAGATCAACTACAAGATCCAATGGCGAAGAAGACGGTGCTGCAACACCTCGTGGAGAGTGAAGGACATGTCAAGGCTATCCACTGCAGCCAATGAAGTCCCTAGTCGTGATGATTTTTCCTACCATGGGACCAAAATTTTTGAGGCCAGTATAGAGAAAATGCCCCAGCGCAACAGGTTTTCACTAAAAACTCCTTCTGTACAGGTACATCATCAGAAACGATGGACAACCAACACAATATTTTATAATAAGGTTGATTTGTATTTCAATCTCATTCATCCATCTTGGCTTGAAAGTCTTCAATACTTACTGCCTATTATGCCCCTATCTCTGTCTATCCTTGGCCATCTTCTCTATTGTGCCCCAGATATGGTTCAGGGTCCTCAGTTAAACACAGTTATAGAAGGATTCTTCACTGCTGTTTCCATTACAATTTTTTTTTTGAGCGGTCAGGGTTGTTAGCCCCGAGACGAATTCCCAAACCTGGATGACTGGCAAACCACTCTTAAATGGCCTCTACCCTTTGTCCTGTGTGGCATAGATGACTCTACCCAAGTGCCAAAGCCCAAGGCCCGGACTCCAGCCAACATAGCTCTCTGGGTCATTGAGGCACACCAGCTTCCAAACCCTACGACAAAGTTGTGGTCCTCTTGGAGGGAAGTCCTCAATACTCCTCCCTAACCTGGTTATGGTGATCCAATTATTCTAGCATCTACAGAGAGAGACTTTGAAATGCTCCCGATGTAATAGAGGCAGAGAGTGCAGATAAGAAAAAATGGCTATTTTGCCTCCTGAACAAAATATAACAATATTGTTCAAATAATTAAGAAAGAGGTTTCTTTTAAAGTGAGATAGCAGGTGTTAGGAACTAATTGCCACATGTTAAACAGGGAGTAATAGACACAGAGCAACCTAAGGTAGTGCAACCTAATGAAAGGGTTTCGATGTTAATGACTAGTAGAAAATCAAGGGCATTTTTAGAGCCTCAGGTTAATTTGAGCTGTATTTTCCATTCCTGGTGCTCACTAGTGCTGCTACCACTGTCTGTAAGGAGTTTGTGCATTCTCCCTATGTGTTTCCTCTGGGTGATCCAGATTCCTCCCACATTCCAAAGACGTATGGTAAGGATTAGTGAATTATGGGCATGCTATGATGGTGCCAGACATGTGGAGACATTTGCAGACTGCCCAGCACAATCCTTGCATATTTGATTTAACATAAAAGGCTTTTAAAGAATGGTGGCTTTCAACTCCAAATACCAACCATCTTGCTGGCAAACGTACATTGCTGGTAAATAAAATTGAAGATCTCAAAGCTATGGTGCTCTGCCAGAGGGACATTAGGACTTTTGTTAATGCAACCTCGGTTAAACATTCCAGACACAGCAATACAGATTGATGCCTTCACAAAGCATCATCAAGATAGGAATTTCAAAGGCATGTGAGTGTGCTTCATGATCAGCTCCTTGTGGTGCACAAATGCGGTGGTGCTGTCCCAGTCCTGTTCACTAGACCTGGAATGCCTCGCAATGAAGTGTCATCCATTTTACCTGCCGTGGGAGATTTCAGTGGCAGAGGTGTACATTCAACATAAGGCTAGTGTAAAACAGGATCTAGACGAACTGAGCGATGTAAGGAACAGGCATGAAACAGCACATCCTGATGCCTTTCCCATCACTCTGGGGGATTTTAACCAGGCCAGCTTGAAAAAATTCCTCAATAATTGTTTCCAACAAATCACTTGTGGTACCAGAGGAAGCAACACACTGGACCGCTGTTACAATACCATCAAGTAAGCTTACCCTGCTATCCCATGCCCACACTTCGGAAAGTCTGATCGCCTGGCTGTACTTCTACTCCTTGAGTTTAGACAGAGTCTGAAGACGCAGCACCAATAGTGAGGGCCGAGAAGGTATGGACAAAGAATTCACAGGAGCGCTTACAGGACTGCTTTGAGTTGCTTTATTGGACTGTATTCAGGGATTCATCTTTGATTCTGAGCATGCCACATCTGTCACTGACTTCATTAAAACCTGTGCGGATGAGTGTGTGCATACGAGAACTTACTGTACATGCTCAAATCCAGGACGTTTGCAGTCAGTTGTGGGCTAGATCAGTGGCATTCAGGTTTGGCGACCCAGGTCTGCACAAAAAAATCAGCTATGACTTTCGGACGGCTATTTCAAGAGTAAAGAAACAATTCTGAGCAAAGTTGGAGGTGACATCAGATGTACGTCAACCATGGCAGGATCTGCAGGACATCACTTCCAACAAAGCAAAACCCAATGGCAGCAGTGCTTCACTCCCAGACAAGCTCAGTGCCTTTATGCTCACTTCAAAATGGAGAATAAAACTATAGCTATGAGGATCCCTGGGATCTCTGTCTCAGAGGCCAATGTCAGGCTGTCTTTCAGGAGGGTGAAAGATAAGCCCAGCTGGAGTACCTGGTAGGGCTCTGAAAATGTGCCAGTCATCTGGAGGGTGTGTTCAAAGACATTTTCAATCCCTCCTTACTACAGTCAAAAGTTCCCACCTGCTTCAAAGGAGCAACAAATATACCAGTGCCCAAGAAGAGCTGGGTGAGCTGCCTTAACGACTATCATCCAGTAGCACTCACATCCACAGTATGAACTGCTTTGAGAGGTTGGCCATCGCTGGAATCATCTCCTGCCTCAGCAAGAACCTGAATCCACTGCAATTTGTCAATTGCCACAGTAGTTCAACTGCAGCCTCAATTTCATTGGCTCTTCACAAGGCCTTGGATTGCCTGGACAATATAAATACCCATGTCAGGGTGCTGTTTATTGTCTACAGTTCAGCATTTAACACAATTCTGATCAAAAGTTTCCAGTACCTGGGCCTCTGTACCTCCCTCTGCAACTGGATCCTCAACTTCCTAACTGGAAGACCACAATCTGTGTGTGTTAGAAATAACACCTGCACCTCAGGGTTGTGTGCTTAGCTCTACCCTCTCTACCCTCCCATGACTGTCTGGCTAGACATAACTCAAATGCCATCTATAAATTTGCTGATAATGCATCCTTTGTTGGTAGAATCTCAGATGGTGGGATGAGGGCATACAGGAGTGAGATATACCAGCTAGTTGAGTAGTGTTGCAGAAACAACCTTGCACTCAATGTCAGTAAGACCAACAAAATGATGGTGGACTTCAGAAGGGTAAGACAAGGGAACCACACCAAACCTCATAGAGGGATCAGAAATGGAAAGGTTGAGCAATTTCAAGATCTTAGGTGTCAGTATATTTGAGGATCTATACTGGGCACAACATATTGATGCAGCTACAAAGAAGGCAAGTCAGCGGCTATATTTCATTACATGTTTGAGGAGATTTGGTATGTCACCAAAGACTCTTCCAATTGTCTACAGACGTACCATGGAGAGCATTCTGACTGGCTGCATCACCATCTGGTATGGCCGGCGCGGGGTGGCTACTGCACAGGATTGAAAGAAGCTGCAGAGAGTTGTAAACTTAGTCAGCTCTATAATGGGCATTAGCCTCTGTAGTATCTAGGACATCTTCAAGGAGAGATGCCTCGAAAATGCAGCATCCATCAACCAGGACTATCACCCGGCTTATGATGATTGTTACCATCAGGAAGGAGGTGCAGTGGCCTAAAGGTACACACTCAATGACTCAGGAACAGCTTCTTTCCCTCTGCCATCCGATTTCTGACTGGACATTGAACCCATGAACACTACCTCACCACTTATTTTTATTGTTTTCAATTACTTACTAAATTTAACTATTTTATATATTTATTGTAATTTAGTTATTTTTCTCTATCTTTTATTATATGTTGCATTTTGCTGCCGCCTCAAAGTTAACAAAGTTCACGACATGCACCGGTGATATTAATCCTGATTCTGACACCGTTTCAATGTGCACGTGACAAATAAAGCTAATCCTATACTTACTCCATCCCCAGTTTCTGGAGTGCATCTGGGTTCATTTCTTTATGCCAAAGCAGTTATTGCCATGAACTGTCTTTTAAATCACTTGACCATCTCCAATGATGCGAATGTCCTCCCTCAATTCTGACACTGTTCCTCATATTTGCGACAAAGATATAATCTGCAGAATTCCAGGGACATTTGCCCTACCACATTTGTTTTAAGTAGAGGCTCTATTGAGAACCTCTGCCCATCCACCACCCATTGTCTTCAACTTCAAAGTCTTGCTACCTTAACGCAAATGGGCAGTTCCCTCTAGTGGGCAGATGCTAAAGTATTCAGGCTTTTGGCTTAGAGCTAACTACAGCTGATGGACCAAATAACAGGCCCATTCATTAGAATGGGAGCACAGACTTTTATTAAAAGGATATATTTAGTCAACCTTTGTTTTTATTTTTCCTCATTTCACTGTACATTTGGACTTTTAATGGTACTTTATTAAAATGTGATTATTTTTGTAGAATTTGAAATCCATTGCTTCTTCTTTTTAAATCTTGCTACCTGAGACATATAAAACAGTGAAGCTGTTCATAAAAGGAGTAGTGAGTTGTCAAAAAACATCAGGATGCTGTTGAAGGTGGACCCCTGGTTTCACTGCCCTACATAACATGGACTCCTTCCTTACAGAATGGCTGGGATGTGAAGGCCACCAGCATGGCTCATTTCATGGTCAGTGCAACCTGTGAATGCATTGTGTGCACGGTGGTTCAGGTCATCTATGTTGCAGCCCAGTGTAACTGGTTTCGGTGTAGTACAAAGTGAAGCCTGCAAGAAGTTACTCCCCACTCCAACCCACTCTACCATGCACACTTACAACACCCCATCAGGAAATGATTGTGGGTCAAGTGCTCAGCACTTTTAGTTTGTCTACAGACACACGGATCCTACAAGTGAGAGGGTAATTTGAGCTACTGGAGCTCTATACTGACATGAAAATTGCCTTTGTGTGAACATTAATGGAAAAAGAGAAACACCAATTTGATTAATTATTCTATCTTAATACTTACAATTCATTGTGGTTTGTTTACAATTCCAATGTTCCTTCATTATTCCAAAGAGGCAATGAGAGGTTAGCAATGATATGAACAAAACCAATTCTCAAGACATTCTCTGATCTATGAAATAAATAATTTACCTCTTGTAGATGATTTAGAAATCAAATAGGTGACATGAACAATCTTGTTTTTGATACAGACTTGCTGATGCCAGAGTCTGGAATTAGAGCTATGCTATAACGTTCCACAGTACTGTGAAGAGAAGGAATTACATTAATACTCTAGTCCCAGATTGGCTGTGGTCTATAATGACTGCAGGACATGTATGTGTCCAGATCAAAGAAGTGGGCAGAAAAATCATTGTGGGCACGAACCACCCTGCAAGCTGCCTTTTCCAGCAGCTCTCTTCTGGAAGGTGCATTAGGGTTATTAAAACATGCCACCTTAGATGTTTCTTCACCCAGGCAGTTAGCTGGATCAGCAATTCTAGATTACCCCCCACCCCCACCCTCTTTATCTATTACTCCCATCTCTGCATTGCAGTGTAGACACTTTAAATCACTTTTTATAATGCTGTTTACATTGTAAATACATGCTGGTGTTTATTTATTAAGCACATTTTATTCCACATCCATTCTTTAAAATTCTGTTCATCAGCTTTTTATTTATATGTAATTGCAATTTGATATGATTCTTTGTTCCTTATAATTGTTGAAGGTTGCTGTTTTTTTGTTGCATGTCACATCCTGATTTGCACATCACAGCAGATTCATAATACATGGAAATATATATTGCTGATAAAGTTGGTGCTTGATTGTCAGCACAGTGTGTAGATGGGGTTTATCAGTCATAGCGGTGGTGCAGTTGTTTTATACAGGCACCAAAGAGATGAAATCTGATTGAAAGCAAACTACACCAGCAGTGCTTTTCCTGGGCCTGAAAGTTCTCCTCTGTAGCACCATGCACTTCACGATAGAAAATCTACCGAGAAACAGCTTCTCCCCAATCTGAAAAAAGAGAGTGTGCTTTGTGGTGTGACATGTTACCAGCCAGAGGTGGCAGGGCATACATAATGCATTCAGTGATGTGTCATGCACATCTGGATGCGAGTTCCATCAATTTTTCAGCCATTTTTTTCAGAAGCTAGGCTTCACTATAAAAGTGAGGATTTTTGTAAACAGAGAAGCTGCCTACCCCAGAGTCCTGTGCTGGGAATTGGTGATAGGTGGGTTGAAAGCTTACCCCTGGTTACAACTTGGCTCCCTCATTTAATTCCAACCCCTAACTAACTGCCATCCCTTCCACAGCTTTACTAGTCTCAGACCTGACCACCCCTCATCTGATTTGTGAATTCAACCATGTTTCCAACCTACAATCAATTCCACTTTCTCCCCCATATCCAATGACTCAAAGCAACTCTGGGCATTCATAACTTGCTCCCCTTTCCCATCTCACCTCAGCCCGCATCACTACAAACACTCCTGCCGTACTGTGGCCAAAGTGACAGATCCACCATCACAATTTGAGTGCAATGACAACCTCAGGCTTGTATGTTGGGACATGTATGTACTCTGATAATACATTTTACTGTGAACTTTGAACCTTTGCAAATAATTGTGACCAAAACAACTTTGGAATCAGTCCAGAAGCTCAGCAGTAACTTCAAACTCCACAACAGTTTACTGTTCATTACCTTGAATCTTGGTTGTCAAACCAGCTGCTCTGGATAACTGGGTCATTCGGCTCTGTGCCAGTTGTTGGCGATGAAACTAAGTGAACAAGTGGAGTTACTGCAGTCGGTCAAGCGGATCACGTGGTTAAAATAAGGGAAATTCGTGACAGAGGTTAAGTGACCACTCTGCGTGTGTAGGAATGGGGAAATAGTGCAGCTAGTACTGCTGCAGCTACTCCAGTGACCCATGTGCAGTCCTAACCTCTAGTGCTGTCTAGGTGGCATTTGCATTTACTCCCTGTGAATGCATGGCTTTCCTCTGGGTGCTCTCATTTCCATGTACATCCCAAAGAAAGGCTTTGTACCCCATGAATGATAAACTCCCGTCAGTGCTCCAATAAAGTAGTTTTGTTGAGCTTGTGTTCCCCTGACCTTGAACAACTAATGGTCAAATGCCATCCATTCTATTTACCTAGGGAGCTCTCCTCCATTATCCTGACTATAGTTTACATACCACCAGCGACCAACTATAATCAAGTGCTTGAGATACTACATGACGCTGTTTCCAAACAAGAAACAGTCCATCCCAAAGAATTTCAAATCAAGGGACTTCAACCAGGCTGTTTGAAGAAAACCCTCCCCAATTACTATCAGCATCTAACTTGTAGCACCAGAGGTCCCAGCACACAGACCACTGTGTTACTAGGTTAAGGAATGCCTAGCCTTCCACTCTCAGACTGTTCACTTGGCTGTCCTTCTCCTATCTGCAAAGAAGCAGAGGCTAAAGTGCAAAGCTTCAGAGATTAGAGCAACAAAGAGGTGTTTGGAGAGGCAGAGGAGTGGCTACAGGATTGCTTCAAGTTGGTGGAATGGGCCGTGTTTAAGGTCTCATCTGTGGATCTGAATGGTTGTAACCATGGTCTTTATTAAAACAGTTGTAGGGGAGTGTGAACCCATAAAATCATTCAGACTCTTCCCCAACCATGAACCGTGAGATCCACAATCCGCTGAGGCCAGATTAGAGGCATTCAAGCATAGTGACCAAGAAAGTCACAAGAGGTCCAGGTATGCCATCTCATGGGCCAAGTGGTAATTCCAGACTAAACTTGAATCGACAAAGGATCACCTATCACCTCTTACAAAGTACTATTTATAAGAAGTGATAGCATTCAATCCCTGCCACAACTGTTCAACTTATAAAGTTAAATCAAGTGACATGGCCTCACTTTCAAATGCACTCAATGCCTTCCCTGCTCACTCTGACTGTCAGAACATGGAGGAACCATCACGAACTCCGACAGTCCCTGATGATCCTGTGATTTCAGTCACTAAGGCTGATATGCGAGCATCCTTCAGGAGGATGAATGGATGAAAAGCATTCAGCCCAGAGAGGGTACCAGGCCAAGTACTAAAGGCCTGTGCTGATCAACAGGCTGGAGTGTTCACTGAGATCTTTAACCTCTCACTTCAGCAGTCTGAGGCACCCATCTGCTTCAAGCAAACTTCATTTATACTGGTACCCAAGAAGAACGTGGCGACCTACCTCAATGTCTTACATCCTCAGTAAAACTTACATCCTTAATGATGAAGTGTTTTGAGAGTTTGGTGATGAAACATACCATCTCTTGCCTGAAAATTAACTTTGATCTGCTCCAAAGGAACAACATTTAAGGGACAGGTGTAAGTATGTAAGTGCAATTACAAAGAATTACAGTGACTCTACTTACTTAGGAGTTTGTAAAGATTCAATTACAAAGAATTACAGTGACTCTACTTACTTAGGAGTTTGTAAAGATTCAACATGACATCTAAAACTAAGACAGACTTCTATAGAAGTGTACTGGAGAGTATATTGACTGGCTACATCACAGCCTGTTATGGAAACACTAATGACCTTGCAAGCGTAAGTGCTACACCTGTCCCTACACCTCCTCTCTTACCACCATTCAGGGCCCCAAACAGTCCTTCCAGGTGAGGTAACACTTCACTTGTGAGTCTGTTGGGGTAATCTATTGCATCCGGTGCTCCTGGTGCGGCCTCCTCTACATCGGCGAGACCCAACGCAGATTGGGGGACCACTTCGTCGAGCACCTCCACTCAGTCCGTCACAACTGACAGGATCTCCTGGTTGCCACCCACTTCAACTCTCCTTCACGTTCCCATTCGGATATGTCCATACATGGCCTCCTATACTGCCATGATGAGGCCAAACTCAGGTTGGAGGAGCAAAACCTCATAATACCATCTGGGTAGCCTCCAGCCCCTTGGCATCAACATCGAATTCTCCAACTTCCTCTCCCTTCCCCCATCCCACTTTCACTCTGTCTCCTCTTCCAGCTGCCTATCACCTCTCTCATGATTCTGCCTTCTTCTACTACCCATAGTGCTTTCCCCTGTCATTCCTTCTTCACCTCTCTGGCCTATCCCCTCCCCCACCCCTTGATCTTTCTTCTGATTGGTTTCTCACCTGGCACCTTCCACGCTCCCCCCACCTTTTTATAGGGACTCTACCCCCTCCTTCTTTAGCCCTGATGAAGTGTCTCGGCCCGAAACGTTGACTGCTCCTTTCAACGGATGCTGCCCAACCTGCTGAGTTCACCCAGCTTGTTTGTACGTGTTAAGTTCCTCTGTGTTGTTATTTCGAAGGACCTCTCCTGTGCCCAGCATATAAGTGCAATTACACAGCAGTGACTCTACTTACTTAGGAGTTTGTAAAGATTCAACATGACATCTAAAACTTTGACAGACTTCTATAGAAGTGTGGTGGAGAGTATATTGACTGGCTACATCACAGCCTGTTATGGAAACACCAATGACCTTGAGCAGAAAATTCTACAAAAAGTAGTGGATACAGCCCAGTCCATCATGGGTATAGCTCTTCCTGCTATTGAGCACATTTACACAGAATGCTGTCGCAGAAAAGCAGAATCCATCATCAAGGATCTCCACCATCCAGGCTAAGCTCGATTCTCACTGCTGCCCTCAGGAAGAAGGTACAGGAGCCTCAGGACTCACACCACCGGGTTCAGGAACAATCATTACCCCTCAACCATCATGCTCTTGAACCAAAAGAGATAACGTCACTCAACTTCATTCGCCTCATCATTGAAATGTTCCCATAACCTATGGACTTACTTTCAAGGACTCTTCTTTTCATATTCTCAATGTTTATTGCTTAATTATTATTATTATTTCTTTCTTTTTATACTTGAACAGTGTGTTTTTTTGCACACTAGTTGAACGCCCAAGTTGGTATGGTCATTCATTGATTTTTTTTATTATTATTGTATTATGGATTTATTGATTATCTCTGCAAGAAAATGAATCTCTAGGTTGTAATGGTGACATAAAAGTACCTTGATAGTAAATTTACTTTGTAAGTTGATTGTCACTGTAAATTTTCTCTCTAGTCTGTAGGTGAGTGGCAGAAACTGAAGGGAGCTGATGGGAATGGGGAGGGGAGGAAACGGAAAAGAAAGGGTTACCGTAAGTGTGTAGTTGATGGTCAATAGAAACTCAGTGAGCCAAAAGACCTGCTAATGTGCTCTACAACTAAGATCAAAAGAAAGCGAAGAGAAATGGGGTACTGGATTTAACACAGGTGAACAGATCTCTCAGCTGTGACTTGCATGCATAATAGGTTTGCAACTACAGAAGTAGATGGTATTGAATTTATTGAAATATATAATGTACTGTCAGCTTAGCTTTGACTTGTTTGTTTTCCACACAAGGAGACCAAACCTTGTAAAAGCAGCCTTAAATTTGAGAACTGCCTCAACCCACCAAGCAGCCAGCAGGTCTGACAAGCTGCCCATTTTCCTTTACTGTCTTTGCCACTGGGGTGCAAGTAAAATTAATGAATAAGGCTAACTTAATTGAAGATGGCAAAATAAACCGGGTTCCCTAAAGGGGTTTAGAATGGGCTATTGAAAATAATTGATAGAAATTATCAGAAACCAAATATTCCCTTCTGTTTGAAGGTTATTCACTGTAGGAAAGCTCGAATCTAATTGAGAGTGAAAGTACCGGGCAAAGCAGGCAGCAACCTAATCCTTCTGTCTTAACAATTCACAACTGTTGATGTCTATGCTCTATGCTCAATGCCTAATGGATAAATTTACTATCTTGGAGCTGTAATGCAAACTTTCATTGATCTTTGCATAGAAGTGTATTTCTTTTAACAGTAAGATTGAAACATTAAGTACAACCTGATATATCTCAAAGTAATTTCTACAAGCCTTGTATATCTAAGGATGACAATAACTGTGGACTATTATGTGGAGAGAATTTTTTTGTGCTTGATGGGAAGAAGTCACACACAACAGTCACATAAGCAAACATAACATTCTGTAAACTTAACTGAAGTTCAGTAAAATTAAATAAAAGACTGAATAAACGTAGTTCATGAAGCAATTCACCAAAACAAGAAAAAAAAAACATCTCTTTCAAAGGAGGAAAGGAATAATTCAATTTCTTTTAAAATAAAATAAAAAAATACTGTACTAGATATTGTTTACCCTGTATGCTGGGGCCCTTAGTTTTACAATTAAAGCCATGGAGTACAAAACCACCCCTTATTAATCAATGAGTTAGCCTCAGCTAGAATATTGAGCCGTTACATTTCCCAAGAGAATCATCTGTTTGTTTCTGTTCACCATGTCTTTGACCTCCGAGTTTGGGCGCTGCAGTTCAGATGTATAAAGACATTGAATCTGCAGTGCTGAAAGACTCATCGCTAAGTCCAGCAACAACTCTGGAATGCAACAAACTGACAGTCTAGATGTGCTAGGCATCTGGCTATCCTGCTGTATGCCAGCCGTGACTGAGTGTACAAATTTCTCGGAATGGGGTTGCAGATCTGAATTGAATAGGCATATTCAGCTAAGTGCTTAACTTTTTCTTTATTTCATTGTATGGCTTTAATTAATAATAGAATAATGAGTCTTTAAGAAATTTTGCTTTTAATGTTTATAAATTGACTGCTTCTAAATGTCCTTGATCCTTAGAGCCATTACATAACAGTGAGCTGTCAAAGGCCAAAATGGAAGCATTGTAGAGTAGAGCCCTTTAGTATTACCCACCCCATGGGTGCCTCCACAAGTAACCATGAAATTATTGTCTTCTGTTATGTGCAAACGCTGGGGACCTGGATTAATTTCTCATTAAAATATTAAGAGAAGATTTAACACAAAATTTAATTTCATATTATTGGTTAATGACACTGTTTCCACTATTAGAATATTGGTAATACAAAATGCAGATTTAAGAACATTCACAAAGGCTAAGGATTAAAAAGTCATGCATTTCAAAAGGGATGGACCCGAATTAAAAAGAATTACAGTGCCACTGACTAAAAACAAAGGATTCAGTGCCCCAAACAGACCTTCCAGCTGGGGTGACACTTCACCTGCAAAGTTGTTGGTGTTATCTAATGTATCTGGTGCTCCTGGTGCAACCTCCTCTACATTAGTGAAAGCCCTCATTGATTAGGATATTGTTTCATCGAACACCTTTGTTTTCTCTACTGCAACAGGATGGATTTCCTAGTGACCACCACTTACCTTTGACTTCCCATTCCCATTCTGACATATCAGTCCATGGCCTCCTCTACTGCCACGATGAAACCACTCTTGGGTTGGAGGAGCAATACCTTATTTCTGTAGCCTCGACCTAATAGCATGAACATGAATTTCCCCATTCTCTTCTCCACAACAGCCCATTACCTCCTCTGGTTCCCCTCCTCTTTCCCTTTCTCCCACGGTCCACCTTCCTTTCCTATCAGATTCTTTCTTCTTCAGCCACTTACCTCTTCTGCCTATCACCTCCCAGCTTCTCACTTCATCACCCACCCACCTTTTCCCTCACCCAGTTTCACCTATCAACTGCCATCTTGTACTTATTCTCCTCCCCCACCTTCTTATTCTGGCTTCTACCCCTTTCTTCCCAGTTCTGATGAAGGGTCTTGGCTCAAAATATTGAGTATTTATTCCTCTCCATAGACGTTTTCTGACCTTCTGAATTCCTCCAGCATTTTGTACGTGTTGCTCTGGATTTCCTGAATCTGCGGTATCTTTTGCATTTGTGAAATGATTGGGGAAATCATTCACTGTTGACATAGATATAGTACAGGGCAAATTCCCTGGTGCTAAGCTGTGAATGTTCTATGACTCAATGATAATCAATATGTCGACATATTAAAACCTGAACATAGGCCCTATCTAGCAATAGAACAACTATGAAGAAGCAGGTGTTCAAAACAAATGTGTTTTTCAATAATAACCTTTGAAAAGCCATGGAGTATTCTCTGAGGGACTGTTTACTTGAAGCAGAATTAAATAAATGCAAGATACCATGATAAAATCGTCTCCACTGTACCATCAATTCAATGTGTACAGCTGTTAGTGGAAGAGTTTGTCATAAGCCAGTGTGTTCTTGTGTTCACTGCAGTGGAAGCCTGCTTCTAATAGGTACACCATAAAAATGAGAGCTGTTGTTGAAGGGTATATTTTCTTCACTGCCTCTCCTGCTCTTCCTTTTGCTAAATGCTAAATGTTCATCTGTCTGCAACAGTCCATTCAGTGTAAATATCATGCTTCAATCTCTTATGCAAGTTATTTTGTTGTAAGTATCCATTAGCAAATTTCCTAATGAAATTGCCTCTGTAATGAAGCACATTGCTTTTCTTCTGTCCAGGCATATATTTTATGATTGACCCATCTAACACTGTACTCTGTGAAATGTTTTCTAGGTTAAATCGCTCATGTCCAGTTTATAAAACTTTCAAAAGATCTTGCCTTTCTAGATGTCTGGTCACTCTTTAGAACGCTGGACTACCAGAAAACACAAAATGTGGATCGCACTTCTGGGAAGCTGGAGACATAGGACAATCTGGAGAATCCATGAGATGCACTTTTGACACATTGTCTTTTAGAAAAACCAATAACCCATATCCACAGAGGTTAGAATATGAAAAAGAGGACTCTTGACCTAAGACTAAGGAGATGATTGATACCAAAGAGGAGAAGATTGAGAAAACTCATGCAGGGGAAAATAAACTAACCTTCAATTTATCTTTTAAGGGCAAAATATTGGTTATTTTCTGTGAATGTCACTGACCAGGCTTAAGTCTGGTGAATTAAGTATTTTACTTCTTGTCTGTGGTTGATTTTAGAATTATACATATCCATGACAGTAACAATAATGTAGTAGAATAACAGCACATTAATTTCTACAGTTTAGTGAATATTATATGTTCTGTTAGAATTGATGCAAAAGCCTTTACTTGAATTGATGTGCTGATTCCAATGTATATGGTGCAATGGAATTTTACTTCCTTTCTGCTGGGGGTTGCTAAGCAGTAATTCACAATCATCTATTTTCTTTTAAGTCCACCTGGCTAAATTTCTTAAGTACATCGGTAATTTCTGTTGGGAGTCATGAGCCATTGTCATGACGTACAGAACTGTACAAGTCTTAGGCACATGTAAAAAAATACATAAAGTGAAGATACTTTCAAAAATAATGAAATGAAAAGTTTCTAAATATCAAAAAATTACTATGAAGAGTATACAGTAAAATACTAAATCAAATATCTGATGTAACACACACAAAATGCTGGTGGAACGCAGCAGGACAGGCAGCATCTATAGGAAGAAGCACTGTTGACGTTTTGGGCTGAGACACTTTGTCAGGACAAATATTTGATGTGACCACTCTTTGCCTTTAAAACTGCATCAATTCTGTCCTGCAGTTTTATATGAAGTGGGTTGCTCCAAGCATCTTGAAGGAACCTGCCACAGTTCTTCTGCAGACTTTGGCTGTCTTCCTTGCTTTTGTCTCTCTAGGTAATCCCATACAGACTTGGTGATGTTGAGATCAGGGCTCTGTGGAGGCTGTACCATTTGTTCCAGAACTCCTTGATGTTCATTTTGCTGAAGATTATTCTTCATGACCTTGGCGATCTGTTTGGGGTCATTGACCTGCTGCAGAATGTAGTTGGGATTGATCAGATACTTCCCTGATGGATGAAGATCTGCTTGTACTTCACAGCATTTGAGGATTCCGTTAATTCTGACTAGATCACCAACAGCATTTGCAGAAATGCAGCCGCAAACCTCCGCAGTGCTTCACTATTGGGTGCAGACATTCATTTATCTAGTACTCTCCAGCTCTTCTACAGACAAGTTGCCTCCTGTTTGAGCCAAAAATTTTAAATTTTGACTCAGTCCAGAAAACTTTCTGCCATTGTTCAGCAGTCCAGTCCCTATGTTTTTGCTGTAGGTGAGTCTCTTAACTTTGTTTCCACTTCAGAAGACTTTTTGGCACAACTCTCCCATGAAGGCCACTTCATACAAGACTTCTCTAGCTGTAGAGGTATGTACTTGAAGTGTTTTCTGTGAGTTCAGAGCTGATAACAATGCTGGATTTCATCCAATTTAGAAGGGATGCCTATTTGATGTCTCTCTCGTATGCTGCACTCATTTTCCAAGTCCAACCACTGCACTTCTTGCCCTCAACTTTGCCCATTTCTTTGTGCGTCTTCAGCATATCTTGAAACTACTGACTGTGTAATGAGGGAGCTATGGATAGCAGCGAACACAAGTGCAGAATAAGGTCTAGAATAAACTCAGACTCAGACTAGAAATAAACAACACAGCACAAACAAAATCTAAAAGTGAACTCACAAACCATAGTGCTAGAAATTGTTCTCCTACGATTGAGCACTGAGTGTTCAAAATGAGGTCACTAAGTACAGACTTTCCACAAAGGAATATGGCAGTTTAAGTCTTAAGGGGATAGTGGCAGTTGTCCATAATCCGGGGAAATGGAGCACTGAATCTTGGATTCAGTGAGGTTTTGTTGCTCTTTGCCTTCTCATCCGTATGCAATGTTGGCAGCACACTCACTTGAGCACCCATGCCACACAGGAAACATTGCCCTGAAAGGGCATCTGTAATTAACAGTAGACACCCCTCGCATCTGGAACCCATGGCGTTCACAGACCTCTGATGTTCCAATGCATTGACACTGTCTAAGCTGCAAGGTGGCCAGCACTTCCTAGCATTCATACCAAAGCCAGCGTGGTAAAACACAGACCCAGCGTCGTCTGTTTCACAGTATTGGTTAGTTGTCTGTTTCCTTTCCTTATGTTGGAAGCCTTGCTGACCGGGATTATTGAGGCAAGTAATAGAGGATGAATTATGCACTGCTGCCTGGCAGAGTGAGGACTATCAGCCATTTTAGCAAGGTCCCTATAGTTCTTCATGGGTGTATTATTGAGGGCTATACAAACATGATCAGGCATTTGCTGCATGAAGCATTCCTTAAAAATAAAACAAGGATGGTGATTTCCCAGGAGAGATAGCATATGGTCCATTAGCTCCAATGGCCTTGCATTGCCAAGGCTAGGCAAGTCCAAAAGTCTGTTAAAGTTGAGCACTCAGCGACTAGTGTTTATTGTGTTCAGGCAGGTGTTCAATTAGACTCACCACTCTCACAGCCGTAGAGTTGCTGAGTGACACTACCACGTTGAAATATTTGGTGTTGTCAGAGATTACTTGAGGTGCGAATCGGGGCTCGGCCTGGCAACGGCATTTTGCTCCCAAATCTCTGACAGTTTCGAAGCAACTGTGTTGGCCAATAACACTGGAATTATCCCAGAGTCTCGGGGTCGCTAATGTATGTTTTTGCCAATAAAACAAAGTGAGGCATTTTGTGCTTAGGAAAAGCTGTAACAAATCATCTATTGTACTTCAAAACCTGAACACTGAGCACGGTCACTGAACCTCACCTAATATGTCATCGCTTAAGACCAGGCTTTTAAAGTGCAAACCAACTCAATGTGGTTACTGTGAATTGTGTATGTTTCCACGTATCACATTGCCCTACACTAGGAACAGCGAATGACGGTTCCCAAATTGCCATTTGACTTGGGCATCCAGATAAATGAATGCTGAAGCTGTTGTACCCAATCACCAACTAAATCAGGTTGTCACTCCAGGTGGAAGGGTTCCCCAAGAATAGACATCTGAGTGTTCCCGCTAGGTCCTGGTTGATCCTTTCTGATGACTGACTGGCAGGAACCCCAATGAGCTCACAAAAGAGCTTCCAAAGTCTAGAGGCAAACTGCAGGGCCGCGATCGGAGATGATATCCTCGGGGAAACCGTGAATCCTGAAGACATGCTGTAACATGAGCTTGGCACTCTCTGAAGCTGAAGGTAGTTTGGGGTGCAAAGTAGCAGGCCTTTTCTTGCTGAGGACCTCCAGCAAGTCTGAATATTCTGGAGGTACTCTAGACAAATCAGATGTACTGGGGTTAGAGGTGGAAGGTTCAGCAAGTGATTTGGGAGGCATGTCAGAAGTAGTCTCAGGAGGTGTCTCACGTCCTTTGTGGAGGCATTTCTTTTTACACTGGCTTAAGCAGCCCAGAACAACACCAGTAGTCCAATTAACTGTCGGGTTGTGGGATGAGAGTGAGGGAAGACCCAGATTGAGTGGTATTTCCGGGGAGTGAATTAGATGAAGCTGGATTGATTCCACTTGCCTGCCAACCCTGAGCTTGAGCAGTGATGCTTGGCGGTTGATCTAACTCAACCCCAAAGGTCTCCCGTTCAGAGCCATGGCAACAAGCTGCTGGTTGAGAGACACGGAGAGAGGAATTTTGGCTAGTCCGAGCTCCAAAAACATTCCCCACTGCACCGGAATCAATAAAAGCATCTAGGGAATGTTTTTGGTCTCCCCTTGAAAGCCACATGGGAGCACCACTATGGAGGGAATTGAACCATGAGTGAGGCCTACAACTATCACACTCCTCCCTACACTGGATGGTCCCAGGAGTTCCCCAGCAGCTTGCAATGAGGTCCGATATTGATGGCCTCTCCACAGTAAATGCTGCACCTCCCCCTCCTTTTCTGTCTCTTTCAGCTCAAGAGATCCTGATCCAGCCTACGTGTATAGGCTCCTTGGAGGCTGGAATCGGCGCTGTCGAGGAGGAGTCCTGGGATGGTGCATAGTTAGGGGGAGAGTCTCTTCGGAATAATCCCCTTCATCTGTCCCTTCTCCTTTCCATTAATCAGTTATCAAGTTGTATCGGCAGGTACATAAGATCTTCCACAGGTACATAAGATCTTCCACTGGGTTTCAGGCCACAAGGGCATCCTTTAACTGGTCATGCAATCCCTTATGGAATCGAGCAGTTAGTGCTGCCAGATTCCAATCACTGTCTGCTGCCATGGTATGAAATTCTCTGCAATAATCAGCCACAGACCAATTCACCTGGTGCAAGTTGAGGAGGTATATCACAGACCCATATCCTCCAGTGGGATGATAGAACACCCTCCTCAAAGTTTCTGAAAAGAGGTCTGCACTGGCACAGATGGGTGAGTCATTCTCCTGGCGTGCGTTGACCCAGGCAAGGGCTCTTCCAGTAAGGACCGAGATGATACAGGCGACCTTACTGTGTTCCAACGGGAAATTGGATGGCTGTAACTTGAAGGCCAAGGAGCATTGTATCACAGATCCTTAGCATAATTTCGGTGTTACCGTCATACCGCTCAGGAGCTCGTAGGTGCAGCAAAATATTGACGGAGCCTCCAGCTTGAACATGCCCAGAACTGGCAGCTGCTCCAGATAAACTTGGATCCAGCCTACCAGAGTCGGAAAGTGGTGAGGACCTCCGGAAGCATGTTGTTATGTCTGCCTACAGTTCCAAAACAGATGGCATCTGCTGTGAATCTGTTGCCCCAGTAGGCAAATTAGAGCAGATCTAAGTTCCTTCTCAGGCAGGAATTGGTATGTTTCATCACCAACATCTCAAAACACTTCATCACTGTGGATTTAAGTGCTGCTGGTCGATAGTCATTGAGGTAGGTCACCGTGCTCTTCTTGGGCACCAGAACAATTGAAGCCTGCTTGAAGTAGGTGGATATCTCAGACTGCCAAAGTGAGAGGTTAAAGATCTCAGTAAACACTTGATCAGCGCAGGTTTTTAGTATTTGGCCAGGTACCCCATCTGGGCCAGCTGTTTTTTGTGGGTTCACGCTCCTGAAATCTGCTCGCATGTCGGCCTCAGAGTCTGACATCATAGCGTCATGGTGGTTCCTCCATGTTTTGACAGTCGAAGCGAGCAAAGGAGGTATTGAGCTCATCTGGAAGTGAAGCCGCTCGCATTAATTTTGTAAGAGATGATAGCATTCAAGCCCCACCACAACTGTTATGTATCGATTCGAGTCTGATATGGAATTTCCACTTTGCCTGTGAGATGACTTTCAGGTACGTGAGATTGTACCTGAACCTCTTGTAACTTTCTTCATCACCAGACTTGAATACCTCTGATCTGGCCCTCAGCAGTTTGCGGATATCATGGTTCATCCAGGGTTTCTAATTGGGAATGATTTTGTGGGGACACAGTCATCTACAATTATTTTAATAACATGCATTACAACCATGATGTATTTATTTAGATCTCCAGATGAGTCTATGAACATGGCCCAGTCCATTGACTCAAAGCAATTTCATAGCCATTTCTCTGCCTCCCGTGACTACCTCTTTGTTGTGCTAATCTATGGAGCTTTTCTCTTTGGCTTCTGCCTGTATACAGGAACAGTAGGAGGACAGCCAAGTGGTCTGATTAACTGAAATGCATTTTGGGCTTGGAACGGTAGGCATTCCTTATCTTATATAACAGTGATCTAGTAGGTTGGGACCTCTGGAGCTACAGGTTATATGCTGTTGGTAATTTGGCAGGATTTCCCTCAAGTAAGCTGTGGTGAACTATGTGCCTGTCGGGACACGCCCCTGCTGACTGCTCCTGTGGCTCCTCCCACAGGCCCCTGTATAAAGGAGATCTGCGGCCTGACGCTCGGCCTCAGTCTCCAAGACATTGTATGATAGACACTCACTCCTGGTTCCTTCTTCCAGTCAATAAAAGCCGATATCTCGGCTTACGTCTCAGAGTGGGTTATTGATGGTGCATCAATTTTATTGACTGGAAGTTTTAAAACATGGAACCCGTTTTGCGTCCGGACCGGTTGGATTTGGACCCTCAAGACCCTGACGCAGCTCTCGCTTTTGAACACTGGCTTGCATGCTTCCAATCGTACTTGGCGGAGCTTCGTGCGACTGAACCCGCCGTTATGCACAGAATCCTACTCTCGAGGGTCTCCTCCAAAGTTTACTCCATTATCCGGGACCTACCGACCTACGATGGGGCACTGGACGCCCTCAAAAGACAGTACCTGCGGCCGGTGAACACCGTCTACGCAAGACATCGTTTAGCTACCCGGCAACAGCGGCCTGGCGAATCGTGCGCTGAGTTTCTCCGAGCACTACAGACACTCGTCCGACCTTGCGACTGCAAGACGCTCACGGCAGAACAGCATGCGGAGCTGCTGGTGCGAGACACCTTTGTGACGGGACTGAGGTCAGTGTACATGCACCAGCGGCTGCTGGAAAACTCAAACCTTACCTTAAGCTCGGCGATCGAGACGGCCAATGCTCTAGAAGCTGCGCTGCATAACGCCGACACTGTCCAGTTGCGCGATTCCCCGCCGGTTCCGTGGACTCCTCAGACCCCGCCACCGCCGGCTCCCGGGAGCGAATTCGCCAACGCTGCCGCCAGTCGCGATTCCACGAGCTCCCAGACCCTGACCACGGCGGTGGCCCATCAGAAGCCTGTGTGTTATTTCTGTGGCCAAAAGAAACATCCTCGACAACGCTGTCCAGCGCGAGAAGCGACCTGCTCCAGCTGCGGAAAGCGGGGCCACTTCGCCAAGGTCTGTAAGTCTCAACCTCGAGCGGGGTGCAGCGCTGCGGGTGAAACGTGGGGGCCGCCATCTTGCATGCCCGGATGTGGGCGGCCATCTTTGTCGGCGTCAGCATGCCCCGCCCCCGACCCTCCAATGCTTACCGGGTACCCCGACGGCGATTCAACTCTGGCCACCGTAACCCTCGATCAAAGTGCCCCACACCAGCTTGCAAGGTCCATGATGGACATCCAGGTGGAGGGGCACTGGACTGGATGCCTGTTTGACACGGGCAGCACTGGGAGTTTTATTCACCCGGACACAGTGCAACGCTGCGGACTCGCAACGCGGCCGGTCAGTCGGAGGTTCCATTTGGCCTCTGGGTCGCAGTCCACAGACATCCGGGCGGGTTGTGTAGCGACATTGGTGGTGCAAGGCACAGAATATCGGGACTTTGAGCTGCTGGTCATGCCTAATCTGTGCGCACCTGTGCTATTGGGGCTGGACTTCCAGAGCCATCTCGAAAGTGTGACTATGGTATATGACGGGCCCCTCCCACCACTCACTGTCCGGAATCCTCAGTTTTGTGGGACTTCTTCACATACCCCGCTACTGACCACACACACACACGCACACAGACATCCCATCCAGCACCAGGCCGACAGCTGCGCTACCGACACTTGCAGCCTCTCCACTCTCAAGGTCCCTCCCCCACCGCTGTTCGCCAACCTGACCCCCGACTGTAAACCTGTGGCAACCAAAAGCAGGAGGTACGGCGCGGGGGACAGGGCCTTCATTCAGTCGGAGGTGCAGCGGCTGCTCAGGGAGGGGATCATTGAGCCAAGCTCAAGCCCTTGGAGGGCCCAGGTAGTTGTTGTTCGGACTGGGCAGAAAAATAGGATGGTGGTGGACTATAGTCAAACCATCAATAGGTTTACGCAGCTTGACGCGTACCCCCTACCTCACATCGCAGATATGGTCAACCAGATTGCTCAGTATAAGGTGTACTCGACAATAGATCTGAAATCCGCTTATCACCAGCTCCCCATCTGCCCAGAGGACTGCCCCTACACCGCCTTCGAGGCAGGCGGCAGGCTCTATCACTTCCTGCGCGTCCCTTTCGGTGTCACGAATGGTGTCTCTGTCTTCCAGAGGGAAATGGACCGGATGGTGGACCAGTACCAACTGCAGGCCACATTTCCCTATCTGGATAACATCACCATCTGTGGTCACGACAGGCCAGATCACGACGCCAAACTCCAATGATTTCTCCAAGTGGCCGCAGCTCTGAACCTTACTTATAACAGGGACAAGTGTGTGTTTGGTACCACCCGCCTTGCTATACTTGGGTATGTCGTGGAAAACGGGGTTATTGGCCCTGATCCCGAACGTATGCGCCCCCTGTTAGAGCTCCCTCTTCCCACCACTCTCAAGGCCCTCAGACGGTGCCTGGGTTTTTTTTCCTATTACGCCCAATGGGCCCCCCATTACGCAGACAAGGCTCGCCCCCTGGTCAAGTCTACCTCGTTTCCCCTCTCTGCTGAGGCCTGCGCGGCCTTCAACTGCATTAAAGCGGACATTGCCAAAGCTACGATGCATGCAGTGGACGAGACCGCTCCCTTCCAAGTGGAGTGTGATGCCTCCGATTTCGCTCTGGCTGCTACCCTCAATCAGGAAGGCAGACCAGTAGCATTCTTTTCTCGCACCCTCCAAGGCTCCGAAATTCGGCACTCCGCGGTGGAGAAAGAAGCCCAGGCCATAGTGGAGGCTGTTAGGCACTGGAGGCACTATCTTGCTGGCAAAAGGTTCACCTTGCTGACCGACCAGCGCTCAGTTGCGTTCATGTTCAGCAACCAACAGCGGGGCAAGATCAAAAATGATAAGATTTTGATATCCTGTACCGGCCTGGCAGACTCAATGAGCCCCCTGATGCCCTATCCCGGGGAACATGTGCTAACACACAGCTCGACCAGCTGTACGCCCTTCATGCACAACTTTGCCATCCGGGGGTCACCCGATTTTACCATTTTGTGAAAGCTCGGAACCTGCCATACTCCCTGGAGGATATCAGGACGATGACCAGGGACTGCCAAATTTGCGCCGAGTGCAAACCGCACTTCTACCGTCCTGACACGGCACAACTTGTCAAGGTCACCCGCCCTTTTGAACGCCTGAGTGTTGACTTTAAGGGCCCCCTTCCCTCCACTGACCGCAATGTCTATTTTCTCAGTGTTATCGACGAGTTCTCACGGTTCCCCTTTGCCATCCCCTGCCCTGACACCACTGCCACGTCCATCATAAAAGCCCTGCGCCAGCTCTTCACTCTGTTCGGGTATCCCTGCTATATCCACAGTGATAGAGGGTCCTCCTTTATGAGTGAGGAGCTGCGTCAGTACTTGCTAGCTAGGGGCATTGCTACCAGTCGGACCACGAGTTATAATCCCCGGGGTAATGGCCAGGTGGAGCGGGAGAATGCCACAGTGTGGAAGGCCACACTTTTAGCCCTCAAGTCAAAAGGGTTGCCGGTCTCTCGATGGCAGGAGGTCCTCCCTGAGGCACTGCACTCTATCCGCTCTCTGTTATGTACGTCCACCAATGCCACCCCTCACGAACGCCTATTCTCTTTTTCCAGGAAGTCTGTCACTGGGACCACCCTACCAGTTTGGCTGACGTCCCCGGGGCCAGTGCTGCTCCGGAAACATGTGAGGAGCAATAAATACTCCCCGCTGGTGGAGAGGGTTCACCTTCTACATGCGAACCCCCAGTATGCTTACGTAGTCTTACCTGATGGGCGGGAGGACACGGTCTCCATCCGCGACCTGGCACCCGCAGGTGCAGCAGACCACTACCCTGAAGGCTCTCCGGTAACTATGAACCCTGCACCAGAGGTGACACCGCGCACACCAGGCCCTACACAGACTCCTCACGATACTTGTATACCGGGCGTTTCGTACGCATTTATACCAGGCGCCTCACACATGCATGAGGGATCACCGGCGCCTAGTGGGCAAGAACACGCGCAACCCCCGTCCCCTGTGCAATCACCGATGTTGCCGGCATCTATGCGATCACAGCCGGTGCTACGTAGATCGCAGCGACAGATTCGACCACCTGATAGACTTGACTTGTAAGAAACTTCGCCACATGAGGACTTTTTCAAACGAAGGGAGGGTGAATGTGGTGAACTATGTGCCTGTCGGGACACACCCCCTGCTGACTGCTCCTGTGGCTCCTCCCACAGGCCTCTGTATAAAGGAGATCTGCGGCCTGATGCTCGGCCTCAGTCTCCAAGACATTGTATGATAGACACTCACTCCTGGTTCCTTCTTCCAGTCAATAAAAGCCGATATCTCACCTTATGTCTCAGTGTGAGTTATTGATGGTGCATCATAAGCATTGTTGAATCCCAAACTATGATTTGAAATGATTGGGGATAGACTATTTCTTGTCTGGAAACAGTATCATGCAGTATCTCTAGCGCTTGATTACAGTCGGCCACTGGTGGAATGTAAACTGAGGTCAGAATTATGGAGGAGAACTCCATAGGTAAATAGAATGAATGCATTTGACCGTGAGGTGCTCAAGACTGGGGAACATGAGTTTGATAAAACCACCACATTGGTGCACCACCAAGAGATAATCATGAAACAGACACCCTAGGTCATCTTTTGCGTTTTCTGAATCAGCAGTTCAGCCCACTTGGTAAATCAAGAAAGCTTCTGGTTTCTTGATTTACCATCCCGCCATCCCAGGCCCCCGACAGTCCTTTCAGGTGAGGCACCACTTCACCTGCGAGTCAACTGGAGTGATATACTGTATCCGGTGCTCCCGATGTGGCCATTTTTTACATTGGGGAGACCTGGTGTAGACTGGGAGACCGTTTCACCGAACACCAGCGCTCAGTCCTCCAGCAATGGCGGGATTTCCCTGTGGCCACACACTTCAATTCCACAGACCATTCCCACTCCAACATGTCTCTACCATCTAGATGAGGCCACACACAGGTTGATGGAGCAATACCTTATCTCCCACCTGGGTAGCCTCCTACCTGCCGGCATGAACCTCCAACTCACAGACCTCCATTGATACCCCTGCCCCCCTTACCCCCATCCCTATCTATTATTTCAGTCTGGTTCTCTTTCTCTCTCTTTTCTCCCCCCTCACTATAATCTCTCCCCCCAGCCTACCTTTCTTTCTCTTTTATTGCCCATAATTCTCCACCTTCCCCCAGCCCATTTCCCTCCAACCTATCACTTCCTAGCTCTCCACTTTATCCCTCCCCCCACTTCTTATCTCCCCCCCCCCCCCGACCATCCCATGTTACTTCACTCCTGATGAAGGGATTCAGCCCGAAACGTCGTCACTACCTCCTCACATAGATGCTGTCTGACCTGCTGAGTTCCGTCAGCATTTTGTGTTTTTATAAGCTTCTGGTTTGACTGCCTTATTGGGCATGCAGGGAGACATCCAACTTTCGCTCAGACATAGAATACAACAGTCTTTCATTTCCCTCAGGTCCTCAGTCTTGTTCTCCAATGATTATGCATTTGCCAACAAGATGCTGGGTAGAGGGGGCCTCATCCCTCTGTGTTTCAGCCTGGTGTGGAGTCATATTTCCCCCCCCCCCCCACCATCTCACTTCCAGCCATAGCAATGATCTTCCATCCGCTTAAACGTGATGTACATGTCTGGTCCACTGAGACTGTCAGATGCTCATGAAATCTGTAGATCATTAAGATGGTTTAAAAGTACATTGCTTAGAGGGAAATTAATTGATGCAGATTGCAGTGAGAGTAATTGAAAAGAGGTAGATTTAAAAGTATATTTAGAAGAACTGTCTGCACATAACAGAATATCACTGTGGTTCATGGCGCCATTTTAAATGGGCAAAGATAAACATATGGGAATGCCTGAGAATTACTCTCAGAATGTTCATCTCTTACCAATTGAATGAACGGTGGCTTTCATATCTGATTGCACTGAAACAGGAATCATTTTGGCATTGGAGGGTCAATAGCCCTCTCACCCAATAGATCTCTGCAGCAGAGCCTGAGGCCAGGGGGATAGTGTTCTACAGTGTCATGGTATTTGATTACAACTCTCCAGAGTTAACGTTAGTTCCAAGGCAAAATATTTCAAACATTACAAATTTGAGTCCTGGTCATAATGTACATAATGAACATCACATATTCACATAAAATAAATCTTGTATTGATTCTGATAGAAATTATATCATTGTTCATAGTTCAATTCAATAAGGAATGTAGTGGAAACCTAGACAATAGATGGAATATGGAATTTATTATCAACTTAAGTGGTCTAGACAAGTTGTAGACATATTTACTGGCGACCAAAGATGCTCGGGTTAATACTGCATCTTCTATATTTCCCCAAATTATTTTGCAACAGTGGTAAATTCTGAATTAACTATAGGGCATTAACACAGCAAATTTCCACAAACAATAATATAATAATCATGAGATTAATTTGAGAAATAATGAGTGTTTAAATGAGACAGGATATTGTGGTTAGATCCCCCAATCGTCTTTGAATGGTGCCATGTTAAAAGAGCAGACAAGGCTACACATTTTTTCTGTCACCTATGACAGTGCATTACCAGCTCAGTATAGCACTGAACAGTCAACTTAGATTTATGCTCAAGCCTACAGGGAGGAACAAACTCACGACATTCAGGGACTGATACAAAAGTGCTAACAACTGAGCCACTGCTGAAAGAAAACTAAATACACAGATAGGAAGTACACAAGGGGATAAGCGGATGAAATTAGGTAGGTTGGGAGAAAACTAGTAAAATATTAATGTACTGATTGAATAATGTTTATTATTTTTCAAAGCTTTCACTCATTTAACATTGTTTTGAACAATTCTAGAGACAGCATGCATGGAGCTCCTCAATAAATTGATTTTGTTTGAGGTTCTCATGCCACATATATAACATAGTAGACTTCGTTAGAGGGTAACCTAGTGAGAATGTTATTATTACGAGGATAGTGACGAATCGCAGCCATTAAAGGTGACAAAGGACTTCAAGGGACTTCATGAGTACACTGGTAGGATGTCTCAGAACTTCACAATTAACTATTGTCTGTCTGAGATGTAAACTCAAACTAGAAACCATTAAGGTTTTACATGCCAAGTTGAGTGGCTGCCTTAAAATATCAAACCTCGTACTTGTTGAAGTGGTAACCAAAATAATCGGGCAGGCTAGTCCCAGACCATTAATGTTGGTAAACTTGAGCAGGGTGGGGAGTTACAATAATGTGTGTTTATTAAGTCATAAAGTTGCACAGTATGTAAACAGGCCCTTTGGCCCTAACTCATCAATGCCGCCCACGATGCCTATCTGAGTTAGTCCCATTTGACCCATGTCACCTAAACTTTCCTCCCCTTGTACCTGTCTACATGGCTCTGAAACATAGTAATTGTGTCTGACTTTACAGCTTGTCCAGCCAGATCATTGCACACACTCATCACTCTCTGTGTGGAGAAACTTGCTCTTTCAGGTCCCCTTTAAATCTTGCCCCTCTCACCTTAAGTAAATGTCATCTAGTTTCAGATCCTCCTACACCAGGAAAAAGAGCATAATTATTCACCTTATTGATTCAGCTCATGATCTTAAGTGCTTTTATATAACCGCTCTGTCTGCGTCCTGTTTTCCAGGGAAAGCAACTCCAGCCTATCCAATATGTCTTTCTAACCCAAGTTCTCCAGTCCTGGTTTCATTCCTTGTGAATTTTCACCACACCCATCCCTGCTTAATGATATCCTTCCTGCAGCTAGGCGACCAGAACTCCAGTAATTACTCGGTGTCTCACCAATGCCTTTCACAACAGTTGTGACATGACATCTCAGCTCAACTCCTGTACACAAAGACAAGCTCTGAAATTTTCAAGATAAAATATGCTAAAACAAGACTACTAATGATCATAAAAACAGAAAATACTGGCAATATTCATCAAAGTTCAAATCAGAGGACACATATGTCAGCACATACAACCCTGAGGTTCATTTTTTCTGATGACATACTCAACTAATATATAGAATTGTAACTACAACAGGATCAATGAAAGATCAAACAGAAGCCAATGAACTGTGCAAAACCAAATATAAGTAAATAACAAGAACATTAAATTACAGGATTAAGAGCTCTTAAAGTGATATCATTGGTTGTGGGATCATCTCAATGGATGGACAAGTGAGTGGAGTTATCTGCTTTTGTTCAATAGCCTGATGACTGAGGGGTAATAACTGTTCCTGAACCTGCTGGTGCACATCCCAAAGCTGTGAAGAGGAAAATTTCTGGCAGTTAACTTTTGTTGAAATTATAGATTGTCTAATGTGTTTGTTTTACTTCTGAATGTTGTGCATCTAATGTTATATGCTTGTAATGCTGCTGCAAGTAAGTTTTCCATTGCATCTGTGATGACACATACTTGAGCGTATGACAAATAACTTCACTCAACTCCGTTTGGCACTGGAGACTGCAGGTGCTGTAAATTTAGACCAAATCATTGATTTCAGATACTGCCTGACCCTCTGTGATCCTTCAGCAGTATGTTACTTTTTTTTATCATATGAATATTTATTTTAGTTGCAAGTAGAACAAATGGAATATCTTTGACAGGGTGGAAACCACAATTGTTTAGGTGATACAAATGTTGTTGGTGTCATCAGTAAAAGGATGAAGGATACTTGTTAATTGTGGCAGAACCAAATGGAGAAATGTGAACAGAAGGGTATGAATTTGGGCTGCAGATTTTGGACCGATATGAAGATGTGCATGTCTAAGGATTGATACACATGTTAAAGAGCATTAAGGCTACAACCACACTGGACCGGATAATTTTGAAAACGCCAGTTTCACGTAAAAACAATAGGCGTACACACTATGCGTTTTTAAAAATATCTCCGTCCACATTGAAACAGAGATTTTGGGGAATCTCCTCCTATTGCGTATGCGCAGGACACATCTACTGAAAACAAGCGACATGTTTGGTGTTGAATCTCGCCGTGAAAGTGCATGTTCGTACAGTCACAGATTAGAAAAACTTAAATGAGGGGCAGCTGTTGGCTCTCGTGCAGGAGAACTTAAAAGTAAAAAAAAAACAAATACTTGAGTGTACGGAGGCAACCGACGGAGTTCACGGACAGATTGACCCGGCTGATGATGATCATTGAAATACTGACTAACTCTGTTGCATTAAAGCACCTTATTAAATGTATAAAACATGTCTGCATCAGTGTTATCTTGTATTTCTATACAATGTTACATTAGGCTGTTAAACATCTATTGTCAGAGAAGTACTTGCATAAATAGGTAAACCACCTTCATACAAGCAAGGACAGAAAACAGGGCAAAGTGAGTATACTTATTTATTCAGTAAGTTATGGGTCAAAGTATTTGGTGAGTACATTTCTAACTCTTCTGGTGTCAGTTTTGTTGTAGGTTGCGTTCAAGAAAACAATGAAATGGCGCGCTGCCGTCTGACAGCGTTTTCAGATTTCTCCGGTTACCCCATCCGCACTGATCTGGCCAATCTGGCACTTTCAAAAATACACACTTTGGAGAGCGTTTCTGAAAAGCTCCAGTTTCAGGGGACGAAAACATTGTTTTAGTGTGGACGGAGGGTAAAAACGAAGAGAAAAAGCTTCGGTTACAGATTTATCCGGTGTAGTGCGGACATAGCCTAAGTTACCACACATATCCAAAAGAATCCCAAATTGATCTATTGTAAATCCAGATCAGTAGTACACATACTGAAAGGTCAATTGGAAGAGGAGTTAAACAGGTGAGAAAGGGTATTGGTCAGTCATGGAGTAGTAGAGCTACACCCAGTGTAGATAGAACCATCAGTCAATAACAAAGAGATAAAATCCTCTCTGCATCAAGTGTTGTACTAAATTACTACTGACTTATGCCTATTCTCAACTAAATGTAAGTGAAGAAAATTAACATTGTTTGAAAGTTAACCCTCACAAGGGGTGTTATACTTTATCAAGACACTGGAGGAGGTAATAGCATCACAAAAGATATTCCAGTTAATTGTGAATAACATGTATCAGAGTCCAGTATGGCTATGCAAGTGGGCGAGGATTCAGATCCTGATGGTCTCAAAGGGAGACTGAAGTGTTACAGAGACTTCCTCTACAGAATATTAAGATGACAAATAGTAAATGCACCTCCATGCAAATGAAAGAGTTTTGGTAGTAGTGTGTGCCTATCCTGTCTAGCTACAGCCAGTGAGGGAAAAGAACTGAGGCCATCATCAGAGCTAGAAAGCTGAATGTCGCTGAGCTCCCATCACTTCTAAATGATCCCTCCTTATGATTGGTATTTCCCATACCATAAAAAAGATCTGTGCTTTTGTGGTTTTAAGTTCTGCAGAATGGCAGAGATCAAGCTTTCATCTTCCCAGTCTGAGGAATCTATCACAACTTAATGCTTTTTTATTGGAGTCCATGTAAGAAGAGAAAGAATGCTGACATTTATACTTCACTATGCCTTGGACATTTGCTTGTCCTCTCCAGTTCTTGGTTCCAAGCCAGATTCTGTCATTTTGTGTGAATGGCCATTAAGTGTGACTCTGCAATACATATTTCGATAGCTTCAAGTAACAACTGAGTTCTAATTAGGGATCTAGTACGTATGAATCTTGCCAGCCACTGTATTCCTGAGCATACACTGAGCCAGCAGCCAGCAAAGTTATTATTCACCTCAGTAGACCTTGGGATTCAATTCCATGAGTGACTGGTATCACTGAATTCATGTGTGTCCAGAGCAAATGTTTTCATGTTCCCATTAATGCAAACAAAAACAGCCATTCACAAATCACTATGATAACGAATCTGATATTTTTCAACAGTGAATCAGCTACTTAATACTTGGCAAACCAAGGTATTCATCAAAAAAATCTCATTTAAAAAAATGTTGAATCAACCTATCTTCCCTATTAGGGATGGACTTGCTGCCAAAGTGCGTATTTTCACTTATTTAACGTTATGTCTTGGAGACATCTTAAAGCCGCAATTAAGGGCTTTTCAATCGCTGTCATTGTTAAGTAACAAACCCAGTATCCATAGTGTAAACGTACTATCAACATTAATAAACTAATATGATCACAATTTATTTTTGGTGGCATGTTTTGAAGTGAGAATATGGGCTGGATCATTGAGTGAACTCCTAAACCAAGAAAATGGATCTTACACCCTTGGAGAGATCTGGAAAAAGGGGCATACTGTCCCAGTTCGAAGCAGTAAGTATAACCTGAATGTTAACATGTGGCTATTGATGGCAAAGTGCACAATGGTCTCGGAAACAAGACAGTTCAGTCAGTGTACTCTCCACAGCAATTAGACCACATCCCGTGTAGCATGTGTCCCCAAGGCACTGCAAGGAAGGCTGGAGATCAGAGCATGTGTGCAGAGATGCTGCAATCTGAGCTAATGATTCCTATAAGAAAAAATCAGCAGGTAAAGATGTACGTAGGGAAGTCAATGCTTATTAAAAGCTACATCTTGGGGAGTTTCTTTAAATTCACTTGAAGTCTTTGAATGATTTGCTCCTTGTGTACGTTGAATGAAAATAAGTTCTGGGTCATAAATTCTGCGACAGTTTCTTCATGTTGATGATATCATTGTACACGCATAATGGGGAAAATACCCCACTTGCCTGGAAATGCTTGGCTCAATTCCCCAGTGTGTGTGCATGTGATCTAAGCAAGGAGTGGGCATCACATTTCAAAGCATGTGTGCAATGATTTTAGGAACATTCGAGCTTATGCAATTTATTGGAACTGCCAGTTATTTGGCCTTTATCAATTCAACTCAGTCAGTGTTGTCACAGAAGGCGTTAGTTGAATTTTTCAGTAAATGCATTGGCAGAACAGCTCAATCAGCGCCACGAAATTAAAGTTCCAATGATTTTTCCCTGATCTTGTTGGAACATTATTGCTTTCAACTTCTGCTAGAAGTTTATTATCCCTGCAATACACACAAAATGCTGGTGGACCGCAGCAGGCCAGGCAGCATCTATAGGTAGAAGCGCTGTCGATGTTTCAGGCCTGACGAAGGGTCTCGGCCTGAAACGTTGACAGCGCTTCTCCCAAAAGATGCTGCCTGGCCTGCTGCATTCCACCAGCATTTTGCGTGTGTTGCTTGAACTTCCAGCATCTGCAGGTTTCCTCATATTTGCCTTTCAAGTTTATCTCTTCCTGTTCTGCCCCCCCAATAGTAATTATTTTAAATCCTACCAATGATTCCATTCCCATATTTCTCCCAACTGCCCACAAATCCTCAGATTTACACCCACAATGGTCCAATGACAAAAAAACTTGATTTAAATAGTCTATTTTAAAGATTTAAATCATCCAAAGTCTCTTCGTGACTATTATTAAAGAAAACTGATAGAGGTGTATAAGATGATGAGAGGCATTGATTGTGTGGATAGTCAGAGGCTTTCCCCCAGGGCTAAAATGGTTGCCACAAGAGGACACAGGTTTAAGGTGCTGGGGAGTAGGTACAGAGGAGATGTCAGGGGTAAGTTTTTTTACTCAGAGAATGGTGAGTACATGGAATGGACTGCCAGCAACAGTGGTGGAGGGTCTTTTAAGAGACTTTTGGATAGGTACATGGAGCTCAGTAAAATAGAGGGCTATAGGTAAGGCTAGTGATTTTTAAGGTAGGGTCTTGTTCGGCACAACCTTGTGGGCCGAAGGGCCTGTGTTGTGCTGTAGGTTTTCTATGTTTCTATGTAAAACAATACCAAGGCCCATAAATAGATATTAAGGCAAATGATCAAAAGCTTCATCAAAGGAAGTGGATTTAAAGACTTGAGATGAAAGAGAAGTGGCGAGGTTTAGTCAAGAAATTCCAGAGCTAGTGATTAAGACATCCAAATTTACAGCAGTGCAGAGAATTCAGAGGGCCTTAGACCTAGAGAATATTATCATGGCAGCAGATGTAAGGATCTTGAAAGGAATGGAAATGAATTTGAGAGTTTTAAGATTGAGATGTTATTTTAATTAAGAACCCAGGATCTGGCAAATCTTCAGAAGTTGAACATGCACAGAAGTGATGAGAAGAACTCTGTTCAGATTAAAGCACAATATTCCAATGATATTGGAATAACTATCTCCTGGAGGGACTCAGAGGACCAAGCAACATCCATAGGAGGAAAGGAGCTGTCGACATTTCGGATCAAAGCCCTGTGTACAGGTGTATTGGCGGATTCAAGTCCAATGATAGCAATGACCTAGATTAGAGTTTCAGCAGAGTGAAGCAGGGGTGGGGTGCTAACTGCTGAGTTCCTCCATCATTTTGTGTGCGTTACTCTGGATTTGCAGCATCTGCAGAATCCCTCGTGTTTATAGTTAAGGGTAAAGTTTCCATCTGTTGTAAAGGTGGAAATTAGCTGTATTATTGATCTTGTGCATGCTTGATCCGGCCTCACCTCAGCATCAAAATAGACTAAGATTTGAAACCGATTTCAGGGAGTCATCGGGAAGTGGGATGAAACAAAATAGGTAGGCAGGACAGGACAAGGAGAGGGTTTTGGTCTTCTTAAGATTTTTTTGAAAGAACTGTTATTTTGAAAGTGTTTTTTGAAAGAACTGAATGTAAATTTAGTTTTAACTTATTTATTTTCCTTTCTCAGTATTCCAAAGCCAATTATTCCATCAGTTGTAGCAATGCACACCACTATTTTGAGAAAAGCAAGCAAGGCAACATGTGCTAGAGAGACTATTCAATAACTGAGTGGTAAGAGACAAGCGGTTACCTGAAGAAAGATGTAGCATCTTTGGCTTGAGGTGTTGCCATGGGAGATTTATTGCATGTTCCAAATATGATACTTGTCATTATTAACAGTGCATGCTCTGGCTCACCTTCAGAAATTAAGCTTCTTACAAACGAGTACGAATTAGGTCTGTGGGTGAAAACATGAATATCTAAAATTATGGGCTCATAATCCCCTAAACTGGCAACTATACCTTGAGGACGTTTTTGTGATGTGCAAGTGGAGAGCAAATTGCCTCTCAATTTAATTATAGACATACTGCATTAATGTTTATGTGCAATAATCCTGCCAAAGACATCAATCTCCTGGTTATCAAGGGCATCCTGGAGATAAGATTTCGATAAAAATAGTAAGGTATAAAAGTCATAGAAGGTTAATATTTTACATCACCAGTGGGCACAGCATTCCCTCTAGCCAAGATTACACCTTAAAATAAATCCTCTAGTACAGTGCCATCTTCTGAAAATCAGCATGCTTGTTTTCAGTTTAAATGATTTTCATTTTAACAGAACTTTCCAGTCTGTTTTCCAACAGAGAAATAGTGGTACGTATTCCGCCACTAGGTGGCACTAGAACTCGTGAAAAATTGAAAAATTAGCAGTCTTTTTTATTTTTTATATCTAAGTTCATCATCATACAAACATGTCCATGAGATGTATTTCAGACATTGTACATATATATCATATAATCAAATATGTCACAAATCTCCACATTATACACCAATAGAAAAGAGTGGAAAGAAAAAACAAGGCAAAGGTGCAGTCTTATCCAAAAATTGTTCGCCAAATTTGCAAGATTCTGTGGAGCTATTAACCCCTTTAAAGTCCTCCCTCTGGTGTTCTTAATATTCTTGACAACCTGCCGTCCAATTTCATTTTAAATTCTCCACTCCATACATCGTACCTGGTACTTTACTTCATTGCTTTATCAATAACTGAGTAAAGGTATTGCTTTCAGCAAGAGAGCAGACAAATGTAATAATTAGGACCGCCTGTGGCCCCTTGAGACTGCTCCACCATTCGCTGAGTGACCTGATCAGATCTTGATCCTGGCTCCATTTTCCTTGGGGTGGTGCATGCCCTTTGGCATCCTGACAACAACCAATTTGAATGAAGTCAGTTTGAAACTACATAGTTCATCTTCACTGCTGCTGATGAGCTGGCATGAGTAGAAAACAAGTGCTTTGGTATCTCAAACAATAACAGCATCAATAGCAATAACAGATTTTGGGAGATTTTTGAACTTGTTCTCCTGCCCAAAACAGCAAGTGAATAAGAAATGATTCATATTGTGGCAAGCATTTGGTCAATGACGATAGACAAGAAAAGCTCATGTATCTCAACTAACAATATTATTGTGAGAAGCACAATAACAGACTGAGGCAATAGTGAGAACGAACTCAGTCACACACAGAATCAGGTTAATTATCAATGGCATGTATAGTGAAATTTGTTAACTTAGCAGCAGCAGTTCAATGCAGTATATAATATAAATTAGATTAAAAATGGAATAGATTAAAAATTGTGCGAAAACAGAAATAATATATATTTAAAAAGTGAGGTAGTGTTCACGGGTTCAATGTCCATTTAGGAAGCAGATGGTAGAGGGAAAGAGGCTGTTCCTGAATCGCTGAGCGTGTGCCTTCAGGCTTCTGCACCTCCTACCTGAGGGTAAAAGTGAGGAAAGTGCATGCCCTGGGTGCTGGGGTCCTTAACAATGGACCCTGCCTTTCTGAGACATCTCTCCTCGAAGATGTCCTGGGTGCTTTGTACCCAGGGTGGAGCTGACTAAATTTACCACCTTTGGCAGCTTCTTTTCGTCCTCTGGACGTACAGACAGGGGAGGTGATTATTACACACCTCGGTTACATTCAGGCACACAAACACACAAGCAAGCAGCTGTATAATCTGAGCTAAAATGTAACAATAAATGAACTTGAACATGCTCACCAAAGAACACACTTTTTGAACAGGGTGCAATGAACGTTGGAGCGAACTGTCGGCAACACTACCCGCTCCGTCCCAACTGAGGGGTCAGCTGTCCCCAGCAACCTCAGAGGCCACAACAAAGTCCAAGAGTCCTGGTGGTGGTCGACACTGCTTCCTGGGGTGACTGGAGGTGTCTAGAGCCTCCCCCACAGGAGGCACCGTATGGTGAGGCAAATGGCAGGACACCCAGTATGTCACCTCTTTCCCTCAGCCTCGCTGCGTCGGTGGTGGCCAAAGGCCGATATGATGCCACTCAGTCCCAGCGCAGCACGGCTGCCTTTTCCTGTTGAGGCAAACACACCCGATATACCCCAGCAGAGGTGCAGTCGAACACCTCTCCTGGCCCCTTCCACTGGCTTCCCAGCTTGGGGAGTGGTCCCTTCTTCCGGGAGGGGCAGAAGACCCATATTTGTTCCCCACAGTAAAGTCCTGTCCCCGGCTGCGGGCATCATAAGCCCGTTTTTTGGTGGCCTCTGGCTCTGCTTTGGTTCTGCCAAACTGCATTGTGAACAGACCGCACTTGCCCCCTGAGGGGCTGCAGATACTCCAACCTAGACTCCTAGGGGATCTCTGACTTGGGGGGAGGGGGATCCACCCGTGTGCACAGCTCCCTCCTGAACACGGGCACAGCCGGCGTACACCCGGGGCTCTCCTGACCTGCTGCCCGGTATGCCCACAATACCAGGTGGTCCCAGTAGCACTGGTGCAGGCTGTCAAGGATGGTAAGCTGCGTGGCCAGCGCGTGGTTAAATCGTTCCACCAGCCCATCACTTTGCGGGTGAGGGGGGGGGGGCGGTCCACATGTTGGAGATTCCCAGCTGCACCTCAAAGTTGTGCCCCCTGTCACCGTGGAGTTCCTCAGGGGCACCAAGACACAGCAGACCCCCTGCACTAGTCTCTCAGCAGTGGTGGTGGTGCTCTGGTCCGGGCCAGTCTACTCCTCCAGCCATTTTGTGAAGTAATCTATGGCCATGAGGATGTAGTGGTTTCCTGCATCAGAGCAGGGTAAGGGGCCCAGGACATCAACGCCCACCTGCTCCACTCGGGCCTCCACTGGGTACTGCTGCACTGACACCCTAGACTGGAAGCCCAACCAACTCTGGGCTGTGCAAATATTGCAGAAGTGCACAAACAGCTCCGCATCCTGTCTGCACCCAGGCAATAGAAACATTCGTACAGCCTGCCCGAAGTCTTTTCAACCCAGATACGGCCGGCTCCCACCAGCCTTTGCGTCGATCACAGCACCCTGTAGTGGAGTTCCCAGGCGACCAGCAGCTGCAGGAGACGGTGCCACTGTTAGAAAACTACCACTGCTGGAGCAGTATTGCCTCCAGCATGCCCCACTGAGAGTGCGGGACTGCGATCTCTAGATCCAGGGCTTAGACCTCCCCTGACGCCAGCCGCCATCCCCTCACCCGGGCCAGCGTGGGATCACCCTCCTGCTCACTGCTGGAGGTCAGTGGAGGGGAGGTCTCCCTCACTGCCGTTTGCCCCTGGGTTTGTTCCTCGAGGCAGTGACAGTAGTGACACTCGGTGGCCTCACAGGGACGGTGCGAGAGTGCGTCAGCATTGCCGTGGTGTCCTCCGGCATGGTCTGTACCTGAAATCGTAGCCCTGGAGAGCCTCCAACCACCCTGCCAACTACCCCTCAGAAACACGGACGCTCAACAGCCAGGCCAGTGACACATGGTCCGTGCAAAGCAGGAACCATCGGCTGAAAAGGTTGTGGCGGAAGTAGCGGAGGGCCTGGACCAGGCCATGAGCTCCTGGTTCCGTGCTGTGCAGCTCAGGGTGTGGCTGAAGTACACCACCATGATTCTCTTGCTGTGACAGCACTGCACCGAGGACCCTGTGGCTGCATCTGTGTCAGTACAAAGGGGGTGCTGGACTGGGGTATGCCAGCAGCTTGGAACCGCTCGAAGGCAGCAGTGCAGTTGTCAGTCCAGGTGAAGGGCTTCCCTTTCTTGGTGAGCTGGTGCAGGGAACTGGCAATGGTGTTGAAGTCCTTATAAACCAGTGGTAGTATGACGCCTGACCCAGGAAGCTGTGAAGCTCGGAGACATCGCGATGGGTGTGCCATTCCCTGACCGCCGCCACCTTCTCAGGCTCCATTGCCACTCCGTCTGTGCTCACCATGTGCCGCAGGAACTTCATCTTGAGGCATAACTGGCAGAATTTTATGGGGTTGAGGCACAGGGTTGCCTAGTGCCTGGTGGTGAAGACTTTCTCCAAGTTCCGCAGGGCATAAACAAAAACGACAGGCGTGCTCCAGGAGAATGTCCAAATAGATGAGACAGACTCCGCGGACTGTGAGCCAGCACCCTCTCCTTCAGTCTCACGACTATGGCCAGGGTGTTCCACAGGCCAAATGGCATTACCCAGGAGTGCCACAGCCTTGACTGATGGTGAAGGCAGGCTTGGGCCGGGCCTCTGGGACCAGTTCGACCAGCCTGTAGCCACTGCAGAGACTGAGAGAGCTGAGCCAGGTCGAACCTACAATACAGTCCAGGCTATCATCAATTTGGGGCAGCGGGTAGGAGTCCTTTTGGGTCACGGCATTGAATTAATCTACACAGAACCACTTTAACCAGTCTTCCTTCCTGACCAGTGCCACTGGGGCTGCCCAGTCACTGCCTTCTCTTTGGCCTACTGCTCTGCTGCCTGGTGTTTGGGGAGGGCTATGCCATGGGACCACAGGTGGATGGTCTGTGCGTCCCTGGAGTTGGACCAGCCCCGTGCATCTGTTGCCCTCGTCCCTGGCTGCGAAGATGTCAGGGTGCTGGTCCAGGAGGTCTTTCAGCCACTGCCTCCGGTTCTGATCCAAGCCCTTACCGCCATTTGTGCTGCCATAGCCCTGCACTGCCCGGACGGTCTCACTGGAGTGCTGCTGCTGATGACAGGGGCAGGGTGGGCTGTGCTGGGGTGACCAGTGGTGATTACTGCCGCGTCCGCCTGGTCTGCTCCCAGGAGATGCCCAGCCCGAGAGACACGGTTTCAGCACCAAGGTAGAGTGCTGCCTCTGGTACATCCACATGGGCCTGCTGCGGGACACTGGGTCCAGGCCAATGATGCAGGAGCCCCGGATGTCAGTTAACCACTCATCGTGCGCCTCTGTGTTTTCTCCCCACTGAAACGTGCAGCCGCCTTCTCCCTCGCAATCGCCGGTGACCTTAGCCAACTGGACCGCCATCATTGTCCACCCAAGCGGGGATGGATGATGGTGATGGTTGACCCCATGGCCACCAATACACAGCATCTGATGTCCTCCACCATGCAGTGCACGTATACCCCTTGCTCTTCACCAAAACGCCCCATCTGGGGAGGTGACAATGGTTGGTGGTCTCGGGCTGTGTTTCCCTCATGGCGATGCCTACTCGGTGTTTCCTGATGGCTACACTGGGCTTTTCTGTGCCACACCGATAGCCGAGGTAACTCCATGGCACCCAGTGGGGCCGGAGCAGGGCTGGTCGAACCTGTCTCAAGGGCCACACTCTGTCAATTTACTCCTCCGCCTCAGCGACAGGCTCGCGGTGACATTGGAATGCCTCGGGGGGGGGCTGAAGTTTCTTCTGCCCTCTCCGCCTCAGCCAGCGGTGCTGGTGATGTCAGGCAAGAATGCTGCCGAAGGCACTGCAGTGCCAGCACATTTACAAAGGAGTGGAGGGCAAACTCTTCTTGGGCCGCGGGAGGGAAATGGGGAGGGGGGCGGTAACTACGCTGGGCACAGTGGTGGAGATCTGTTGCGAATGCCTCCAGGCTTCCTCCCACACAGCGCCACCTGCTGCCCAGTTCCTCCCTCATTACTTCCTCCAAGGCTCAAAAGGCTACTCTGGTGCCACGTGGTTGCACTCCTCAGCCGGCACTGGGTCGAAGAGGGCAAGGTGCACCACTGTCTCGGTGAGGCACCACCCATTGTATCTGGGAAGCTTCAGGGAGGACCTTGTGGTGTGAATCGCTTAGGGCCCATTCGTCCTCGTCTTTCTCCGGCAGCATTGGTCGTGCCTGCCATGCTTCCGTCCTCCCATGGCTGCGGCGTCTTGGGTTCTCCGGCACGGACCGCTTGGGAAGCGGGTGACGTTATCCGCCATGTACCCCGGGTATACTCGCCCCATCCCTGGGGAGGTCACGATGCTTGGTTCCCAGGTTCTCCCTCCGGAGTGGGGGCCCGTCTTCATGAGCGCCGGGGAGGCATACTGGTTGGTCCCTCGACATTTTCCCTGGGTCTTAAGGCACTCCATCCAAAGTCGTAACTATTCAATCTCACCCTCAATTACTGACACCAATGTGGCGAGCAGTCGTTCCACGATGACAGACGCGAAAAGCTTGTTCATCTCAACTGATGTCTTTATTCTGACAAGCACAATAACAGACAGAACGCAATAGCTGGCTGCGTAGCTCTGACCACTAGGAATGCTGGGACAAGCTGTCGAGCACGCCCCAGGAGCACCACAATATATTTTAATTTAAAAGGAATTTGACCCTTGATTTGTAATGCATCAGAAAGACAAAAGTGGAGAGGATAACGTACCAGATATTGTAGAGCTGCTGCTGAATTCCTGGCCAGAAGTATTGACTTTATCTTTCTGCAGATACTCCCTGTCCTTTTAAATGTTTCCAGAATTTTGTGTTTTTATTGAGATGCGGTTTATTTGATCTGGTCCATGGCTTAATGGCATTCATCAGCGAAGATGGGGCTAAATATTCTCCTTATTAAAGGTTGCTCACAAGAATTTGCCACATGGAAATTGTAAAACGGACTTCCTTTCTGACATCGATTGTTATCAGGCAACACACCAGTTTAATCTCTGAAGTGTGACATCAGCAAGATGCCCAAACAGCTATCCAAACTGAGGAATTCTTGCAGGCAATAAATTAGGAAGAAAGAACACAAGAAACTAATCCTGATTGTGGTAGATGCAGAAACAAAGTAACTAAGCTAGAGTAATACTTCCTTAAAAATTTTAAAACCAATTACATACAGGTTTCCCCCCGCTATTCAAAGATAGAGAGTTCGCATGAAACTGTTCGTAAGCCTGAATGTCGTAAAGTGAAGAAGCAATTACCATTTATTTATATGGGAAAAATTTGTGAGCGTTCGCAGACCCAAAAAATAACCTACTAATTCATGTGAAATAACACATAAAACCTAAAATAACAGTAACATATAGTAAAAGCAGGAATGAACTGATAAATACACAGACTATATAAAGTAGGAATACTTTTCTGCAATTATTGCAGCGCTGTCCACCGTAGCGAAAATCTCACGCAAGCGCTCTTGGCAGAAACACACAGCGCAAGTGCTTTTGGCAGCAGCACTCTTTCCAGTAACCTTTAAGCTATGAAGCTGCCAAATCATACCAAATAACACATAAAAATACACAACATTTATAAAGTAGAAATAATGTACACCCAGTGTAGTTTCACTTACTGGAATCGGGAAGATAGTG
This sequence comes from Hypanus sabinus, assembly GCF_030144855.1. NCBI lineage: Eukaryota > Metazoa > Chordata > Chondrichthyes > Myliobatiformes > Dasyatidae > Hypanus > Hypanus sabinus. The sequence goes on along the minus strand of NC_082724.1, from coordinate 46,617,849 downwards.
AGGACACTGGTGATGGTGTGTTAGGCTGAGTCGTCGGAGGTTGGGGTGGTGGGACACTGGGGTATCATCTCATTGTCATCTGTTTTCATCAGGGCAGGCAGGTCACCTTCTTCTATGTCTGCCTGCTTCGATGTCGAAGGTCGAGGTTCATCGTCTGCTGTGGCTGATGTGAAAGGCTTGAAAAAAGTCAGTATGCTTGACTGCTTAGCCTCACGCATTTTTCTATCATACAGTGCTTTGTAAGCACACAAACCATCCTGCAAATATGCCCTAAACCTACGTACCCTTTCAAAATGAAAGTCAAACGCTTCTGCAATCATTGCAGCATTGTCAATCGCAGCAAAAATCTCAAGCAATTGCTTCACGTACAGTTCCTGGATGATTTCGCTTTCGGGCCGTTCGCTACTGCGAATTGTTATCCTTTCCTCTTCATCAGCTCTTCATCTGTCACTTCTTGGTCATGGGATGCCAAAACCACTTCAACATCATCTTTGTCAACTTCCACAAACCCTTAGCCACACTCACTACATCCTTACTTCGTTCACCACGATCGAAACGCTTTATTACGTCTAGTTTTACGCTAAGTGTAACACCGTTGCGTGCTCTTTTAGGCTTTTCCCATACCTTAGAACTCAACTTGCTAACGGATGCACAAAATAAGTCAACATAAGGCAGGGATGTTCACAGACACATGTTTAAGTAATGGCGGCTAGGATGCAGTTCCGGGGGAGGAGCTTGGCTGCTCGTGGCGCGTGCTGACCTTTTTTGTAACAGTGAAAACACCTTCCGTTAGTGAAAACAGGTAACTAATGTAGGTCTGTCGTAAAGCGAACGTTCAAAGAACGGGGGACACCTGTATTAGAATATATATTTTACATTTTCTTCAGATAAATCTTATATATTGTCAGAGGATTTGGTTAACAATAAAATGTTCAGTATACTATTGAAAGCTCTCATTTGTCTCAAGCAAAAAGATCTAGATTTTCATTCCTTTTTAATGAAACTGATTTTCTTGGTAGATTATTGATTTCTGAAAGTTATGCTGGAAAGAATCACAAAATAATTGAGCATATAGAGAGACTGAAAGTCATTTCCACCTTATGGGCCGCCATATTTAACTGTATATGTGTATGATATTAGCTGCCCTGGGATGACAATTAGAAACAGTTTCAGCGTTGTTTCATTTACAAATCTGGGTCAATATACCATTTGAGGATTTTAATGTATATTGGCATTTGTTGTCACTAAAGTGGTTTTTAACTTGAGTCTGTCAGATACTAACTGTTGAAAATTTTTTCATAGCCTGGGGAGAAGGGATAACTAGTGTAACTGACACCTGTATAGGTAAGAAGGGAAGATATTAAGAGGGGCATGTGGCGATTCTACAATAACTTGCCTGTAGATAAATAACAAAATAAAACATAGAAATGTCAGTGTGTAATGATGAGGTACTAAAATATAAATGTCTAAGCAGTTAATCTTGTGCTAGTCTGTGCAATTCTCAGTCTGAAACATCTCAGCACAGTTATATAATTGGAGTCTAAGATTTTAAACAGACACATCTTTTTAAACAATTCATCCATCAAAAACAATCTGCTTCAGGTATTTTCACATAAAAAGCTGTGTCTGTTTTTTAGCTTTGATATTTTGGCAAACTAATACCAAGTTCTGCACAGAACCATCCTATGCAAATCTTTGTCCATCTTTGATCTGTGCAGTTCTTAATTGATCCTCGTGTGTATTTTTGTATTTAAAGTTGAAAGTACATTCATTATCAAAGTATGTATACTGTATATACCCTTGAGATTGGTCTTTTTGTAGGCTGCCTCAGAACAAAGAAACACAATAGAACCCAATTAAAAAACCCACACAATAAAAGCCATCAAACACCAAATGTGCAAAAAAAAGAACAAATCATACAAACAATAAAAAAGTAAATGAATAACACATAGAATATTAACTGCAGAGAATGCCTGCAAGATAATGAATCTTAGGGTAGTATATGATGACATATAAATACTTGGATAATAAACTTCCTTTGAACTTTAAACTTTGAAATACATACTTAATGTCTGGCTCTCATAGATAGATAGTTATATTACTGCAATTATAAAAAGTTATTAGGCATAAATGATATTGTATATCATAGGTCTGTAATCTTGTATAAAGTAATTTTGACAATGCTTTAAGTTATTTATTTTATGTAAGTAAGCATCTTCATTAAAACAACAGACTAAAAAAATGGACCACAAATAAGCAACTGTATCCCAGCATTGTAAAGCTTAATTTCAAGGTCATCGTGTTTATTTACAGATAAATATCGACTGTATGGCTCAGAAATTTAAAGAACAAAAGAATACAGTGGCATTGTTTAATAAGAGGGCTTAGCAGCTTATCCCATTTGGGAGTGCAAGGATTTATGGAACATTATATGGTAACATGATCCAGACTTTAGTAATGCTCCATTTTCTGCAAATCTCCTCATCATCCCCACCTCTACATCAACACACTCACTTGCACATGTTGGTTAACTCTTTGCGTGTATGAAAGTTTAGCTACAAATGATCTTGACAGCTCAAATACAAACTATTTTGAGGTTTGAGTTATACTTAAATATGGCAAATGACTTGAAAGATAATTGATTAAATTAATTTAGATAACTTTTCAATAAGGAACATTTTTCATTTAAATTCACTGACAAAGATATGATCTTGGGTTAAAACAAAAGAGAAAAGCTTGTATGTGCTTGGTATCCTTCACAATAATGTTCCAAAGTATATTAGATCTCTACAGAATACTTCTCAAATTGTTGATCTAATGCAGTTATGATGAGGGTTATTGTAAAGTTTAAGAACATAAGAAAGGTTTTGATGTGTGTGAATTGATTGCCTTCTGTTCTCTAATACACAAGTAGCTATATTTGTAAAGAATTTTGTTAGCAAAAACACTTTTTGACTCATTTGAAAGGAACATATGAGATGCCCTGTATGTGCATCTTTCTTTCAAAAATATTTTCCCACCAGATTAGCTTGAATCGGTGTAACATCTGTTTGTGTGGCACCTTATCAAATTCCTTCTGAAAATCTGCATATATTACATCAATTCATTCTCTTTAATCCATAGTGTTAGTTTCACCATGTGTTTGACTCCTTTTGCTACTGAGAGTCACAATCTAGTCAGGTATCAATTTTACAAGCCCAGACTTGTTTTAATCGCTTATAAGCACTGTCCGCCAACATCCAATAACTCAGAGGTTCTGAAACTGAAATTCCTGCATTGGAAAGCACTCTGACACAGCAGATAGCACTGCTGCCTTGTACTATAGCTCTAGTAATCAAGGTTCAATCCTGATTCTACCCCCCCCCCCCCCCGCCCAGTGCTGCCTCTGTGGAGTTTGCATGTTCTCCCTGCATGCAAAGTTTGTGACTGCATTTCCCTCCTGATGTCCTCCCACATCCCAGAAATTTGCCAGTTGGAAGTTTAACTAGGTCCTCTAGTGTGCATCAGTGGCAAGAGACCTGGTGGAATTGAGAGTGACTATGATTATGATGATGTCAATAAGAATTGGTGTGTGAACATTTTGGTAGTAATGGTCCACTGTTCACCTCAGATGGAGTTTTTAACTGTGAACTGCAGACCATTCTACTTCCCAAGGGAGTACACTGCCATTGTGATTGTTGTTGTTTACAACCCCCCCCCCCCCCAATGTTAGCGTGCTGGGGAAGTGCTGCAGGAGCTCTGCGACGTGATCTGCAACCCCACAGCCACTCACTCCAGTGGTGAGTTCATTGTTGCTGGTGTCTTCAATCGTGCCAACTTAAAAAGTCTTGCTACCATTTTACCAACAAGTCGACACTGCAACCAGAGGAGAAAAACTATACCTGGTTTATACTAATGTTTGTGGAGGCTTCAAGGCTGTCTGCACTGTGGCCTCTCCCCACCCTCACCTCAGATACTCAGACTGCATGGCCATTTTGTCAATCTCTGTTTACGGGCTACAGGTTAAATAAGTCAAACCATTTCACAGGGAAATCACGACCTGGCCAGAAGGTGCCACCTCAGCACTTCAGGACTGTTTTGAAAACACTGAGCACATTCAAGGGGTGGTTACCTATGTTCATCACATCAACATCAATGAATATGTAGGGGAGGTGATTAGTTAGATTACTGTGATTAAACATTACGATGCCAGGGAAAGCAAAAACCGTGGCTGACTGCAGAAGTCCGTGCACTGCTTTGGGGTTGGGATGCTGCCATCAGATTGGAGGATAGGAAGACTCTAAGGTCAGCAAGAGCCATGCTCTCTCATGCCATCAGGAAGGCCAAGCATGAGTACACATAGAAAATCCAGAGGCACTTTGTGACAGCAGGGACGCATATGTGGCAAGGTATACAAACCATAACAGATTAAAAGTTTATTCTGCACGTCAACAACATCTCCCTTCCAGATTGGCTGAGTGCCTTCTATGCACAATTTGATACAAGGAATGATGAGACATTGAGGAAAGCCCCCTCTCCCCCCTGAGAAGCAGGCATCCCATCTGGCCACAGCTGGAGTGAAGAGTTCTAACCAGGGTAAACCCACATAAAGCTGTGGGGCTGGACAATATACCTGGTCAGGTGCTGAGGAACTATGAGGCCCAGCTAACAGAGGTCATAACTGACATCTTTAATACCCCTCTGAAACAGCCCACTGTTTCTGCAGGCTTCAGGGCAGCCACCATCATTCTGGTGCCCAAGGAAGCGATGGTAACTGACCCAAATGATTACCGCCCTGTGGCACTGACTTCAACAATCATGAACTATTTTGGGAGGCTGATAATGGATTGTAGAAAATTCCACCTTCAAGCTACATTCGACCCTTTCCATTTCGTCTACAGTTCAAATTGGTCCACTGAAGGTGCCATAAACTCGGCCCTCCACTCTTTCATTCTCCCCCCCCCCCATGGAAAATGATGCCTCATACATCAGGATGTTGTTCATCAACTTCAGCTTGACATTTAACTCAATCATCTCTTAGAGGCTGGTAAAAACTGTGCTAGTTGGGACTCAACACTCCTATCTATGACCGGATCTTGGACTTCTTGATGGGTAGACCACAGTCAGTCCGAGTGGACAGCAACATCTCGAACTCCATCTCACTGAGCTGAGTACCGGTGCCCCCCAGGGCTGTGTGCTCAGTCCACTGCTGTCCATGCTGCTGACCAATGACTACACTGACAGGTCCTGCCCAAACTGCATCATCAAGTTCACTGCTGATACTAGCGTGGTTGGCCTTATCAGCAGCATTGATGATTTGTCATACAGAGGGGAAGTAAACAGGATTGTCAAATGGTCTGAGAGCAACAACCCAAGTCTCAAAGTGGACAAGTCAAAAGGAATGATTGTGGACTTCAGGTAAACACAGATCAACCACTCTCCACTGCATGACAATGGCTCTGCCATGGAGAGAGTGAAGACACGATGTTCCTTGGATGCACCTAACAGATGACTTGACCTGGACCCATAACACTACCTCATTAGTCAAGAAAGTATAGCAACGTCTAACGTGAGAAAATCTGCAGATGCACGAAGGTTCTCGGCCCAAGACATCAACTGTCTACTTTTTTCCATAGATGCTGCCTGGCCTGCTAAGTTCCTCCAGCATCTTGTGTGTGTTACAACAGTGTCTACATATTCTAAGGAGATTCATGCATGCAAGGCTCCCCATCCTCACTCTAACAACTTTCTATAGGAACACAGTTGACAGTGTCCTAAAACCACCCAGAGTATCACTGGCATCTCCCTCCGCACTATTTGTGACATTTTCCAGAAGTGTTGTAGACAAAGGGCCCCAAGCACTTTTGAGGATCCCTACCACCCGTCCTATAATCTCTTTGACCCATCAGGACTACTGCCAGACTGTGGGGCTAATGAGCACCTTGCCACCACCAAGGTCTTCTCACGAGGACATCAAGTTGTTTACTGTACTGCTTACTGTTTACCCATGCTGTGTACTAATGCATTTTGATCATATTTTAATGAACTTATTTATCGAAGTGTTTGTTTTATGTGCTGTGTGTGAGATACATTTTGTGGGTACGCCATGGGCTGGAGGAATGTTGCTTCATTTGTTTGTAAGTATGTACAGTCAGATGACAATAAACTCAAACTTGACTAGATCGCAGAGAAGAAAAGTGGGGAAGTATGATTAACTAGTATGCTCAGATCCAGTGTAGAGACAACTGGATGAATGACTCTTCCTTAAATAATCTGAAGGTAATTCCTCTTACCCAACTTCAGTTAAACATGAGAATTGGCAATGAATTGAGAAAGAAATGGTTACAGGGAATGAATGGGAATGGGATTAATGAGGTGATTTTGTGATTTGGTATTAACTCAAAGGGATGACTAGTTTCCTCTTATTCATGAGAAATAAATCAGACAGGAGGCTTAATAAGATTCAACACTTCTTTACTATAATGCCAGTTTGTAATTATAGAGTCATAGAGTACAGCACAGAAATAGGCACTTTGGCCTACAGCAGTTTTTCAATAAAATGCCCAATTAACTCTTTTGTCCTGGAGCAAGGTAACATTTTTCACAGTCTCAGTTTCTTTTCTGTAGACCTTGACAGCCAAGGCAGTGTAACAATTAACAGTCAATGTGTCTCAGTGCCTTGGTAATTACAAAGTTTGTTTTACACACTTCTTTTTGTTTGAAAGGCCTTGTAGTCATTCTTCTCAAAGCATTTTGGGATGATCATATAAGGGTAGACTATACATAATGAAAGGTGAAAGGTAGGATCGCTGAGGAGCATTGTGTACATGCACAAAATTACTGAAGGCAGCAAGACAGGAAAATAATTTAGTTAATGAGGCATGCAAGTCCCTGGCTTTCAATAATTGGGACACAAAATATCAGAGCAGGGAGGGTATAGTCCAACTACTGTGTACGCTCATCTATTTGTACATCCAGAACTCTCATGGAACCAGCGAGAATTTTTTTTATGTATATAAGCCCAGACAATGAAATTTATTTTCTTATACGAAATAGGTATGAAAAGACATGGGGATTGGAAAGGTGTCTGCTGCATAAAACTTGTTCAAAAAACATCATTGCAAATCCAAACACCAGTATTCAATGTATAAATCTTTAAATGACTTGCCAAACTGTAGCCTTCTCCTTACTCTTTTAAATAACAATACTTTACACTCCAATGCTATTTTTAAGGCTCAACAGAATTAATGTAAAATATAGAAACAAATAATCAAGTTAATGACTGTACTTATATAGGGTTGCAACCTGAAATATTGACAATGTCTTTCCTCTCTTCTAACTGTTGGGTTTCTGAGGGAAATGAAAAGGAATGAAAATAATGCAAAATTTTAATGAAAGCTTATAGGGACAAAGAGAGCAAGAAGCCTCAAATTTAATTAAAATGTTCTTCTGGATCTTTTCAGACAGAGGGTGCACGTTTCAATTTCATCTGCATCACGGTTGATCCTTTAGGATGGATAACGAGTTTAATGCTGGTCTTCAACAATTCAGAGGCCCATTGGCACAGCTAGTGGGGTTGCAAAACTTCAGCTCCAGCCTTGGTTTAACCTGTGTGGAGTTTACTTCATCTTCCTGGGACCGCATGGGCTTTCATCAAGTACTCCCATGTCCTCCCACATCCCCATGCTGTGTAGTTTTATTGGCCACTGTACTGTACCTTGCCCCTAATGTGTGAGTGGTCAGATCTGAGGGTTAGTTGATGGAATTGTGGGAGAATAAAATGGGAGTAATGAAGGATTAAAATGAATGGGTGTTGGATGGTCATCATGGTCTTAGTGGGCGCGATTCCATGATGTGAGATTCCTAGAATCTGTAACTGAAGATCAATGAAAGGAATATGTTCTTCCTTAATATTTAATCCTATTAGATGTCATTGAATCAGAGAGCAAGAACACAGATCTTTCACTTCACTATGTTCATGCCAACCATTTACACTATGTGGTAAACTATGTATACCTGTCTGGACACGCCGCTCTGCTGACTGCTCCTGTGGCTCCTCCCACAGACCCCTGTATAAAGGCGATTGGAGGCACTGCTCCCCACTCAGTCTCCAAGATGCTGCGCTCCGTTTTGCTGCTAATAAAAGCCTATCGTTCGCCTCCCATCTCCGAGAGTTATTGATGGTGCATCAATTTTATTAGCAGCAATTTTAAACCATGGAAGGCATTTTGATTGGATATTGACCCTCAATCTCCGGAAGCTGACTTCACTTTTGAACTCTGGCCTGCATGCTTCCAATCGTACCTGGAAGAGATTTGTGTGACCGAGCCTGCCACGATGCTCAAAATACTCCTCTCCAGGTCAGTCCGCGGGTCTACTCCCTGATCAGGGACCTGCTGACCTACCAAGGGGCACTGGATGCCCTCAAAAGACAATACCTGCGGCCGGTGAACACCGTCTATGCGAGACATCGCTTAGCGACACGGCGGCAGCGGGCCGGAGAGTCGAGCGCTGAGTTTGTCCGGGCCCTACAGACACTCGTGCGGGCCTGCGACTGCAGGGGACCGACGGCAGAACAGCATGTGGAGCTGCTAGTAAGAGACGCCTTCGTTACGGGGATCAGGTCAGTGTACGTGCGCCAGCGGCTGCAACTAAAAGCAGGAGGTACAGCGCGGGGGATAGGACCTTCATTAAGTCAGAGGTGCAGCGGCTGCTCAGGGAGGGGATCATCGAGCCAAGCACAAGTCCTAGGAGGGCCCAGGTGGTCGTTGTTTGGACCAGGCAGTAAAATAGGATGGTCGTGGACTATAGCCAGACCATCAATAGGTTCTCACAGCTTGACGCGTACCCCCTACCCCGCATCGTGGATATGGTCAATCCGCTTCTCACCAGGTCCCCATCCGCCCGGAGGACTGCCCCTACACCGCCTTCGAGGCGGGCGTCAGGCTCTATCACTTCCTGCGCGTCCCCTTCAGTGTCACGAATGGTGTCTCTGTCTTCCAGAGGGAAATGGACCAGATGGTGGACCAGTACCAACTGAAGGCCACGTTCCCATATCTGGATAACATCAGCATTTGTGGTCACGACTGGCAGGATGACGACACCAACGTCCAAAGATTTTTCCAAGCGGCCAAAGCTCTTAACCTTACCTATAACAGGGACAAGTGTGTGTTCGGAACCACCCGACTTGCTATCCTTGGGTATGTCATGGAGAATGGGGTCATTGGCCCAGACCCTGACCATATGCACCCCCTGTTGGAACTCCCTCTTCCCACCACCCTCAGAGCCCTCAAATGGTGCCTGGGCTTCTTTTCCTATTACGCCCAATGGGTCCCTGACTAAGCAGACAAGGCCCGCCTCCTGGTCAAGTCCACTGCATTTCCCCTCTCAGCCGAGGCCCGCTTGGCCTTCAGCCGCATTAAAGGGGACATTGCCAAAGCCACAATGCATGTGGTGGATGAGACCATTCCCTTCCAGGTAGAGAGTGACACCTCTGACTTCATGCTGGCTGCTACCCTCAATCAGGCAGGAAGGCCAGTAGCATTCTTCCCTCGTACCCCTCAAGGCCCTGAAATTTGGCACTCCACGGTGGAGAAAGAAGCCCAGGCCATAGAGGAAGCTAATAGGCACTGGAGGCACTATCTCACCGGCAAAAGGTTCACCTTGCTGACCGACCAGCGCTCAGTTACATTCATGTTTGGCAACCAACAGCGGGGCAAAATCAAAAACGATAAAATTTTGAGGTGGAGAATAGAACTCTCCACCTACAACTACAACATCCTGTACCGGCCTGGAAGGCTCAATGAACCTCCTGATGCCCTATCCCGGGGAGCGTGTGCCAGCACACAGCTTGACCGGCTATACATCCTCCATGCAAATCTTTGCCACCCTAGGGTCACCCGACTTTACCATTTCGTGAAAGCCCGGAACCTGCCTTACTCCCTTGAGGAAATCATGACAATGACCAGGGTCTGTCAAGTCTGCGCTGAGTGCAAACTGCACTTCTACCGTCCTGAAAAGGCACAACTTATCAAGGCCACCCGCCCCTTTGAGCGACTGAGTGTCAACTTTAAGGGCCCCCTTCCCTCCACCGACCGCAATAACTACTTTCTCAACATAATCGACGAATACTCGCGGTTCCCCTTTGCCATCCTCTGCCCTGATACCACTGCCACGTCCCTCATAAAAGCCCTGCGCCAGCTCTTCACTCTGTTTGGATATCCCTGCTATATCCACAGTGATAGAGGGTCCTCGTTTATGAGTGACGAGCTGCGCCAGTACCTGCTGGCTAGGGGTATTGCTACTAGTAGGACCACGAGTTATAATCCCTGGGTGAATGGACAGGTGGAGAGGGAGAATGCCACTGTGTGGAAGGCCACACTCTTAGCCCTCAGGTCAAAGGGATTGCTGGTCTCTTGCTGGCAGGAGGTCCTCCCCGAGGCACTCCACTCCATCCGCTCCCTGTTATGTACGTCCACCAATGCCACCCCTCATGAGCGACTCTTTTCTTTTCCCAGGAAGTCTGCCACTGGGACCACCCTACCAGCTTGGCTGATGTCCCCAGGGCCAGTGCTGCTCCGGAAACATGCGAGGAGCAATAAATACTCCCTGATGAGGAGAGGGTTCACCTACTTCATACGAACCCCCAGTATGCCTATGTGGTCTTACCTGATGGGCGGGAGGACATGGTCTCTGTCCGCGATCTGGCACCCGCAGGAGCACCAGACCCTTACCCCAAACACTCCACGGTGACTATGAACCCCGTACCCACTTATATATATACCCACAAGACACCGCGCACACCAAGCCCTACACAGACTCCTCACGACACTCCCATACTGGGTGCCTAGTACACGCATGAGGGATTACTGATGCCTAACGGGCTGGCACCTCAAGTCAGGCGGGAGCCAGCACAACCACTGTCACTGGTGCAATCACCACCGATGCTATGTAGGTCGCAGTGACAGACTCAACTGCCTGATAGACTTGACCTGTAAATATACTTGTAAGAAACTTCGCCCCATGGGGACTCTCTTTTAAAACAAAGGGGGGGTGAATGTGGTAAACTATGTATACCTGTCCGGACACACCCCTCTGCTGACTGCTCCTGTGGCTCCTCCCACAGACCGCTGTATAAAGGCAATTGGAGGCACTGCTCCCCCCTCAGTCTCCAAGATGCTGTGCTCCGTTTTGCTGCTAATAAAAGCCTATCGTTCGCCTCCCATCTCCGAGAGTTATTGATGGTGCATCACACTAATCCTACAGTAATCCCAGTTCTATTCTCCCCTCTATGAAATCCCACAGATTTTCCCTTCCCCCATTGCAGGGCTGCATCTAAAGAATAAAATTTTCTGATGTAAAAGGAAGTGCTATATTAGCTGCAAACACATTTAGGACATTTTATGATTGTGAGTGGTTCTCTTTCCATAGAACCATAGAACATTACAGCACAGAAACAGGCCTTTTGGCCCTTCTTGGCTGTGCTGTACCATTTTTCTGCCTAGTCCCACTGACCTGCACCTGGGCCATATCCTTCCAAACCCCTCTCATCCATATACCAGGTTTTTCTTAAATGTCAAAAGTGAGCCCACATTCACCACTTCATCTGGCAGCTCATTCCACACTCCCAACACTCTCTGCGTGAAAGAAGCCACCCCTAATGTTCCCTTTAAACTTTTCCCCCTTCACCCTTAACCCATGACCTCTGTTTTTTTTCTCTCCTGGCCTCAGTGGAAAAAGCCTGCTTGCATTCACTCTATCTATACCCATCATTATTTTATACACCTCTATCAAATCACCCCTCATTCTCCTACACTCCAGGGAATGAAGTCCTAACCTATTCAACCTTACGCTGTAACTCAGTTTCTCAAGTCCCGGCAACATCCTTGTAAACCTTCTCTGCACTCTTCCAACCTTATTAACATCCTTCCTGTAATTAGGTGACCAAAACTGCACACAATACTCTAAATTCGGTCTCACCAATGTCTTATACAACCTCACCATTACATTTCAACTCTTATACTCAATACTTTCATTTATAAAGGCCAATGTACCAAAACCTTTCTTTACAACCCTGTCTACTTGTGAAGCCACTTTTAGGGAATTATGTTTCTGTATTCCCAGATCCCTCTGTTCTATTGCACTCCTCAGCGTCCTACCATTTACCTTGTATGTTCTACCTTGGTTTGACCTTCCAACGTTCAATACCTCACACTTGTCCGCATTAAACTCCATCTGCTATTTTTCAGCCCATTCCTCCTACTGGTCCAAATCCATCTACAAGCTTTGAAAACCTTCCTCACTGTCCACTACACCTCCAATCTTTGTATCATCAGCAAATTTGCTGATCCAATTTGCTACATTATCATCCAGATCATTGATATAGATGACAAATAACAATGGACCCAGCACTGATCCCGGTGGCACACCACTAGTCACAGGCTTCCACTCAGAGTAGCAATCCTCCACTACCACTCTCTGGCTTCTTCCATTATTCAATGTCTAATTCATTATTTTAATATTTTAATATTGCTCTCTTTCATGCCTACTGTGGCCCAGTTCTCAGGCTTGGTACCAAACATATTCAAGGGCTTCACAGTGCCTCTTTCACCCTTAAATTCTCCTCATGTGAGTGTCCACCATCAACTTAGGCAACCTGCTGTCATCTTCACTACAACAAAACAGAGAATGTGAAGAGCACACTGGTGGACAAGCAGCATCAATGCAAAGAGTTGATAATTTAGGTAATTTTCTTAAAGTCTGGATTGGCACATCTGGGGCTGCAGCAAAAACCTACTAAAGAGATAATCTCAATACTGCATTTCATAGTTTCACAACGCATTCCATTCTGTTCATGCTGTGGAAATGACAGGGGAGAGAAGTGACTTCATTAGATATGTAATTAAAGATTAAAAAAGATTAAAGATGAGATTTTTTTGTCATATCTACATCGAACATACAGTGAAATGTGTCATTTGCATCAAATCAAATCACTAAGGATTGTACAGAGCAGCCCACGAGAGTTGCCACACTTCTGGCACAGCATAACATGCTCACAACTCATTAACCCTAACCGTATGTCTTTGAAATAAGAACATAGGAAATAGGAGCAGGAGTAGGCCATCCGGCCCATTGAGCCTGCCCTGCCATTCAATAAGATCGTGGCTGATCTGTCCGTAAACTCAGCTCCATCTACCTGCCTTTTCCCCATAACCCTTAATTCCCCTACTATGTAAAAATTCTATCTAATTGTATCTTAAATATATTTAGTGAGGAAGCCTCAACTGCTTCCCTGGGCAGAGAGTTCCACAGATTCACCACTCTCTGGGAAAAACAGTTTATCCTCATCTCCATCCTAAACTTCTCCCCTGAGTCCTGAGGCATGTCCCCTAGTTCTAGTCTCACCTGCCAATGGAAACAACTTTCCTATTTCTATCTTATCTATCCCTTTCAAAATTTTGTATGTTTCTATAAGATTCCCTCTCATTCTTCTGAATTCCAGACAGTATATTCCCAGGCGACTCAATCTCTCCTCATAGGTTAACCCCTTTATCTCTGGAATCAACCTGGTGAACCTCCTCAAGTATGGAGACCAGAACTGCACACAGTACTCCAGGTGCGGCCTCACCAGTACCCTGTATAGTTGCAGCATGACCTCCCTGCTCTTGAATTCAATCCCTCTAGCAATGAAGGCCAACATTCCTTTTGCCTTCTTAATAACCTGTTGTACCTGCAAGGCAACTTTTTGCGATTTATGCACAAGCACTCCCAAGTCCCTCTGCACAACAGCATGCTGCAATCTTTCACCATTTAAATAATAATCTGCTCTTCTATTATTCCTGCCAAAGTGGATGATCTCACATTTAGCAACATTGTATTTCATCTGCCAGACCTTGGCCCACTCACTTAACCTATCTATTTCCCTCTGCAGACTCTTCACATCCTCTGTGCAATTTGCTTTTCCACTCAGTTTAGTATCATCAGCAAATTTTGTTACACTGCACTCAGTCCCCTCTTACAAATCATCAATGTAAATGGTAAACAGTTGCAGGCCCAGCACTGAACCCTATGGCACTCCACTCACCACTGACTGCCAACTGGAGGAATGCCCATTTATATCAACTCTCTGCCTTCTATTGGTTAACCAATCCACTATCCACACCAAAACACTTCTTCTGAATCCATGCATCCATATCTTATTTAAAAGTCTCCTGTGCAGCACCTTATTGAACGCCTTCTGGAAATCCAAGTATACGACATCCACCTGTTCCCCTCTATCCACTGCACTCATTATGTCCTCAAAGAACTCCAGTGTTTGTCAAACAGGACCTGCCCTTTCTGAATCTATGCAGTATTTATCTAATGGAACCACTCCTTTCTAAATGTTTCGCTTTTTCTTCCTTAATGACAGCTTCAAGCATTTTCCAGAAGACAGATATTAAGCTAACTGGCCTATAGTTGCTCACCTTTTGCCTAAATCCTTTTTTAAAAAGTGGTGTGACATTGTGGTAGACCTGATCAGAGTCTAAAGAATTTTGGTAAATGATTACCAACATATCTACTATAACCTCTGCCAATTCCCTCAGCACCCTGGAATGCATCCCATCAGGACCAGGGGACTTATCTACCTTAAGGCCCTCTAGTTTGGTCATCACTATCTCTTGAGTGACAGTGATTTTATTGAGGTCCTCACCTCCCATTTCATCCATAACATCATCCTTTGGCATATTAGACGTGTCCTACACCATGAATACTGATACAAAATAGTTGTTCAATGCCTCAGCCATTTCCTTATCACTCAATATCAATTTCCCCTTCTCATCTTCCAAGGGACCTACGTTGACTGTAACCATGCTCTTCTGCTTTATATATTTATAAACACTTTTGCTATCTGTTTTTTATATTTTGTGCTAACTTACTTTCATGCTCTATCTTCCCTTTCCTTATTTCTTGTTAGTTGTTCTTTATTGGTTTTTAATTTTTTCCTAATCCTCCAGTCTCCCACTACTCTTTGCGACTTTGTACACATGAGCTCTTAATTTGATACTATCTTTTATTTCCTTAGTTATCCAAGGCTGGCTCTCCCCACACTTACTATCCTTACTTTTGACTGGAATATACTTTTGTTGAGCACTGTGAAAAATCTCCTTGAAAGTATTCCACTTTCAAAGTTAGCCTGAGGAAACCCATGCGTCACAAGGAGAAAATACAAACTCCTTACAGACAGCAACTGGAATCAAACTCCTGATGAAATAAAATATCATTTCTGTGCATTTTTGTCTGCTTACAATAACATCCAAGTTTTTCTACATACTTTATTGACTCTGTAAAATATATATTTGTTCATGATCTTTATTAAGACTTTTTATGATACATACAATTTTTATGAACACACAATGTTCTGTGAAATACTGCAAATGTGGGGCAGAATCCTGTTTCACTTACTATCCTTTTTTGGCTGTTACAAACCTACTGTTTTCATGATTTAAGAATATCTGGCATCCAAGCTCAAATTCTTGATACACCTTGATAATGACTTATTGTGAGAACAGCCAATGTTGATGAACTGCTTTGGTATTCGTTCTTCCTTTGTAAACTAATATGCAATCGTTCTGAGGATGGAGCCACTGACCTATTGTAGATGTTATGTAGCAAGACAAAAATAACATAGTTTGGTGATCTTATCAGACAATATATTTATAATATCCCTCTGGGGTGCTGAATATAACTGCTAAGGATTTAATGAAATGTTCTGTACCAGGTCCCAGGTTTTGTAAAATGTAGGAGCATACTTTAGTGGTGACTCATAAAACAAAGTAGACTTCGTTTCTGGTTACATCCACTGGTTTCAGCACCACATACAGGCAGCGAGCTCCATAAGATAGCCAGGCTGCCACAGAGTGGTGCAACTTTTCACAAGGTCAATTTATACCCTTGTCTGGCAACTTAATTAAGAGCGTGCTTCATTTTTGAACCATCTTCAGCTATGTGTTAATGATTTTGTATTTGATATAACATTAAATAGATCATATATCAATTTGGTTTAGTAAATCTAATTTGTGTAATGACTCTTCTGGTTTACAATAATCTCCCAGGATAAAAACAAAATGCCTTGTCAGAATCATTGGTTTTCCTGAATGATCAGGATTAATCAATTGTCATAAATATTGCTGTTGTATTTCCACCAGGGAACAGCTTTGGCATTGTTTTCTGTAGTGCTTCAACCTTACAAGTAACTACAACACTTGGTATTCTTGATAGACTATTGGAAATTACTTGAGTTTGTTTTCTCTCAAAAGAAAACTGATTATTATCAGAAAGTTGGAGAACTGGGAATTTGTGGCTATGGACCAGGCAGAACACAGGCTGTCATTCACAAAATTTCTGCCACATATTGAACGCCAGCGGAGAAAATCCAAAAAGACAGCTTGCAGTGTAACAAGCATATCAAGCATATTCTTGAAACATACTTTCTCTCCTTCTTTTTCTTATCTGTCTCTTTGTCTCTCACACACACACACACACACACACACACACCACAATAAAGCCCAGTTTTCTTTTACCCTCCTCTCAATACTGGCAAAGTATGCCAGTAGTGATTGCTGAAATCACTACCAAGAAGCTCTGACAAAGTGTTGAACTGCCTGCTGTTTTGATTGCCCCTGACTATTTTGTCATTCTTGTATATCCTTTGTGGTCTTATAGCTCCCAGAGTCTTCTCTCCATCTCCCACTACGAGTGATCCACATCATCCTATATCCCTCCATTCCTCTCTCTCACTTCAGTAACCTTATATGACTTTCTGTTGTCTCCCACTCGATAGTTGTGCACTTTTGCCATCCTGTTTTCTACATGCATGTATTTTTCTATAAGCCTGCCGTTTTAATTTTCTTAACTTACCCTTACCTTCATTTCTGCCAGACTCTTGGAGAGAACCTCAACGGATAAGGTTGTGTTCTAGCTGTGAAGCTGTACCCTGATGGAGTTAATCGTCTGTCCAATTATCCATAAATGCGAGTAAGTCAACAAATGGCCCACCTATACATGGCTCAAGGGAGCAATAATGAGTAGTCACATGACAAATGGAAGGCTCTTAATTTAATGTCAGCTGAGAAGCTCCAAGACCAAGAAAAAACACTTCCTCATAAGTGACTGGATCATACATTCACTGACTCATTCCAACAATTTAACACTGGAGAAGAGAGAGAGAGACAAAGAATAATATATAGAAAACTTACATTTATGCAATCTCTTATTTATTTATTCAGGTGCAGCATGGACTTGGCCCTTCCAGCCACACCACAATTTAATCCTAACCTAATCACAGGACAATTTAGAACAACCAATTAAGCTGGCAACCAGTACATCTTTGGACTGTGTGAGAGAACTTACAACATCAGTTTTAGCATGACAGTGTCACATTTGAAGTCCAGCCACAGTGTTGACTTAAAGCTGATTACTGCTTTCCGTTTACATTTTTAGAACTGAAGAGTGACTACCATTTAGAACCATCTAGTTGGAAGTTTACTTTTAACCCTTTGATCTTTCTAATCTTTGTCTATCCTTTCCAGGTTACCAGTGCTAGAAAGGCTCTCTTCAATCTGATGCTCAAATAACTGATTGAATACATCCCAATGTTGATGTCTTTGGGTGATTCTCTCATTGGAGTATTCACCTCATCAATCTCAGCTGCACATATTTCCCAAACCTCAAAGGAATGTCACCATTGTAATTGTCCATAAACACAAGACAACAATGAATCAATTTCCATATAATAAGTCCATATTGGTACCTCTTTAAAATTTTCTTCCCCACTAGCAGTTCTTGCCACTTCCTTGATGCAAATTTGAATCACCGTCCCTGTCACTATTGATTCATCTGGTCAGCTGGCAATATCCCTCAATAAGCTGAAGATAGTTTGTTTCTTTCACGTTGCTTGTGATGCAGTGCACGACTTTACTGAAAACGAGTCTTGTAAGCAAATTACTGACCTTGCTGTCTTCTTTAGCCTGTGATCTCAAATTTTAAATATAGAAAATTATTTCCATCAGCTACATAAATTCACAATATAATAATATACAGATAAAATGAAACATTTACAAAAGTAAGAAAGAAAACAGTTCTCATGTTGAGGATTCAGTATTTACCTTTAATTCTAAGCTCCCAGAAATAAACATAAGGGTTGGTTATGTTCCTGTTATGGGAGTGAACACCGATTGGTGTGCTGTAATTCAACATTCTGACACCAACCATATGATATGCATAAGTTTCTTCACATTTTTGTGATTCTGAACTCTGGATATAATTGTTCAGGTCTTCTCCCTTTTACTTTGTTAAGGATTTGCCCTGACTGAGAAGAATTGACACATCTTCCCAATTTTTGTGTTTTCCCAGAAAACTAACTGAACAAGACAGTTCAGTCTGTTCTGTCAAACCATGTGACTTTATCAAACAAATATACAAATAATTCTAATAACATTAAGTATAACACGAGTAGCAATATTGGTAGGCTCAGTGATCCTAATTATATTGTAGTAGTAACACGTACACATTATATGCTTATACCCAAATAGTAAATAAAAGACATTGAATCAGCTCGACCTTGTGCCAATATAATGCTTTGCAGACCTCAGATGCTCGAGGATTGCATTGCTTTTTCCAAGGAAATAACAGGAAAATAAGTAAAATGTTGTCAAGAGTATGGCATTCCTCAGGGATAGCTACCTTTCTCCTCCTTGTAAGTTCTTTACCGTTGAATAACACACACAAAATACAGTAAAATAAATGGCTTTATAGTCAAAGGTGTAAACCATAATTCAGAGCACTGTTCATTAGCAATGAACATTATTCTATGTTCACTAGCCGATGCAAAGTACATTATATAAAAACTTAAAAACCATATATATATGAAGTTACCCAGTTTAGAAAGTTAAAATATAATATTCAAATAGGTAAGAAAAAAGTTATGCTTGTCGACTCATCTTTCTGTGGGATTGTGCTATTAAACCAACTATTCATGACACATGTCCTAACACCCCCCACCACCCCCCCAAGATGAGGCGAGAAACATGCTACATGCTTACCCATACACCTCGTTAGTGATCCAGACTAGGAAAAAGAGAGGAGCAATGATAACATGATCAGGTCAGTCCCTGCTCTTCACTCTTTTGGGGTTGAGGATGAATCAGAGCAATAGATAAGGAGGCGAGTACAAGACAGTGTATAGCAAAGCAGATATGAGGCTTAGTATGAGTCTGCAAAGGAAACTTGTCAAACTTGTGTGCCTCAGCCATCTGACTGTGTCAGTTCAGTTACTCTCATCATGTATCAAGACATATTCTTTTAATTTATCTGAGTTTTTCCAGCCATTGTTGATGAATGTCAAGTTCTTATAGAATATTCATTGTTGTATCTCTCATAACTCATTCCTTACAACTGGATTTGTTGTGTTTCTATTGTGAGGTATCAACACAGATTAAATAATCAAATTGCTCCAAGGGTTATTGCCTTTATAAATGTTAAAAATTGTCTGGTCCTCAGTATGTCTGAACAACTATCATCAGATTTTTCACCGTCCAAGTGAACCGAAGGATCACATCAGTGCTATTATGAAAGGCATAACTGTCCGGGGATGGCTGTGCAGACAACTTTACTAAAATATTTATTTAAATCATGAACATTGTCTAGGACCAAATCATTATTTCTCTCTGCCTGTTGATGGTAACACAATGCAGCAGCATACACCCTTGTAATTGAAAGCTTGTCTGTGTATGTAACATTGTCTGTTTGGGAAGTAATGCTTTCCTGGTAACCCAAAAATTCAGCAATTGGTCTCCAACAGTAACATCTGTTATAGGCTTGTTTCACCATTTTCCATCTTGTAGTCAAAGCCCACCTGAGATATAATTGAATTCATAAGAACACCAATAGTTCTGAACTAATTTTCATGGTAAGTTATTTTTTCGCACCACAGCATGAATTAGTCATGACTGTTTGGTTAAGGGCTAACAGGAAATCTGGGTAGATACAATCGTCTATGGGACTAAAATCACTGAAAAACTTATTGGACTTATCAGTTTCAATTGACCAGGGAAGTAAACATTTTTTTTTTCATTTTTCCATCTTATCCTCCCACAGATCAAGGGCTTCAGTGAACCATTTAGAACATAACCCAGAAATTCAGAAATTTGTCATGTCGCAAAATTTAACGATGAAGTGGAATAGTGTCCATAGTTGGAGAAATGGAAATGTCTAAAATCTTTGTATTATGTGTGTTCATATATTCATTGGCAATAAAGAGAAAGT
Source organism: Hypanus sabinus (assembly GCF_030144855.1). Classification (NCBI taxonomy): domain Eukaryota; kingdom Metazoa; phylum Chordata; class Chondrichthyes; order Myliobatiformes; family Dasyatidae; genus Hypanus; species Hypanus sabinus. Next base: position 46,597,566 of record NC_082724.1, on the reverse strand, counting down.
GCAATGAGATATCTGTCTAATGGAGAAATCTTCATTACAAAAATGGGAGTTTTCACAATGCTCTAGTTTAACAATTCCAATGTCATTGTCCCATGAGAGGGACCAGTCAATAACAGAACAGTGCGTATACTTTTTTTTAAGTGTAGAGGGACTTCCTCTATTAGTTTACCTGTCAAGGAATTCCTCTATTAGTTTACCTTCAATATCTGGGGTGGATTCTTTTAGTTTTGTTAGGGTGTCATTATTAATCATCTCTGCAAGTGATTCTTTGCCTCCCCATCTATCTACGCTCATTTCATCTGTAATGTGGTAAGAGTAAATGTTTAAGTGTACCGGAACAATTAAGGGTTCCAGTGTATTAGTTTATTTACATGGCCAAGAGGTAAGGGCCGTTTAGTGATATTTAAATTAGAATCATCATTGTTCTCAGAATCAGAATTATAATCAGGTTTAATATCACTGGCAACTGTCATGAAATTTGCTATCTTTGTGCATGACAGCAGTAAAATGCAATACATAACATTAGAGGAGAAAAACTGCATTACATTAAGCATATACAGTATATAGATATGTTAATTAGTTAAATTAAATAGGTAATGCAAAAGTTAAACATTTTTAAAAAGTAGTGAAGTAGTGTCCATGGGTTCAATGTCCATTCAGAAATCAGAAGGCAGAGGGAAGGAAGCTGCTCCTGAGTTGCTGAGTGTGTGCCTTCAGGCTGCTGTACCTCCTTCTTGGTGATTGGGGTCCTTAATGCTAGGTGCTGCCTTTTTGAGGCATTGCTCCTTGAAGATGTCCTGGAAGCTAGTGCCCATGATGGAGATGACTGCGTTTAAAAGCCTCTGCAACTTATTCTAGTCTTGTGCAGTGGCACTCCCCATACCTCATGGTGATGCAGCCAGTTAGAATGCACTCCATGATACATCTGTAGATGTTTTTGAGTGACATGTCTACTCTCCTTAAATCCCTAATGGAATACAACTGCTGTTGTGCCTTCTTTGTAGCTGTGCTGATATGTTGGGCCTAGGATAAGTCCTCAACGATATTGTCACCCAACAACTTGAAATTGCTCACACTTTCCACTTCTGATCCTTCTATGAGGTCTGGTGTGTGTTCCCTTCACTTACTCTTTCTGAAGTTCACAATCAGTTCTTTGGTATTACTGACATTGAGTTGTTGCTGTGATAACACTCAACAAGCTGATATACCTCGCTCCAGTACACCCTCTCATCACTGTCTGAAATTCTGCCAACAATAGTTGTATCATCAGCAAATTTATAGATGGTATTTGCACTGTGCCTAGTCACACAGTCATATGTTTAGAGAGAGTAGGGCAGCAGGTTAAACACACATTCCTGAGATGTGCCAGTGTTGATTGTCAGTGAGGTGGAGATGTTATTTCCAATCCACATAGATTGTGGTCTTCTAGTTAGGAAGTCGAGAATCCAGTTGCAGAAGGAGGTACAGAGGCCCAGTTTCTAGAGTTTTTTGATCAGAATTGTAGGAATGATGGTGTTAAAAGCTGAGTTGTGGTCAATAAGCAGCATCCTAACGCAGGTATTTGTGCTGTCCAGGTGATCCAAGGACGCATGAAGAGTCAATGAGATCGCATCCTGCCATAGACCTATTGTGGTAATGGGAAAATTGCAGTGGGTCCAGGTCCTTACTGAGACAGGAGTTAACTTTAGCCAATACCAACCTCTCAAAGCACTTTATCACCGTAGATATGAGTGCTACTGGATGATAGTCATCAAAGCAGCTCACTCTGCTCTTCTTGGACACTGGTATTATGGTTGCCCATTTGAAGCAGCTGGGAAATTACGACTATAGTAATAAGAGATCGAAAATGTTGTTGAATGCACCCGCCAGTTGGTTGGCACAGGTTTTCAGAGCTCTACCAGGTACTTCGTTGGAGCCTGACACCTTGCGAATGTTCACCCTCTTGAAAGACATTCTGATTCATCCTCAGAGACGGAGAACACAGGGTCACTGGTGCTACAGGGATCCTCATAGCCGTAGTTTTATTCCCCCCTTTCAAAGCATGCATAAAAGGTGTTGTGCTGATCTGGGACTGAGGCATCACTGCCATTCATGATGTTAAGTTTTGCTTTATAGGAGGTAATGTTTGACAAACCCTGCATGCGATTCTGCCTCCAAATTCATACAAAATTGTTCCTTTGCTCTTGAGGTAGCCCTTCGTAAGTCATACCTGGTTTTCTTGTATAGTCCTGGGTCTCCAGACTTGAATGCCTCAGACCTGGCCCTCAGACGACTATGAAACTCCTGTTTCATCCACAGCTTTTGATTTGCCTATGTGCAGTCAGTTCTTATAGGCAGGCAATCATCCACACAGGTTTTAATGGTTAGTGTCAGCTGTAGTGTACTCATTCAGACTCAAAAGATGAATCCCTGAATACAGTCCACCAATTCAAAGCAGTTCTGTAGATTGGATCCCCTTAATCTAATATTATCTGATTCATTAAGTTTTAGGGATGTCTGGGGCAGATGAGACAATTCCCTTAAAAAATGCGACTTCATCTGCGAAAAAAGCAAATGGTAATTATTTCAGCACAGAACAATATTACTTTAGAACATACATTAAAATTAAAATGTAACAAGTGCAATATTTATTCCTGGAGTTTGACTCTTTCTAACTCTGAAAACAACAACACAATCTGCATGTGTTATGAGCAATATGTCTTTAAGATCTTCCGTAAATTAATAGGAATTTTTTCAATGCTTTTCAGGTCTAAATGTGTGCTTTATCTTTTCAATACTTCTGAACACCTCCCCCAATTCCCGTTGGCATGTTGGAGTTTTGTGGTGGACTCATGCACCTAATATAAGGATTCCACTCTTTCTGGGGCTGGTTTGATGCTACTTATGATGACAGTTTTACCTATAGTCTTTTCCCCCTCCTGGTCTCCATTGGCACAGTTCTGTCATTGAGAACCTGGTTAATGAGACAAGGAGTTTTCCAGTTAGGATGGAAACTAGGATTGGAATTATTTTTATGTAAGTTCTTTTTTTGGACCCAGTCCACTTTTCCTGTCTCCAAAATCAGGTTCTTTTCCTGTCAGGTTCTTTTGACTTTTTTCTTAAATTCCCATAATACAAAGAGTTATATTGGGTGTAGGCGATGGTTAGCCTGAGTTAGCGATCAGGAGTGTATTTAGGTAGACATTGTATATTAAAAAATAAGGTTCTTATGATAACAATATAATTATATTAATAATTATTAATATAAATCAAATTATAAATCATCAATACAATATGAATATTAATAATATAACTTATAATCATAATTCTTATGTACTTCTATCTTCACAATAAGCACCTTGTTTATAGACATTTGCACTTCAGGGACAATTCTTCTTTGCCTCCTTAATCTCTTGATTTCTTTGCACTGCCATGCCACTTGGTTGCAGCTGTCCTCCACTTGTATGCCTCTATGTTCACTCATTGCTTGAAAGCCTTTCTCACTGAAGGAAGACCATCAGTTGGCATGTATGCAGGGGTGCCAGAATATGGGAATATATAGTTTTGGAGTGCTGTGACAGTTGTGTTCTCAGTACACTATATATATGGAGACTATATACTATACACTATATACTATACACTATATATATGGAGACTAACAACGTATATCCTGTGCAAAGATCAATTATCACAAGAATATATTTATGAGGTTTCCGATAAGGTGGGCTGCCTTGGGATGCCAGAAATAGGCCTACATATCAACTTGCCTCACCTGCTTTAGTGCTGTTGGTTTTGTTTGTCTTATCAGAGTTAGTCTTGTGACTTCTCCTTTATTATAGACCAGACATTCTTTGCAATTTGAAAATTAATTGCTTATATTCACTAAATATGTAAGGCCACATGGTGAATTCTCCTGGAGTGGTTTGTCTATCACCATGATTATGTCTGAATCCTTGGCAGGCTTCTTGAATCAGTGCTTCCTACTTCCAGGCAGGAGGTATGTGTTTCTTTTCTTAGGATGTCATACCCAAACCTTACTTTCACCATCAGCTTCATATTTGTACCATGTTGGAAATCCTATGGAATTGGGTTTAGTAGTATCTAATAGAATGCTTAAAACATCATCCAGGTTACTTCTTATTTGTTGCTTAGTTACCACGAAAACCCTGCCTTCCTTACCATAGTAAGGTCTATCCCAACAGCTTGTTTCACTTTTTAATTGGCTAACTATTACACATAGCTTTGTAAGAGACCTGCAGTATGTCCTGGGATGTGTAACACCTGTACTAATAGTCCGTTCAATAATAATTCACAAATGTACTTCCACTTGGGCAAATGTAGGAGCAGTTTACCTCTGCATGTTCTCTATCCAGTATTTGAGCAGATGAGAAGATCTCTTCCTGCCGCATTCCTAACATAATCAGAGTCGGCACATATCAGGACTGTTCTGTTGTATTTACTTGTTTTAGATGTAATTCTAGGACTTTGGCCTATGCAAATTGAGTATGATGACTGCAAATATGTTTCCCTAAAAGATGCACTTGCAACTCCTAGTTCCAATTCAGTTTCCAAGAAAAAACTTTCCTCATATCATCAGGAACAGGGATTATAATTGAGTGGATCCATCTTCCTGAATTTTATCCGCTGATCCATCCGTATTTGAGATTTGTGCTCTGAAGGATGCCATAGAGAAGATGGTTCTGTATCTTTCATGAAAGTTAGGGTTTATAAGTCATAGCTCTCAGGAATGTATTCCCACTTTAAGGTGTCATCGTGTAAAAGTATTTGCCTTTTCCCATATCCAGTTATGGTAGCTCTCTATTAATTTGTTGGAAATTTGCTTTCATTTTTCAAAATTGCAAACTCTGCTGGTATAATAATTGATTTGTCCCCTTGCAGTGGTCTAAATGAAATGAGTGCCTACAAAAGCATTGTAAGATATTACTTTAAGTCAATAAGTTTCTGCTCCATTGGGATGAAATTATGTGAGGCAGAGGGTATGGAGAATTGCATTTCTCCTCTCACATTATAGAATATGGCTACAGTGGTTTTTGGAGAAACATGAATTTGCAGAACAAGAGATTTTGTTCAGTCACTTGTCTGGATCTCTATTGCTTATTGAACTGTATTCTGTGGTGACCCATTTCCTGGCACATCCGAACCGGCTCACAATTAGATAGCCTACGGGGGTTTGCGAGCACAGAGCTTTGGAGCCTCTGCGCCACGGGGGGCAGGTTGAGGGAGGCTTAAAAGTGAGGCTGAGGATTTTGAATAAAGTTTTTTCCTTCGACTGCAGTTACCGACTCCGTGTCGTAATTTTAGCGCTGCATGTAGCACACCGCTACAATTCATCAATTTATCTAGTATCTCATAATCTTCTGAGGTAAAACAAAAGGCTTTTAATCTTTTTGGTTTACCTCTGACATAATATGTTTTTAAAAACTGAGCATATTCAGATATGAAAGCTATAGCATAATTCAATAGGTCTAAAGATGAGTGAATGGCTTTCAGGGTATTTGGATATCTTACTCGAGTGATTTTTTTTGTCTAACTTCAGGGTAACTGTCACACCTAGCAAATTTACTTTTGTACAAGAGAGTTGAGATTCTTTAATGTTAATTACATTGCCTCTTCCTGTCACTCTCAAGAAGTGGGTCTGACCTGAGGTCATTGGCCAAGGTTTATACTTGTCCATGTCAATCTTTGCGGCATTTGTTGTAATGTCTGTTGTTTCAAAATGGTGAGGTTGAATTTTTACCAAAAATACAAGCCTTAGCACATGGAAAGGCGAGTCTAGGTATACCTGTTGGCCAGATGGAAAATTTTGAGTAGAGTTGTTGCTGAAAATCTCCTGTGCAGTTTTTATTATATCAATATTAGCCCTCCCCTTTATACTTTATTTTCCCTGAGCTGCAGAGGAGGGAGTGGACATTTGGGATGGGCCTTGTCCCATTATATACGTAGAGGGTGAAGGACGAGACAGGTCTCATGGTGTATGCTCACTTTCATACTCCTCTCCATAATATCGATAGGACCTCTGAATATGCCCTCAGTCCTGGAAGGAGTGTTTTGGTCTAAGACTTTCTTCTGCATACAAAGGGAGTGGAGCTAAAGGTCTCATGACTAGCCACGGAGGTTGCAGATGAACACCTTTTCCTAAGGCAGGGAACTTGCTTGGTTTGTTGATTACGTCTTCCCTGCTGAGGGGCGGGTGTAGGAGAATGCTGTACGTGTGATCAGCCCGAGGAATAAGGTTGGCTTGATGATTTTATTTACCGACCCTACATTCCCTTTAGAGGGAAAAGGAAAAGCAGAAGACTCTGCGCTGTTACATCGTTAGCCTTGTGCAGGAATGGGTGGTAATCCTGCTACACGGGATCTCTTCAACAGCCTGAAATTGGTCAAGTATCAGGTGTTGATTAAGGGCAGTTCTGCATATGGTACTGGGGTTTTCACTAGGATAAAGGGGTAACATTATAGAATGAATTGGGCCACAAACTGCCCTGGCCATTTGTTCCCTGATCTTATAAGCTGTTATTAAGCCCTGGCTTTTGATTATTTTAGTCAATACAGTACTAAGTCCACCAGAACACCAGCACCATTTATTTGTACATAAACCCACGCATATCTCTGATATGGGTTTCCACACTCATGTGGAGGTGGTACCAAAGCTATAGGAAAGCGCATTAATAAGAATTGCTCAATATGTTGGGGAGTATGACTGGCCTAGAAAGCCTGTGACCGCCTGCCATTCTGCAGTAGCCACTTCAGAATTCCTTTGGCATCAGCTGGAGGCATGGTGCATACTGCCTGAAAACTCTGAATAAAGTACAAAAACTTGATGAAAAGTTTGTATTGGGGAAGCTGAAGTGGCTCCCTGTACAACAATCAATCCCCATATTCTTTTACTGGCTACCACTTGAGTGAATTCATATGATATTTCTTTGGCTGTCCTTTCAACACAAACGCAGCTTGGAGACACAGATTTCAGCTTAATATTCAGTTCATAATTAATGCTGCAAAACTAAATTCTCTGAGTACATAAAAAACTTAACTTTAACACATCAGTTATTTGAAATGCTAAGTAGTTGTTTCCATCTGGTCTGCAAGCTTCTTTGAAATAATAACTTAAGAGTCAGGTTGTCTGTTTTGAAACAACCTACATTAAACAATCCATTGACTTATACAGCATCTTGAGCAGCAGTAAAGCAGGTGTAGTGAGTTGCATTTTACTTCTCACAAACAGAGCATCTGTGCTATAAATAGAGCTTGTTTGCAAAGCTTTTTCTTAACTTCAATCTGATTACTGATTTACATTTACATTTTAAGAACTGAAGACTGACTCACATGTAGGACCAGAAGTTAGTTCTAAGATTACTTACAACTGTTCGATCTTACAATCAGCAGCTGCTGTTTAGAAAGTCAAGATCAGCAAACAACCAAAGAGTGAATATCAATCAGAATACATACATCCAACAGGACCAACTACATAAAACCTAGGGCAACAAGAGAAGGTCAGGGGCTGGGTACTCTTCTCCTGATACCCTGAGGCTTTTCTATCATTTATGAAGTACAAGTCAGGTGTAATGGAATCTAATCTATTTGCCTAGGTGAATGCAGTTTGGATCACCTTCAGGAAGGCTCTCCACCATCCAGTAGGTAACAATCCATCGAAAATATTCATCCTCCCTGCCACAAGTGCATAGAGCTTGCACTATGTAAAATCTATGTGAATACACTGCAGTGATTCATCAAACTTACTCCAACAGCACTTCTGAAATCCACAACCTCTATCACCAAAATAGTTAAGGGTAGCAAGAGAAAATGAACACCATAACTTACAGCTTTTCCTCCAAATTGCACATGTTCAGTTGGAAACATCAAGCTGTTCCGTCATTCTAAAAATAAATCTTGGACACCAAGTTAGGACAGCACGGTAGCATAAGGGTTAAAGGAACAACCACTGAAACCCAAGTTTAATGCTACCACTATCTATAAGGAGTTTGTAATATTCTCCTCTGACTGCATGATTTCCTATAGGTGATCCGGTTTCCTCCCTCATTTAGTAGGTTATTTGTTCACAAGGATGGAATTAGGCATCATGGACTCATGTGCTGTATCTCTAAAAACAAAACATTTCTTCAATCTATGGCATGAGGAACAAAGATGTTCAGTTTAAGTTTTAATGCTCCAGAATTTGGCACCCGATGCCTTCATAGACTGCTAATTTATTACTAATACGTTCCCTTTAAAAAAAGTCAGCAAGAAGTATGAAGAATAGGCATATTCTCAACCACATGTTTGCCCAATGCTCTGATTTTGGTTTTGGTTTTGGTTTCGAATGAAAAGAATAAGACATAAGCACTTGGGCTCATCTTCAACTAAAATTGACCTATGTGTCCCAGTATTAAAGGAAACAAAGCAGCAAATCTTTGGTTTGCACCTCTGGTTCATTTAATAGGAATGGAATTCAATCATGAAAGAAACCAAATCAGTCAAATAGGGCACATTTGCAAAGAAGAATTTGAAAATCAAGTCCAAGGTATGTGAATATAAAGAGTTCTTTCCTAAAGCTAGGAGACAGCCTTAGATAGCAACCTCTCTGGAGCTGACATAATAGAAACTATACCTTCATGGATCATCATTTAAAATTCAAAGAGGTGAATGATGTCAGCACAATGTTAAGAACATTTCCTTACCAAATTAGGAGAGTTAGGAATTTGATATGGGTCACATACCCATTGTAATAATTCCCTGAGTTAAGAGACTGGAGTCAGGAAAGCAGAAATACTTTCTACCCTCTACTACAGTTTCTTATCAGAAGGATGACCACAGGAAAAGATTTATGTGGAATATGAAAGATGTTTTCTAAATAGGGTTGCTGAATCCATTCGAAGTAAAATATAATATCTATTAGTTTCTCAGGGCAACATTCCCTTACAGTCTAGGCAGCAGCAGTTAAAACAAAAAGCACAATTTTATAATTTTTCTGGAAAGATGATAGGATCCAAATCTATGGATTGAATTCAATGAGAACACCCATCTTTCAATAGCTCACTTTGTTAGGAAGCTCTGCAGCTGACAGCATGATGCAAGAAATCCTCCCAAAGAGAATTCCAGTGCAGATCTGCCTAAACCATTAGGATAAAAGAACAGGGCGGAAAGAAAAGAAACAATGCAAGTCTTGACTTTAACTCTCATGACACAGTCAAGCACCTCAGCCAAATTGCTGTCCATTACCGTGGCAATATGTTAACATGTGGATATTGTGCAAAAGGCACAGACTACAAGTAGGGGATGTGGTTTTCTCCATATGAAGGTTCTCTTTGTCCAAGTCTCTCAGCTGTTTCACCTAAATCTTAAAAGTAAACAGAGTGAAATCACAAGGTGCAAAAATTGCCAAATTAACCAAAATTAGAATTCATAGGATATCCCATTCATAGGATATGTTGTGTTTCATCAACACATTCCAGGTTAAATGTTCAAAGTCCAAAATTCTAAGTAAATTTATTATGGAAAATACATATACCTCACCATATAAAACCCTGAAATACATTTTCTTGCAGGCATACTCAATAAATCCATAATAAAATAGGATAATAACCATTATATGATGAATGAAAAACAGGACCAACTTAGATTTTCAACTAGTGGGAAAAAGAAAACAAATTAAGTAAATACAAAAATATATAATAGTAAATAAATAAGCAATAAATATGTTATTACACTAGTCTGATATTTCTTGCCTTGCCTATCCCAGAGATACATCGCTAGTCTCACTGTGCTTTCATTTATAGTTTTGTTTTAAAGTCTGCATTACTTATTTTTCTTCTAGAGGAGTAATTGATTCCAGGATTGCTTCCATTTTGATCAGCCAGTATCAACACTCAGCCAGATACAAAACATTTAATCCAGGGTCCAACATAAAGACAAATTACTGTTGCCTTTTCTCTATCCCAGAAAAGTAGATGGTCCTGCCATACTTTCCCACCACTGCATCCTGTGGTGACTGAATCAACTTACCCATTGTGCTGTGGACTCAATGGGAACTCCTTTGTGACTGCACAAACTTATTACAGAGGACAGAATATACTATAACCATATAACCATATAACAATCACAGCACGGAAACAGGCCATCTTGGCCCTCCTAGTCCATGCCGAACCGTTAATCTCACCTAGTCCCACCTACCCGCACTCAGCCCATAACCCTCCACACCTTTCCTGTCCATATACCTATCCAATTTTACCTTAAATGACACAACTGAACTGGCCTCTACTACTTCTACAGGAAGCTCATTCCACACAGCTATCACTCTTTGAGTAAAGAAATACCCCCTCGTGTTTCCCTTAAACTTCTGCCCCCTAACTCTCAAATCATGTCCTCTAGTTTGAATCTCCCCTACTCTCAATGGAAACAGCCTGTTCACGTCAACTCTATCTATCGCTCTCAAAATTTTATTTTTTTTTTCATTGATTTGCCCAGAGATTTCTAATGTAAACTCTGGTTCTAGGAACCCTCATAATAAACTAAACTTTGCCCACATCACTAAACAACGAAAGATCTGAAATGCCAATATTTGTCTGAAATTATTTCACTGTGCTTTATCCTATATTGCTTCCTATCAGCATTAACCAGCTTGGCTCTGTAATACACTATGCTGTCCATAAACGCTGATGAGGAACTTTTCACTCTGTTTCAAAGATAACTGACCAGCAAATTAATTTGTGTTAGTGATACTCCACACGAACTCTGCAACCCTTGAAACTAGAAAAAAAAGACCCTGTAACAAGGTTGGAAGAGCAACACCTCATATTCCATCTGGGTAGCTTCCACCTTCATGGCATGAACATTAATTTTTCAAACTACGGGTATTTGTTCTCCCCCTCCCCTTCTTCTATTTTCAATTCCCTATTCTGACTCCCCTCTTACCGCTTCTTTTCCCCTCATTTGCCTATCAAAACCCTTTGGTGTCCCTTCTCCTTCTCGTTCTCCCATGGTCCACTCTATCAAATTCCTTCTTTGGCTCTTTGCCTTTTCCACCTATCACCTCCCAGCTTCTCACTTCATTCCCACCCACATTCCCCTATTACCAGACAGCCTGTACACCTTTCCCTGCCCCCAGCTTCTCATTCTGGCTTTTTCATCCTTCCATTCCAGTCCTGATGAATTGTCTTGGCCAGAATGATCGACTGTTCATTCCTTTCCATAGATGCTGCCTGACCTATTGTGTTCTTCCAGCATTTTGAGTTAATCTAAATTTCCAATATGTACAGAATCTCTTGTGTTATGGAATCACATTTCAGTTTTGTGCTTACTCAGCTCCCAGGCCTTTTATTTTGCTCACAGATCAATATGGACACTGGAAGCTCTGAAACTGATGATACCATTCAGACAAATACTTGTTCTACATTGTGTTGCATCCCTGTCTAGACTCTGCAGTGAGCATTACCAACTACTTGAATGGTGGGTTCCTGTTCCCTACCAAGGAGGAGGTACATCCAGTTAAACACAGTTTATTTTATTTTTAATGATATGCATTTAACTTTGGATAAACAGTCCTTAACACATATTTAAAACTCACAGCAGATTTCTGATTTACAAAAGATTTCCAAATTTAAAAATATTATAAATTACGATGGATTTCCATGCAGTAGATACAATCCTAATGAACTGAAATAATGTCAACAAGTTGCAGATGAACAAGTTGTCTTTCACAGAAATCAAACACTGAGCAATGAATTCTTGTTTTTCTTTCTATCTCTCTGTCTTTGTGCCATTCTCCTTCTTATCCCTAACAATCCCCAGTGCTTTCTAACATTTATATGGTTTAGCTACTAGTTGACATTATCTGCATATGATGCTTTTCCAGATATATTTGCAGGGACAACATAATTCACACAGATGGTCTAAAAGCTTCTGGGACAGAGATCCAAGATACCCAAAATTAATGCTGTGCTGGCTGACTCTCTGAGTACAAAAATATTCTAACTATTGATTGATTATCAATACCTACGACTATATTTGAAGTACTAAATGATAAAATCAGCCCGGTCTGAAATCTTCTTTTAATTCAGTCGCAATGGTGCAAATAAATTAGCCAGTATTGTCTGGTTTGATGCAGGCCAATTAACATTAAACATGGGACTAAAAGATCTCACTATTTACTTGTTTACAACAAGAAGCTGAGCAACAATATATGAAGGACACTTCACACTATGGATCATATACAAAAAAATAAAATCGAAGCAATAGTGATAAGCGTGGATGCTGAAAAAGCATTTGATTTGGTTAATTGGAATTTTCTTTACAGAGTTTTACATAGATTTGGTTTCCAAGACACAATTATTAAAACAATACGGACACTATATGACAGTCCTACTGCTAGGATTAAAATCAATGGATACATATCAAATAGCCTTACCCTAGAAAGGGGCACGAGACAGGGTTATGCATGGTCACCACTACTCTTCGCGTTATATCTGAAACCATTAGCTAAATACATCAGACAAAATGAAGATATCAGGGGAGTTAAAGGGACAGAGCATAAATTGGCTTGTTATGCGGATGACATTTTGATCTATCTAGGACAACCAACATACTCTTTACCTAAGTTGATGCAATCCTTTGAACAATATGGTCAATTATCAGGATACAAAATCAACATAGATAAAACCCAATTACTTTCATATTACTATAGCCCAGCAAGAGAAATTGAAAGTCGATACCCCGGGCATGGCACACAGAGTCTTTCAAATATTTGGGCAACATTATGCCAAAAGATTTGGCAAAATTATCAGAATGTAATTATCAGCCTTTATATAAAAAAAATTAAGGAAGATACGGCAAGATGGAACCTGATTCCTTTTTTCAGTCTCAGTTCAAGGATTGAGACTATTAATATGAATATACTGCCCAGACTGTTATATCTCTTTCAGACCCTACCAATAGAGATTAATCAAAATCAATTCAATGAATGGAACAAGATGTTATCAAGGTATATTTGGCAGGGTAAAAGGCCTAGAGTTCATCTCAAAACTTTGCAATTAGCAAAGGAAAAAGGGGAATGGGGCCTACCTTCTCTTAGAGATTATTATTTTGCAGCACAGTTGAGAGCTGTGATATGTTGGTGTAGCCCATCATATGACGCTCAATGGAAAAACATTGAGGAGTGGGTACTTCCCATCCCCATACAAGCAATTTTAGCTGATAACAACCTGCCAAGGTACATAAATACTATTGATAACCCATGGGTGAAATTGACTCTTAAAATATGGAAAACTACTATAAAAGAATATAATCTAGAGGGAAATATTGCAATTCTTAAATGGTGTGCATATAACTTGGATTTTACACCAAATAAATTGGATGCTAGAATGAAGGACTGAACAGCTAAAGGAATAACAGTTCTTTGCAACATAATGAAAGAAGGAACACTGTTCAGATTTGAAATGTTTAAAGAGAAATACTTATTAGAAAAACAAGATTTTTGTCAGTATTTACAGATGCGACAATATGTTAATAAGACACTTAAAAATGTAACCAAGGCAAATACATACTTGATAGAGCTCTTTAGAAAAGCATATAATTCAGATAATGGTAGTAGAATCATTTCAAGCATGTATAAGGGGTTGTCAAATCTTAAAACACATTCGACTTCATACATTAAAACAAAATGGGAGAAGGCGGGGGGGATAATGTCTGAGGAAGAATAGACAACAATATGGAGATATCAATGTAAGTGTACCAGTTCACAGAAATGGAGGGAGTTTGGATGGAAAAACTTGGTAAGATATTTTATTACACCCTCTCAGAAATCCCATTATGATAGTAACCTCTCTGTTTGCTGGAGAAATTGTGGAAATCAAAATGCAAATTATCATATTTTTTGGGACTGCCCTGTTAACAAAAACTATTGAGGGGGATACACAATGCTAGACATCTTTAAATGTGAAATACCATTAGAGAATGGTGGTGGCATCTGTCAGTCTCAAGAGACCATGGATCTGCACCTGGAGTTTCCAGGGCACAGGCCTGGGCAGGGTTGTATGGGAGACCGGCAGTTGCCCAAGCTGCACTGCAGGCCTTCCCCTCTCCACACCACCGATGTTGACCAAGGGAAGGGCACTAGGACCCACACAGCTTGGCACCAGTGACAGAGCAATGTGTTGTTAGGTGCCTTGCTCAAACACGTTGTCTCAGCTGAGGCTCGAACCAGTGACCTTCAGGTTACTAGTCTGATGCCTTGCCCATTAGGCCACGCGCCAACCTTAGAGAGTAAGATCATATATTTTGGATATATACTTCAAGAATGGTTGTAAAGAGATAAATATTTAATGAATATACTGTTGGTGGCTGGTAAAAAGACTCTTACTAGGAAATGGTTATCACAGGAGAGCCCAAATTTAAATACATGGATGGAAATTACAATGGACATTTACAAAATGGAGAAGATAAAAGCATCTGTTAACCATAAGCTGGAACAATTTGATTCATACTGGGAAAAATGGTTTAACTACATAATGCCTCATAGGCCTGATTTTATTCTCACAAATCAATGAATCTTTTGTAAAAAAAAAGATCACTCCCTACTTGTACATAGTTCTTTCCTTTTGCTTGTTTTTTCTTTTCACTCTTTTCTGTAAGTGTATACCTCAGATAAATACTCTGTGGAGATTTGTGATATATATGATTATATGATATATATGCATAATGTCTGAAATACATCTTATGGAAATGTTTGTTTGATAATGAATTTCAATAAAAAATAAATTACAAAGAAGCTGAGCAACATTAATTGGTTAGATGTTTAACTTTGTCATAAACAACTATGACCCTTTGGGAATGTCATGCTGCTGTGGTGGAAAGCTGAGGTTAGCAATAAGCCTCCATCACATACTCAACAGTGGCAAAACACTAAACTATGGTAAAATATAACTGAAGGTATCTCTAGAATGAGTGGTATTGATTCTCTTCACAGATAAGACCAAAGGCTATAAAAATGAGAGGAAAATATCCAGGTGGATGTAAGGAACCAGGAGAAATTGGAGTGAAAAACGTTGTGTCAAAGGTTAAGGTTCCTCCAAGAGGGCCACGACCATGTGCTTTGGAGGCTCGGGTGCCTCATTGATTCTGAGAGCTATGCTGGCTGGAATTAGGGCTTTGCCTCTTGGTAGGGTCACCCATGCAAAACAGTTTAAAGGATAGAGGCCAGTAGTCCACCGTCCTCCAGGTTTGGGGGTTCAGTTCAGTTCAGGGCTAACAACCCTGACTGATAAAACAAAATTATCACAGAAGCAGCAGTAAGAATTCCTCCACACCTAAGTGCGACGGTATTCTTAAGTCTCCACCCGGGACTTTGAAGACTGACAGTAGTGAAAACCAAGAAGCTCCTGGCATGATGAAAGAAGCAGTGAACACCACAGGAGTTGGAGGACCTTCACTGCTGCCCTGAACACCAGCGGCGTAACGGGCGGTACGTAGCTAAGTAAAGGTTGTGTTGTGGGAGTGAATGTTGGTAACGCTAGTCATGAGCAAATACCGGGCCAGGGATGAAATGCCACAAGTTTCAAACCGTGACGGGCGAGAAAACTGTGGAAGGCACTCAAACATTTCGGCACAGTGAGTTAACGACGGGGGATAAAAATCATCATTCCATCAATGGTGAAAGATCGCAACTTACGCGCAGATTCATAGCTCTCTGCTGTCTCACGAGAGCTGCGCAAAAATGAATAGTCAATTGGGTTATTCTACGAAAAAAAGAGGCATTTAAATCTGACTAATAGTTTTCCTTTCAATCCTGTCCATTGATTCAACAAATACTTTGTGGGTTGATGTTTATGTCTCGACGGCATGACCGGAAGCCGCTTCCTTGAATGGGAAAAAAGCCGATGATAAGAAGCGGGAAACAACCCCTCATCGCCGGGCTGAAAAAGATGAATCAAACATTTTTTCTGCAGTGGGTCAATGGGGAGCTGACAGCCCGTGTTGACGTCAGGTCTGCGAGGAACGGGCGTTCCCCAGGGCTGGACCTCCAATCTCTCTCGTGGAAGGCGGGGAATCCCGTTCCCCTGCACCTTGTGATTCGCTCCCGCAGCTATCCAAGCCCTGCCCTCCCACTCAAATTAAAACTACCTCTGGACTCCTGGTGCAAAATTGAACTGACCTGTGGAACCAGCGTGCTCCTGAAGACTGATAAACTCAATCGGAACATCCGAGTACTTAGAACAGAGCAAGAGGAGGGGAAGGAGGCACAGATTCTGATCCCGACGATAAATTCAAGGGTGCTGTGTAACAAGTTCCACATGGATCTGAGCACGGGGGTGCAGAAGGTAAGCCGGAATGGTTTGAAGTCAGCAGCTGGAGTTGTTCAGCTCGCTCTCTGAGGCGATCTGAAACAAACTGCTTAGGTTAAAGGGGATTTTTCCAGCATTCGTTTGCGGTGAGAGTTCACCTAACTTAACTGTCGAGTTACAATCGCAATGTGATCCACCTCTGAAAGGTATTTGCACTAAATGTACTGCCAGTGTTGTCTGATCACTTTAGATAGCGGGCCGGTTGTTCGGCTTCTCCACTTTTGTTTAACGCTAGCTGCGAAAGTGGATTTGGTACTGAAACTGATGCCCATCCTAACTCTTTCCTCGATCAACTCCCTCTGGGCACTGACAGAGGTGAATTATTTGGTCGTCATTAACCTGTTCTTTGCGTCGATGGTGACAACTAGAGGGAGAGCCAAGGCTGGAAATTTGGAGTAGCACGCTCGCCAGCAATCTTTATGTGTTGCTCTTTGAGTCGGTGGCATTGGGAGCTTTCCTGATGTACCGTTACCCAACTTGCGCGGGATATTGGGAGGACGGGGAGCCAGACCCCTCGGTGTGGCGGGGCAACAGAGGAATCTCAGTGTAAATGATATTATGCGGGGAGTGAGTAAATGGAACTTCGGGATCTGATTCGCAGGCTGCCAAAAAGAGGGACTACTCTCAAGAACCCCCCGCCCCCCCAACCCCCGGAATCGGTCAGATAAAAAAGTTTGCTTTAGATCGTTATACCATGAGTAAACCTGCCGACTAGGAGTTAAGGGTCACTTCTTCTGTACACGCACACGATGTCTATTTTGTTTCATTTAGTCAACCCCAGGCTATGTTTGCTGCCCATGGGCTGGGGAATGAATGGGGTGTTTATACTGAGTTGCAAGGTCCTCAGGTTATATGTATTATCGTTGGCGGGACGGAACGAGTCCATGAAAGTGACCAAGTGGCATTTACAGACAGCCGGAGATCCTAAATCCAGATTTTTGTTTAGCAGGTACACTTTCTAAAGTTCTACTCTGACATGGAAAGTTTTCCTACTCGTTCGCTTTAGAAAATACCGTTCGTAGAAGACCACTGAATGTCTGATTTGCTTCTGATTCATACAGGGATTGTAGTTTTGTTTCCCATCCGCAGACGTTTTTAATTCAATTCAATTCAATTTCTCATTCCTCAGCACACGAGTGTAAAGGAGATCGAAATGATTGCTACTCCAGATCCGATACAGCATTAAAAAACACGATAAGAAACAAGAACGCAATAAACATAAATGTAAAAGCGAACGGGGGGTACGGTAGTGGATCGGTTAACACACCAGCATTACAGTGCCGGCTGTAAGACTGGGGTTCCATTCCCGCCGCCCTCTGTATGGGGTCGCCCCGTGACCACGTGGGTTTCCCGCGGGTGCTCCGTTTTCCTTCCATAGTCCAAAGCGGACGGGCGATGCTTAGTGAGTTACAGGCATGCTATGCCATACTTGCGGGCTGCCCAGCACGATCATCGCTGATTTGATTGACGCTAACAACGTATTTCATTGTATGTTTTTGTTTTGGTATACATGTGAGAAGGGTGCTGTGGGGTGTCCAGGGAGGGGCACCACCTCTGGTGAAGGCAGTTCACCCGCTATTGGTCCCCAGCGGCTCCGAGTAGCTGCTGGCATGCGTCAGTTGCCACATCCTGTCCACCGCTTCCAAGCGAGGGTAGCCGGCGACGGTATAGGGCATGCCTGACTGAGCATGCGAAGCCGGCTCTGGTGGATTGGCGGATGAGATCTACAGTGATACAGTGGACGGCGGTAGTGCCACGCTCCGTGGAGAGCGAAGGGCATGACAAGGCACATAAGACGACATGGCCATCCACTGCACCAAGGAAGACCCCAGTCTGTGACACCCGTTCGTACCACTGGACCCGGCTGAGAGCGTGGAACTGCCCAGAGCTTTGCCACTTAAACAAACTCCCGCACAGATCTCCTGTCAACACGGACAAATACTACACGTGACGAATAAACCTAATCTTTAAATGTTTAATCGTATCCTCTAAAACACAATGTACACTTAACTGATTTAGATCACCAGGTGAACACGCTAGTCTCCTTAAGGAAATGGATTGAATCCTTGTCTGCTTTTGGGACTAACATGCTAGTGGTTGAAGTACAACAGTCCATTCTCTCAGTATCCTGGGCTGCACTGCAACCACTGTCCTTAACCACGCCAAACCTCTGTGCACTGATGCAGCTGACTGTACCGGAAGCACAAGATGAAGACCTTCCCTTGCTACAGAGGTGCCGGCCATCTGTGATACTGGAAGTTTCAAGATTTAAAAAAAAATCTCTGAAAGTAAAGGAACAATTGATCGAATCCATGGCCTTAAAAATACTTAATCGTAAGAGATACTGCTGGAAATCCAGAGTAAAATACACAAAATACTGGAGGAGCTCAGCGGGCCAGACAACATCTATGGGAAGGAGTGGAGTCCACGGTTTGGCCCTCCCAGTTCTTTCATTAGGACTTGGACGGGGGGGGGGGGGGGGGTCAAAAAAGATGGGGGCAGGGGATAGGTGAAGCCAGGTAAGGGGGAAGGTAGGTGGGGTTGAAGTGACAAGCCAGGAGGCGATAGATAGAAGAGATAAAGGAATGAAGTACAAGTAATCTGTTGGGAGATGAGAGTGGACCATGGGAGAAGCTGATAGGCTGCTGAGGAGAAGAGTGGGGGGTAAAAGGGGAACCAGACAATGATATTTTTTGAAACAATATATGAAATTAATCAAAATATATTTATTATTGTGGATACTAGAACTTTGTTTAAATTAAATCAATTTCAATGAAAATCGGGTGTGCATTCTAATAATAAGAAGGCAGTAAGTGGCCCCAGCCTCATGGCAGGAATCAAACATTACCCACTTAGAGAGACATAGAGTTCACCATGTACATGCTGACTAGCTGTCAAACTGTGCTAGTCCTATTTCCTTTTACGACTTAGAGTACTAGTCAGCAGACCTGGCTATCTCCACTATCTTCAGTAGCACTGGTAAAGTCACATCTTTTCCTCACTGTTGGACCTTCAAGCATTTGACTAATTTGCATTTTTGGCTTGAAGCAGAAATAGTTTTGTTGTTGACATAAGGAAGTTGTCAGGAAATGACAGCCAGCAGAAGTGACTTCTGGCGGAAGGGAAATTTTACACATTACAGCATGAAAAGGAGGCAAGGGCAAGAGTGATGATACCAGCACAATTTCCCATCCTTTTCAATCAGAAGATCGACAGAACAGAATATTTGAAAGGAAGAATGGCTTCCATATAGATACTGCCTGTAAGCACAGGAGCAAATAATTTTCTGGAAGATTTGATTTCTACAAATCTTTTGCAATTGTTCAACAGCTTATGCGGAATGCTGTGGAGACATTTACATTTGTGCTTTCACAAACTTTTTATTCACTGCAAATGGTTGAAGAGCTTCAAACCATCATCCTCCTGCCAATCTATTCCATCTCCCATTTTGATTGGTTAAAGGCACCCCTTACCGTGTGACCATTTGATATATGGTGCTGGGTCAAAGAAATGAATGATTGAGAGAAATGCAGCTGTAATTTTCTGAATGGAAAATGTACACGTGTCTGCTGTCAGCCTGGACAATATGGCTGAAAGTTGCAGTAGGCAAGACAGTAACCAGATCCCTCATTATTTGCTGTTATTACACACTCTGTGCAGTTCTAGGGAGATATGGAATGGAACCAAACCCTTCAGCCCACTGAGTCTGCACTTAAACACTTAATTAATGCTGATACTTTCCGAGCTCACTTTACTCTCTTTCATTCCTTTTAACTGTGTCCACAATTTTATCACTTGCCAACATGCAGATGCAGTTTATAGTGGTCGGCTAACCTAGCAATGTGCACATTTTTGAGAAGGAAACCAGGGCACATGGAGAGAACACGTTGTTTGGTGGTCTTTAGCAGTTGTCCCACAGTGCCACCTTAGTGTTTTCTCCGGTATTCTTCCTTAAGAAAGGAGATGGAAAGTAACGTTTTAAATCAGAGATGTGGTGTAACTGTAATGCTAAGCTTCAATCATGCAGCAGTTCTTTACCATGGTGTTGATGTGTAGGTATTTTGGGATACTTCGGTCTGGTATGAGAAAGGGCTTTTGACTTATCCTGTCCTTTTCAGCACCTTTTGACTTCAGCTGTTGTTATTAGTTACCATTCCCTATTTGTACTCGTGACAGAAGTTTACTTTTCTTAAATCATAGATACATCAATCTCAAAGGTCAAATTGATTATGGAAAGAAAGGTTAAGACCTTATAGAACAATTTTAGATAGTAAAGCCCTAAAAGATGGTAGCAATCTGAGCAAAAAAAAACTATGTAATATTTCTTCACTTCCAAACTAATGAGAAGGAGAAGTTGATGCATTTAAGATAGGCGAGCGGGAGATTTTGGACACACACTAGCCATTAATAACTGAAGGACAGTGAAGGCGGTGGAAATGGATTGTAAAATGTATTGGGGATGAATGGCAAAAGAAGGTTATTAGATGAAGACAATTTCTTTTCTGGCTGTCTGTATAGGAATATGAGAGACAGAATGAATGGAAAGGCTGCCATAGAAATGCTAGCAATATTAAAGCTGTGCATTAAAGAGATAGAGAGATCACAGTGTGATGTGTCTCTCTCACACCATCTGTTTCTAACCACTTCCTGGCTGTGAAAATGTTAGCAGCAGAAATGTGTAATGGTGATGTATGATGGAGCACACATGCATTTCAAGAGTCTTGGCTCACCAGGTGATTCCAGGCTCTTTCTGAACCATACCAGCACCTTCTTTGTCTTGGCAGCTGTCTCTTGTAACCCTGCCCTTATTTACCATTATTGCTTTGCAATTCAGCGTTTTAGGAACCAGAAGAAATACTTGTTTCGTAGTCAAGAATTGATTATATGATTCTTACTTTACTAACAAAGGATCCTTTTGGTGATTTTGAAGTATTTGTTGGGTGGACTGGTCACTAATCACAACAACACATTTAGTGACTCTGAAATTAATCTGAATGTTTTTGATTTGCTTTACACACCTTCACAAATTTCGCTGGCATCAACATTAAAAACAGAAAGAGAAAATCAATGTTGTTTACCTGAAGTAGTTAAATGAGTTATTTTTATGGCACTTGTGACAATTATATTATGCCTATAAAGTTAATATCAAAGAGTTTACGCTAATTATTGGATCAATGCCTGATGGGAGTCTAGTTAACTCCATACATGTGCAAAACATTGTTTTTCATTTAGTACTGGGATGCCAGACTGAGCTAATTGACTGCAATCATAATGCTCCTGATTAAAAATGGAAGGGGGAAAATTAAGAGGGAGTCCTGCTGCAGTGTTTCCAGTGGTTACTTAGCAAGATTTAACTACTCAGGCTGCATCAGGGGAATTGAACTTGTAGTTAAACTGGATAGTTAGAAGGAGGCATGTGCGTACTTTATTGACAGTCAGGATGAACAACCAATCTGCTGAATTACCCTGGACCCACCTACTGTTGGACTTGGTTGCTCTGGCCGCTGCAAACCCCACTAATATTTTTTCCCAGATGTGAACGGCTGGACAAGCTGACCTACAGCACTCAGAAAACACTTGTTGAAGTGGAAAAGGTTCCAAGAAACAAGAGGACCTTGGACACCACATCCTGAGACTCCACTCTCTGGACCACACTGAAAGCTGTTACTGCTCCAATGTACAATTACAATGACAGGAAGAACGCAAGCTAGGCCTCACTGGGGAGTCTTTTAATGATTTTTTAAAATGTTTTGCACTATGCTGCTGCCACAAAACAACAAATTTCATTGCATATGTCAGCGATAATAACCTTCATTCTGATTCTGAACTCATTGGCTGTAAAAAGCTTTGTTAAATTTTTGCACATGCCTGACGGAGACACTTTGAAAAGCACCAAGTATATTTAAATAATCTAAAATAATTAATATTTTTTCGTTGTGTAACACTAAAAAATCAACAGCATTAAAATAAAAATTAAAATAAAAATAAAACAGCATTAAAGTGAGTTAAGCCTCTTTTACTTTCAAGATATGCTTAAACTAATCCAAGACATTCATGACCATAAAACAACACTAGACAAAGGGGAATATTGGCTGTAATGGTGTATATCTATTAGGTAATTTAAATTATGTACAATGAAGTAATACTGAACCGAACAGTACTCACAATCTGTTTTATTGAAACCCTAGAGAATCACTCCCAAGTGAGTGCAGTGTGTGGTCCCATGTTCCCCTCCTGCGTCCTATAGACTGTAAGTCCATTTTCCCCAGTTTCTTTCTTTCTCTCTCTCTCTCTCTCTCTCTCTCTCTCTCTCTCATATTAATATATTTGCATTAATAATGCTTTGTTGTTAATAATTGCTGTTTGAAATATTAGCATTAAGCATGCTCTGAAATGCTGTTTTGTTCCAACAATGATATTGATACAACTACATTGAGTGGCCCAGTGCTATGACACTTAGTGCCCTGCCTCCCACTTCCACAAACCCATGTTCGATCCTGCCCTTGGCTGCCCTAGGTGTGGAGGACTTCCTCCCCCTGACTCTGTCATTTTTGCAAGCTTATTTTCCTTGGATTGCGAAGGATGATTTTGACATGATGTCATTCTGGAGAAGGACTGAAATATCTAATGGCAGAAGACAAACATGTTGAAAAGTAGTAGCCAAGTGGGAAACCTGCCAAAACGTTTACACCAATTCAATAGCCCTGTACCGTAAATTATGATGGGAAGTCAAGGTATGAATGTGTTCTAGAGGTATTAAATGTTTCCTCAAAGAAAGAGGGAATGAGGATTATGGTAAATTGGAATGAGTGCTGAGGATCCATCAAAAAGGAAAGAGCTTGTTAGAACGAATGTTTCTCATGTTTGACTGGCACATATCAATATGTAAAGGCAGCTGAGATATGTTAGAAACAAGAGAAAATCTGCGGATGCTGGAAATCCAAGTAACTCACAAAATGCAGGAGGAACTCAGCAGGCCAGGAAGCATCTGTGGAAAAGAGTACAGTCAACGTTTGGGCCAGCCCAAACATCAACTGTGCTTTTTTCCTCAGATGCTGCCTGGCCTGCTGAGTTCCTCCAGCATTTGTGTGTGTTACTGAGATATTTTAGCCTAGACTTCACCAATATCACATAAATCTGGAAGGGCTACACTAATTTCTCAAGTGTTCTGCTTTTTCCTCATACTGCCCATTTACTCCAGTTGTGATCAGGATATCTATTTCTGCGTAATCAATGTCGAATACTCTTGCTGATATATTGGCCTGCAGCTGGTGGTTATAATCACAGGAAAACTCAGCATTGGCTATCATTACATGTTAACCTGGTCAATCCAGAGTTTGCTGTTAATAATTCCTTTCCCCTCCACAGCCTTCGAGAGTTTAATCTTCTGAAATCTCAAGAGCATGTACAGGAATGTCAAACTGACCATTTTTGACAGGACTCATTGATCATATTGTACACATTTAGCCATGTCAAAACATCAGCTTGAAATAAGCAGCCATATGTTCACCATTTCAACATGAATACATGTATTATGAAGCCAAAAGAATAATTGAATCCACAGAATTTTCTAGATTTGCCATAGTTGGAGTGGAGTAAATGGTGCAGCTGTCAGTGTACTAAGGGGAGCAGAAAAAATTCCACACTCTACCAGGCCAGCACAAGCTGACAGCTAATGGGAATAACCTGCCCCACAGCTAGGAGAACAGGCACCCATCATTTCTAAGCCTGTAACCAAATACAGCTGCGCACGTTCCAGGGATCACCTGGCTATTTCAATGCAGTCATCTCTTTTTTTTTTGCTCAGCACATTGCTCTTGGTAATGTTCATTCTTAATATGCAATTGACTGGGAAACATCGCCAAATGTGTTTATGAAGAGAGAATAGCCTGAGTGAAAAATATTGAAAATTAGCAAGCTTAGAGATGAGAGTATCTAACATTTCACACATGACAGCACTTTGGCAAAAGCACAACTGAGTTTCAGTTTAATCTGCATTCTCTAGAAAGGATGAAAAATGCCTTCTTTTTCCCCCAGCAGAACTACATATAATCCATGATTATACACTTAGTGGCCACTTTATTAGGAACTTCCTGTATCTAATAAAGTTGCCACTGAGTCTGTGTTTGTGGTCTTCTGCTGCTGAAGCCCATCTACTGTAAGGTTCAACGTGCTGGGCGCTCAGAGGGGGTTTTCTGAACATCACTGTTGCAATGTGAAGTTATTTGAGTTACTGTCACCTTCCTGTCAGCTTGAACCATTCTGACTTCTCTCACTAACAAGGCATTTCTGCCCACAGCTGCTGCTTACTGGACGATGCTTTATTTATTTTTCACAACTCTGTAAACTCTGGAGACTGGTGCACATGAAAATCCCAGGAGATTAGCAATTTCTGAGGTGCTCCATCCACCCTGATTGGTACCAGCAATCATTCCATCGTCGGAGTCACATTTCTTCCCAATTCTGATATTTGGTCTAAACAACAACTGAACTTCTTGACTATGTCTGCATGCCTTTACGCATTTGGTTGCTGCCACATGATTGGCTGATTAGATAATGAACCTGTGTACTTAGTGAAATGACCTCTCAAAGCAGATTGTTAAAGGACAGTGCTGACTCCAGTGCTGAAAGCCAATATTAACATATTTACAGTGCCTTAAGGAGACTTATCATGAAAGTCTGACATTTCATAGGCTGTGATTACTAATTTTGATCCACTAACATGATGTATATCAGTCACAAGTTTCAACACCTATAGTGAACTGGACTTCTTCCATTGGCAACGCATCACCAGCAACCACTGATCAAAAAACTTCTTATGAAACAAAATGGGAGCTATGCTTTCAACATTCCTTTGAAAATACCAGACTAAAACAATCCAAACGTCCATGGGACTAGTCCAATGACCACAGGCAAATTCCGCTGCCTGATCAGAGAAAGATGAAAACATGTGTCTCCTCCCAACCTCAATGGAATTCCAAAGCAATTATGCATTTTTACATTATTTTGATTTTTGCTTTTCAAAAGTCTGCCACCGGATTTTTAATACAATATAAATATTTAATGAAGTACAAATGGGACATAACTAGATTAATTGAATTGATAATTTATAAGATTAAATACACGAGTTCTGAAATCAGCTTAACTACGCAGTGCTGTGATTTTCCAAAATGCAAACTGCATTTTGATCTACTATTAATTTGACCAACTATTGAGTCTGCAATTGGAAAGGGACACGAATATAATTGTTTACACTAGGCACTAAAATACCTACATATTTATAACTAAGTTTGATAAAATATGTTTTCTACAGTTTCTAGATCAAATTCGAATTAAGTTCAAATTCATACATGAATATAAACAAATGAAGCAGCATTCCTCCAGAGCCAGGGTGGACACGTTATCAACGGCAGATAGCACATAGGTTTCTGATTTCAAAAATGTATACTGTCACAAAGAAAAACAAATAAAGCTCAAGTCCCTGAGTGGCAGGACTGTAGATTTTCATGGTGCAACTTGTTTTTCCACTGAGCAAACATCAGAGGCAGTGCCTTTGAGAGGGGCTTAGCAACTCCCCCCCCCCCCACCAGCAACCCAGCATGGATTCCAGTGCGCCCAGCAGAGTCGCCTGCTCTCTCCCATGGGTGGCTGCAACAGGCTGCTGCACCCAAGGTGGCTCCATGGATGAGGCATAGCCCTCACCACAACTGAATTAATAGAACTCCCCTGCCATCGATCTCGGCAATAAACCAATGAACTGAACTTGCAGCAGTCTGCATTACCAATGTCCAACAGGGTCTTGCAATCCCAATAAAAAGTCTAAGACAATCACTCGCTCCACTTGTTGGATCATGCACTGTCTTGACACAGTGGTACACAACAAGCCCAGGTGACAACACAATGATACACAATATGTCCAGCTCAGTTTCTATTGAGCAACTCACTGATGGTATAGTCCTGCAGTACTTGATGTTCATAGTGTCCATCACTGACTTGTGATTCTCAAAAAAGACTTCCAAGATAAACAATTGCCCCTATGATTGGGTCTGGAGCTTCCTGGAAGCTACCAATACTAAATATAAATGGCAGTGAATTGATTTACAGAAGCATATATCTTTTAGATAATCATTGGGGATGTTTCCTTTCCTAATTGTCACCTTGGCCTCAGCAACACCCCAATGTGGGCAATTCCAGGGAATCAGTCAGAAATCAGGTGCTTACTAAATATTCCTGTCAAATTCCTAAGAATATTATATTTTACTGGGTAAGCAGGAATGAGCTTTTAATGACAGACTAAATCATTATTATTGCTTGAACAGCCATTATAGTCATAAAAATCAAATTTTATGATATACTTGTTTTTTCAGAAAAATATTCAGTTTAATCTATTCATCTTCTTTTTCAAAAGAAAAAAATGCAGATTTCACCACAGAAATGTAAAAACCAAATAATGTGACATGAAATGTTAGCAGTTTCCTTTTCCACCAATGTTGCCTGACACACAGAGTTATTCCAGTATTTTCTGTTTTTGTCTATTGACTTTGAAATGCCTTTTGATGATATGCTGGAACCTACCTTAATAGCACAAATGCATTAATAATTGTTTCAAAATTAGGTTCAAATCACAGCATCCTGCTGCCTGATTTGGTGCCAATGAGAATTAGTTGTCTACATAGAAAGGCTATTCAGCCCATCACACCCATGCTGATCATTAACCACTGATTATACTTTAAGATCGAAATTAATTTATTATTAAAGTATACATACAATGTACAACGTTGATATTTTTCTTCTTGCAGGGAGCCACAAAACTTAGAAACACAATAAACCTGTTCAAAGAAAAGCCCCCATATAAGACCATCAAACACCAGATGTGTGGGGAAGAAAGGACAAATCGTGCAAACAATGAGAAGTAAACCAATAACATTAATCACCGAATCCTCAAAAATGAGTCCTCAGAGCTGTTCTGATGGTCATCCTCAGCACTACTCTGATGGCCGCAGACCACGGTGCAGAGATAGTCCAGCCCAGACATGCACCAATCAAATCTCACACGTGGTGAAAAAGGAAGTAAACAAAAAACACTGGGAACATGAACCGCAGAGTCCTCAGAGTGAGTGCACAACTGTGGAGCATATTCCGCCTGAGGCGAGCCCATCCAGAAGTCTAATGGTTGCAGGCACCAGCTGCTCCTGAACCTGGTGGTATGGGACCTAAGTCTCCTGCACCTGCACCTAGATAATCATGTCTCACTATAACCACTGAACCAAAGGGTTACCGTTTCATAGCCAATAGACACACTATTCATCTGATGGGTGGCCTCTTTGAAACATCCAAGATTCTGGGATTTGCAGGATAGATGCCAAGCGATTTTTTTTTAAGTATAGTTTAAAATAATTGTTTTCTCTAACATAAGCAAATACAAGGCTGAATAGAAATTTCAAAAACAGAGTAACTGTGCTTGTTGGAAAGGCAGAAAGCGAAGAACTAAGCTTTGGATCCCAATGTTTCCAAATTGAAGAACATAATAACTCAATCTGAAAATATGAAAAAAATGCTAGTGGAAAAGTAGTTATTTATTAATTGCCTCCTTTTATTATTGAATGCATTTATCTCAACCTTTCTCTTCTAATTTCAAAAAAAGAAAGCACATTCATAACAGTAACCTCTTTGCCTTCCTATAGAACTTTCCAGAACTAATGAGATGTCCTCCTTCTTCAAAGCAAGGGGCTTTCTTTCCACTGCTATCGACGTTGCCCTCACCCGCATCTCTTCCATCTTGCACACATCTGCCCTCACTCCATCTACCTGCCATCCCATTAGGGATAGGGGTCCTCTTGTCCTCACCTACCACCCCACCAGTCTCTATGTCCAGCACATAATTCTTCATACCTTGCACCATCTCAAGCGGGATCCCACCACCAAATATAACTTTCCCTCCCTCCCAATTTCTACAGGGATTGCTCCCTACATGACCTCTTTGTCCATTCCCCCCCCGCCCCCCCACTGATCTTCCTCCTGGTACTTATCCTTGCAAGTGGAACAAGTACCACACCTGCCCCTACACCAATTTGCTCATGACCACTCAGGGCCCCAAATAGTCCTTTCGGGTGAGGCAACAACAACAACCTGTGAGTCTGTTGTGGTTACCTGCTGTATCTAGTGCTCCCGATGAGGTTTCCTGTGCATCAGTGAGACCTGACATAGATTGTGAGGCTGCTTCACTGAGCACTTACATCTCCATCTGCCAGAAAATTCAGGATCTCAATTCTACTAGCCATTGCCATTCTGACATGTCAGCCATGGCCTCCTCTACTGCTGCGATGAGCAGGAGCAACACCTTATATTCTGTCTGGTTAGCCTCCAACCTGATGGCAAGAACATTGAATTCTCAAACTTCCTGTAACTGAACCCCCCTCCTTCACCATTCACCATCCCCATTTCCCTCTCTCAGCTTATCTCCTTACCTGTCCCAACACGTACCTCTGGTGCTCCTCCCCATTACTTTTCTTCCATAGGCTATCCTTTCCTATCAGCTTCCCCTTCTCCAATCCTTTATCTCTTTCAGCATATCAGCTCTTTACTTCAACCCTCCTCCTTTCCCAGTTCACCTATCAACTACTACCTTGTACTACATGTTCACCTTCTCCGACCACCTTACTCTGACTTCTCATCTCTTTTTTCCAGTCCTGAAGAAGGGCCTCAACCCAAAACATTGACTATTTCCTCTTCTCCACAGATGCTGTCTGACCTTCTGAATTTCTCCAGCATTTTGTGTGTATTACTTTGACTCCTACCGCCTGCAGTTTTCCTCTTGTTTGCCTTCCCGTAGTTGAGGTAAACATCCTTTTGGCTGATACTTGAGAGAGTCAGGCCCCAATGTTACGGTCATAAGGCAAATCCAGCCTCCTGAGATGTCGCTATCCTTTCAATGTTTCAAATGTGTTTCTGTTTGTTTAGCAGAGCATGCTTCACGTAATCTCAAACAAAATATTGTGTAATGTTACAAACTTTCAGGATTTTCTGAAGCCAAAACTAATATTACTGCAATTATGAATGCTGTTCAGCTTATTACATTTTACAGTTGAATTTTTGTACAACATTGCTTTCAGGAATTCCAGCAATGTTAATTAGAGACAATAGAAGTATGTAGCTAGACTAATTTGATGCTCTATGTAAATTTGCTCAGACCCAAGTGGGATAGAGAATTAAAATGCAACCAAAAGCTTGTGGTTGTTCCTGCAAAGTAAAGGCAGGTATTCTGTGAAGTTGTTAGTGTTTAGGTTCTCCAAAAGCAGAGCATTGCATTGGAAGTGCAACTAAATTGCTTCTGACCAAGGACCCTTTTGGTCACTGGATGGTGGGAAAGAAAGGGGTAAAAGAACAGTGATTGATAGTGGTTGTATGAGAAACTACCACAAAGAGGGGAATGATTATTGGAGATGGAAGAATGGCCCAGACACTCATAAATCAGAGCAGGTTGTTTATCAGTTTTCATAGTGAGAGACCAGTCAGGATACCATTGCAATACTCAAGACAGGACAAAACAATGATGAGGATGAAAATTTCAGCAGCACATGAGCTGAAGCATGGTCAAAGATTTAGAATTAGTAGCTGAGCTTAATGATACTGTAGGGATGGGGTTGTGACCTGAAACTCATTACCAGCAATTATGAAACAGATAGGCTGGTTCAATTTCATAGAACACTGCAGCACACTACAGGCCTACAGGACGTTGTACCAACCTTTTAACTTTCACTAACATGCTCTGCTAAACAAACAGAAATACATTTGAAACAGAAATAGTTTGACTTAAGTACCTATGCTGGATTTGCCTTATAACCCTAACATTGGAGGCTGACTCTGTCAAGTATCAGTCAAAAGGATGTTTACCTCAACTATGGGAAGGCAAACAAGAGGAAAAACTGCAGATGTTGGCTATCAAAGTAATACACACAAAATGCTGGAGGAATTCAGCACACCAGACAGCATCTATGGAAAAGAGGAAATAGTGAACGTTTTGGGCCGTGACCCTTCATCAGGACTGGAAAAAAAGAGGTGAGAAGTCAGAGTAAGGAGGTTGGGGGAGAAGGGGAGTTGATAGATGAAACTGGGTGAAGGGGAGGGGTGAAGTAAAGAGCTGAGATGTTGATTGGTGAACGAGGTAAAGGATTGAAGAAGGGGAATCTGATAGGAGAGGACAGAAGGCCATGGAAGTAAATGAATGGTGAGGAGCACCGGAGGGAGGTGTTGGGCAGGTAAAGAGATAAGGTGAGAGAGGGGAATGGGAACGGGGAATGGTGAAGGAGGGGTTGAATCCTAACTGAGCATTTCATATCTAGTTGTAAGAGAGAATGATGGAATTAGTGGACTAGAAACTGATGAGGAAAGTTTCCTTTGGACTTGTTCTTCAGTATTTTGTTTGGTAAGATTTTAGTTCATTCATTGCTGGATGTCTGACAAGCAGTGTGGAAGTTTAGAGACAGAAGCCTCTAGCAAGGCCTTTGACAAGGTCAAATGTTACAAGCTGGTTAAGAATTTAAGATCACATGGAATCCAGGGTGTGCTAGCCAAGTGGATATAAAATTAGTTTAGTGGCAGGAGTCAGGGAGTGTTGGCCGAGAGTTGCTTTTTAGATTGGAGACCTGTGACCAGTAGGGTGCAATAGGACTCCTGCTATCTGTCATGTATATTAATTTGGATGCAAATATAGCTAGTGAGGTTAACAGACTTGCAGATGACACCAAAATTGATAGAATAATGGAAAAAGATGTCAAAGCTTACAATCAGATCTAGATAAACTGGGAAAATGGGCAAGACAATGGCTGATGGGATTTAACCCCCACATGTATAGGGTGGTGTATTCTGGGAATTTGAACCAGGACAGGCCATACATGACCATGGCTCTTAGAAGTGTTGCTGGACTGAGACGAACTAGTGACACAAATACATGGCTCCCTCAGAAAACAAGTAAGCAAGTTGATGAAGAAAGAAACTGGCATGATTGCCTTCTTTAGTCAAAATATTGAGTGTAAGTGTAGAGATGCCATTTTACTATTGCCAGAACATTGGTTCAGTAGCATTTGGAGTATTGTGTGCAGTTCTGGTCACCATAAAAAAGGCAAGGATGTGATTAAGCTAGAAAGAACACAGAAATGTAAATGTAACAAGGATCCTGCAAGGATTGAAGGGCTTAAGTCATCAGGAGGGATAGAAAAGATTGTGTCTGTTTTCTCTTAAGTGAAAGAGGCTTACTGGTGACAAGATGGAGATTCATGAGAGACTTAGTGTAGAAAGCTAGTACCTGTCTCTCAGGGTAGAGGTATCTAAATCTAGAGGGCGTAGGTTTAAGATAAGAGGGAAGAGTTTTAGAAAGGTTCTGTGGGGTAAACCTTTCACATGAAAAATAGTTGGTATCTGGAATGAGCTACCAGATGTAATGGTGGAGACAGGAGCAGTAACAACATTTAAGAGGCATCTTGACAGATACTTGAATAAACAGGGCATAGAGGGACATCTAGTTAATGCAGGAAAGAGAGAATAGTATGGGATAGACATGCATGATGGTCAGCATAGGTATAATGGGCCCAAGGGCCTGTTCCTGGGCTGTACTGCTTTATGATTCTATGACTCCTGCTTCATTCTGCCAGTTCCTTGGAAGCTTGCCTAAAGTTGAGGGAGTTAAGCCAAGATTGAGCATTCCAGTGTGGGTTGTTGGCTGTTATCAAATTTATTATTCATCACTTATTATCAAATATATTTGCAGTTCATAGCAAGCTTTCTCGTGTTTAGTTCTCTGAACCTAATATTTGTAAGAATAAGTATCTGGCCTGTTATTAAATTCTACTCCCTTTATTTTTGTGATGTGAACATTGCTGACAAGGCTACTATTCCTGTACTAGGGAATTTGATGGTAAGTCATTTTCCAGAAAGGCTGCAGTCTAGGCATTGAAGTGCAACCATTGTGTTCTCAGCTCAGATAATCTTCAAGTCTATCTAGATAAAGTGAGAGGCGATTGGAGCCAGCTCAATCATATTGTCAACTATAATTGCATAACATTTATATTTCATTCCGTAAGCATTGTTACAGTCCTTTCTGGATCGCTTAGCAACACTCAGAAAAGTGATCTGTTTTTTCTTTGTGTGGTATGGCATGGTGAATTGTTATGCAATATTCAGTGCTCCATTTGGAGGACCACATTACCTTGAGTATTGCCCGCCATCTATTCACCATCCTCAACCTCGCACAGCATTGCTGGTGTGATTTTCTTTCCAACTCCATATATGTAGGGACAGTCGGGCCTCAATCTCTGTTCCATCTACATTCTCCTCCTGAGCCTTGGGAGGATGACTAAGAGATATGTATTCAAATATGAAAATATGCATCACTTAGTTGGTCATAGCTGAATTTTATGGCAGTGGATTGAATATCATATCACACTACACACCATATCCATGCCATTCTACCACAGCCTTTATGTGGTAGAATTTTTCAACCTCCTATTATTTAGATATCAGAAGTTTAAGATTTGTTGGATATAAACCTTCACAGGTTTATAGCTGGGGCTTGAATATAGCTGGAAATTTTTAACATGTATGGATCATGAAACTTCGTCCTTGACAATATCTCTTTTAACTTGCCAATCTTGCTTGCATTTGGTTTTACCTTTTGTAAAAACTGTCTGCATCACAACTTCCAGAATGCAGCAATATTTCAGTGAACAATATGTTGAGTAATTAAATATATGGGCAATGATAGCATATTAAAGGAAGTATACTCAAGTTAGAGCAAAGTATTTACATATTAGGTGTTGACATTAGCTTTTTCATATTAATAGTTGATTACAGGTATACTTTGTTAAACTTTGAGGAATTGGATCTCTTCATCGTTTTCATCTAAGAATTTGTAGAAATCACTTTTGAATGCAGTAACATTTCTAGCCATATTATTAATTTAATATGTTTTGCACCAACACTATTTCACTTTAATATCCCAGGCTTTTCTTTTCTTTTCTTTTTTTTAAATTTTTTTTATTAGTTTTTCAAAACATTTTACAAATTAAAAACCCCAAATCCCAATGAGGAACATTAAAACAGTGCAAAATTAAGCATACAATAACAATATGCTACAAAGGAAGAGAATTTAGCAAAAAAAAAGCACCTGAATTAAAGACAAATAAGCTTAGTGTCCTCCCCAAGCCCCAGAACACAAGAAAAAACAACAGCAACTCCAGACCAACCACAACACAATATAGAGAGTATAAGTCAGGACAGCCAAACTCCCAGACTGTGAATACACTCAGCAACAGAGGGTAATAATGCCTTCTACCAGAAAAAAAAAGGAGCTGAAAGCAAGGGACCGAAAAGAAAAAAAAACCCTAGTCAAGAGGAAGGTTATGAAAGTACTCGATAAAAGGTCCCCAAACCTTATGGAACTTTAGATTCGAATTGAGAACTGAATAATGAATTTTTTCGAGGTCCAAACAGGCCATGATGTCGTTAAGCCAGTGAGCATGAGTGGGCGGGGCAACATCTCTCCATCTGAGGAGGATCAAGCGTCTAGCCAGAAGAGAGGCAAAGGATAATATTCGGCATTTGGTCGGACCCAGACATATATCCCAGGCTTTTCAAGCAAACTCTTAACAAACTATACTGTCTACATTTCTGTTCAACAGAGAGGTCAGATGTAAGTATCAGTCACTGATGACTGAATATTATGTCGAGGTTAAGTGTGGGAGCAGAAGAATCGAGTTAATAGGAAAGCATTTTCAGAAACACAATGGGCCGAAGAACCATCTCCTTATGTGGTATCGCATGGGTTTGGCAGACTTGTGACAGAACAGATTCTGAATAGTTGGTTAGTTAACTGTGCTCGTTTGGTTGACTGTTTTTTTATTAATTCTTTTAATTTTTTTTTCAGATGTCCATTCTCCATCAGGCTGGAAAAGGAACCCCCTGTCTTGGGTGCAGAGGGATGTGTAAATCGTTTGAGCCTCATCCTTGGAGGTAAATTAACTATCTGGATCCATTCGGAGCCTATTTGACTCATGGTGCTGTGCCTCTTCTTTTTGCAAAACCTACTTACTACTCTTTTTCTAGATGGATTTTGCTACTCTTTTCTATTGTTTATTCAGTTTCCTTTCAAAAGTTACTATTGAATCTGCCTCCTTTACCTATCCAGCCAGTGAGTTGCAAGGAGGATGCATGGATGCTTTTTAAACATTTTTTAAAGGAAGCTGTCCATTACTAATAAATGAATATTTGTCATATTTAGTAGCTGCTGGATAAATGCAAGTTAATGCAACTTCTATTGACTTCAGTGTCCTAAAATGAGAAGCCTTTTACTTGATAATGTACAGTATAATATACAAGAGAAGCAACACCTTATTTTCCGTCTGAAGCCTTCAACTTGATGACAGGAATATTGATTCTTCATTCTCCAGTTTTAAAAAAATCCTCTTCTTCTATTCCCCACTGTCGCCTCCTACCTCTTCTCACCTGCCTATCTCTCCCCCCACCCCTCCTGGGCCTCTTCCTTCTTTTTCTCGTGTGGTCCACTCTCCTCTCCAATCAGATTCCTTTCGCTCCAGCCCTTTACTTCTTTACTTTTCCTACCCACTATCCTCCTTCCCCTACCCCCACCCCCCAACTTTCTATTCTTGTATCTGCCCCCTCATCTCTAGTCCTGAAGAAAAGTCGCAGGCTGGAACATTAACTTCATTTCTACAGATGTTGCCTGACCTGCTGAGTTCCTCCAGCATTTTGTGTGTGCTGCTCTGTATAATTGAACATGTTCTGTTTTCTAACCTATTAACGAGGTAAGGTTTGGACACTTAAGCCTTTCCTTTTGATTGTAAAGAAGCAATTCAGAGCACCGCCTGGGTGCCAGACCCTGACTTGAAGGATAAGCAAGTACAGATGACTTGAATAATTTTAATTTGAATTACAAGTGACTGAAGTGTTCTTGTGTTCTCATTTTTACTTTTTTTAAACTGACTTCTGTACCTTCAATTTGGATGATCATTCAGGTGCTATAATTAGTAAGTTAGCAGATGACCCCCAAATTGGTGACGTGGTGGGCAGTGAAGAAGTTGTTTGAGGTTACAACAGGATCTAGATCAACTGGAAAAGTGGGCAAGGGAATGGCAGATGGAATTCCAAATCAGAAGCAGGTATTTTGCCACTGTCTTATATACCATGAAATTTGTTGCTTTGCAGCAGCAATGCAGTGCAAAAAAATAAAATTGCTATAAATTAACAGATCAATTAAAAGCGCAAAAAAATTAATGACTTACTGTTCATGGATATTGTTTGGAAATCAGATGGCAGGGAGGAAGAAGCTGTCCCTAAATCACTGAGTATGGGTGTTCAGCCTCATGTACCTGCCCCCGATGGTAGCAACAAAAAGAGAGCAAGTCCCAGATGGTGTGAAGTTCCTTAGTACAGGATGCTGCCTTCTTGAAGCACCCTTTTGAAGATGCCCTTCATGGTGGGGAGGATTGTGCCTATGATTCAACTCCAACACATGGGAAATGATGCAGTTTGGGAAGTTAAACCAGTCAGTGCCAGGCCCTCGGGGAACGTTGTAGAACAGAGAGCCCTAGAAAAGAGGTGGTAAAAAAGGTGTGTGGCACCTGCTGGCTTTTGTTACATGGGGCACTAAACACGAGAGTTGGGCCTGCGTGTAACAATTGTTCAAGTTGTTGGTGAGACTACACCTGGTATATTCTGGGCAGTTCTACCTGCCATACTATAGGAAGGGTACGATTAAGCTGGAGAGGGTGAAGAAAAGATTCACAAACATGTTGCTGGGAATGGAAGGCTTGAGTTATAAGGAGAGACTGGTTAGGCTGGGGCTGGTTTCCCTCGAGGGAAGGAGGCTGAAGTGTGACATGTAGGTTTGTTGAAAAGGTTTAAAGTGAGAGGCGACAGATTTTAAGGGGATATGAGGGGCAATTTTATCACACGGGGTGGTGGTATATAAAATGATCTGCAAGAAAAAGTCACAGAAGCAAGAACAATTACAATGCTTAGAATAAATTTGGACAGGTAGAAACATAGAAAACATACAGCACAATACAGGCCCTTCTGACCACAAAGCTGTGCCGAACATGTGCCTACCTTAGTACTACCTAGGCTTTACCCATAGCTCTCTATTTTTCTAAGCTCCATGTATCCATCCAGGAGTCTCTTAAAAGACCCTATCGTTTCTGCCAGCACCACCGCCACCGGCAGCCCATTCCATGCACTCACCACTTTCTGGTAAAAAACATACCCCTGACATCTCCTCTGTACCTACTTCCAAGCACCTTAATACTATGCCCCTTCATGCTAGCCATTCAGCACTGGGGAAAAGCCTCTGACTATCCGCATGATCAATGCCCCTCATTATTTTGTACCCCTCTATCAGGTCACCTCTCATCCTCCATCGCTCCAAAGAGAAAAGGCCGAGTTTACTCAACCTGTTTTCATAAGGCATGCTCCCCAATCCAGGCAACATCCTTGTAAATCTCCTCTGTACCCTTTCTATGGTTTCCCCATCCTTCCTATTGTGAGGCGACCAGAATTGTGCACAATACTCCAAGTGGGGTCTGGCCAGGGTCCCATATAGTTGTAACGTTACATCTCAGCTCTTAAACTCAATCCCACGACTGATGGACCTGGATAGAAATGATTTAAAGAGATATAGGCCAAATTCAAGCAGATAGGACTTACTCATGAAAGCATCTCTGCAGTATGGGTGTCCTGGTGAAGGGTCTCAGCCCAAAACATCAACTGTTTATTCATTTCCGTAGATGTTGCCTGACCTGCTGAGTTCCTCCAGCATTTTGTCTGTGTTGCTCTGTTAGTATGGATGAGTTGGGCTAAAGAGTCTGTTTCTATACTCTATAATTCCAAGACGCTAATGAAAAAGCTGAAGTATTTGCAAAATTGCTTAACAAAATGCTAAATAAATGATCCATCTCAACTTCTCCTGCAATTCTGCAATCCGTGCCTCCACTTTCCTTAACAGAAGCCCGATTCCAACCAATTCAATTTATTTCATATGATCTCAAGAAAGAGCCAGGAACAAAGGCTATGGGACCAGGCAACGTCACAACAGTAGTACTGAAGATACATTATAAAAGAGCCAGTAGTGCCCATGGTCAAACCATTATAAGTACAACACTGGTACCAGGATGACAATGTGGAAAATTGTCCAGTTATTTCCTGTTGACCAAAAGCAGAAATCCTATCCAGCTAAATTACTACCCAATTAGTCTATCCCCAATCATCAGCAAAGTGAGGAAGTCATCAGTGGTAGTGTTATTAAATTATGTGTATTGATGTCCAGTATAGGTTTCACCAGGATCACCTTATCACAACCTCGGTCCAAACACAAACAAAAAGAGTCAAACTAATTGAGATATGGGTAAGATTTGCATTGTCTTCCTCCTAAACTTTCCCTGCTGTGGAGTATAAGTAGGAATCATTGGGTAGTAGGCAAAAACCTTGTCTTCACCTACCTCATGCAACTAAACTTATTGATAAAGAAACCAATTTTATCCTGTTGTTTGCACATTTGAACTTGACTTTCTTCACAGAAGTAACTGAAAGCTGGTTAACTTATCATAAATCCTCACTCTGACAAAGGGTCTCCAACATTCAAACATTAGATCTGTTTCTCTTTCCACAGAAGCCTATCTGCTGCCTATTTTCAGCATTTTCTGTTTTGATTTGAGATTAATAGCAGATTTTCCCAGGACATTAATCATCAGTTAAACTAGCTCAGCTGTCAAAAGTTTTTTTCGGGGGGGTGAACTTGTTTTACTCTTGCTTTTTAAATTGTTTGAATAAGCAATTTAATTTTCTTTTTTCTACAAAATACAATGGTTGGTTTAAAACACAATAAAAATAAATTTAATAAGATATTGGACTTCGGTGAAACCTTTCAATCTCAATGCTTCTGATTTGTTACGATCAAAAGAAAATTTCCCACATTAGTCTTTGAAGCAGAGAGCTGTATTGTGGGTTTGGTGATGTGGCAGTTACATTACTGGACAAATGCAACAACGTGAATTACAATCACACCAAGGCAGCAGGAGGTGCTAAATTCAGTTCATGAAATAAATAAATATGCACCAAAAATGATGGTAATCTAATGACAGGGCTGTTGCAGAAGTGTAAGTGTATCAAAGGGCTTGCAGTATGTTTTGAAAATTTGTACATAGTACATAGAACATTGAACACAGCCTAGGAATAGGCATTCAGACCACAATTTTCCCCTGAACTAATTAAGCTAATGAGATCTAGTTCCATCTGGCTACCTATGATCCATTTCCCAAAATTTTCTGCATATTCATTGCTTATCTAAGATCCTCTTAAATCCCACTATCGTATCTGCCTCTGCCACCACTCCACACCCACACCCACCTCTCTGTGTGTTTAAAGATGAATTTCCCTCCTTTTACCTTAAACACAGGCCCCCTAGATTTAGACACTTAAACCCTAGGGCAGGGTTTCCCAACTCTTATTATTGCCATGGACTCCACCATTAACCAAAGGGTCGGTGGACCCCGGTTTGGGAACCCCTGCCCTAGGGCAAAAGAAATCAGCTGTGTACTCTATCTACGCCTCTCATAAGTTTATAAACTTCTGTCAGGTTTCCCTCAGCCTCTGCCACTCCAAAGAAAACAACCCTAATTTGTCCAATCTCTTCTCATGGCACATGTCCTCTAATCCAGGCAGCACCACTCTTATAAACCTCTTCTGCACTCTCTCTAAATCCTCCACATCCTTCCTATAATGGAGCAATCAGAATTGAATTCAATATCCCAGATGTGGCCAAACTAGAGTTTTATAAAGTTGCACCAAAGCTTCCCAACTCCTTAGCTCAGTCTTCAAGCATGCCTTTCTCGTTCTTTACTATCCTAACAACTTGTGCAGCCACTTTCAAGGAGCTGTGGACTTGGATCCCAGGATCTCTGTGTCCATCAATACTGTTAAGGTCCTGCCAATAAATGTGTACTTTCCCTTTGCATTTGCTTTCTGTAAGTGCCACACCTCACATTTGACCAACAGTGAAAAACTATTTCCTCAAAGGCTGGGGCTCACAACCTTTTTTATACCATGGACCAATACCATTTAAGCAAGGGGTCCATGGACCCCAGGTTGGGGTCCGTTTGCCCTATGAGAATCCTGAGTAATGAAACTGAGTCTTGCTCTTGGAAGTTGGGTCATTCAGGAGTGATGTCCGTAAGCAAAGGATGTGAGAACTTGGAATTCTTCACCTAAAAGATTACAGCTTTGTGGTCCATAGAATTCCTCTGGATTATAGCAAAATCAATGCATTTTTTGAAATTGAGGGAATGGTGGGGGGGGGGAGGGAGGTGGAGACAAGAATAATGAGCTAAATCAGGATACTGCTGGTAAGGTTGATCAGCCATAATCTTATTGAATAGAAGTAAACACAAAAGAACTGAATGGCCTGCTAATTTTCAGGTTCTTATTAAAACCATTAATTAATTTGGAGCAAAGGTGGTTAAAAGATGTGGAGAAGCTGATCAATTATAATTTAATTAAAAGGCAAAGCTACCTCAAGGGACTGAAGAGATGAGCCCTGTTCCAAAATTATTATCAATTTTTTGTCTTTATTTTAATTTCATATGGTTGGCTAATCTTAGATTCAACTGCAAAGCACCAACAAACACAAACTAATACAAACACATGGTGAATATAACACACACACACACACACCCCACACACACACACCCCACACACACACACACACACACACACACACCCCACACACACACACACACACACACACACACACACACACACACACACACACACACACACACACACACACACACACACACACACACACCATAGCAATTGCAAGATTTTATTGACATTGGAACTTGGAAACCATGCCTCTCCTATTCTTGGGGAAACCAGCTATTTAGTAAAGGCTGAAGGTTAATTGCCTGGAGAGACAGGAGTTGCTTCTCGAAAATATTGGTTTAATTACTCTGGGGCTTTTACAATATCTGTAAACAACATCTGTCCACATTTTTTTCTAAACTAGCAATCTGAAATGCTTAAAGATCAAGTTAAGTTTTCTGCAGCTCAAGTTGTCTTTCCTCTTGGGGACAGAGGGTGGTGGATGCTGATGAGGAGGGAGACCCTGACAGATTGAGTATGAATCTTCATTTGAAATTCATTACTTAAATTTGATTCTCAAGGTAGTTTCTGTGTTTTTTTTTGGTTGAGTTTTTCCAGATGGGAAATAAGGCAGCTTTCATAAGTGTTTTCTTAAATTTTAAGGGACCGTGGAGCTGGCAGAGTGTAAACACTGGCTGGCCAATGCAACGGTCCAGCAATATTTCCACCCAATCCCATGAGTGCTGACATCTGTGTGGTTAGGAATGTGCAGAAAATCAAAACCCTAGCCCATCCTTCTATAGATTGATTGAATGCAGGGATGTTACAATCAGGCGAGAGTTCCTTGCTCAGATAGAGTCATGTAGCATAGAAGTGGGCCTTTTGGCCAACCAGGTTCAACCTGACCCTTTCTGTCCATCTAGACCAAGGTTCCCAACCTTGCATAATGGTATTGGTTCATGGCATAAAAAGGTTTGGAACCCCTAACTACCAATCCCATGAAGTCTTAAATTGAGTTTACTGTTAAGTGTATAAGGTACACTGAGGGTACAGGTACAATGAAAACCTTGCTTGCAGCAGCATCACAGGATTCAGACAGCACACAGAACTGAATTTGTACTTAAACTGTGCATAAATTAGACAAGACAATGGTGAAAAAGACTATTTTTACACAATTAAAATCAAATCCATGGTAATGCAAGAGCAGGTCTACAGTATTTCTCTGCTGTAGTATGATTAGGGTTGTACAGGTGGGTTCAAGAAACTGATGGTTGTAGCCAAGTAGCCTACCTGAACTTGGTGCGATGTGATTTCTCAAACTTCTGCTCCTCCTCCCTGATGGGTAACAGTCAGAAGAGGGCACGACCCAAAATCAAGCTGGTGCTAGATGAATTCCTAGAGTGCCTACAAGATGGCTTTCTAGAGCAGCTTGTAATTCAGCCCACTAGAGGATCAGCTATTCTGGATTAGGTGTTGTGCAATGGACCAGAAATGATTAGAGAGCTGAAGGTAAAATAACCCTTTGGGGAAAGAGATCATAACGGGATCGAATTCACCCTGAAACTTGAGACTAGTTGGGATACTTTCCATTGTGTATTGGTAGACATTTATTAGAGTACTTAGTAAATTTCAATAGCTCAATGGCTCCATTTAATATCAGAGAATGGATACAACCTGAAATTCTCAGTCTTTGTAGGTATCCACGAAACAGAAGGAAAAACCCCAAAGAATGAATGGTAGGAAAACATTTGAACCCCCAAACCCCCCTCCCCTCTCCCACTCACAAGCAGCAGCAAAGTGTCAGTCCACCCCCGACCTGCCTCAGCAGAAGTATCAGGCCCCACCACCCACCATGCAAGCAAAAGCAAAGCCATAACCTAGAGTCCATCAAAAACCACTGATCATCCCAACATCCCACCGGCTCTCTCCTTTGCACTTACTCCTGCCGCAGTGGGACGGCAGGCCAACAGCTTGCTGTTCCAGTGTTACAGTCTGCTGCATTGCTTTATTTCCAGTTTCTTTGTCTCAAGAATCAGCAGCAAATTCTCTCTCACCGTTAAGAGAGAGAGAGAGCGGTCACTCGAGTGCAGAGGCCTCTGACAGCAGCACCTGCTGCCTCAATGGTTTGACCTCTTGCGATGCTTCAGTTGGCGAGGAACCGAGTCATCCACAGGGCCGCACCCTGAAAGTACACGTCTTCCAGGCTGCTCCTGGTGATACTGAAAACGCTAGGCCGTTTGGTGAGGCCCAAGAGCGGGAACCCGCCGCCGTGAGGAACAGCAGTTGTAGATCACGGACTCCAACAGGACCCCAGCCACCTTGAAAAGGAAAGAAGAGACAGTAAAGAGAAGAATTTAAATTGTTGCGCAGATAAACTCAAAAGATGTCTCACTCTGGTGCCATCATTAGCTCCTCCTGTTGGGCTACATCCTTCTATGGTTATTTAAGTGTCTATTTAAATGCCCTTAAGCATCATAGTTATATTTCATTACACTATCTCCTCTGACAATGAATGCCAGATCTCAACCACTTGTGTATAAAATAATCTTGCCCCTCAGATCCCCTTTAAACTTCTTTCCCTATTTTATTTTCCAAAGTATGTTACACATCTGGTAAAATTCACTGTGTGTGAAATGCATGGAAATTAGTAGCTGACTTGTAATTCATTTTATTCCCAACCTGTTTGAATCAACATGTAGGTCATCGGAAGACTGCAGGGTGTGGAAGTTGTCATAGGGAAAGAGATTAATAGGAGTGTCCTATTATTCTCCAAACCTTTAGGCTTGATCTTGTATCTGTCATTACCCAATGGTCTGTTTCTAGAATTCAATTAGGTCTGAATTGAGGCTTGCTTTTCTTCTTTTCCTGCCAAAATTTGTCTTAAAACTTGCTTTATTAGGGATTGTGTCTTGCCAATGAAATACAGGCTGGAAAATGTCCAGATTACAGTGTTAATATTAATTCGGGAAACATGGTTCACTATTTTTTGGCATGGAAGATCCATGAGGATAAGGAGTCTTAATTTGTTGCAGGGGTTAGAATTAAGCAGTTTTCACTTTCACATGCATTTGCACAATCCAGCTCGGGTCCTTTTACATGGTGGATTCCTGTTTTTCCAGGTCTTGGTTTAAGGTGTTCCTGAAGCTGATGTGCTGTAGGGAAATTTCTTAGAAATTTGTTATTTCTTATTCAAAATTTGCAACAAAAGAAAGCTGAGTATGGAAAAAAACTTGGAAAGTTTTAGTGGTGGGGTGTGTGTGTTATGGCTGGTGGGAAAAGTGACAGAAAGAGAAGGGACAGCTTATTGCCCCTTGATTTGAGACAGAGAAAATAAAACAGACAGTATTGCTGGTAATGCTGCTAATTTTTTTGTCCAACTGGGACTGAGAAGGCAGTGGAGAGAGAAGTGCCGGCGAGATCTCATTAGTGGGAAGAGTGGATTGGAAAGGAAAGGATGTGGGGCAAGGGATGAAATCTCCCCCCTCACCAGACTTCACTATCACCTTCCAGCTTGTACTCTTTCCCCTCTCCCCAACTCCTTATTCTGGCTTCTTCATCCAAAATGCCAGTCCTGAAGAAGGGTCTCGGTCCGAAATGTTGACACTTTATTCCTTTCCATTAATGCTGCCTGACTTGCTGGGCTCCTCCAGTGTTTTGTGTGTGTTATTCCGCAAGAATGTGAACTTTGGGGATCCACCTGAGGTTTTATTTTTAGTATGTCGCAAAAAGTAACATCATGGCATATGTGAGTGATGGTAAACCTGATTCTGATCTGGGTCTCCATTATGGACTGAGAGTGCGAATGGGACAGGGAAAGGTGAATCATGGTTGGGAAAAGGTGAAGGGACAGGGGTGGGAGCAGGAAGCAATAGAGACTCATTCTATAATAGTCAATAAACCGATTGGTTGGAATCCAATGATCTTGCCTGATGTTTCGGGGCTCGGTGTGTCTGTACCCACACCCTGGCACTCCTTCTCTGCCACTTGTCCCACGCCCCTCCTACACCACTCCACCCTTGCCATTCACAACTTCCTTTACTCTTGCCATTCTTACAAACTTGCTCTCCCTCTAAGTGAACAAATACAGGCTGTATTTGCAACAATATATACCCAAGCTATATACATTTGCCTAGGACATTTGCACAGGACTGTAGCTTGGCAGCTTTCTCATGTGTGGGCACAGCTAATGCTGAGCAATAGAAAGGTCTGTCACTTTAAGCTTTGTCTCCAAAAAGGATTTTGCAATCAGTTGGATGTGCATTGTTGCTCAGCTATTTCAGTATATTTCAGCAGTTCACTCCAACTTCAGAAGAGTTCCCTTTATGACATTGCAGTTCTTCAATTATTTACCCTGGAGAGCTCAGAGGTGTGAACAGATCAGAAATGTTGTTTTGTGCCAGGTTTAGAAAAACACTCTGTGCTCATGGGCTCTTCCACCTGCAAAGTGGAACTGGCCAATTTCTCGTGACTCTTGACACTAAGAAGGAAGCAGAAACCAAGCTGCTTATTTCAGTCTGGCCTGAATCCCAGCTATGATCCCAGATGTTATTAAGGCAATGTTTTTGGACATTGTCTAATAGGACCAATAGTGCAATGGCTTGCTGTAGAGAGGCTGAATAGTCTGTATTCTTAAGTGCAGACTTTATTGTTCTAAGTGCAGTTTTCCCAACAGATGTTGTCCAAGCTCTTCAAATCCTTTGATCTAATCCTGTGGCATGACTAATTCTATTGATCTGCCAGCTGATGGTCATTCCTTCACAGAGAGATTCAAGCTATCTAATGTTACACTCTTACTTTTAACACAGAAAGATATGCAAGTCATGCAGATGCAGTCAAGAGGATCACAGCCTGCACTCTGATGCTGAGGATGATCGGAAAATTGGCCGGCTCTTGGCTGACTCCAAATATTCCAATCTGACAGCTCGGGTGAAGGGAGGAGACGGAGTTCGCATTTATAAAAGGAACAGGATGATTATAACCAACCCTATCGTGTCCAGAAAAGATCC
The DNA here is from genome assembly GCF_030144855.1 of Hypanus sabinus. Taxonomy (NCBI): domain Eukaryota; kingdom Metazoa; phylum Chordata; class Chondrichthyes; order Myliobatiformes; family Dasyatidae; genus Hypanus; species Hypanus sabinus. The sequence goes on along the minus strand of NC_082724.1, from coordinate 46,552,580 downwards.
AACTTTTGACACAGTCACGTATGAATGGGCCCCACCAGGTCTGACCCAGAAGCTGGTAAGCTGATCTGCTCAGCAGAACAGAGGCTGTTCTGTAAACTTGTTTTACTAGAAGTTTCAGCAGTCTTTTGGCCACATGGAGACATTCAGAAATTACAACATGGTAACTGAGGATTATTTTATTAAAGTAATGTAATTTTAGGCAGCCAACTGGATTCTCTTTTTCACATCTGACTCAAGACATTCTGTGCTCACTATAATCTGTTGGCTATGGCTTAACCAAATATGCATATAAAACAGGAAATATGTAGTTTACATACTAAGTTTGCAACATCTTGTGGATTTTAAGGGTCCAATATTTCATATTTTTAAACGTTTTACAATATCCCTGGAATAAGCCTTCCAAATAGATACAAGCATCAGAAATGTCCAGTCCAATCAGTACTAGACTTTATTCCTAGACTCAGCTGTTTATTGATCCCAGCCGAATGTTTTAGTGGTCTAGTGAGAGAGAAGTGTATCCTGGCTCCTACTTATTATTGCTATTTGGCTCAATTATTCAAACTGATAGATGGTGGTTCCTAACAAATTGCTACCAGCTACTGTTGTCTCAGGAGAACTTCAATTTTCATAACTGTATGGATAAAATTTAGAAATCTATGATGTCTTGAGGTTAATATGTATACACTTGTTCCATTTCTGGGCACACTGAGTCCAGTGGTACATCAGTGACAATCTGCAAAAAGCTCCAAATGCACTTTGCATCCTTCCATCAGCCTTATATCAGAAGGTCTGGCATAGAAACAGTGATCCACACCAAATGGTTGGAATCACCAGCTATATGATTTAATGTCTTGTATTTAAAACTTTAGATTAATCTTTTAAGTTATATGACTTTCAAAGACAGTTTAAATCTGAAATTAGAAAGTCTTTGCAGCATAATTAACAATGAAATATCAAAAGCTGTCCGGGTGTTCTGGTTATGGGCTTTCAGGAAATGCTGCCTGAGCCCTACTTGTCACTCATCCCTTCTGAACATTAGGAGCTAAGGGTCAGCTGATTCAGAGTCTAGTTACTTAGCACATTCCTAGCTTCACCTCCCTATCCCAAACCCAAATATGATCTCTAACTCCACACATCCCTGTCTTTAAACCCTAACCTGACCCCTAACTCCCCCCCCCCGCACTATCCCCAAAACCATCCCTACAAACATGAAAAAAACTACTATGTCTGAGCTACAATCTCAATAGTGACCGCAGCTCAGCACCATCTTGAAGTGCTTGGTCATCTCTCAGTGTCTGGTAAACGTAAATGCAGTGGTGAAAGTGGGAGGTGGTAGAGTGGGATTGTATGGTTGCTAGCTCTGGGTGGAGGAGCCAGTTCAGAATATTGCAGCTTCACACCTTCACCTACTCAGGATCAAACCCGACTTCTCTGTTGGAGTTTGCTTGTTCTCCTCACTACTGTGTGGATTTCCAATGGCTGCTGCTGTATTTTCCTACAACCCAAAGAAATGCAGGTTGGATGGATACCTGTCCACTGTTGATTGTATATGTAAGTGTGTGGTATAATCTAGAGGTAATCAATGGGAATATGAAGAGAATAAAATGGGATTAGTGTAAATGGGTGCTTGCTGGTTGGCACAGATACAGTGGGCTGAGGGTTTTTTACTATGAGGTTTGACTCGGACTCAATTAATAGTGGTTGCTGAAAGGTCAACCTTCAGAAATGGTTTTACATTGTTGGTTGGCATGGATGAACAGCCTGCAATTGACCGTCCTGACCTACCAGCGTAGAATGGGCATTGAAGTCCATGTTTGTACAATAGTTGGAAAATCTGCTGATCTCATTGGAATGGTGGGAAGAGAGCCACAGTTGATCTTCATCTCTATGAGTCAGAGGATTGAAAATGAAGTAGGAACTCCACCCCTGCATATCACATCCCAGAAGAATCAGTGGCTGAGAAATAGCTTAGTTAAAACAACAAGTTTAACTCAGTGCAAAATGAATCATGGCACGTTCGGAAAACTAGTAGAAATTATTTTCTGCTTCATTCTTGAGATGAGTTACTTCCCAATTGCGACCAAAATATTACCAGCAGATTTTTTTTGAATTCCTGAATGAAGTGGTGTGAGGTTATGTATTTGAAATATGATTTTGAAATGTTTGAAGTTTAACTGTGAAGGTTGGAGCTAGAGCAGTGACTTTAATAAGAGTTCCTGTTGACAGTATCTCATCTGTTTCCCACACTTTTCCAATCTCCGGACTCTTCTTCCAAACGGAGCAAGGATAAAGTCACCCTGGTTTTCACGTTCCACCCCATCAGTCTCTGCATTCAGCAGATTACCTTTTGAAATTTCTGCCACATTCAACTGGATTTTCTGGGAACACACTCATACAGCCTTCCTTATTGTCTATAAAGTACTTTTAGGTTAAGAGGCAGTGGACTGTTACAGGACTTGGTCTGGGACTCCAGCAGGTCAACCTCATTTATAATGAATGGGCTGATCAAATGTGCTAGTGATTCAGTGCTAGATGGAGTGTGGGAAGGAGAATGGAACTAGATTGGCAGGTTAAGACAATGGCTAAGGATGTGACAGTTGAAATGTTGCAGCAAAAATAAAGGCCGAGTATATTTTAACAGGTGTGAAATTGAAAATTATGTTAGTCTTGAGAGGCTCTTGGGAGAAATTTGCATGAATCTCTGAAAAGTTAAGGTGCAAGTGTAACACGCAATTAGGAATATATGGAGGTTAAAATGATTATTTAAAGCATAAAGCATTTAAATAAAAGCCAATATCCAAGAGCTGACGAGCTGATAAATACAGAACATACATTTAATGGCATTTGAAAAAGAATCAGAGGTGATTTTCTTCTGAACAATGAATAATTAAGATTTCAAGTTCATGATGAATGAGCCAGTGGATGCAGGCTTGATAATGGCTAAAAGTGTTGGAGAAAACATCAGGTCAATACCACAAGACGTAGGAGTAGAATTTGGCCACTCAGCCCATTTATTCTGCTCCTACATTCCATCATGGCTGATCTGGGATCCCACTCAGTCCCATACACCTGCCTGCTCTCCATAACCTTTGATGCCTTGACCATTTAAGAAACTATCAATTTTCACTTTAAATATACCCACTGTCTTGGCCTCCACCACGGTCTGTGGCAGAGCATTCCACAGATTCACTACTCCCTGGCTAAAAAAAATCCTCCTTACCTCTGTTCTAAAGTGTAATCCCTCTGTTTTGAGGCTGTGCTCTCTAGTTCTGGACACTCCCATCACATGAAACATCCCTCCCCATCCAGTTTATCTGGTCCTTTCAACGTTTGGTAGGTTTCAATGACATCCCACTGCTTTTCTCTAAATTCTAGTGTGTACAGGTTCAAAGCTGTCAAACACTCTCATCATGTTAACCCCTTCATTTCCTAAATCACCTTTATGAACCTCCTCTGGACTATCTCCAATGATTACACATCAATTTTGAAATAAGAGGCCCATCACTGTTGACAATACTCCAAGTGTGGTCTGACTAGTGTCTTACAAAGCCTCAGCATTATCTCCTTGTTTTTACATTCTATTCCCCTTGAAGTTAATGCCAACATTGCATTTGCCTTCTTCACCAGAGATTCGACCTGCTAATTAACCTTCTGGGTATCTTGCATGAGGACTCCTAAGTCCCTTTGCACCTCTGATGTTTGAATTCTCTCCGCATTTAGATAATAGTGTGCACTCTTGTTCCTTTTACCAAGACCTATTATCATACATTTCCCAGTACTGCATTCCATCTGCCACTTTTTTGCCCATTCTTCCATTTGTCGAAGTCCTTCTGCAATCCCATTGCTACCTCAGTACTACCTACCCCTCCACCTATCTTTGTATTATTTGTGAACTTTGCCACAAAGCCATCAATTCCATTATCTAAATCATTGACAAACAATGTGAAAAATAACAGTCCCAATACTGACCCCTGAGGAACACCACTAGTCACTGGCAGCCAACCAGAAAATACCCCCTTTATTCCCACTCGCTGCCTTCTGTCTGTCAGCTATCTAAACCAGTATCTTTCCTGTAATGCTGTGTGATTTTATCTCGTTAAGCAGCACCTTATCAAATGCCTCTGAAAATTTAAATAAATTACATCCACTGCCTCTTCTTTGTCCACCCTGCTTGTGACTTCCTTGAAGAACTCTAACAGATTAGTCAGGCAAGATTTCCCTTTACAGAAACCATGCTGACTTTGACTTATTTTATCATTAACCTCCAAGTACTCCAAAGCCTCATCCTCAAACTGGATTACTTTTTTTAAACTGACACAAATGACAGGCTAAGTAGACTAAGATAATAATTCACTGGGGGGAAAAAAAACTGCAAACTGGAATAATAAAGGTTTAGGTAAAGATAACAGTTGATGAACCTTGTACTGATTTCAATGGTTAATGGCTCAAAGTCCAGAAACCAAATTCCACTTGGCAATTAGACTATGAGTAACGTGCATTCATGTGACCAAACATTGGACTTCTGCTTGCTTCCTGTTAAGCAGCATGCATATCAATTAAAAGTGATTATGTACTTGTCTGTTAATCCTCTCATCAGATTGGAATAGAGGTAGAAATTTGGAATCTAGCAGGAAATCCTTTCCCCGGGATGTCAGTGATAAATTGACTGCTTCATTTGTCTTACTCACTAAGCACATTAACAGTGCAGGACTTTGAAATGAATCAGATCATGGCACTGCATAATCTGATTTAATTGTGTAGTCAAAGCTCATGTTTGTCCTCAGTGTGGTATTTCCTTTGCTTTACTTAGTTCCATTCACTCAGCCATTGACAATCACTCTCAATGTGAAAAATACAACAGTTTTAGAAAGACAGAAAAGTGACCTAACCTGATATTGCAAAGGAAAGTGATTTAAAGAGAAACTGTAAGTTCTGACTGTAAGGCAGGAGAGGGAGAGGTTCTGTGCCTTCAACCTGATTATCGCCCAGTGTCCTTCAGAAATTGTTTCTCCCCTGATTTGGTTTGGAAACTTAAACTACATTTAACTGAAGATCTCACACATATCTCACTCAATTCACCTTCCTAACTTTACACTAGATGCCCGACAGGAGCTTCATCCGGTAGAGCATGGCTTCAAGCCACACCCCTAACCTTCTCCAGCCAGAGGACAGAAGTGTAGATGGGGTGGTGATTATGGGTCCTATTCTCAACTGGAGGCAAAAATTCCCACAGCCAAATATGGTGTTAATGAGTAACAGCGAGGAGTGGGACACAGGCTTTATTTTGTTTACCTAAGTTAGGTATTTTAAGGTGGTCTGAAATACCTCAACGATTTTTCCAAGATGTGACCTGTTAACTCAGTACATACAGTGGGATAAATATGGGCCTTCTGATCTCTAGTGCTCTAGACTAAACAAATCAGTTCACCACAAGTCAAATACATAACCATGCCTAAGGGCTTCTCATCCATTTTTCTCTTGGCTTTGGAAGTTTAACTCTGTGAGGTACAGCTGAGCTTAAGGCTTGAAATGCTTACTTAAAGGGAACAGAAATAAAACCAAAAACTAATGTAAATACTTAAACAGCTCAGATTGGATCTGTGGAGACAGAAATAGAATAAACACTTTGAGTCAATGACCCTTCATTAGAAATGGAGAAGTGAGACAACAATTTGTAGAGAGTGCAAAGATGGAGAACAAAGAAAATATTTGTGTACAGGCAAAGGGCAAGGTTGTCCAGACTCTCTGAGCCAAGAACAAAGAAGACAAAATAATATTCTGGGGCACATTGAATGCACATACAGCCATTGCTGGGAATCTGAAAGAAGGACATACCCAACATAAAGGAAAACGCAAAATGGATGACTTTGCACGAGAGATGGCAAGCCCTGACACAAACAGAAAAGGCTGGTTGTCGGAAATTGTTGAATTCAATGCCAAGTCCCAGGGCAAGCAAGGTGTCCGTTGAGGCTCATTGATGTCAATGATTGCAGAATCTTTAAAAAATATCATTACTAACATTGTCCTTCAGTGAGAAGGCACCTTTGAACTCAGTTTTTGAAAGTTTGGATTATGGAGCGGTGTCTGGGTGTGAAGTTTGTCCTGTGTGAGAGCTGCATTTGAAGTCTGTGTGATGGAACGCTGCCTGCAGCTTCTTTAGATTTGTTCAAAGCAGTATAAATTGAACAGCTGCCATCTGCCTTTGGTTTTTATGAGTCTCTGTGGTGGTCATTCTGCTTATTGGGAGATTATCAGGATCACTGCAGCAGTGCTCGTATCAAATCCGCCTTGATTAATAGCCATCTAATGCTACCTTGAATTTCTAAAAGGGATCAGTGATGTCATTGAATCAAATGATCGCTGTAAGTGATGGATCTTGTGCCATTATCAGTATGAATATTTTGTGACTGATCTGGCATTTTGCCAAATTTCAGATTAGATGAATCATTCTCAAATGAAATTCCAGCTAAGGAATGCTGCAGAAGTTTTAAATGCACTTTAGTTAGTGATTCTCTTGAATAAATTTGTGTTTTTACAGCTTGGAGTATAGTCGCCTGATCTGGTTCGAAGTGCCAAGAGGCCCATATGCTCTGATCACCACGTTATATATATTATGTATGTTTAGCAGATTAATGCCAATCACTGGGAAATTGAAAAATTGATTGAATATGACCATCAGATTGTCATATTCCCTTGTGCCCTCCTGCCCTCTAACCCTCTCGTTTGTCTCTCTGTCGCCCACAGTCTTTCTCACTCTGTCTCCCACACTCTGTCATTCACACTTTCTTCCACTGTCGCACTCTGACCCACACATTCTCTCACCGACACACTCTCACTGTCTCCCACCCTCCTTTTCTCTCCGTCTAGATAAAACCTGCAGTTATCACAGTTCTGTATAGCTAATTTCAGGCACAACAAAAGTTAGTAGCCAGCGAACTAATTTATCTGGTCTTTTCCTGAAAGAAATGTCATTAATAAAATATAACAGCATCTCTTGTTTGGCAGGAACTTCTACATTTCCTCTTCAACCTTCCTTTCTCTCTGTTTTGGCAGTTCATTCTATAAATTGAACAGTCTTGCTCATTTAGTGATTTTTTTGAATATTAATGCAGCTATTTTTTAAAACTGCTAGCAATGGAGAAAGATACTCAACCTATTCATATGTAAATACACTAATCTGTCACCTCCCTTCATCAAAAAATACAAAGAGAAAGCCAGTCATTTGGGGAGCTGGATATTCAAATGTTTCTGTCTGCAAACCAATTAACCCCGAGGAGACCTTTGAAATTTACAGAAATTAAGCTGGTAGCCTTGTGGCTATCTTTATAAACACCTCTGTTGGTTTAACAGCAGAGTTCAATGGTGTACATTACATATTCTTATATTTCTGCAGCTAGGATAAATTATACATCTATCCTATAATACTGCTGGAGATCCCTTCAGTAAACATTAAAAATAAATAGTGTCATTTGTTCCTAGTTATTTGATCTTGGCAGAGATTGCTATGGTGTTGTTGCAATTTCCCACGGACACTTAGGTGCAAATCAGGGTTGCACTCCTAGTCCCAGATGACTCCCAACTGGCAACACATGAGTGGAGACTGCCCACATTGTTAGGAATAACAAGGCTAGAATCCATAATTACAAATACCCAGTACTTTTCTCTGGAAATGTTGTCCATCAGATTTTTATGCTTCAGTGTGATAAAAACTTCTATGTATGCACAGTTGAAAGGTTGTAGGCTAAGATACCAACTGTAAACTCCATTGCAGGACTTGTAGGTTTTCACAAATAAAACCTAAGGCATTTTAGGTTTAATGAAACAACACATTTTATTGAGCTAGAAAACCTAAACACAAAAGCGCACTAAGAATCTTTAAGCAAGAACATGGTTGTGAATTATGTAGATTTCTCCCAATTACATTGCCCTGCACAGGCCTCCCAGAATTCACTGAGACCGGCATTGTGAGCCTGTCTGGACAGGCTGTCTGACAGGCCACCTGGCTCTGGTCCTGTGTTCCACGTGTGGAAGAACAGTAGGTGCCTCTGGCACATCCAGAGGTGTGCTGATGTGCTCATGGTCATGTTGTGATGCTAGCTAGGAGCATGGAGCAGAATACTCCAAATCTTGGTGGGCCAGTTTAAGTTGATCTACCGAAATACATTCAGGTTTATCCCTCTTACTTATGATAAAAGACTTGTCTGCATGTTCCAAAATGTGGAACAGGCCATCATAAGGGGGCCTAAGGGGATGCTGCTGTGCATTATAGCAGGTAAAAATAAATGAGGCAGAATGTAGGTCAACAGGAACCTAGGAGTGCTGTACACCATGAGGGGAGGTAGGAATAGGTGAAAAGAAATTGAATTTACTGAGGAGGGTAGAAATCAGTTGAGAGGCCGACCAGATGATTGTGGTGTCAGGAATGAAATTACCTGGCACTCATAATGGTTGCCCTATACTTACTCTGCCATGGACAACTGCAGCTTCTCTTTTGGAGATGTTCTGAGCCCCAGCAGGACCAATGGGAGAAGATCATGCCAATACTTCCTCAATCAGGGATGCTCTCAGAGCACATAGGTAGCTGATTGTAACCCCTAACTAGATCGACTTTGGAGAAAGTTAACTTCTCAGCTACATGTGCCAAATTTGTGGATTTGTGGAACTGGATAATGATTGGGGTTGGTGCCCCCCTATTGTTGGTAATCAACACACAAGGCAGCAACTACCGTCGGACTTGGGGACCATATGGAGAGGTGAAGCCCAGGTGCTATTTGACCTGCGCACAATGCCAAGTCTTTCCACATTGGTAAACTCAGCCTTGGTTGCCAGTTTATCTCGGTCCAGTCTATGTGCGCGGGCATGGGCTGGTGGGCCAGTTGTGAGAATGTGGTGCCTAATTCCATGCTTTGCGACTACAGTAGAGAATGTGAGCTTGGTAAGGTTTGGGAATTCTCCCAGCAGTTGAGTAAATTCACATGCAGTGGTGCGTGCGCTTGACAGAGTCATTGTGGGGAACTTGCTGGAGAAGCAGGGTAACGACCCAAAGTCCTTCATATCCACAAGCCAACGGTTCTTCAGGTTGACTAATAGTCCTTGGGCACACAGGGAATCAGCACTGAGCAGAGGTCTAGCTACTTTAGCCAGGGTGAAGTCCCGTGTATAACATCGCCCACTGAAGCAAAGTTTCACCCTTTGTGTCCCATGAGTCTGGATCCTGCTACCGTTGGTGGCCTCCAGCGAGGGTTTGGTGCTCTTTGCCCTCTCGTCAATAGACAATGCTGGCAGCACACTCTCTTGAGCAGCAATGTCACACAGGAAGTGTTGCCCTGAAAGGGTGTCTGTAATGAACAGTAGACAACCCTGGCAGCTGGAACTCACAGTGTTCTCTGATGTCCTGAAGTGCTGGCACTGTCGAAGCTGCAAGCTGGTTGGCACTTCCTAGCGTTTGTACCAAAGCAAATGTGCTAGGAACACAAGCACAGCATCATCTGTATTGCAGCTGAGCACATCGTTATGTTGAAGACCTTGATGACTGGGCTTATTGAAGTAAAGAAAGGAGAAGGAACGATGCACTGCTGCCTGGCTAAGTGTAGACTATCAGCCATTTTAGCAAGTTCCCTATAGTCCTCCATGGGTACATTAGTGAGGGCAATGCAAACTCGATCAGGCATCTGCTACATGAAGAGTTCTTTAAAAATAAAACAAGGATGGTGATTTCCCAGGAGAGACAGCAGCAATGTTTCAGGCATTGCTGAGACCTGGCAAGGAGAGCAACTGTTATGTACGCTCAGACTCCGACAGTTCAAAAGTCCATAAAAGATGGGTTTTCAGCGATTGATATTTATCATGCTCTGGCAGGTGTTCAAGCAGACTTACCCATCTCACAGCCGTGGAGTTACTGAGCGCCACTACCATATGGTAGAATTTGGCATCAGCGGTGATTACTCACAGTGAACCGGGTCTCAGCTTGTGTGAGCCAAGGGACAGCATTTCGCTCCCAAAACTCCATCAGTTTCAAAGCAACTGCCTTGGCTAGCATATTCAATAATTCAGGAATTGTCCCAGATCATGGGGCCACCAGTGTTGCTTTTCAAAAATAAAACAAAGAGAGACGCCTTCTGTTTAACAAAACCGGCAACACATTTTATTGAACTCCAGAACCTAAACACAAAAGCACGGCAAAATTCCTTGTCATACCAGCCTCTCAAAGTGAAACCCTGACTCAATTTTGGTGGTTGTAAATTATGTACATTTTTCTCAATTATGTGACTCACCATTGGGTCAATTGGTAGAGCACTGAAGTGGTCCAGGTGCATTTCAGTTTACCCAATGGAACAATGGGATTTGAATGGGGTCTCTAACTCTATAATGGTGTGGGGCTGTTGGGGAAACAGTTGATTTAGACTAAGTAGTGAGATCAAAGTTAGGAAGATATGGTAAGTCCAAGAGTGGAGACAAAGATGGAGAGAAATGTAGGAAATAATGACAGGACAGAATACTAATAAAAGTAATAGAAAAAAAAATGAAAGCCTCAGTTTTGAAGTGCACATAATGTTTGATAAAAAATGGATAAATGAATTGAGAGTACAAATAGTAGTAGAGCTACTAGAGCTTGATGTTTCAATCCCAATGATAACGTTGGCACTCTCGATGTTGGCAGTGTGCTTGAAGTGGTGATGAGGAGGGTAGCTACGTCATCGGGATCATCAGGTTGGCACCCTCCTTCTTTGACGTTTTGTTGATAAGCCCAAAACTCCAGAGGGCTCAACGGTGCTACCTGGCGTCCCAGATACACCCCCCTCAGTTCCGTACCTTCCTGTCTTCATCTTGCAGCCCAGTTGTTTTTCCTTTTAATCCAAATCCAATTGCTGCTCTCCTCTGCTGCATTTGACAAGGACTTGATTGCTTTTTGGAAGGAGACACCCCTCACCCCCACCTTCTTCAATAGACTGGTCGTAGATGTAGCAATGAATCCCCTGCATCCTACTTGTACAGGGAAAATCTTGGTCTTCCAGCCGTTCTGAGCAACTTCAGTTGTCAGTTCAGAGTACTTGGTCTTTTTCCTCTCATAAGCTTCTTCAACGCCATCTTCCCATGGTACTGTCAATTCCACAACATATGCCAGCTTGGCTGTTGTGGACCACAGGACTATGTCTGGCCGGAGTGGTGTAGCCACAATGTCTGGGGGAAACACAGTAATGAGTGTGATTTCATTGTTGTTACAGAGCCATGCCTGCAGTTTGACAGATTGGGATCTGAACATTGATGATATGTGACATTTGCAAAGGAAAGAATGAAGTGGAGGTGGGGCACAAAACAGAGCAATGGCCTAAGTTCAGGAAAAGGAAGTTGGGTGGAGATGAGAATTAATAAATGCAGGAAGTGTTCAGGCTGTTGAGCAATAATCTCAAGGTAGGCCAGAGTATAAACAAGGAAATAAATGAGCTTGTTAGAAAGATGCATCAATAGCCTTAGCCTAAAAAAATAGCCTGGAAATAATCAGATAAGCACAAGAAGCCTGAATTAAGAATTCATACAGCATTTATTATATAATTTATTGGAACAACCCATCCTGGAGCTAACCAGACCCAGAGGCCAAACCAAAGTTGAAAGTAAACTTAATATCATATGTCACCATATACAACCCTGAGATTCATCAATGCAACAGTTCTACATTCTTGATGGAGGATCATGACCCAAAGCATCAGCCATCCTTCTGGCTCCACAGATGCTGCCTGACTTGTTGAGTCTCTATCTAGGTTTGATTTCTGATGCTCCAGGCGATAGCATATTAGGAATGCTATATTAGGTATTCTGTTAAAGATCAAAATAATTATTGATCTCAAAGTAAAAGCTCCCTCTTGGAACCTGCAAATCATAATATGATTAATATTTGCTATCAGTCTGAGGCAGAGAGAAATAGATTTGTAACTAATCTGCCCCTACCATTCTGATTTCTCTTTTTTCCCCAGTCTTGATGAAGGCTCTTGGGCCGAAATGTCAACTGTTTACTCTTTTCCATAAGTGATGCCTGACCTGCTGAGTTCCTCTGGCATTTGGTGTGTTTGCCTATAGTTATGTAAAAACAGGGTGTAGGTTAGAAGATTGGGAAGAATATAAACAGCATTGATTGTCTGATGAATTAATATGGTGTTACGAATTCCCGTAACTGCATCACTTACCAGCAAAGATAGAGAGGTCCGTTGAAGTCTGATGGTACTATTTTTAAAAGTATTTATTGATAAAGGGCACAAAAAGAAGATTAATGCATACAGATAATATACGTCGTCAATACTAAATCTAAGCGCGGGTATGATAATAACCGATAAGAAATAACTCTATCGTTGTCTAGGGGTTACTGTATTGTCCGATGGAAAGATAAGTCACTATCAGTTCGTTCAAGCTGCAGCGTTGTTGGGTTTAAAAGTGATGCTGTTTAAACTTGCCCCAGGTCTTTTAAGATGCCAATCCGTTGAGTCAGGGTGCGGGCTTCCCCGTTGTTAGCTAAAAGCTGTTTTCCGTGGTTCCAGCCACGGAATCGAACGCACGTGGCTGCCTTCAGATGACTTCCTGCTGCTACGTGGTCGCTTAACGTTTCTTCTGGTGCGTCTGATGGGGTTGTTCCCGACCCTCTTTTATACTTCCTCACGGTGTCTCAGATGTCAATCAGGTTGGGATGATGCAATCTCTTCACCAACCTCCCCCTTGGTTCATTGCCTGGGGCTTCGATGCATCGCACAGGATGCAATACACAAGGCCAGCTCCAAGAGACAATAGCCGGTATCAATGGGTCCTCCTCTCCGAGGCCAGGACACATTCCACTCTTTGTGAATTCTGCATATCTTTCTCTCATTTCCTGGGTCTCCTGAAGGGACTCAATAGTGATCTTGCGATTCTCACAAAGGAGGGGGCTACCCCGCACCCTTCGGCCCCTCAGAGCTGTGGTACATTCATAACAATGGAAGGAAACAGAGTACAAAAAGCTAACTAGAATAGTAAATTGCAAATAGTGATAGTTATGGCAGGTACTTTTAAGAGTTATAAAAGTTGACTGAATGGAAGAGTTAGAGGAATTAATAATAGAAAACAAACAGATAGCAGTTGAACTGAACAAGTACTTCGCAGCATTCTTCCCTCTTGAAGATAAAGTGACATTCCAAAAATAGCTGTAATCAGGAACTGGTAGGGAGGGAGGAGCTCAGGAAAAATGCACTCACCAGGGGCGTCGACTGAACAAATTATTGTAGACACAGGCTGACAGCTCTAGGGTCACGGTGGACTTCATCTGTCTCTTGAAAGAAATGGCTGGAATCTTGGTTTTAATTGTCCAAAATTTTCTCCGTTCAAGGAAATTCCATTACATTGGAAAGTATTGAATTCAGTTCCATTATTCAAAATGAAAACAAAGCATAAAGCAATTGTCCTGTTACCTTAGAGTTACAAGAAAACTGTTAGAAGCTATTAAAGATATTATAGCTGGGCAGATAGAAAAAAATCAAGGTAATCCAGCAATGTCAATTTTTTTTTGCGGGAGAACTCATGTTTGATAAGCATTGAAGTGCTTTTAAGAAATAAGGGAACTAGTGGAAGTTCATGTTATAGCAGGTAATATATTGGTGTGGATCAAAGATTGTTTCTGGTTAGCCAGCCAGAGTGTAGGTATTAATGAGTTTTTCTGATTAAAAAGACATCAATAAGTGCGGTGCCGCAGAGACTAGTGCTGGGGCCTAAACCTTCTACAATTTATAAGAAACATAATCTTTTGTGGACACCATCAATATTGAGACCTGATTCAGAGCAGAGACCAAAATGAACTTGGCTAATTATTCTTAATGTAAGGATCATTGTGTCATCGGTGGCTGGTATAAGAAAAAAAGGGCAGGAATAAGGTTCTGAGGTATGGTTGGCCAACTGAAATGTTAACTCTTTCTCTCTCCAAACAAGCTGCCTGACTTGCTGATTAACTAGCGTTTTCTGTTTTAGTTCCATCCCTTTGGCTCATTAAGTTACAGATGATCCTACGCTCAGTGGAAGCCCTGTGAAAAGCAAAAGGTCAGAGGTGCTCACATCTGGCCTCCAGCGCATTCTGTACTTGCTTGCTCTGGTGCATGGGCGCAGAAGTTCGGAGCAGGCTGCTATTCACGTTGCAGCTGGCTGCAGGTTCTCTGTGGAACCATCAGTGTGATTGAGTCTAATAAATTACCAAACTCCAAGTAATGGTATCCATTTTTTTCAAGAGAACAGATGCAAAAAAAAGTGCATGTTTAAAAGATTCACAGTAAATTTGAAATAAAAACAGAAAATGCTGGAAGTTCTCAGCAGGTTACACCGCCTCTGTGGGAAGTAAAACATAGCCAACATTCCAGGTCACGGATCCTTCATTCTTTTGATTTTTCACAGTAAATTTGAGTTTCCTTCAGCTATACAAATTAAAATAAATACTGTGATAAGCCAGCATGAAGAGATATTCATTCCTGCCTTTTGCCTTTGCAGATTATTTGCACATGGTTTAATTGTTTCTTTAGGTCACCAGGGGTTGTAAATCATGTTTTCTTGGCCCTCAGAACTATATTCTGCAACATTTCACATAAGATCTGTTTGCTACTTGTCTGTACCACATGTGTATGTGCTGGAAGAGCAGATGTACAGCACTGATCTTCCTTCAGTATTTTAGCATAATTTATTTTCATTCCTTGGGCTATAAGAAAGTTTAAATGTCCAAGTAGATGGTGGCTGATCTGGACAGTGTATGTCACCATTGGGCCTGCTGCTTCTTTTTGTTTAGCTCCATGGTGACTTGGGAAGAGTGCAGAATACTTGAAGTGTCTTGGTAGGATAATCTGAGAAGGCTGCATGGGTTTGGGCAGAGAATGTGCTGTGAAAACACTCCCTCAAGGGCAGAGCTTGCTGGCATTGCCATACATTCTGCGTTTTTAGTTCTCACTAGCATTAAGTGTATTGTGACGTAGCTGGGCAACCATAGCAAGTTGAAGTCAATCCAGCCTCTGCACGAAACCACAGCACTTTAGTGTGAGGAATTATGGCCGGCTGTGGAGAAATCCAGGTAAATAGTTCCTGTTATTGTCAGTGTAAGATCTTTAGCATGTCACTGCTACATCAGAATGTTGCGTAGTAATGTGTACAGTAAGTTCAGTGTCTCAACTCCAGCCACCCATGTACGGTCCCGACCTCTGGTACTTTCAGTGTGGAGGTTGGATGTCCTCACTGTGGCTAAATAGGCTTCCCACTGAGTGCTGTGGTTTCTTCTCACACCCTAGACATTCTGGTTAGTAGGTTCATTGGCTACTGTGATCAACCTCCAGAGTGGTAGGATGTTAGGAGAATTGGAAGTTGATAGGCCTGTGATGCAGAACAAGGTGGTAAGTAGGACATTTGGATTATTCTGAGAGCACGCAGAGACCTGATAGGATGAATGACCTCCTTCTATGTCAAAGTTTGCTTTAAATATCCCACTCTATTATGCCGTGGTTCAATGTAAGGATATATCTAATATATCAAGCATTATCTACAAAGACGTTATGGGGAGGGGAAGCCATCCAATCATATTGACCTCCAGATGGGAAATCTGCCCAAGTAAAAGAATGGTTATTTAAGACTCATTGCCATGCAGATGTTCAGAGTTCCCTTGGAGCCTGAAATGACATTTTAAGCAGAACTTGAAATTCTCCAGTTCTGTGGTAGTGATGGGGAAATCACAACCTGATTTCGGTGTGTAGCTGCTATCCAATAACTCCCAAAGGGCGACCAGCAGCAGACTGTACTTCATAGAGGGCTCTCTCGCGGACCAGGTTCAGAGATGGTCACTGAGGTACTTGCTTTCCTCCTCCCAATCTAAGTGCAATCCACAAGCTTCCCAAATGACTTGACTGTTGCCCAGCATTAGACAGATATAAAGAAAACTGCTGTTTTTTTAAAAAATTTCCATTTGTTCCCTACCTGTTGAGTAACCAGCAATAAGGAGAACGTAGGATTGCCCTGGAGGCAACTCTCAGTTTGCACCCTCTCATCATGGAGGAGTTACCATCCCAATCCTGGCAAACTCTAGTCCAAGATGCAGTCAGGAATTCTGAAAGAGGTCAGGTGGCACTTAGAAAAGACAGGAAGCAGAGAGACTGCATGAAGAAGAGAAAGCTGCTAGTTCAATATCCCCTTTTCCAGCAAAACCCATGTGTCAACATGGGATTGGGAATTATGGTACAGAGTTACTTATTCTTTTTAAAATGCCTGGACAGCAGCCAATAAGGATATTTCCTGATAATATATTTGCAAAATCACATCCACTAACTCCACTCCAAATCTGTGAAACCTTGGGCAGTTCATTTTCAGTCTCTAATGATTATCTTAGAGCCAAAAAACTGTCTGGCTATAATGATAAGAATTACCATATAAAATCATTTATTTGTAATTGATCTGTTGTAACATAACATTATCTTCAGTAGGACACACAAGAATAATCAGCACGGATTTACTTAGAAAATATGGCTCAGGGACTAAGAATGTATTAAGAGAAAGTGATTTCTCATTTAATATAAATGTACAGTGTAATCGGCACAAACTGTTCCAAACAACACAATATTTGTAGAATTCCACGAATACATCAGAATGAGTAATAAGCAAGCACTACCACTGGCAATAATTTATGACCATTTATAGTAAAATATCACAATTTAACAAAAATAATTCTAAAACTTGAAGACGGGTGAATGAAATAGCTGTTTTATACTTATGTACAATGCAGTTAAATTTTGAGCAATTAACTCCATATGTTTGCTGTTATAAATCAGAGGTCATTTTTTCTGTCTCTCCCTTCATCAGGCTATTCATTATATGGATTTCATTCCAAAGGAAATGCAGCCAATTGCTGGAACCGAAGGGGCCTATTATCGCCGTAAGCAACTAATGAGGCAGCTGCCTGCCTATGACCAGGACCCCTTTCAGTGTCACGCCTTGTCAGAGAGTGAAGTGAAGAGCATGCAGGAGTTTGTCAGAAAGTACAAGAGTGACGTGCTGGGAGTTGGAGAAGTGGCACTGCCTGGCCAGGCAGCTAGTGCCAAAGAAGATGCCAACCAGCAGCAGAAGACAGAAGCTAAGGAACAATTTGCCAATGGCAAAATAGCAAAGGAGATACCACAGGCCACCCCAGCTGCATCCAATCGGACACTGGTTGAATTCCATCAGAAAGACAAATATGTGAGTGACCATTATTAGTTGTTTTTATTTTGTTAACAACTTACTCAGCAAAATTGAAAGAAAATATTTGTGAATCCTGTTCACCCTCATGTGAATCTATCTCAAATTCTCTAACTTAAAACAAGCACTTATCTTGGCATAGGTATAAGCAAGGGACAATAGCTGTGCTATAAGAATGATTACACAGTTCATCACTTAGATCTCAGTTTTGCGCATAGACAAAATGCAACCACAGATATAAAATGTCTTTTTTATCTTTTCTATGTCTTTCAAGTTTTCTGCCTATCATGTGTATAAGCTCTTCTTCCTTTTCCTTTTCATTCTTTCCTCTCTTTGCCACTGCATACAATAAACAACATAATTGAGAATTCAACTTGCTTACAAGAGACATAAGCCAAAGTCATCAAAGTCATCCAAGCTAGAAGGGTGGCATGGTAGTGTAGTGGTTATTAGCACAGCGGTTTACAGTACCAGCAAACCAGGTTCAATTCCCGTCCCTGTAAGGAGTTTGTACATTCTTCCTGTGATTGCGTGGCTTTCCTCCATTGCTCTGGTTTTCTCCCACAGTCTAAATCTGTACTGGTGGGTAGGCTAATTGGTCATTGTGAATTGTCCTGTTATTAGGCTAGGATTAAATTGCTGGGTGGCACGGCCGGGAGGACCTATTCTGTGCCAATAAATAAAAATAAATAGGGACTATCTTCTTTATTTCTTTATTTTCTGATACCACCTTGGCTATTGGGCTGTGAGACTGACAAGCTCGATAACTTAACTGGCCTACATTCAATTGATCTTTCAATAGAATGAGCAGTGTAATGACAGGGGGAACATGGCTTAGCTCTTTAATGATAAACTATCATGTTCAAGATCAAAGGATCTTGTACTGCCATGGGTCACTGACTTGTGATTTTATTTATTTTCCTTCAGTCATTTCGAAGACTGTTGACCGGAACCCAGCCACGCACATCCAATTATTTTACAGACATAACATGAAAACATAATTTCTTTCAAGGAAAGTGGTAAACTATGTATACCTGTCTGGACACGCCCCCCTGCTGACTGCTCCTGTGGCTCCTCCCACAGACCCCTGTATAAAGGCGATTGGGGCACTGCTCCTCCCTCAGTCTTCAACATGGTCGTGCCCGTTTTCGCTGTTAATGAAAACCTGTCATTTTGTACTCTACTTCCAGTCTCCTTGAGTTATTGATAGCACATCAAGGAAGCATCAGAAAGAACAGGGAAGTCAATGGACTAAGATTTCCCTTTGGATTTGTCCAGGCAGAGGTTCACTCTTAGGTGTGGATTGAGGAATTCTCAAGGTATTTGAAAGCTTACTGTAGAAGCTGTGTATTCGCATTGTATCTTGTACAGATTTTCTCTTCATTCTTTCACCCTATTCTCTCAAAGGTAATGGACTGTAAATCCATCAATCAGCACTACAGCCTTCTAGTGCCTAAGCCTCCCGGGCCAGTTCATGTCTTTTTCATAGCCAATTAACTGAATGCCAACTTTAGCATAGGGAGAGTTGAAAGCTGACCCTTATGTTCTGTACCTGCAACATGATGAATTACATTAACATCTAAAGCAATATATACACTCAGAGGCCACTTTATTAGGAGTACCTCCTGCACCTAATAAAGTGAATGAGGACCCCTCTCAATGAGTGTATTTTTAATTGTTCTGTGCCTGATTGCCTGCAGGAATTATCTCCTTAGAACCAAAACAGGCAGTTCCCAAACAGTTGTCCTAAATTGTCAACCAGGCTGCTATGCTCACTATCTAAATTGCCACCAAATGACCATATACAACTTGGGATGAGCATTCAAAATATTGCATGTTAGCTAGAAGAAAGCCTCTTCAGGTTAAGGAAGGAAAAGAAATGGGCCATTATCTGCCAATCTCAAGACATCTCTCTTTTCAACCTTGGGAATCCTTATACTATATCCTTTCAGGTTTGGCAGACTTCTTTCTCTGTGGAGATCTTCAAGGTTTTCTCTCAATAATCCGGCTCTAATTGTGGGTCGACAAATGGGATTTTATTTTCACTTTCTGAAAGCATTCTGATTGTAAGTTTTCCCTCTAATTTGTAAAATACAACCTTTTCAAGGAAACGAAAGTTTATCTTCCACTACTAACCTAATGTTATAAGTTTACAACCGTATTTGTGTGCTGCTTCTTTGACAATCTCCATGGGAGGTTCTCAGTGGTCAATTATACAGATGAATCAAGGGCTGGGAGAGCCATGGTGTCCATTTGCTTTAATGAAAGATTTGAAATAGATACCTTGATATAAAAAGTCTGATGTTTATGTGTTCTGGAGCATTCAATTTACACCTTTGTGCCTATCCTATATGCCCCCAGCATCAAGAATATAGGACATGGTTGATCTATCTTTTGTTCGAGCCACTTCTACTAGTTAAAGTCATAGTCATAAACAGCACAGAGACAACCCCTTCAGCCTATCTAGTCCATGCCAAACTATTATTCAGCCTGTACCATCAACCTGCACCGGGACCATTGCCCTCCATTCCCCTTCTCCAGCCATCTACCTATCCAAATTTCTCTTAAATGGTGATTTCAATCCTGCATCCACCAATTCCACTGACAGCTTTTTCCACATTCTCACCCCTCTCTGAGTGAAGAAGTTTCCTCTCATGTCCCACTTAACTATTTCATCTTTCATCCTTAACCCATGAACTCTTGTTCTAGTCTCTCCTAGCCTCAGGGGTCTGTATTCCCAGATTCTTCCATTCTGCTGCACTCCTCGCTGCCTACTGCTTACAGTGTAAAGTCCTGCCCTGATTTATTCTGCCAAAGTGCAACATGTCTGTAAATTCCATCTGCCATGTTTCATCCCATTTTTCCAGCTGGTTCAAATCCTGCTGTATGCTTTGATAGCCCTCCTCATTGTCTGCTATACCCCCAATCATGGCATCATCAGTAAATTTGCTACATTTTCATCCAGACCGCTGATATAGATGACAAATAACAATGGACCCTGCAACACACCACAGTTAAGTTTCAGTCAATTAAGATTGTGCTTGGTTTGGACCTTGTCAAAACCCTCCAGCCTTATTTCTTATTCCAGATCTTCCAATACCTTCTAGGCTTAATTCCAGATCTTTTCTCTTACCCAGCTTTGCACACCTAAACCTACGATCAAACTGGAATTATAGACATGTATTGAGTTCACTTCATGCAGTGACCCAATACAAAGGGAGAGCTTGCTTGTAATTCTCCAGATGGATTTCATGAGGATAGGAAACACACCCAGATTCTTTATTATAGAAAATTGCCAAAGTACTGGTGAGGTTTATCATTATAAACTTTGGAGTTGATCCTTGGGAAATGCAAAGAGGTGTGTGAGGAAATTATAGTGGTACTGCCATGATGAAATTACCAGTTGTCACATGTGCCTTTCAGTATTTTGCGCAGAGGTGGGGGTCTTTCATGAAATTCATTCTCTGGTAATCTTATGAAATGAGAGAGCTAAAAGGGAATTTACCACAGCCTAATACCCCAACACCCTTCATCAGGCTTGTTTTGGTCTGAGAGTATCATTAAGAATGCCTTTGCTTTTGTTTCATAAACTCTCCAGGCTAGTAAGTTCATTACATTTTCTCGCCTAGGAGAGCAAACATATGTCAGATCCGCATAGTAGCTCCACTCAATGGAAGTTGACCTTAACAGTTTCACAGAGGAAGGATAGTAGTAACTTGGAACAGCTACTTTGAAACACTTAAAATGATAAATGGAATGCATTAAAAATGAGAATGCCCAGCTGCAGTTTGGAGCCTGACTAAATGCTGAAACAGCAGTGAACTCTGACCCTCACCTGTTCTATACCACAAATTACGAAAGTGGAGCAGCCAGGGCCAAAAATAATTGAGCTCAGATATCTGTGTTTTTACATAGTACCCAGATTAATTACCAGAACACCAAGTCTTCCTTTGAAATATGCAAGCATTTCTACTTCAAACAGGAAAAATGCAACTCTCTGCTCACATAAAATTACATTTTATAGACTTGCCAACTTCAGCTCATGAATTTAAATGTATTGCTCTTTAGTTAGAAGTAATTATGAAATGATTTTTCTTGCGGATGGAATGGAGCCATTAATCTCCTTTGCTATCACTTGTCAATGATGTGAACATGTGCATTTTTTTTCAGTGGCAACTCTTCTCAAACATTTGGGTAAAGCCTGCAAAAGGAAACAGTAATGCCACCAACCTGACCTCTTAGGAAAGCCATACAGTTGCATAAACTAAAGTTAATATTTGTGAAAACTTTCATTTTCAGAGGTACTGACTATTTGTAGTAATTCAGCCTTTGCAGGTTTTGCTGCTCCCCATCAAGTTTCTGTTCTGATTCTAATCTGATTAGTGGTCTTACTGTGTTGAAAATTGTTACCATGTGTGAAACAGCTAGCCGTGATAAGCAGGGTTCACCGTTGCCCAAATTCTGATTAAAATCAGCTACACGGACTGGTTCAAATTACAGGCTGGGTTGATATATCCCAGAACTTGGCCCCTGGAGTGTGAATTTATTTACATTTGATACACGTCAACAAGCAATGGGTGTTTTGTAGCTCATATCACAGGAGCACCAAGAAAAAGGAGAACGTGAATATTCATCATAATTGGTGGTCTCCCATAAACAATAGAAATAATCAAACATACAGGTTATTTGCAATAGAGCGGATGAAAGGATAGTGTGCAAATTGCCTGTTGACTTGCTTGATGCTCCACTCCATACCATTGGCCTGTTGCCTACTTCTGTCGGTGCTGATAAAGAGCAGACTGCTTATGTCTGATGGGCAACTGGATTCTTTTCAGTAAGGTTTTAGAAGTTTAGCCCATAAGACAGTGGAGCCGAATTAGTCCATCAGATCTATGAGTCTGCTCTGCCATTTAATCATGGCTTTTCCCCATATCCTTTGATGCCCTTACTAATCAAGAGCCTATCAACCTCTGCTTTAAGTATACCAAATGGCTTGGCAGCCTCAGCTGTCTGCGACAATGAATTCCACAGAATCAGCACCACCTGGCTAAAGGAACTCCTCTTCATCTCTGTTCTAAAAGGACGTCCATGAGATGGAATGGTAGCATAGTAGTTTGCACAACGCTTTACAGTACAGGTGACTGGAGTTCAATTTTCTGCTGTTGCTTGTAAGGAGTTTGTACATTCTCCCTGTGACCACAGGTACTCTGGTTTCCTTTCACAGTCCAAAGGCATTCCAGTTGGTGGGTTAATTGGTCATTATAAATTGTCCTGTGATTAGGCTAGGGTTAAAACGGGGTTTGCTGGACGGCACTGCTCAGACGACCGGAAGTATCTATTGCATGCTGTATCTCAATAAATAAATAAAAATCCTTTTATTCTGAGGCTGTTCGCTTCAGTCTTAGACTCCCACTCTATTGGAAATATCCTCTCAACTTCCACTCTGTCCAAATTTCTCAATATTTTACAGGTTTCACTGAGATTCCCTCCTCGTTGTTCTAAATTTCAAAGAATATAGTCCCAGAGCCCTCAAACACTCGTACATGAACCTTTTCACTACCAGGATCATTTTAGTAAACCTCTTCTGGACTCCTCTTCAATGCCAGCACATCTTTCCTTAGATATGAGGCCCAAAACTGCCTGTAATATTCTCAATGTAGTCTGAACAACAAATTATAAAGATTCTTCATTTTATCCTTGCTCTTATATTCCAGTCCTCTCAAAATAAATGCTAAAATTGCATTTACCTTTCCTGGTACTAAATCAGTCTTTAGGGATTCCTACACTAGAACTCCCAAGTCCCTTTATAACTCTGACTTCTGAATTTGCTCCCCATTTCGAAAAAGAGCTCTCCCAAACCTCAATTATAATCCGTATGTCTGAGCATTCACATGAAATGCCAGAGGAACTCAGCAAACCAGGCAGCATCTATGAAAAAAAGTATAGTGGAAGTTTCGGGCTGAAATGTCAACTGCACTTTTTTCCATAGATGCTACCTGTTCTGCTGAGTTCCTCCAGCGTTTTGTGTGTGTGCTTGGAGTTCCAGTGTCTGCAGATTTTCTCCTGTCTTATGAATGTCTGGACTGCTTTGCACAGTAGTGCAGAGACATTGTCACTCTCAGATTCCGAGCTCAAGGTTATTCCAGGGTGTTGCTCCTGATGCCATATCTCACTGTTTCTTGCTTGCTGTTATTTTATTGAGGTCTATATCCAAAGAGGAGCCTTCATTAACAATTTCCTCCACATTCAGAAGCATGCAGAATAGGAACAAACATCTGCTTGCAGTGCAGGCTTCTCCAAAGCACAGGCATTTAGAAACAGTGGCGTAACCACACAGAGACCTTCCATGTACCTTTTTGCCAGAACATCTAGCAGTGGCCAGGTACAAAGTACATGAGATATGAGAGCTTTGTTCTTCACCTGGCTATCCAGGTTCCTCAGCACAACACATTGTAACATCTAATTGATGATTCCCTGTAGCTTAGCCCTTCAAAGCACCTTACAAGGACTGTACCTGTTCAATTGCATTGTATCAATAAGTATGTTGGTGCTAATAACAGCATTCTCATGTCCAATGTATTGGGAAACCTAACGAGGCTTCTGTAAAGTTTCTGTTGGCTTTTTAATCATTTTGACACTTAAGCATACAGCATTAGTTAAACTGCAAAGCAATTTTAATATTTGGATAAACACATGAAACTATTTTTTGACTGTGTTTATGTTGACTTTATTGTGAAAGCAACAATATCTGTCTTGAATATTTCTAAATATGCACGTATCTCCACGCAAAGGCTCTAGCTTTATTTTAGCTGTACTGCTATGGCCTCTCCAGTTATGTTCACTGAAACCCAAATGTATTATTCTGTGCATTCACCCAATGTACACTAAAATCAAGAAATATTGTAACAATAATTTCCTTTCTTCAAAACCATACGACTCCTCGTGTCTGTCATTCCCCTACTCTCAGATTCCAGATTTTTGAAACTTAGTTGATTTATTTCTCATTCAGTGTTGCTGCTGTGATGTGCTATGTCTCTTTAGGCAATTTGAGCCCAAAATTTAAGAAATAATCATATTTAATTCCATATTATCCTTTAGTGATGTTTTCAATTAAACATCACAATGATAGGAGTAGTTATACTTCTTGCCACTAACCCAGTCCAGACCAAATAAAATTCAATCCATTTTTGCTTCTGGGTGCTTAACTTTTCTGGATTTAATTGGGCACAGTGCATGAAATTGATATATCCATCATTTTTCTTTCCTAAATCTCTTCAGATGAATGAGAATAATTGTAAATGTATTTAAGGTTTGGTCTTCCTGGTGAGTTTTAGATTTTTCCTTGGAGTTGGTTTGAGAGCACTGATGTCACGTACACATAGAAGCACACATGCTCATCAACACTTCCTGGCATGTGTGAGTAAAGGCTCAACCTACCTGTGCATGATAAAAATAAATACAAACTGATTAGAGTAAAGCTAACGTGAATGACCAGCAACATCTCACGAGCTCTCAGTCAGCGTTCTGATGTATTAAAAAGGACCTTGTTTTGCTTTGATCCTGGGTTCTTATCTCTGACTTTCATTACTATACGTAAACATCAGAATCAAGAGGAGATGCAAGACAAGAGGGAAGATCAGTGAGATTCCTTCTGGAATTCTCCTAATATCATGTATTGCACATCTCCATAATTATTTTTTTTTAAATTCCTCTACATCAGCTTAATCTACGTTTAAAAAAGGAGAACAAATGAAACCCACAAACATTGTAATAATATTGACCAGATAATCTATTTTTTAAATTGACCAGGATACTAGGAATCAAATAAACAAAACTTGCGGAGTATTTTACTCCACCGAAGAATTTATGTGGAGGCTCATTTTACAGACTACTTCTTGATGGTGCCTTCCCCAGCACTGCATTGGACAGGTAAATCTGATACTTGCCCTTCACGAAGCTGATGATCTTCCAGCAACATAATGTCTGTTTCTGGGTGTGCCTTGAGGAACAAAGTATCCTCCATTATGTAGTTGCTTGGGATGAACTGTGATGTAGCTCTTCGCATCTTTCTCCACATCTTCTCAACGAATACACAATTTTCAAAGAGGTGGGCGAGCATCTCACCCCACTGCAGCCGTCCTTGAGGAAATGGGCATTGGGGAAGATATTTCTCTGTACAAGAAGCCACTAGCCAAGCAAGATCTTGGTGCCTGTTGGTGAATTCCAGTGAAGAGGCTTTCTGCGAAATGACTTGGGCAGTTTACTCAGAGAATAAGCCTGCAGTACAGATAGAGTCCCTGTGTCACAGTATCTGCAGGATGTTGCATGCTGACCACTGACTGCTGGACTTGTGGTCAAAGGTGTTCACTTGGGAAAACACTTCCATATGGGACAAGTAATGCAGCAATGTCCAGTTGATTGAGACATTAGACAATAAGACACAATTTAAAAATTAGGAAATTTGACCCATCAAGTCTGCCCCACTATTCAATCATTGCTAGATTATTTTCTCTCTCAAATCCTTCCATCATTCTTCTCCCTGAAACTTTTAATCCCCTTACTAATAAAAAGCTATCAACCTCCACTTTAAATATACCCAATGACTTGTCCTTCATATCTATCAGTGCCATTGAATTCCACAGATTCACCACCCTCTGGTTAAAGGAATTCCTCCTCATCTCTGCTTTAAAGGGATGTCCTTCTATTCTGAGGCTGTGCCCTCTGGTTCAGGACTCCCCACTATTGGAAACATTCCTTCTACATCCCGACTATCTATCCTTTCAATATTCTGTAGATTGCAATGAAATCTCCGCTTATTCTTCTAAACTCCATTGAGTATAAGAGCAGAGCCATCATACGCCCCTCATACATTAACATTATGCATGCTCTCTAACGCCCTAGAATTCATGAAGCATATGAGAAAGGCGGATAACTGGTTAATGATGTTTGGCAGAATCCATAGGATCACTGATGTTGTGCAAAACACATTCTGTACTGAAAATGTGTCCTGCTCATTGACTAAAGTATGGATTAACCACAGGTAATGAAAACACAGCCTTTTATTTCACCTCCATTCACTTACATAAAGTTATTTAGCTTCATAAGTTGCATTGTGGGTTGATTTTCTGTGATATGCTGAAGTCTTTGATATTTCTGTCACTTTGATCTTGTTAAATTGATGCCAAGTTTTGCCAATTTCAAAAGCGAATGCCTTTTTTAAAGAAAACTGTAAATGCCAAACCAGACAGAGGGAAGATGGGCTAGAGAATTACTTTAAATTTACTTTGAACTTTGGAAATGAAATGCATTGACTTGATTAATGAGTTTCTCTGCAGACAAGGCATCTGAGTGAAGGTGAGGCAAGAGACTTGAGTCAAAGAATTTTGGTATTTCATGCAAGCTTTATTATCAGTTTAAAGAATTACCACATTAGACATTAAGGCATTGAACACATCAGCTGACTGATTACACCTGAAGGACATTCATGGAAATGTTGGTAAATAATAAAGATTTTAGCTGAATATATTAGTATTTAGTGTTATTTGCATAGAGCTAAGAATAATTATCTCAGAATCTAGTTGTATTTGTTGGCAGACAATTATAAACAGTTGGATCGGGGTTTATTTGGTTAGTACTAAATAGAATCCATGACTTATACTCTCATCCCATTCCAAGACATTGTTCTTACCCCACTATCACATTCAAGCAGTCCCACGGTTTGCCTCATTACACAGGAACTGGATCCCAAAACCTAATATGAGCACAAAGTGCACACATAGCTGATTTCAGAGCCCAGTTACTTCTATATTTTCTGAAATCTTGTTTGGGTTTTTGTTGTTTTCCAATGAGTCTTGAAACCTGTTTGGCTCAGTGTGTAATCTTATGCTATTGTTTACTGAGAGGGGAAGTGCTCTTAAAATCCTCGCCAATATTCTTTCTCTACCAATTTCATTTGGAAACAAATTTACTAATCCATTGCTTTTTTTCCCTTTTGTTTTCCTTGTTTCTGTTTTACATGAACAAGTGGGCATTTTGATTGTTGGTTGTGTGAAAGCTTGAATGTCTATATAATTAGGTACAGCAGTGATTTTAATTGTGGTATGTGAGGATTAGATAGAAAATGTCAACAAGAAAGCTTGATTATCAACCTGACTATGAGGTTAACATCTTCTATCACTGACTAGAAGTATTAAAATCAGAACCAACACAAACTTTGAATGAAATGCTTTCAGATTTTATTCGCTTGGATAGTGAAAACTTATACTATTTTCACCTTGGGGAAAATAAAAGGAATAAAAATTCAGTCCTGAAGCTGGTGTATTCATCCTTGAAGTGCAAAATCTAATGCTCCAGACAAACACAAATAAGCATTTAGATGGGGTTGTGTCTGGTGCCAATTTACCCAAACAATGAGCTGTTGTCATATTTTAAATGATGACATGTACAGAGCTTTTGCAGGAAATATTAAGAATTACATGCTCTGCAATGCAAGATAAAACTACTTAAACTGGATGGTAAATTCCACCTGAAAACGTAAATTTGAAAAGGCCTTTGTTACATCTCCATATATCAGCAGGTTTGTGATGCTGCTCTAGTATTCCTAGATCTGTTGGAATCCATCAGTTTCATTAAAGATCATTTTTAAATCATTCAGAATGCCCTGCCTGAAGAAACTATATTTCTGAACTGTCGATCAGCTTCATTTGGATTGTTGGAATTACCCTGTGATCGTAATGGATTCTTTTTCTTTATCTTTGGACTGAACTGATGGCAAATCAAGTAAACTGTGAGGTTAGTTGTAGCACAGTCCTTGGAGCTTAGCCCAAAAGTGCAAACTGACCGCAGCCCTATTTAACAGAAAGGTATTCCTTGAATATTCTTCCGGACACAGCGCATGTAAAATGGAAGTGCTGGAAATGGGTTGGCCACATTTGAAAGTCAATGGCTATTGTTTCGAGGGTGAGGCACACCTCAAGTTTTGGATCTGTTTTCCTGGTAGAAGCATTTATCTGATGTTATTATGTTGGCCTGACTCTTTTTTGCATTTTGTTTTGCAGCATTGTGAACTTTGCAAGCAGACTGTCAGCAATGAGAGCCCTGTGGTGTATTGTGAGCGTGCTGGATATGCCCGCCTTTGGCACCCAGCATGCTTTTTATGCACCTGGTGCAATGAACCCCTGGTGGATCTCATCTACTTCTGGAAGAGTGGCCGGTTGATGTGTGGGCGCCATTACTGTGAGAGTGAGAAACCTCGCTGCATTGCCTGCGATGAGGTGGGTTGTTGGGAGGATGGTGTTCAGTGCATTACCAATCTAAGCACACAGCATCATATATTCCCTTGCAACCGAAGACAAGGCATGATAATTCAACTGGGTATCTAGGTTACCCTTGCTGTGGTAAAGTCATCTTAGCAAAGTTAACGTTGTCTATCCTGGAAGTTCATGTAACAATCACATTTGTGCCAAACTCACTTTACTTCAATGACTTTATTTCAGCCACTTGCTCCAAAATCATAAAAAAGTTATAGAAACAACCAACCCTTCAGATAGTCAATCTGAACAACCAGGAGAAAAATATAGTAAAATACAGAGTTCTTCTCTGTTAGTTTTATGCCTGGATTTAAACACAATTGCTGGCTATAGTTCAGGAACAATATCCTATGTCTTATCTGAGTACATTCTGAATATGACATTCACAGTGGGGTGTTGTCAGATACACTGAGCCTTAAGTGGAAGCTGGTTCACATCCAATGTGATGAAAACATAAGGTTCAATGTGGAACAATAGTGGCAATGGCTGTGAAAATTAAAGTTGGCTTTCAGTTGTTATTGAAAGTTTGATGTGAAAAATCATCTCAATACCCCGTACATACATGCAGATGATCTGAAAATAATGCTTACTGTGTTTAGAAATGCAATGACATGACATTGAAGTTAACGGGAATGCCTTTGCAGTGCATTCAGTAATTTACAGAGAGTTGTAAAAGGAAAATTTAGAGGCATGTGCAAATTCATTTGTAGTCTTAGTTTTAAACTAATGACAACGGTTTTGTTCTTTTTTCCATTTTTTTCTTGTCAAGTATTTTGATCTGTCATTCACTCTTACAGCAAACACTGACAAAGAACTTCCTTTTGCTCTTCCACTTGATAATCCAGTCTGAGCCTCCACAACCAATAAAAACTTAAAGAAAATAATTTGGTTTTGATTTTATGATTCATATATGATGCTTTATATAAATTCAAAACCAAAGCATGCTTTCTGATTTTAAACTCTCCTTTGCCATTTATGGCAGTGACAGTCCAAGAGCACATGATAAGTCACTTTGCACACTGTATTGCACTGCCTCCATGGGATTCTTTTAAGCTCCAGAGACAATTATCATCAACAACCATTTGATATCTGACTACTGTTATAAAATTGAAGAAGTTTTAAAATCTGTCAGCTGCTGGTTACAATCAATTTAATAAAATAAAAACAAGTAAGTCTTGGATATGACAACATCTATTTGCTACAAATGAGATACTTTACCACATAAAATCACAACTCTTCCAAACTGTGCATTATACCCTACATAAGTGCCATAATCATTTCTATATCAATGTCTCACAGCATAGAAATGAGAAGCAGCGTTTCTCACTCAAGGCCCCAAATAGTCCTTCCAGCCAAGGCAATATTTCACCTGTGAATCTATTAGGGTCATCTTCTACATCATATCTGGTACTCCCAGTGTGGCAACCTCCACATTAGTGAGACCCAACATAGACAGGGACACCACAGCAACTCAATGCATAAAAGCAGGCAGACATGGTCAAGAGGCTCAGTTGCTGCTCCACCAAGCATCAGAATTGGGAAGAATTGTGATTTAAGTGGCTTTGACCATAGAATGGCTGTTGCTACAAAGCGGGGCTGTTTGAGTATCCCAGAAACTCTTGCTCTCCTGGGATATTCATGCACACCAGTCCCTAGAGTTTACAGAGAATGGTGCGAGAAACAAAAAACATCTAATGATCAGCAGCTCTGTGGTCGAAAATGCCTTGTTAATGAGAAAGGTCGGGGGAGAATAGCTAAATTGGAAGGCGACAGTAACTCAAATAACCAGATGTTATAACCATGGTGTGCAGAAGAGCATCTTTGAATCTACATGTCAAACCTTGAAGTAGATGGGCTACAGCAGCAGAATACCACAAACATGTGCTCATTGGCCATTTTATTAGGTGCAGGAGGTACCTAATAAAGTGGGCACAAAGTGCAAATTTCATAGTTTACGTTGTGTTAATTTCTTTTATAAGTGTTTTCTGTAAACTAGTTAGCAATAAAGCTTAAGATGTGCTGCTGCAAAAACATATCATGGGTTAACTGGTGGCTGAAAAATGCCCCATGTATGGGTTAATGGCAGGAGAATAGGTGGGCAGGAGAGGGATTGATTGGAGAAAATAGCGAGGAATGAGATTACTGCCATTGCTCTGAGAGCTGCTATAAACTGTAGATCAAGTAGCCTCAATCGAGGTTATTGGAGAGAATGATAAATATTATAGCGGTTTTCAATCAGCAATTATAAAATCAAGCTTTTTAGTTGGTGGAGAAGATCAGTGGTGTTTACAACTGAAGGAAGAAGTACTTATAGCTTTCACATTTCCAGCCCCAAGAAAGCCATATTGGAATTTCAGTGCTGGAGTACAGTTAATCGGGGTGGAAGTTTAGCATATGAAGATAGGAAGTTAAGGGACAAGGTGTAGCTATGAATGACAAAACAAAGATGTGACGCAGATTAAAGACGTTTGACAATTCAGTGAGCTGGGCCTGTGTGAATAAAAGTGGGAGGAGTTTTTAGTTTGAAAGTTTTCTTTTAAAGGGGGGCTATTCAGTCCCTCTGCCTACTGTCTAGTTCAATAAGATCTCTTTCATATCTCAAAGCAGTGTTGAGCTGTTCTTTCGTCACCAAAAATAAATCCTTGATAGATGGCCAATGTAGATTAATTGGCTACTCTAATCACACCTTAGTGTCAAAGGGGAGTTCTTGGACATGTGGGAAAAGACCACACACTTGCAGAGCAATAGGGAAACAAAGAGGAGGAAATAGGTTCAATAAGAATGCCCTGTTGGGAGCTGGCTACAGAAAAGATGAGCTAAATATTCACCTTCTTCAGAGTAAATAAGTTGCCTATCCCAGCTTCACGTAATGCAGAACTTCACCATAATTCTGTAGTATGTGTGTTATTGCTGTAAGTACTGGATTGAAATGGCCACCAAGGTTTTGTTGTCAAGGAGTGGCAGCAAAGGTGAAAGAGATAGCAATCACCGTGTAGTAATAATATCTTGTGTTTCATTGTGATCTCTTTTTGGTTGCAGCTAATTTTCTCAGAAGACTTCGTAGAATGCAAGGGACTGACGTGGCACAAGAAGCACTTCTGCTGCTTGGAGTGTGATCAGCCACTGCTTGGAAAGTCCTATGAACTGGAGCAGACCAAGCTGTTCTGTACAGCCTGTAACAAAAGAAACAAGCACATGTGAAGGACTTCCACTGGAATGACGATCATGCTCTAATTTACATTCACCGTCTGTATAAACTAACCAAAGAAACTTTGGTCAGCTAAATAATAGAATATGGATCTAGCAAACTCTAGTAGAAGCTCTGGAGAGTGAAGTATTTACACAAAGTGGACACTCTTTTAAAATTGTCTAAGATTCATTACAAAGGTGGTAATGATGTCTTTGTTACACACACAAAATGCTGGAGGAACTCAGCAGGCCAGGCAGCATCTAGGAAAAGAGTACAGTTGATATTTTGGGCTGAAAACCTTAGTCAGTCCTGCCGAATTGTTTTGGCCTGAAGTGTCAACTGCACTCTTTTCCTAGATGCTGCCTGGCCTGCTGAGCTCTTCCAGCATTTTGTGTGTGGTGCTTGGATTTCCAGCACCTGCAGATTTTTTCTTGTTTGATGTCTTTGTTATTGGTTTATTAATTTTGCAAGACCCCTCTGAGAGAAAACTGTGGTTTGGTATCATGCGCTTAATTCAGTGAAATGTATACCATCTTCAATCTGAGTCCAAATTTACCTGAGGAATGGAAGACTTTTAAAAAATTATTTATTTTTGCACCATATATATAATTGAAAAGCTGCACTTCAACCCTTGCTATGTTTCTGTATTGAATGTAGAATTCTGTAAGATCATGAGAACATGACTGGTGGGTGAGTTAATCTGGTCTACAGGTATGGCATCTTTGTGGGAGTTCATTTCAGCTGAAGTTAAATTCCTGTCAGAATTTAATCGCTGGACCTATGAATTAACATAATGGTTAAGTCCATTTAGATGATAAACAGTAAAACATTTGAACTTAGGAGCAAATCAATATCCAGTAAATTACTTTTTAAATAACTCACCAGAAAATGAGAGAATTTCCAAGGAGGTGCCTTCTTGAAACAAACTGGCAAAAAGAGCGCAGAGAATATACAGTATAAACCACCGGAAGCCTATCACTCTCTGGATTTAATAACCTGATCTGATCATGACAGTAAATGTGCTGCACCTCGCCTTGGGGCTACTGAGGGAGAGTATATCTGGGATTCGCCTGCTAAATCGCTTTACAGTGACCATATCCTTAAAGAACCTTTTTCACGATGAAAGTCGAATCAGACTGAATTATAATGTACACTAGAGTTAGCTAATTTATGCTGCTCCCAGTGATGTAGAGCTACACGGGTGCAGCCCAGGAATAAGCCCTAAAACACTTGGAACATACCACATAAGAGAGAAACAGAGATAGTAAATGGCTACAAGAAATACTGGCGTTCAACACCGGTTTTAAGTTACACCCTTGAGGGTGGTTAAGTCAAGATTTAGATTTGATCATATTGGAGTACAGGAAATCAGAACAGCAGATACTGGGGATGGAAGTAATTTCATTGTCATTTCTTTAGGAAGGGTTTGCAGGGTCAAAGCTTGTCACCTTTACTGTAACAATGCTCTGATTTAAGATAGTACTTTAGAAATGCCTATTCAATATCCTCAAACCTATGTTTTTCTTGTATCAGATGATCATGTTACAGTCTGCAATTCAATAGCTACCTAATGGTTAGAAATGTTTTATGTTGTTTAAACCTTCTTCCCTTGAATATTCAGAGGAAATCAGCAAGGGAATGAATATCTTATTTTCTAACCCTATCAATTAATTTAGAATAATCTACAGTAGGCTCCATGCTGAAAAGAGAGAAGGTAGCAAGTTGAGCTTGTGCTTTAAACAATTAGTTATGGTAGAGTATCTTGTTGCTTGACAGAAGACTAACATTCATTTAAAATCTTAAAAGAATTGAATGTTAATTGTATCTAATTATGTATAATTCTATAATTGTTGAATAATTCCGTAAGTGTTTAATTCTATAAAGT
Source organism: Hypanus sabinus (assembly GCF_030144855.1). Taxonomy (NCBI): domain Eukaryota; kingdom Metazoa; phylum Chordata; class Chondrichthyes; order Myliobatiformes; family Dasyatidae; genus Hypanus; species Hypanus sabinus. Next base: position 46,518,985 of record NC_082724.1, on the reverse strand, counting down.
AGCTGTTACAAATTCACAGGGCTGGCAATGAGATTCACCAGCAGAGAGTGGTTGCTGGGCTGTTGGACTGTGAGGGCTAATCAGTTAGAGGGAGGGTGCAGGGGACATTTGGAATACAAATGTGCACAGACTTGGGGAGTGAGAGCTGGGAAGTATGTGGAAATGGATCATATAGCAAAAATGTTCTCTTCCCTTAAAAATACCTTCAAGTCCTAGGACTCATTTGGGGTTAGTTTGATCTATCTGCTCAACTGGAGAGATCCATAGCATGAGATATTGTCTCTAATATAAAATGCAAGACTGGCTGGTAATCCAATTTACCTGTTCCCCAGTAGGCGGGTTAGGTTAAAATTAACAGCATAAATTTTGATTTCATTGCTTGCTCTTGAGCAGCTCCACAGTGCAAACTGTTAACATTGAAGTGGAAGGTGGAAGGGGAGGACACATAAGAATGCCTGCTTCTGCTTGGTTTAGGTGGGTTTGCAGGAAGAAGGACAACAGAGATACAGGGCCTTCAAACACCAAGTAAATGTAATCGATCCAGTTTGCGTTCAGCATTCCCACCACAAAAAACATGCTTGTACATGCCCTCATCCATTTTTTGCATTTCGCCACAGGTGAAAGCACAAAAGGAATATGTTAAATGAGCATTTTTGAGATGGGGGAGGTTCGATTTGTGAAAATTATATAGTTAGCATAAGTTAAAGACAACGTGTGACATTTTTGGTGAACAGTGAATGACATGTCTAAGTATAGATTTCTGCAGTTACTTAACCCTTACGAGAACATCAATAAAAACTGAGAGCAAGACAAATTTATGTTTCATTGTTTAACTGTGCACCATCTGTTTCGTACATCTTCAGAATCATTTACGTGGTTATGAGAGCTGTTTTAAGGGTTCACATGAACATTCAAAATGTACGATGCTAGGCTCTGTATTAATATTCATCAGACACAGCACTCATGTTAATTCAGGTTACATTATAAATTTCAAAACATATGCACCAGTGGTTCCCAAACTTTTTTGTGTTACTGGCCCCTTGGCTCCCAAACCATATCCCCAGCAAACCCTCTCACTTTCTGGCCATTTTATAAAAACTATTGATAATTTGATTTATGACGTACATTGAAAGAAAATGGAAACTGCAAATTCAAAGCCGTGACAAATAATTACAAAAATATTCAAGTATATTTTAAGCTACTGATTGATTTATTTATTTATTTATTTACAGTAAAAACAACTTTCATTAACAGTTTGTAGTCCAACGATTCACTCCTTAATTGCTTTTCAATGAGAAGGATGGGCATGGTGCTGTGATATCAGCTTCTTAACATCATGCAGAATGTCACTCGAAGGAGTCACTCAGAGTCTCAGATCCCCAGAAGGGTGAGAGGCAGCAGAAAAGAAACTATAGACCTGTTAGCTTGACATCAGTGGTTGGGAATTTGTTGGAATTAATCATTAAGAATGAGATTATGGAGTACCTGGAAGCACATGACCAGATAGGCCAAAGCCAACATCGTTTCCTAAAAGGAAAATCTGCCTGACAAACCTACTGTAATCCTTTGAGGAAATTACAAGCAGGATAGAGAAAGGAGATGCAGTAGACTTGGTGTACTTGGGTTTTCAGAAGGCCTTTGAGAAAATTCTGCACAAGAGGCTGCTTTGCAAGGTAAGAGCCCATGGAATTACAGGGAAATTACTAGCATGGGTGGAGCATTGGCTGATTGGCAAAAACAGAGAGTGGGAATAAAGGGATCCTATTCTGGCTGGCTGCCAGTTACCAGTGGAGTTCCACAAGGGTCGGAGTTGGGACTGCTGCTTTTTACTTTGCACTATGGTATTATTGGGTTAGTGGCTAAATTTGCCAATGATACAAAGATAGGTGGAGGAGTGTGTAGTGTTGAGGAAACAGAGAACCTGCAGAGAGACTTAGACAGTTCAGTGGAATGGGCAAAGAAATAGCAAGTGAAATACAATGTTGGAAATTGTATGGTCATGCACTTCAGTAGAAGAAATAAATGGGCAGACTATTACTTAGATGGAGAGACAATTCAAAATGCAGAGATACAAAGAGAGTTGGGAGTCCTTGTGCAGGATACCCTAAAGGTTAACCTCCAGGGTGAGTCAGTTGTGAAGAAGGCGAATGCAATGTTGGCATTCATTTAGAGGTGTAGAATATAACAGCAGGGATGTGATGTTGAGGCTCTATAAGGCACTTGTGAGACAACACTTGGAGTGTTGTGTGCAGTTTTGGGCTCTTTATTTTAGAAAGGATATACTGACTTCTGTCTGCAAGTTTTTCCTCCATTCTTCCTGTTAATTCTCCATTGCAAGTGTTCAGGAATGTGGAATCTGGAATTTGGATTGAGAAAAGATCCTGATATTTCTCTGACATGTCTATATATGCAGCCCATCCAGGTGAGCACAGTACACATGGACCTGAAAATAATCATCTGGTATTCTTTCTTTCTCTTCCAACTTAGAGAATCTCAGAAATTGGAAAAGCTCATTACAGCCAAACAAGAAATAGGAGCAGGAGTTGGCCATCTGGCCCATTGAGCCTGCTCCGCCATTCAGTCAGATCATGGCTGACCTGGTCATGGACTCATCTCCACCATCCTGCCTTTTCCCCATAACCTACTATCCAAAAATCTATCCAAACTTGTCTTAGCTATTGTTACTGAGGTAGCTTCCACTGCTTCATTGGGCAGAGAATTCCACAGATTCACCATTCTCTGGGAAAAGCAGTTCCTCCTCATCTCCATCCTGTCTACTCCCACGAATCTTGAGGCTATGTCCCCTAGTTCTAGCTTCACCTACCAGTAGAAACAACTTTCTTGCCTCTATCTTATCTATCCCTTTCATAATTTTATATGTTTCTATAAGATCTCCTCTCATTCTTCTGAATTCCAGGCGACTCAATCTCTCCTCATGGTCTAGCCCCTTCATCTCTGGAATCAACCCAGTGAACTTCCTCTGCACTGCTTCCAAAGACAGTATTCTGAAGTAAGGAGACACACAGTATACTGTGCAGTATACAGCACAGGAATACTGCACACAGTATTCCAGGTGAGGCCTCGTCAGTACCCTGTACAGTTGCAGCATAACCTTCCTGATCTTAAGCTCAATCCCTCTTGCAATGAAGGATAACATTCCATTTGAATTCTGGATAGCCTGTTGCGCCTGCAAACCAACCTTTTGCAATTCATGCACAAGCACTCCCAAGTCTCTCTGCACAGCAGCTTGCTGTAGTTTTTTTACGTTTTAAGTAATGATCCACTGTTTCATTTTTCCTTCCAAAGTGGATGAACTCGCATTTACCAACATTGTACTCCATCTGCCAGACACTTGCTCATTCACTTAACCTATCTATATCTCTCTGCAGATTCTCCATATCTTCTGCACAATTCGTTTTTCTACTGAATTTAGTATCATCAGCAAACTTGGATGCACTATACTTGTTCCCCTCTTCCAGATCGTTAATGTGTTTAGTGAACAGATGTGGACCCAGCATCGACACCTGTGGCACACCGCTCACCGCTGATCACCAATTTGAATATCACCCATGTATCCCAACTCTTGCTTTCTATTAGTTAGTTAAACCTCCAGCTATGCTAATACATCACCCCCAACTCTATGCATCTTTATCTTATGGATAAGTCATTTTACACAGCACCTTGTCAAACACCTTCTGGAAATCCATGTAAATAATGTTCAAGTGTTCCCCCCTTAAATAGGACAGAAATATGGAGAAAACTTATTTGAGTTTGATAAGATTCACATAATTTCCCTGCAAATGAAAATTAATTGAATTAAACTTTGTAGGTAATTCTGACAAATAAGCAAAGTCGTGCCTAATGTTCTTGAGTCAATTACTGAGAATGAAGCATTCAAGTCTTCAAAGAAGTTTATCACACTTTCAAAATGTGCATATAAGCATAGTTTCCTTTTGAGAGCCATCTGACTTCTATGTGCAACAGCAAGCATTCAGACTGTTCATTATTCTCAATACAAAGCTCTTGAAATAATTGAAAATTAAGAGCATGTGACTTAATTTTATTTATCGCTGTGAGAACGGTACTTAATGAATTCTGCAGCCAATCACTAATGTTTTTTGTGACAAGATGTTGTCTGTGAATTACCCAGTGAATGGTACATATTTTAGGTACAGCTTTCTTCAAGAAAGTCATAACCCCATAGTGATGTCCTGTTATTGATGGTGCTCCATCTGTTGCACAAACAAGAATGTTGGTGAGCATAATGTCCTTCTCCTTGAATATTTTTCTCAACATCCCAGCATTTTGAGTCCCCCTTCATATCTTTTTCTAGCATTCTTGCAAGCATCAACTCATGAAGCAAACATAACGAAGAAGTAAAGATTTTTTGCAGGATCACATCATAAGTACTGACTAAACACAAAATTAGGGTGCTTGGATCCCTAGACACTGGGCCGAGAGGAGTTAAACAGTCACATCCATCATCTCCCACTGTTGCTTAGAAAGGTGCTGTGAAGAAGCCACAGGCTTCTAGTAGAGGTGGAATCTGAGTGTCCTGGAGAGATCAACCATTTTGGAAATCTGAAAGGAGAGGTGAGGGGAAGATGTGGGATCACATTGGAAGTGTCAGAAATTGCCAAAAGTGTGTGTGGAGGGTAGTGAAGTGAAACATGAAGACAAGTAGAATCCTTGTTCAGGTGGGATGAGTCGGTTAAGAACAGAAAAGCAGAAATGGATTGGAAAGATTGAGACTTATTCAACTATGGTGGAAAGGGACCCATGTTTGAGGATAGAAGAAATCAGATTAAAACCATAACGTGGAGTCCTGTGTGGGCTTAACTTTTGGTTGAGAGTATGAAAGATAAACATATCTATGCAATATAATGTACTTATAAGTGTTAGCGTACATGATCAATTTATTTTCCAGGGAGATATGACAGCATAATGGTTACCAGAACTCTACTACAGCACCAATAACCGAAGATCAGTTCCACTGCTGTCTGTAAGGAGTCTGTACGTTCTCCCCATGACTGCATGGCTTTCCTCCTGGTGCTCCAGCTTCCTCCCATGTTCCGAAGATGTACAGGGTAGTGAGCTAATTAATCACACGTTCATTGGGCCAGGTAGGCTGTTACATGTAAATCTAAATTTACTTAGCCTTCAGTTAAAAGCTTAAATATTAAATTGTTTTTTCCCCATGTTCATCTCAATACAGTAAACACTTTTTGGGGGGAAAGCAGTGACATGATTACACCAGCCTCACATGGTCATCATAATTGATTGGAATTGGTTAATTATTGTAACGGTGCACCAAGATACAATGAAAGGCTTGCCTTGCATATTATTCATACAGATCAAATCATTACAGTGCATTGAGATAAAACAAGATGAAACAGACACAGAACACAGAATAAAGTGTAACAGTTACAGAGAAAGTGCAGTGCAGGTAACCAATATGGTGCAGGATCATTACAAGGTAGATTGTGAGGTCACAAGCCCATTTTATTGTACTATAGAGAAACATTTAGTAGCCTTATAAAAGTAAGGTAGAATATAACCTAGATCCTGATGATATGTACTTTCAGGCTTTTTTATTTTTTGCCTGTTTCAAGAGGGTAGAGGAGAATATGTCCATGGTGGGTCAGGTCTTTGATAATGATGGCTACTTCGGTGAGGCAGCAAGAAGTATAGACAGAGTCCATAGAGATGAGGCTGGTTTCCACGATGTGCTGAACTACATCCACAGCTCTCTGCAGTGTCTTGCAGTCATGTGCAGAACAGTTGCCATACTAAGTCATTACACATCCTCTGCAGATGCTTCTTCTGCTGCATCAATAAAAGGTGATAAGGATCGATGTGGATATACCATATTTCTTAAGCCTACTGAGAAGGTAGAGACATTGATGAGCTTTCTTGGCTGTGGCATCAATGTACTTGGACCAGGACAGACTATTGGTGATGCTCACACCTAGAAATTTGAAGCTCTCAACCCTCTCAACCTTAACGTCATTGATGTAGTTAGGGGCATGTCACTACTTGCCTTTCTGAAAGCAATGGCCAGCTCTTTTCTTTTGCTGACATTGAGGGAACAGTTGTTGTCATGACATCATGTTACCAGGTTTTCTATCTCTTTCCTGTACTCCTTGTTATTTGAGATATATAAACTGGTATCATTTGCCAACTTGTTGATGGAGCTAGAAGAGAAACTGCCACACGCGAGTCTACAGTGACTGGAGTAAGGGATTGAAGATGCAACCTTGTGGAGCACCAGTGTTTAGAACAGAGATATTGCTGCCTGTCCACTGAGGACTTGTTTCAGCCGTAAGAAACTTGTAATTGCAGTATGTTGGGGTTGTCTGGGGTTGCTTCTCAATGCACTTCTTGATAGTAGGTATCAGAGCCACTGGGCAGTAGTCGTAAGGTGTATTATATGTTTTTCTTAGGAACTGGGATGATAATGGTCTTCTTAAAGGGGTGAGTGTCACAAACTGAAGAGGGGGATAAAAGTGTCTGGCAAGTGCCCCTGCCAGCTGATTTGCACAGGATGAAAGGACACTGTGGACACTAGATTGTAGGGCTTCTGATAACCATTTAATTCCACCATCAGGAAGAAGTACAGAGACATCAGGACTCACACCGCCAGGTTCAGGAACAGTTATTATCCCTCAAACATCAGGCTCTTGAACCAAAGGGATTAACTTCACTCCAGCTTCACTTGCCCTGTCATTGAAATGTTCATCTCATATTCTCAATATTTATTGTTTATTTATTTACTTTTATTATATCTTTCTCTTTGTATTTGCAAATTTGTTGCCTTTCTTCACGTTGGTTCAACTCACACGTCGGTGTGGTCTTTCATTGATTCTATTACAGTAATTATTCTATTGTGGATTGCGTACACCTGCCAGAAAATGAATCTCAGGATTGTATATGGTGACATATGCAGTATGTACTTTGATAATAAACTAATTTTGAACTTTGAACTTCGATATTGAAATTCCTTGCTTTGGCAAGTGACACTATAGTCCTAAAATTTGTAGTCCTTATACTGTGGAAGTTGAGCCTATCTAATCTGTTGGACATCCTAAATGTAGAGATATTTATAAATTCGAGTCCAGTTGTCAGGAAAATGGCAATGCAATATTTAACAAGCCAAACCAGACATTGCATAATTAACCCAGTGGATGGTGAATTTTGTTCCATCTGGACTCAATTTGTAACCAGAGAAGGGTCGTTTCAACTTGAATTCCCAGTGGTTAATTAAAATTGAACATGCATTTTGTTTTTTTTTATTCTGAGCGGTTTTCTAGCGAGGCAGAGTCATGCCATAGTCCTGAAAGGAATATACATTTCTTTCCTAATTACAATAGTGGCAAGTGATTTGCATCAAGGAATTTTGGTCCTAATTTCACCCTTCTCCAAATCTTGCCCATAGAATGTGTAAATGATGTGTTCTTTCCCACAGCAACTTGATGGTTAATTCCATGGTTTGTCCATTACAGGTACCACAAATAGGGATAATTTTCTTTAATATCTACATTTGTCTCCAACACTTCATAAAATTCCATGGATACATTCTTCCTAGCTGATTTGCTGTTGCACAGGCAGTTATTGCAATTATTTCTTGCTACCCAGTATCTATGTCCTTGCGTCCTGGATAACAAGGAGGACTAACCCCTTCCTAACTCCAGTATGTTGTGAGAATGTGCTGTGCCCCAGCAAGCTCATTAAAAACTCAGGGCTATTCTGATGTGTACAGACAGTACAAATGTTTTCTGGCTAAGGGCTTTAGGCATCCCAACCAAATCTGAATGATGCGTCAGATCTATGTGACCATATGTTTATAAGTATATGAATGCGTGAATTATTGAGTGCATAAGTACAAGTCCACGAGATTATGTAGCTACAGTATATGAACATGTGTATATTGTTATGACAATGGAAATAATAGCACAACACAGTACCCGCCCTTAGACCAACATCTCTGTATGATTTCATATGGTTTTGAATGTAGTTATGTGATTGTGTGTCAGATGAATTGTGCACTTGCATCTGAGCATGGGTATTCATATGTGTATGAATATGAGTTGATTATCAATCTCATATGCCGTATATAATCGCTCGTGATTTGATAGAGTTGTATAAGATAAGGAGAGGCATAGATAAATTGGACAACGAGAGACTTTTTTCCCAGGGCAGAAATGGCTAACATGAGGGGACATAATTTTAAGGTGATTGTAGGAAACTATAGGGTGAATGTCAGATGTTTTTACATAGAGAGCAGTGGGTGTGTGGAACGGCCCTGCCAGTGTTGCCGGTAGAGGAAGGTACATTAGGTGCATTTAAGAAACTCTGAGATAGACAAATGGATGAAAGAAAAATGGGAAGGGTTAGAATGATCTTAGTGTAGATTATAAGGTCGGACAACATTGTGGGCCAAAGGGCCCACGCTGTGGTGTAATTCTCTATGTGTTATGTTTAATATGCACAGCGCAGGTGAATCTGGCTGAGTTAGGTTGTGTGAAGGAACTGCATTCATGTGTTGGCATGGCTCCAGGAGGCTGAATGAGACAATTATGTTTTTAGACACAGGAATCCAGGCAGATAACTCAGGAGGTGCTGTGCTCGGCAGGGAAAACGATCAGTTATATTCCCTTGAAAACATTTTACTGTCAGTGCTCAACTGAAGCATAATCACAAAAGATAATTAAGGTGCGTTCTCCCAGAGGATTACCCCATAAAAGCAGTATATAACTGAACAGAGTGGAAAATAAAGCTGATGGGCCGGCCGACCTCCATCAAGAAGGCAATCAAAAATGTTCAATGGACCTTATGTCACAAGATTCAAGGTATTATCATAGCCAGAGAATTTGCAGCAAGGTGCTGGCAGGTAATAGAATGGAACATGGTTTAGTTGTCTTTGGTTGAATGCCCTGATGTTGTCAGGATTTAGTTCAGTAATTATTGCTTAAGTGTTTCTCAACAAATGGAGGGGGCCAAGCATGAAGCAGATTGCAGTTCATAAATTAAAAGGGGGATTGTATTATTCATGTGTGGAATTGCAAAAACATACAAAAATAGCATGTTGAATATTTGACCTCAGTCTCAACATAAGATTCACCTGACTGGCCATCCTCACACTTCACCTATATCATTATTATCCTCCTTACTGGGAATCACCATTTCACAAGTACCATACTTGGTTCTCAGAGCAGGCTGTATTGTTAACAATGCTTCGGTTTCATCTTGACTAAAGAACCTTCTTGAACATTCTTACATGACGTAGTTGAAATGGTTCATTGGACTCACATGTCACAAAAAGCAAGCCATTTTTTGCAAGGAAGTTATATCTGAAATAGTACTTGCACCTTTATGCAAAGGATTAATTCCATAAAATCAAATACTCAAAAAATTACAGTTATAGAATATTTAAAAAAATATTGCTGCTTTATGAAGAAACTCTATAGATTCTGCTTCCAGTTTAACCTGGTGTCTAAGAGTCCTGATCAGCACAATAAAGAAAGCCACATATCCATCAGCTGTATCAGAATGTTCTTACAGATCTCATTAAAAATTTGTATTTGTATTTTAAGAACATTCCTGTTTTGTTTTCAGACGCTGGGTTACTGAAAGACTGTGTTATTCATTTTTAAAGCAGGTTGATACCAATGTCTGTTTGCCACATCACTGCAGGATTGAAGAACCAATTGCCAGGAATAAAATTACTAGAATTTCCCTTTGTAAGCAACATTGAAAAATATTGACTTGGGGAGAAAATACTTGTGGTCTGCCGGCAGACAAATGCTGTTTCTTGTGAGGGTGTACATGTTTATTTATCCACGTGCACAGAAATGTGTCAAAGAATGAAAGACCATTCTTGTTGAAGCAGCTGTGTGTTATGATTTCAGGGGAGCGTGTGGCTGTTGAAGATGGGGGTGCTGAAATAGATTCAGGAAACACAAGACCTATGTGTGATAAGACTAAGGAGGTAGCAATTGTCAATATCTACCCATAGTAATAGTATCCCCTCCTGCCAACCCTCTCTCTCTCTCTCTCTCTCACACACACACACACACACACACACACACACACACACACAAAACGAGGTAACGAGCCACCACTGGCAATAAGGCAGACTCAGGTTACTGAATGGATTGATTGTACCTGTGCCAACTTCATGCTGAGTGCTTCCTTCATAGCCTCAAAAAAAATTATTAATAGCCTCATTAACTGTGCGACTTGAAAACTACTTAAAAATAAGTAGGATGTGGTCTTAACTTGGGCTGTGGTTCATGAATTACTAATAAATTTCTTGTCTTGCATTAAAGAAAAATTCAAACCTTGGATCTTATTACCTGTGTGATATAATATGGGAGCAATAAAATTTGGAAGAATGAATTCTTGGTTAGTGAGCAAATTGCTTGGGGGCTTTATAAGAATGTCCTTATTTTATTTATTTAACCCTTTCCTCCTCCTTTCTTTCCAAAAGAGAATATTCTGGAACAGTTTCATAGTTTAATTTACACAAAGGCCAAGTGTTTTGCCCTGTCATTCAGAAACCTCTTTAAGAACCAGCTTTCACTAGAAACCTAATTTGCTTATAATTAAACTGTGTTTAAAGTGACTGATTGAGTCTTCAGTTAACCTGATTTCCGATGGGCTAAGTGCTGTAGCAGACATGGCTTGTGTTCCATAGTGACAGGGCACTGCAAGTTTCAAGCAAGGACCATCACAGACTGAGGATCAAAGTCCCATTAAGGTTAGGAATATAAAAGTAAGGATGCTTTGCCGAATTGCATAAGATATTTCCGAGAGCACTGTAGACTAAAATAAGAAGATACATTGAAGTGAAGTGGGCAAAGTCCTGTGCACGGCTTAATAATGCCCACAGCAGCCCATTATGTTAAATGCCCTATACTTGTGCTAAGCGTTGTACATTATCTCACTGTAAGCTGGCAGCATGTCAAATAACCTACTTTTCTTCACCATATTCATTCCTTGCTTACCTCTTGTTGTGGTCTTTTTTCCCATTTCCTGCCTCATTGTCCATATATGTTCTATGTTTCTGTCTGCCAACACATATGCTAATAATCCATTTCATGATCACCTTTCAATATATCAGCTGTGGCTTTGTGGTAGCTCGATTATCTTTGAATCATTGGTCATGGAGTAATGTTGCAATCCAGTGAATAAAGTACACAAGAACAAAAGAAAGAAGAGGCAGGACGAAGTCACCAGGCCCTCATGTTTGTCCCGATCTACACTGGTTGCAACTCCTCTTCTGTGCAGACCCCCAGAGCTTGTAGTTTCTAGATATTTGAAATATCCATCTATTGCCACCTTAAATATTTCCAATTATCTTCCCGCTGGAGCAAAGAATTCCAGAGTTTCACCAGCCTCTAAGAAGAAATTTCTATTCACCTGTTTTAAATGCGTGGCCGCTTATCTTGTAACTATGATCCTTTGTTCATGGCTCTCCCAAAATCTATGTGATTATGTGTACAGAATAATTTGACTTCATAGATTGCTGGAGGACCCTTATCAGTGAAGAATAACTTTCATGAGGTAATGCTAGCATCACACTTACACATACTCAATAAGCTTATTCCCATTTTTATGTATGTTAATTTGCTGTTGCTCACACTTTAAGGTCACTGTGTAATTTTTCTCCTAATTCAAGGCCTAGGCACTGAGTAGCTATTGAATTTTTAGGACATCTGGGCTTTTTAAGGCATTGCACAGACTGCAATTGGAGTGTTGTGAGCAACTTTAGGCTGCTTATGTAAGAAAGGATGTGCTGGCAATGGAGAGGGTCCAAAGGAGGTTCACGAGAATGATCCCAGGATTGAAAAGGTTAACCCATGAGGAGCTCTTGATGGTACTGAGCATTTACCCAGAGATTATATGATTGAGGGGGATCTCATTGAAAACTATCAAATATTGAAAGGCCTAGATAGAAACATAGAAAACATACACCACAATACAGGCCCTTTGGCCCACAAAGCTGTGCTGAACATGTCTCTAGCTTAGAATTACCTAGGATTTACCCATAGCCCTCTATTTTTCTAAGCTCCATGTACCTATCCAGGAGTCTCTTAAGAGACCTATCATATCCGCCTCCACCACCATTGCTGGCAGCCCATTCCACACACTCACCACTCTCTGCATAAAAAACTTACCCCTGATATCTCCTCTGTACCTACTTCCAAGCACCTTAAAACTATGCCCTCTCATGCTAGCCATTTCAGCTCTTGGAAAAGCCTCTGACTATCCAGCTCTTGGAAAATGCCTCTCGTTAGCTTGTACACCTCTATCAGGTCATCTCTCATCCTCCATCGTTGCAAGGAGAAAAGGCCGAGTTCAGTCAATCTATTCTCATAAGGCATGCTCCTCAATGCAGGCAACATCCTTGTAAATCTCCCTTGCAGCCTTTCTATGGTTTCCACATCCTTCCTATAGTGAGGCGACCAGAACTGAGCACAGTACTCCAAGTGGGGTCTGACCAAGGTCCTATATAGCTGCAACATTATCTCTTGGCTCTTAAACTCTGTCCCATGATTGATGAAGGCCAATGCACTGTATGTCTTCTTAACAACAGAGTCAACCAGCATGGCAGCTTTGAGTGTCCTATGGACTCAGACCCCAAGATCCCTCTGACCCTCCACACTGCCAAGAGTCTTACAATTAATGCTGTATTCTGCCATCATATATGACCTACCAGAATGAACCACCTCACACTTATCTGGGTTAAATTCCATCTGCCACTTCTCAGCCAAGTTTTGCATCCTATCAATGTGCCGTTGTAACCTCTAACAGCCCTCCATACTATCCATAACTCCCCCAACCTTTGTGTCATCAGCAAATTTACTAACCAATCCCTCCACTTCCTCATCCTGGTCATCTATAAAAATCACAAAGAGTAGGGGTCCTAGAACAGATCCCTGAGGCACACCACTGATCACCGACCTCCATGCAGAATATGACCCCTCTACAACCACTCTTTGCCTTCTGTGGGTAAACCAGTTCTGGACCCACAAAGCAATGTCCCCTTGGATCCCATGCCTCCTTACTTTCTCAATAAGCCTTGCATGGGGTATCTTATCAAATGCCTTGCTGAAATCCATATACACTACATCTACAGCTCTACTTTCATCAATGTGCTTAGTCACATCCTCAAAAATTTCTATCAGGCTCATAAGGCATGACCTGCCTTTGACAAAGCCATGCTGACTATTCCTAATCATATTATGCCTCTCCAATTGTTCATAAATCCTGCCTTTCAGGATCTTCTCCATCAATGTACCAACCACTAAAGTAAGACTCACTGGCCTATAATTTCCTGGGCTATCCCTACTCCCTTTCTTGAGTAAGCGAACAACATCCGCAACCCTCCAGTCCTCCAGAACCTCTTCTGTCCTCATTGATGATGCAAAGATCATTGCCAGAGGCTCAGCAATCTCCTCCCTTGCTTCCCACAGTAGCCTGGAGTATATCCCATCCGGTCCTGATGACTTATCCAACGATGCTTTCCAAAAGCTCCAGCACATCCCCTTTCTTAATATTTACATTCTCAAGTCCACTGCAAGTCATCCGTACAATCGTCAATATCCTTTTCCGTAGTGAATACTGAAGCAAAGTATTCATTAAGTACCTCCGCTATTTCCTCCGGTTCCATGCACACTTTTCCATTGTCACACTTGATTGGTCCTATTCTCTCACGTCTTATCCTCTTGATTTTCACATACTTGTTTTCCTTAATCCTGTCCGCCAAGGCCTTCTCGTGGCCCCTGCTGGCTCTCCTAACTTCATTCTTAAGCTCCTTCCTGCTAGCCTTATATTCTTCTGGATACATATCATTACCTAGTTTTTTGAATCTTTCGTAAGCTCCTCTTTCCTTCTTGACGAGATTTATAACAGCTTTTGTGCACCACAGATCTTGTACTCTACCATCTGAACCCCACACAAATAGCCCCTGAACATTTGCCACATTTCTTTGGTACGTTTCCCTGAGAACATCTGTTTCCAATTTATGCTTCCAAGTTCCTGACTGATAGCCTCATAGTTCCACTTACTCCAAATAAACGTTTCCCTAACTTGTCTGCTCCTATCCCCAATTCAATAGTAATGGAGATAGAATTGTGATCACTATTTCCAAAATGCTCTCCCACTGAGAGACCTGACACCTGACCAGGTTCATTTCCAAATACCAGATCAAGTACAGCATCTCCTCTTGTAAGCTAATCTACAGATTGTGTTAAGAAACATTCCTGAACACACGTAACATACTCCACCCCATCTAAACCCCTCACTCTAAGGAGATGCCAATCAATATTTGGGAAATCAAAATCTCCCACCACAACAACCTTGTTATTATTACTCCTTTCCAGAATCTGTCTCCCTATCTGCTCCTCGATATCCCTGTTACTATTGGGTGGTCTATAAAAAACACTCAGTAGAGTCATTGACCCTTTCCTATTCCTAACTTCCACCCACAGAGATTCCATAGATAATCCCTCTGTGACTTCTTGCTTTTCTGCAGCCGTGATACTATCTCTGATCAACAGTGCCATGCCCCCACCTCTTTTGCCTCCCTCCCTACCCTTTCTGAAACATCTGAAGCCTGGCACTTGAAGTAGCCTTTCCTGCCCCTGCACCATCCATGTCTCTGCAATGGCCACAACATCATAGCTCCAAGTGCTGATCCACGCTCTAAGTTCATCTGCTTTATTCATGATACTCCTCACATTAAACGCATCTCAAACCAGCAGACTGAGCACATCCCTTCTCTATCACCTGCCTGTCCTCCCTTTCACACTGTCTCCAAGCTTTCTCTGTTTGTCAGCCAACGTCCCTTTCCTCTGTCACTTCAGTTCAATTACCAGCCCCCAGCATTTCTAGTTTAAACTCTTCCCAATAGACTTAGGAAACCTTCCTGCCAATATAAGATGATGAGAGGCATTGACCGTGTGGATAGTCAGAGGCTTTTTCTCAGGGCTGAAATGGTTGCCTCAAAAGGACACAGGTTTAAGGTGCTGGGGAGTAGATACAGAGGAGATGTCAGGGGTAAGTTCTTTTACTCAGAGTGGTGAGTACATGGAATGGGCTGCTGGCAACAGTGGTGGGGGCAGATATGATAGGGTCTTTTAAAAGACTTTTGGATAGGTACATGGAGGTTAGAAAAATAGAAGGCTATGGGTAAAGCCTAGTAATTTCTAAGGTAGGGACATGTTTGGCACAACTTTGTGGGCCAAAGGGCCTGTATTGTAGTTAAGAAGGCCTATGGGATGCCAGGCTTCATTAGCAGGGGGATTGAATTCAAGAGTTCAAGAGTAGACAGATCATGTTGCAACTCTACAAATCTCTGGTGAGACCACACTTAGAGTATTGTGTTCAATTCTGGTCACCTCATTATAAGAAGGATGTGGAAGCTATGGAGAGGGTGCAGAGGAGATTTACCAGGATGTTGCCTGGTTTTGGAGAACAAGTCATATGAAGCAAGGTTAGCAGAGCGTAGAAGAATAAGAGGGGGCTTGATAGAGATCTACAAGATTATGAGAGGCATAGATAGGGTGGATAGTCAGTACCTGTTTCCCAGGGCACCAATAGCAAACACCAGAGGGCATATGTACAAAATTAAGGGAGGGGTTTAGGGGAGACATCAGGGGCAAGTTTTTTTTTTGGTGCGTTTTTTTTTACACAGAGGATTACGAGTGCCTGGATAACTTACCAGGGATTGTGGTGGAGGCCAAAACATTAGGGGTATTTAAGAGCCTCTTGGATAGGCACATGGATGAAAGAAAATTGGAGGGTTATGGGATAGTGTGGGTTTAGTACTTTTTTTTTAAGGATTATATGGGTCAGCACAACATGGAGGGCAGAAGGGCTTGTACTGTGCCATAGTGTTCTATGGTTCTATTGTGCTGTAGGTTTTCTATGTTTCTATGATATTTGACCCTCTCGGATTCAAGTGCAACCTATACTTTTTGTATAAATAGAGCATGATTCCAATAGAGGGTGATTACAGGACCAGAGGATATAGACTCAGACTAAAGCGAGGCCCATTTAAAACAGAGAGGAGGAGGAGAAAATTCTTTAGTCAGATGGTAGTGAAACTATTGAATTCATTGCCACAGACGGCTGTGAAGGCCAAATGATTGGGTTACATTTAATGTGAAATTTGATTGGCTCTTGATTAGTAAAGATGTCAAAGTTTATGACTAAAAGACAGGATAATGGGTTTGAGAGGGATAATAAATCAGCTACAGTGAAATGGTGGTGAAGACTTGATGGGGCAAATGGCCTAATTCTGCTCCTATGTCATATACTCTTATCTGCATTTTAGTCATTTCTGCAATCTTCACTCATTGCAGACAATATGTCACGGTTCCACATATATATTGCAGCATGTGATTGAAAAATATATTATTTATGAGGCAGAATCTTAGTGCTAAATATTGGAACACTAATGCCTAAACTCCAGCTCCTGTGAATTTATGATCTTGGGAAACATGGATTGGTTCCCGGGTGGGGGATGGAATATGTTGCCTCATGCACATTTGTCACTTTTCATATGTGACTAATTTTGGTCATATATCTTTTTGTTTATTTATAATGAGAATACTTGAAGCAGCATCAATGTGTACTGCATCTTTTAAAATTATTCTATCTACAGGGATCCTAATTATAAGAATTGTCCAGCTTTGAGTATTTGGTGTGGGGAAAGTAGGTCTTTAACTTAATCATGCTATTCAAAAGCTTTGGGATCTTCCTCTTTTTGAAACAACAGCTCACCAAAAGGAGAAAATGGGAGATGTACCATTGGGTATATCTCATAAACATAAGAAATTCTGCAAATGCTGGGCAACGCACAAAAAAGCTGGAGGAGATCTTAAATACATTATTTAGGTTCATATTTGTTCTGGAGATGGATATAGAGTCTATAGAAGTGAGGCAAAGCAACATCAACTTCATGGACCCTGTAGAGATTACAGAGAAAATGCTGTTTGCAAATCACAGTGGATAAATCCCCAGGGGTTTAAAGGTGTTCCCTCGGACCCTACAGGAAGCAAGCAAAAATCGCCAAGGCCCTAGCAGAGATATTTAAAACATCCTTAGCGACAGGAGAGGTACCAGAGGACTAGAGGATAGCCAAAGTTGTTCCATGGTATAATAAAGGCTCTAAACAGAAAAAAACCCCCAGGAAATTATTGGCCTGTGAGTCTGACATCAGTTGTGGGAAAGTTATTGAAAGCTATTCTAAGGGACTGGATATAGAAGTATTTGGATAGATATGGACTGATTAAGGAGAGTCAGCATGGCTTTGTGCATGGTAGGTCACGTCTAACTAATCTTATGGAGTTTTTCAAGGAAGTTACCAGTAAAGTGGAGTCAATGTTGTCTACATAGTAAGGCATTTGACAAGGTCCCACATGTGAGGCTGGTTAGGAAGGTTCAGTTGCTCAGCATTCAGGATGAGGTAGTAAATTGGATTAAACATTGGCTTTGTGGGGGAGGCCAGAGAGTGGTAGTAGACGGTTGCCTCTCTGAGTGGAGGTCTATGACCAGTGGAGTGTTGCAGGGATTGTTGCTGGGTCCGTAGTTGTTTGTCATCTATAATCAATCACCTAGATAATAATATGGTTAACTGGGTCAGCTAATTTGCAGATGACACCAAGATTGGGAGTATTGTGAACATTGGGTGGCTATCATGCTTGCAGAGGGATCTGCATCAGTTGAAATAATGAGCTGAAAAAAGGCAGATGGAATTTAATACAGACAAGTGTGAGGCTTTGCACTGCATTAGGATCAACCAGGGTAGGTCTTACACAGTAGGCAGTCGGGCTCTGATGAGTGTTGTTGAACAAAGGGATCTGGGAATACAGGTCCATAACTCATTGAAAGTGACGTCTCTCTTTTTGGCATGTTGACCTTTACAAATCAATGTATTGAGTAAAGAAAATGGGATGTTATGTGGAAGTTCTATAAGATGTTGGTGAGGCCCAATTTGGAGTACTATGTGCAGTTTTGGTCACCTACCTACGGGAAAGATGTAAACAAGCTTGAAAGAGTGCTGAGAAAATTTACAAGGACGTTGCCGGGTCTGGAGGTACTGAGTTATAAAGAATGATTGAATAGGTTAGGACTGTCTTCTTTTGAATGTGGAAGATTGAGCGGAGATCTGATAGAGTTGTACAAAATTCTGAGGGGTATAGATAGAGTAAATGCAAGCAGGCTTTTACAACTGATGTTGGATGGGACACAACCAGAGGTCATGGGCTCAGGTGGAAGATGGAAAGCTTAAGGAAAACAAGAGGGGAAATTTCTTCACTCAGTGAGTCATGAGAGTGTGGAATGAGCTGCTAGCACAAGTGATGCATGTGAGCTAGATTTCAATATTTAAGAGATGTTTGGATAGGTAAATGGATAGTAGGGATATGGAAGGCTATGGTCCCTGGGTAGTTTAATGGAGGTAGGAAATTTAAAAGGTTTTTGGCATGGACTAAATGGGCCAAAGGGTCTGTTTCTGTGCTGTACTTCTCTACAATTCTTTGACTCTATGAACTTAGCAGGATAGGCAGCATCTATGGAAGGTGAATAAACAGTTGACCTTTCATTCTGTGGAGTCCTGATAAGACCATAAGATATAGGAGCAGAATTAGGCCATTTGGCCCATTGAGTCTGCTGTGCAATTTCATCATGGCTGATCCAATTTGCCTCTCAGTCCCAATCTCCTGCCTTCTCCCCATATCCCTTCATGTTCTGACCAATCAAGAATCTGTCAAACTCTGCCTTAGATATACATAAAGACTTGGCCTCCACAATAGTCTGTGGTAAAGAATTCCACAGATTCACCACGCTCTGACTAAAGAAATTCCTCCTCATCTCCATTCTAAAAGGAAGCCCTTCTATTCCAAGACTGTGTCCTCTCGTTTTGAACTCTCCCACCACAGGAAACATCCTCTTCACATCCACTGTCTCAAGACCTTTCACCATTCAATAGATTTCAATGAAGTCATTCCACATTCTTCTTAATTCCAACGTCTATTCCTTTGTCTATCCTGCTTGTTATTTCTTCAAAGATTTCCAACAGATTTGTAGGGAAATATCTTCCCTTGAGGAAACCATGCTGACCATGGCCTATTTTATCATGTGCCTCTGAGTACCCTGTGCTTCCAAATTGCTTCCAGAAATTCCAGCCATTGCTGCTCTGTGTCATCCCTGCCAGTGTCTTTTTCCAACCAATTCTGGCCAACACCTCTCTCATGCCTCAGTAATTCCCTTTACTCCAATGTAATACTGATACATCTGACTTTAGCTTCTCATTCTCAAATTTCAGGCTGAATTTGATCAAATTATGATCACTTTCCCCTGTGGGTTCTTTTCCCTTTAACTCTGTAATCAATCTGGTTCATTGCACAACACCCAATCTAGAACAGCTGATCTTCTAGAGGGCTCAATCACGAGCTGCTCTGAAAAGCCATTTTTGCAGGCATTCTAGAGATTCTCCCTCCTGGAATCCAGCACCAACCTAATTCTCCCAATCTACCTGCATACTGAAGTCCCCGGTGACGAATGTAACATTGCCCTTTTGGCATGCATCTTCTATCTCCAGCTATAATTTGTAATTCACGTCCTTACTACCGTTTGAGGGTCTGTATACAACTCCCACCAGGGTCCTTTTAACCTTCTTAGCTTTGTCCACAATGATTCAACATCTTCCGACTCTATGTCACCTTTTTCTAATGATTTGATCTTATTTTTTTACCAACAGAGCAATGCCTTCCTCTGTGCTTTCCTTCCAGTCCTTTTGATACAATGAGCCATGATTCAGTGATGTCTACAATATTGCCTGAAAATCTGCAACTGTACTGCAGGTTCATTTACTTTACTCTGTATACTGTGCACATTGAAGTAGAGCAGTTACAGTCCTGTATTCACCCTTTTTGATTTTATATACCTTTCACATTGCAACTTATCCTGTTGACAGCAATTTTGCCCTATAAACAGCTTCTCCTCACTGCACATTGTCTCTGTTTGTAAACCAGCTACCTCATATTCAGCACTACTATCAGCTCCGATGAAGGGTTTTGGCCCAAAACATTGAGGGACTATCTCAGCTCTATTTCTCCTTTAAGGTTATGATCCTCATGAAATTTTACAGGGTTAATCCCATATTTCCACACTGCAGACTATGTTAGTATTGTCAATTAAAGGCGCATTTGCAACTTTGTAATCTGGGGGGCAACTTCAACATTTTCCAAGCAAAGCAAGTTTCATTATAACATTTTCCCACAATGACTTTCTACTGGTGATATAAGACAATCAAAAAGGGGACATTTTCTCTTTGCACCATATGTGGCAAAACATTAATTCATTCATTAAATTTAGATCTACAATTGTATCATGTCTGAGTAACTGGGAATTTTTCAGTATAGTGAATTTTGGTTCTGTCACTGGCTCAAAGTTTTTTTGTTCTGAACATAACTGCCCATAAAGCCAATTTAATAAAGCACATAGAAACTCACACATATTTAGTCTTTTGACTTGCTGCTTCATTAGACTGTGTCTAATATCCTCCTCTGTAGCCTTTCATGCCCTCTAAGATGCTGAGATACAGTCATGAGTAGTTATCTCCTGCTCCCTACTTGTAATCAAACTGAACTCCAAGCTATTTTTATATCCTCTTATGCTTCCCTCCAAAGAACTGCCATGCATAGGAATTCTCCCAGTACAGTGCCAAACCACTGAAGAATTATTTTGTCCATCTCCCAATGTATCAGTTTGAAACACTGATGTCAGTTAATTACCACAATATGAGCAAGTGTTTCAACACAAAGAACACTGCAGATGCTGGTACAAACTGGAGGAACTCAGCAGGTCGGGCAGCATCAGTGTTTCACTCTTCACAAGGAGCAGAAGTTTTTACATCAAACGTTGTTTAGGTTATAAGCACAAGGTGACGCCATTGTTGACTTCATGCATAAATCAACCTTGCACTCAACATCACTGAGACCAAGGAATTGGTTGTGGACTTCAGGAAGGGGAAGTCAGGGGAACACACTCCGGTTTTCATCGAGGAATCAGAAGAGGAAAAGCAGAACAGTTTCAGGTTCCTGTGTGTCAACATCCCCAAAGATCTATCCTGAGTCCAACATTTTGATGCAATTACAAAGAAGGCACGACTTTGGCTATATGTCATTAGGAGCTTGAAGAGAACTGGTATGTCATCAAAGACACTCACAAATTTCTACAAATGTACCACAGAGAGAATTCTAACTAGTACATCACAGTCTGGTATGGAGGGCCACTGTACAGGATAGGAAAAAGCTACAGCAAGTTGTAAACTCAGCCAGCTCCATCATGGGTATTAGCCTCCCCACCATTGAGGACACCTTCAAAAGGTGATGCCACAAAAGGTGGCATCCATCTTTAAGGACCCCCATCATCCAGGAAATGCCCTCTTCTCATTGCTACCCTCAAGAAGGAGGTACAAGAGCCGAAAGACACACACTCAACATGTGAGAAATAGCTTCTTCCACCCTGCCATCCAAATGGACAATGAACCCATGAACACTACCTCAGTAGTTTTCCTCTCAATTTGCTCTGCTTATTTTATTGAATTCATTTCTTACACTCTTCACATACATGAGGAGTAAAAATCTTTACATTATGCCTGTCTAAATGTGCAATTTGCAATCGTAGTAGTTTATAATAAATAGAAGAGTCAATGTAACATAAAAATACACTCAAATCTGGCCTGGTGGAAGAAGCTGTCTCACAGCCTGTTGGTCCTGGTTTTTATGCTGTGGTACCATTTCCCGGATGGTAATAGCTCAAATAGATTGTGGTTGGGGTGACTTGGGTCCCCAATGATCCTTCAGGCCCATTTTTCACACCTGTCTTTGTAAGTGTCCTGAATACAACTATATATGTACTGGGCTGTCCGCACCACTCTCTGCAAAGTCCTGCAATTTAAGGGAAGTACAGTTCCCATATCAGGCAGTGATGCAGCCAGTCAGAATGCTCTCAATTGTGCCCCTGTAGAAAATTCTTAGGATCTGGGGGCCTATACCAAACTTTCTCAACCATCTGAAGGGTGAAAGAGGTGCTGTTGTGCCTTTTTCACCACACAGCTGGTGTGTACAGACTGTGTGAAGTCCTCGGTGATGTGGTTGCCGAGTAACTTAAAGTTCCCTCACAACTCCAGATCCATTGACTTCAATAGGGGTTAGCCCGTCTCCATTCCTCCTGTAGTCCATAACTAGCTCTTTTGTTTTGCGACATTGAGGGAGAGGTTGTTTCCTTGATACCACTGTGTCATGATGGTGATACAGACTTAATTTATGTATCTATATGTCTGTATGTATGTATGTGTGTGTGTGTGTGTGTGTGTGTGTGTGTGTGTGTGTGTATGTATATGTGTACACACATATACACACACACATATACAGTGTATATATATATATATATATACATTTATTGTAACTTATAGTTTAATTATTATGTTTTGCTGCCAGAAGGTAACAGATTCCACAACATATGCCAGTAATATTAAACCTGATTCTGATTCAGGTTCGGTAAAAAAGGCAACCATCTACTACCACTCTCTAGTTTTTCCCACAAAGCCAATGTCTAATCCAATTATAACCTCATCCTGAACACCAAGTGACTGAACCTTTTTGGCCAACCTCCCATGCGCGATCGTGCCAAAGACTTTAATAAAGTCCATGTAGACAATATCCACTGCATTCCTTCATCAATTTACTTCTTACATATACTCATTGTTATTTTTATTCTCCCAGGCAATAATTCCAAACCAATAATCTCTAGGCTAGTTCATTTTTTTAAAAAAAGTTATTTCTGACACTGGTCAGATTCTTATTTATTAATTTCTGATCATCTTGTTAAATTTAGAATTTTTCCCTGTCATGAAAAGTGAATTGTGGAGGAATATAGGTTTTCACAATGGTGTAAAACACAAGAAGGAAGCAGTAAAGTCAACTGCTGTGTGAAGTTTGATTTCAACAATTTAGATTTTGTGTTAAGGTGTATTACTTCAGCTTTTTTACAAACAGACTATTCTGTCAATCCTAGGCCTTTTGTTAATAAACTTATTTCTATTTCACAGATCACATCTTATTCCATGATTTTGTAATAGCTGCATAATGTTTTAAGAATTTTTAAATATTTAGCTATCTATAATCTATATATCACAATAGTTGTGGATGTACGAGTCTTCACTCGGCTCGTTAAACATGTTTGCCTTCCCGAGTCCTTCGTGAATACTGCTTTGCCAAATGCACACTGATCTCTCAAGGTCATTTAAAATATAAAGCAAAACATAAACATCTTTGAAAACATGCAATATGCAGGGAATTGACTGTCATGACTGGCATAATTATTTTGATAGTTCACTAACCATAAGCAATTAGCCAATTTCTTTCAGATGGAAGGAATTGATAGCAGGTTTTGTAGCTCATGCTGTAGCCATGTAAACCATTTGTAGCCATGAATGAAGTATTTTCTTCTTGTTTGGTGTCAAGCCAGAATTTTATGTTGTTCCTCTCAAAAGCTCTTTTCAGCCATTACCTCTACTCCTGCTCACTGACTCTATGAAATGAATACTACTATCGTCCTTATTGTGATTATCAAATTGGTAATTAGTCATTGGTTTTATAATGGTACTCACCCAACCACACCAGTCTCCAGGGTTTAGAAGCACAGATTCTGCAATGTGGTACCTTTAAAGAGTCTGGCCCATTCTGCTAATCGGCAGCCATGTTTTGGCTCCAAGATATAGATATTTAAAGAGCACCTGAACTTAGCTTTGGTGCTCAATCATCAGCTCAATGTTGGTTCAGTCTGCAATAGCGTTCAGGATTTCTGTCTTGTTTGCATTCTTGTCTAGTCTTGTTGGTTCTTGTCTAACATGTAGTCAGAAAACTTGTTCTCGTCTCAGTCTCGAAATAACGTTTCAGCTCTAGTCTCAGATACTGCAGCACTGAGGTGCTTACCATCCTTGCCTAGGCCTCTCGTCACAGGTTTACTGATGTCAAATGTCTAGAGAAACTATGGAAAGCTTTCATCTGCATGCTGACAGATCATTTCATGAGTAAGTAAATAGAGATAGTACGACAGATTAAAAAAAAAACAAGCACCAAATATAAACACAAGAGCTTCAGCAGATGCTGGAAATCCAGAGCAACATACACAATGTGCTAGAGGAACTCGGCAGGTCAGGCAGCATCAATGGAAATGAAGGAACAATCGACATTTTGGGCCAAGTCCCTTCTTCAGGACTGGACAGGAAGGAGAAGATACCAGAATAAAAATTTGGGGGGAGGGGAAGGAGCACCAGCTAGATTATGATAGGTGAAGCCAGGTGTGTGGGAAAGGTAAAGCTTTGGAAAAGAAAGAATCTGATAGGAGAGGAGTGTGGAACATGGAAGAAAGGGAAGGAAGGGAGGGCATCAGGAAGGAGGTGATAGGCAGGTGAGGAGAAAAGGTAAAAGGCCAGAGTGAGGAACAGAAGAAAAGAGAAGAGGGAGGGAATTTTTTTTTATCAGAAGGGGAAATCAATGTTCATACCATTGGGTTGAAAGCTACTGAGACAGAATTTGAGGTGATGTACTGAGAGTGGCCTCAATGTGGCAAAAGAGGGGCCATGGAATGGCATGTCAGAATAGGAAAGAGGATAGGAATTAAAATGGCTTGCCACAGGATATTTCGCCTTTGGTGAATGGAGGAGAGGTGCACGATGAAGCAGTCCTCCAACTTATGTTGGGTCTTACCAATTAGAAGCCACATTGGGAGCACTGGACCCCAAAAGATTTGTAGGTGAAGTGTTGCCTCATAGTGTTACAGAGAAAGTACAGAGAAAATGCAAAGAGGGCTGACAAATAACTGAACTTAATTCCCACTGACTATTCTAAAAATTATGTAGTAGTGCAAAAACAGAAATGCTGGAAGAACTCTGTCAATTGCACCTAATGAAGAGGTTATGACCTGGAATTTTAACTGGTTTCTCGTCCACCCAGCCTGACTGGCTGAGTTTATTCAGCATTTCTGTTTCTAATTTCCAACCAAATCTCTAATTATACTTATTTTCCACCTAGAGAATATTTGTTTCTTCTTGTATTCAGAGTTACTGAAGTGGACATATACTACTGGTCCTTCATTATTACCGGAATTAAATTATGGAGTCCTCTACCCACTAACACTGCAGAACTACCACACTTCAAGAAGTGGCGCACCACTACCATCTCAAGAGCAAGGAAGGATGAAAAATAAATTTTAGTCACGACTGCCTGAGAAGTGAATTTAAATTGTGATCTTTTTTAAGCTATTAACTTTGTTTTTATGATACCATTTAATCACGTCTGATGAATAATTTGGGTCCAGTGATTGAATTAAATTGAATTGACTTTATTTCTTACATCACATACATGAGGAGTAAAAATCTTTATGTTACATCTCTGTGGAATGTGCAATTTATAGTGATTTGTAATACATAGTATGTACAACAGGACAGTCAATATAGCATAGAACTACAATTGTATCAGCATGAATTAATCAGTCTGATGGCCTGGTGGAAGAAGCTGTCCCAGAGCCTGTTGGTCCTGGCCTTAATGCTGCAGTACCCCAGATGGCAGCAGCTGGAACAGTTTGTGGTTGGGGTGACTCGGGCCCCCAGTGATCCTTCAGGCCCTTTTTTCGTACCTGTCTCTGTAAATGTCCTGAATAGTGAGAAGTTCACATCTACAGATGCGCTGGGCTGTCTGCACCACTCTCTGCAGAGACCTGCGATTGGGGGAAGTACAGTTCTCATACCAGGCAGTGATGCAGCCAGTCAGGATGCTCTCAATTGTGTCCCTGTAGAATGTCCTCGGGATTTGGGGACTCATGCCAAACTTTTTCAACAACCTGAGGTGAAAGAGGCACCGTTGTGCTTTTTTCACCACACATCTGATATGTACAGACTATGTGAAATCCATGGTGATGTGTATGCTGAAGAACTTAAAGCTGTTCACCCTCTCAACCCAGCTCAATAGGCGTTAGCCTGCCTCCATTCCTCCTGATGATTACTTGTCAAAGTATTATATACTAAGGGTTGTTTATTGCCAATGTGAAATATTAGTTCATAAACAGACAGACTAATCAGAATCAGAATCAAGTTTAATATCACCAATATGTGTCATGAAATTTGTTAACTGAGTGGCAACAGTAGAATGCTATACATGATAATATATAGAAAAAGAAAGTAAGTCAATTACAGTAAGTGTGTATATATATATATATGTGTGTGTGTGTGTGTGTATATATATATACACATACACACACACACACACACACACACACACATATCTAAAGTAATGAAATCAAAAATAGTGCAAATTTAGCAATAATATATAAAAAAGGTGAGGTTGTGTTCAAGGGTTCAACGTCCATTTAGGAATTGGATGGCAGAGGGGAAGAAGCAGTTCCTGAATCACTGAGTGTGCTCTGTCAGGTTTCTCTACCTCAATACTGACAGTAACAATGAGAAGAGGGCATGTCCTGGATGGTTGGGGCCCTTAGTAAAGGATGCCAACTTTCTGAGTCAGCACCCCTTGAAGATATCTTGGATACTAAGGAAACTAATATAAATGGATTGACCTTTACTTCAATACAGAGAATTAATTACTGCAAGATAGGAAGAGTGATCTATTTTCTAGTCAGGTCAAACTGGAAATCAGCTCTTCATAGCAACTGCTTTATACCAACCAAGTTGTTGATCTAAGCTGTCCCATTTGGCCAAAGTTCCTCTCAACCTTTCCTATCCCTGTACTTAACCAAATGTCTTTTATACATTGCAATTGTACTAGCTTCCTCTGGCAGCTCATTCTTCAACCCTACTGCTCACAGAGTGAAAAGGTTTCTCTTGATGTTTTTATTTTTTTCCTCATTCTATACCCTCTAGTTTTAGACTCACCTAGCCTGGAAAAGGAATTGTGTCCTTTCATTTTACTATTCCCTCTGCCTTCTACACTCTGGAGAAAATAGATCCAACCTATTAGGGCTCTTGTTAGAATTCAAGTTTTCCAGTCCAGCATCCTGATTGGTAGCATCACCACATTGTATGCAGGTTGCAATGCACAGGAACGAAAGAGGATATAGGTTCAGGCAGCTTAATCATGAGTACGACCTTCGCTACTATCAAGGGCATTTTCAAAAGGCAGTACTTCAAGAAGGTGGCATATATCTTTAGGAACATGTCATCTTCTTATTCCTAGTATCAGGAAGAAAGAACACGACCCTGAAGGCCCACATACAATGTTTTAGGAACAGCTTCTTCTACTCCACTATCATCACTATGGGTCCTTGAACCCATGAACATTATCTTACAATTCCTCTTTAGCGCTCATTATTTATTGAATAATTTATCTGAATGTATAGTAATTGTTATGTTTTGTACTATACTACTGCCACAAAACAACAAATTTCACAATACATCTCATTGATAATAAAGCCAATTCTGAATTTCTCTTCATCCAGTCCAACTTAATGACATCCTTCCTATAGCTAGGCAACCAGAACTGCACATAATATTCCGTTAGCATCTCACCAACATTTTGTCACACATTACCCTACTTGTAACCCAGGTTAATTAAACCTAAAGATGTAACTTTAGAAAGCTCCACATGTGAAGAGATGAAGATGAGGTTTATCAACTTTTTTAAAAAAAAGAACTGGTAAAAAAGATAGCTGCAAGAACAAGGTGTGGCTGATGCAGACATGGGAAAGCGATAGAAATACAGCAAGCGATTAGAAACTAAAGATATAAAACTGTTAAAACTGGAATTAATGGTATCTCTACCCTACTTACTTGTAAACCTCAGGATGAAACCCCTGGAGGAGAGACAATAGCAATAAAAGATGTATTAAAGATACGGCTATAACAAGCAGCAGCTGTAACGAGACAATATCTCTACTGAGTGTCCAAGATCTCTACTGTGTAACTCGGTATTAGTTCTGTTAAGTTATACCAAGGTCAGGTTTTTTTTAGTATAGTTTGTGAATTGACTTCTTGTGGATGATCAACTATTTCATCCAATGAACCAAGAAAAAAGATGGTGAAGCATTCAAGTTCAACGAACCAGCACAGGAATGAAATGTTTAATGATGTAGAGGATTTAATACGGTTGGATGCATAAGTTTATTTTCATTCGAAGGATCTGAATTTGATTTTCTGCAAGAACTGCTTATTTTTGCAGACTTTGATAAGTTACTGAATCAGATTTACTTTGTTTAAAAGTTGTAATGTTGGACAATTGTCATGAAAAGAGTTAACCTGTATATAATTTGGAATTTGTAGACATAATGACTGAAACTGAAACTGAAGTTAACCATAATATTTAAGAGTAGGAATTCAACTAGTTTTCTAACTAACTTGGGAGAAATAAAAAGGGAAGGTTAGTCTGTAAACCTTTGAATAGAGAATAATGCTAAATCTTATTAGTTGGAGAAATTGGAGCAATAAAGGTTATTCTAATGAATCTCACTGATTCTAACTAAACAGGAATTTGTTTTACATTTGATATCTGAAATTAGGAACCTAACCAGAATTTGGAATTTGGAATTTTTCTTACTCATGTAGATATTTTGTATATATTGAGTTTTTTTTATAAACAAAATTTACCTCCAGAAGTGTGTGTTATTATTCACTGCCTCCTTCTGATACTTAGAGCTACTGATGGCCTACTAGCACCTAGTGTAGTTCTACATAATTTGATGTTCTCATAAAGAGTGTTATAAGCAGTCACCCAAGATAAGACCAGTGCTACATGGGTGGTACATACTCTTGCAAATATTTTGACCTGAAAGATCAACAATGCTTTTTCCTGGACAGATGTTACTTGACCTGCTGTGTTCCTTCAGCAGATTGCTTGTTGCTCTGGCAAATGAAGGCAAGAATGCCCACTTCACCAGTCTATCTGTGTTGCTGATTTCAGAAAAATATTTACTTGCATCTTCTCTAAGGCTCTGACACACATCCAGTGGCCATTTTTTAGGTGTATCTTTACACCTGCTCATTACTGTAAATATCTAATCAACCAATCATATGATAGCAACTCAATGCATAAAAGCATGCAGGCATGGTCAAGAGATTCAGGCCAAACATCAAAATGGGGAAGAAATATGATCTGCATGACTTTAACCATGGAATGATTGCTGGGGCCAGATGGGATGGTTTGAGTATCTCAGAAACTGCTGATCTCCTGGGATTTTCATGCACAACAGTCTCCGGAGTTTACAGAGAATGGTGCAAAAAACATCCTGTGAGTGGCAGTTAATGAGAAATTTCAGAAGAGAATTACCAGTCTGATTCAAGCTGACAGGAAGGCAACAGTAATTCAAATAACTACGTGTTACAACGGCAGCGTGCAGAAGAGCATCTATGAACACACAACATGTCAAGCCTTGAAGTGGATGGGCTGCAGCAGCAGATGACCATGAACATACACTCAGTGACCGCTTTATTAGTTACAGGAGATACCTAATAAAATGGCCACAGAGTGCATACAGTGTAAAGGCTGATTTATACTTGTGCGTACGGGCTAAACCACAGCCTGTGCCATAACCCTGATTTTCACTTCTACGTTGCTCTATACCATAGTGAACATGTGTTGGTGTGTGCCAAAATGATAGTTAGTGGTGGGGTTTCAATACCACTGTGTTGAGTTTCTTTGTGAGAGACATGGACAAGGAAATCCACTTCAAACATTTTTGCGTGTCGGCTGGTAGATTTGACAACTTGGTTCATCTATTTCACATTGGCGTACGCACAGACTACAGACATGGCAGAGAAGAAGCAACCGGAAATGCGTAGGAGGAAATGGGATGCTACCAAGCGGACCAATCACAATTGTTGCAGTCTGCGTCACCACGATGCGTGATTAACTTTTCTGGAGAAGTGCATGTCACCCTACAGCGGAGGGTACAGCGTAGGTATGGTGTAGGGTACACGATACCTATGACATTGATGCGACGCACAAGTATATATCAGCTTTAAGTTCTATGCAGCTTAACCTGCCAAAATTCAACACTTCACCTCATTAGTTAAAAATCAGTTACCATTCCTAAACCCACTCTCCCCAGTTGATCTAAATCTGGTTGCAACCTTAGATAGCTTTTTTCACTATCCAAAATACCACCAAGTTTAGTGTCATCCACAAAATTACTAATCATGCTAATTACATTCTCATCCAATACAATTTAAGTGAGCATTATCCTATATGCATAAATGGGAACAATAGGAAATATAAAATCATAGGTAATATAAAGGATCATAATATGGACATCCTTACAGCTGTTTTGCTTCCTTGTTGGCCCCCTGAAGGCTCAGAACCATACAAAAGGGAATTTTCAGATCTAAAGCCCAATCAGTCTCTTTACTCATGTAAGGGAAGATGATAAATGTTAGTCATTGGTACATTTGAGGGAGAAGCATGAACTGAGGTTGAGTATGCCCTTGTGTAATCTCTATACATGTACGCAGTTTCCAGAAAGGGTTGTTGAATCGTAACCAGCTCTGGGATGCTGAGTGACCTTTCCCAGCAGGATTACTATTGATCTCATTGCCACTCCAACTGTCTCAGTTGTATAAGTTAGAGCAGACTGAGATTTAAACGTTCCTGGTCTGTCGTGTTTTGTTGCCAGACAATGAATACACTCGTCCTCCCAGCAATTCATTTCCCCTGTCAACATGTAGCTGAAAGGGAGCCTTTGAAATTCTGACTCACTGGACTGTTGGTTTATATTTATTGATGCAGAATATTCACCGGAGCAGGATTGAAGCAAACAGCACCTTGAACAAAGATGCATTTCATTAGAAAGTTCACAAAATGACATGTCTGTGGGGAGGTGGCAAAGTTGCTGATGAGGATGGAACATCCACAGCTTTTGTGTGAGTTAGGAGAATAGCAGTTAATGATCATAATCTATCTGAGTACAGCAAAGGAGTAAGCAAGTGACAATTGTAATGGGGTGGCAGTTAGCGTAATGTTTTACAGCACCAGAAATTGGGGTTCAATTCCCACCACTGTACATGAGGAGTCTACGAGTTCTCCTCATGACAACTGAATTTTTCTGGGTATTTTGCTTTCTTTCCACTTTCCAAAGACAAAGAGATTACAACTAAGCTTAATAAGTTGTGAGCATGCTCTGTTGGCATGGGAAGCATAGCAACACTTACAGGCTGCCCCAGCACATCCTTGAACATCGTTAGCTGTTTACGCAGACAACACATTTCACTATATGTATTGATATCTACGTGACAAACGATGTTCATCTTTTTAACCTTTAATTATTTAACTCAATGACTCTTTTTTAACGCAGGGTAACATCATTGATAGACGGAGCATCAATGTATGCAGAAGAACTGGACATTATTCACGATTCCTGTTCATTCTCCCTCACTATAAAACAAGGACATCTAGCAAGAGTATCGTCAGGCTGAACTGTGACTCGCCTTCTGCTAGCTAAGTCCTTGTTGCTGGTGCCTATGTGAAAGCATACCCTGAATAAGCTCAGAGGAAAGTGGAGAACACAACTGTTGTTTTGTGCTATTTCTGCCAACAAGCTGGTTTACTTTACACTGCACCAGTGTTTCGCTCTTAAGAGCCAGTGTTTGCACTGCATATATTGGCATTGCTCCACAGAGAGGGAATGCAAAGTCAAATTCTGCACTTACCTAAGAATAGGACTCTAAGACCAAAAGATTATGAGGGTAGCACTCTGTAAAATAATATCCTGGAAAACTACAATACAACACACTGTAAGTTTTCAACCAGAGTGAGATACTGAAGGAGAAATTAATTTGCAAAAAAGAATTTCAGTATGTATATTGTTATACATTTCTCTGACATTAAATGTATCTATTGAACCTGTTGGAAAACAGAAAATGCTGCAAATACTTCAGGCAATATCAGTGGGATAAGAAGCAGAGTCAAAGTTTCACATCTTCGGGGGGGGGGGTGGGTATGTATTTAACACATACAAAGAAAGGTGGGATGGAGCAGAGAGAACACACAGGAAGGTCTGTTATAGGACGGAAGGCAGGGAGATTACCTATCTAGAGGGATGGTAGGCAAACAAGAGTTACAATGAAACAAACAACAAAAACATAATAATTCATCTGAGGAGTTGTAAATGGGAAAAGCAGACACATGACCTGAAGTTAGCAAGACTAGTATTGTGTTTACTGAATCAGCATCAATATTCACTCACTTTTCCAGGACGCCTCCCCAAACAACCACTTGTTGCAATACCTGCCCCCTTTGCCTTCAGTCAACCCAACCACCAACCAGATTCCAAATAGTCTTTCCAAGTGAAGCAGTAATTCACAGCCATGACAGTAAGTAATCAGCCTTTCAAACACTTTTATTTTGGAATGCCAGGATTCTGTTGATGTTTATTTTTATATCTTTTTATTATTTGTTTTTAGAGATACAGCTTGGAATAGGCCCTTCTGGCCTTTTGAGCCATACTGCTCACCAACCCCCGATTTAAGCCTCGCCTAATCACAGACCAATCTACAGTGACCAATTAACATCACAACAGCTAGTCTTTGAACTGCGGGAGGAAACCGAGGCACCCGGAGGAAACTGAAACAATTACAGGTAGAATGTACCAACTCCTTGTAGACAGCAGCATGATGTATTAAAGGAGAAAAGAATACATTGGTCTCTTTAGTCAAAGGTTTTTAATAGCATAGATAATAACTAATTAGTTAAATATCAGTGCGACATCTTGATATATGAGCAGTAACTTGTCTTCTAAGCTAACAGGCTGATCCGCATATATTCATCTCCAAATTAATACATGTCAACTAATGGTAACTCACAAATAATAGAAAGAATTAAAGATCACAGCTAAGGGTAGCAACATTTTGACCATTCTCAACAAAGCAGAGCCCAGAGAATGGGATAATTGTGACTCTGAAGTCAGCAGTGAGGACCCGGTCTGCAGAATGAACTGGAGTGAACAGCGAAAAATGTTTTCCATTGTTTGCTTCACTGTCTGCGAACTAAAATCTGCCACATCAAATGTGATGCCAGAATCCAATAACTTGCAAAGATTTTTTATTTAATCTGAAAATTGTTCTGGTTGGAAAGCATATCATATTCTGAAAGTAATGAAATACCAGTTACAGTATGTTTTCAAGTGATTGAATAATCCTACTGAAATACTGTTTCTGGTTACTAAGGCAATGTCATATAAAAAAAAGAGACATGCTTTGGTTCATCAAATATTTTCAGATTTTCTTATTTCAAATCAATTTTCAGTTCACTCTTGAGTCATATGATCACAAGCTCACACATTTCATTACATTTGTTTGTACTTCATCAGCTAATCAAAAGCAAATTCTTTGCCAAAACGTTTCTCTTACTGGAGCTCTTTTCCTTAAAAACTGAAGGGGTGCCTAACAGAGGTAAAATAGAATGTTTTTCATGGGGAGTTTGAAGTACAGATCCTCTCCAGGTTACAAATACTCGACTGGTACATGAGAACAAGAGTTTGGGGAACTAGCAAAATGGATGAGAATAGATCTGCTGACTGCTTTGTGGCTGCAGGCATTTTCTGCCAGGTGGAATGGGGCATTTCCATATGCTCTCTCTCCTTGCCAAGTTAGGGACCACTTCCCCCCTCAAACTCCTAACGAGCTGCAAAAATTAAGGTCTCGGTCGACTCAAGCAGTGCTGGGAGGGCTGAACTGACTGACTCACTCACGGAGTCAGCGAAGCCAGACAACGACTGCTCTTCCCGAGCCTGCTTCCTCAAACATCAAAGCTGTTTCTGTGAAGCTCTCCCATACACTAATTTTGTCCATTTCCCACGTACAAAAAAATTGTGTTGCAAACAGTTCTCTGTAACTCCCTGACTGCTTGTATATTAATCAAAAATAAATCTAACGGGATATTTAGGAGAAAGCAAGTTAACAAGAAAATATTGACTATGTACAGAAGGCTATGTGGACAGCTTCAATCCAATAGCATAGATGTGTTTGAAAAGCAAGATTAATGTACAGAGGTAATGGTAATTTGTTGAGAAAAAATAACCTGGAGAAGAAGTAAAATGGATTTATGTTGAACAATTCATCTATGGTGAACAATGCACTTGTTCTGAATAACATTCTTGTTCTTTTATTTCCATTAATTTAACATAATTTTCCTTTAGATCAGGGGTTCCCAACCTGGGCTCTACAGAACACTTGGTAGAGGTCCATGGCATAAAAAAGGTTGGGAACCTGTGCTTTAGAACACCCATTATATGTTTCAACATCAATCTGAATTTAGCTGGAATATATTGAACCACCGTGAGTCAATCATTTGGCCTCAGCTACATCATTGTATCTAATTTAATGCATTGTACTTTAAGATAGATGTGAAGGGTTTAGAAAGAGCACTGAAAAGATTTACTAGAATGGTCCCAATGATGAGGTACTTTAGTTATGCATGGGGACTGGAGGTGTTGTCCTCCTTACAGCTCAGAGGGCTGAAAGGTGGCTTGAGAAAGATATTCATAGCATGAAAGGCATGGAGGAAAGTGATAAAGGCATACTGTTCCATTGGCATGAATCAAGGATTACAAATTTGACGTGATCGGCAAACAAACCAAAGATCACATGCGGGAAACCCATATGCAATGTGAAGCAAATGTAAACTGGAATTCATTCCAAAGTAGCATCAACAGATTCAGTAATTAGATACGAAACTGAGGGGCCGGAAAGTTCCAGGTCAGTAGGGAAAGAGTCAGAGAATGGCATTTTTCAGGCAAGTTTATTATTTATACTGTACCTACTGAGGTCAACTCATTTGCGCAGTTACTGCACAGATTCATCTGGGTTGAGGTGCAGCACGATTGCTAAAGGTGGGATTTTAAAACACCATGAATAACGAAAGGAGCATGTTGCAATGGGAGGGAGAGAAAAAGGAGGAAAGAAGGGGAAGTAAAACTCTATGGCTTGGACAACCCAATAGACATCCAAATTCACCAAAAGCTTTACCAGGGACATGAAAAAAGTGGAAGAAAATCAAGATGGGAAGGAAGTGAATGAGCAACTCAGCACTCAGCCTTCATCTGAAGCCTGAGGATGTGGGCTGCTGTTGGCTGAGGTGGTAGCAAGGACAGTTGTTCTCTGCTGAGAGGTCCTTATACAAGCAATTAGGTAGCTAGTGACATGCCTCAGCTCACTATGAGGTCAGAGTGTGCCCCAACCTTTAGCACCTGATTCCACGTATTTACCCTGGCTCTGCCCCTGTAGAGACTAAAGTAAACCTCTACAAAGGCATTACTAGAAAAATAAACTATTGTTACAGCACCTTAGTGGCTTTGGAATATATGAGAAACCTTACTTTCACATATTCTGGAAGTCTTATTTCATTGTTGAACTTTTCAAAATGTCTTGCTATTCTGGAGGCAAAAAGCATCCACAATTAAGTAGAGCACCCACTGACAGGATGAATAAACTCAGGCTTCTTCCCAGGGTCAGGGAATCATAAACTAAACGACATAGGTTTAAGATAGAAACATAGAAAATCTACAGCACATTACAGGCCCTTTGGCCCACAATGTCGTGCTGACCATGTAATCTACTCTAGAAGCTTCCTAGAATTTCCCTATCACATAGCCCTCTATTTTTCTAACTTCATATACCTATCTAAGAGCCTCTTAAAAGACCCTATTTTATCCACGTCTACCACCTTCACTGGCAGTGCATTCAAGGCGCCCACCACTCTCTGTGGGAATATGAAGTGATTGGAAAGATTTAATAGGAACTTGAGGAGCAATTTGTTATAGGAAGGGTGATATCTATTTGGAAGAGCTTCCAAAGGAAGTACAATAACAATTTTTATAAGAGAGTTGGACTGGTATATAGATTGGAAAGGTTTAGAAGGTAATGGGGCAAACACTGGTAAAAGTAGCATAGCGGTTTGAGCAACACCGTTACAGCTCAAGGCTTCAGAGTTCAGAGTTCAATTCTGACATCATCTGTAAGAAGTCTGTACATCCTCCCCGTGGGGTTTGTCCGGGTTCCTCCCACAGTCCAAAGATATAACAGTAGTAGGTTAATTGGTCATTCTAAATTATCCTGTGATGAGGCTAGGGTTAATTCAGGACTGCTGGACAGCCTGGCTTGATAGGTGGAAGAGCCTATTCCACGTTGTATCTCAGTAAGTAAGTATATAAAAAAATAAATAAATGGATTAATGAATGAATGAATGAATGAATAAATAGATAGATAATTAAGTAAAAAAATAAAGGAATGAATAAATGCATAAATAAATGGGACTAGTTTGATTGGGGTATTTTGGTTAGCATGGGCTGTTGGGCTGAGTGGCCTCTTTCTGTGCTGTATGACTCTATTACTCCAATTATCATTATCTAGGACTCCCATTACACATATAAACACCAAGTGTTGCTTCTGAGGTGTTCAATGCTTAATTTGTTTGGACTTCCTTACACATGCAAAGTGCATTTGCATCTTTGCATCTGATTAGTATTCCATGGTATTCACAAGTTCAAGTGAGACACACTTAATTCCACCTGCTCCGAGTTGATAAATGCAGGGAGTCTATTACCAAAAATGAAAAGGTGAAGTGAATCTTTATTTCTGCAGGGCATTTTCTCCAAATCCACATAGAAGCATCAGCTTTCAAAACTAAAACATATAGAAATTTTAAAGCAAGGGAAAAAACTTAATTGTTTAGAGAAAAACTAGAGGTTGAATGGCTAGAAATTATAGTTAATTGTTGATGTGGGACTCACAGAAGACAAAGTTGCAATGCACACATGTCCTGATCATTGATTATACCACATGACTTCAGAAAATTAATTGATCATATTAAAGAAAAATCAGTACATTCGATTAGAAAATTAGCATCTATTTCACTGTCAAGCAGGAGACTTGCCTTATCTACTCAGGAAGAGTCCAGGCTATTTTTTTATTGTTACCAAGGCAAGTAGTGGTGGAGCTGAATTTGATTGAAGACCAATTGGAGAGTTGCCACCAACCTCAGAAGAGATACTTTGGCCCTGAAATTACATTCAGTAAATTGTCATCTGCTGAAGAAACACTTTATCCAGTCTAAATATAATCACAGAATTCTTACTGAGACTGAACAAATATCATAGGAATTTGACCTGTTGTATTTTTGAACGTGTTTCTCATAGTAACATTCAATTAGAAACAAAACACTGCCTGGCTTAATTTTCAAAATTGTCCTTCTGTACCACCAAGTATTGCATGCCATGCGCGTGGTTCAGCCAAAAACTAGAATTACATGGAAGTCAGAATACCAGTCAGTACAGAGGACTAGCATCATCTTTAAATGATAGCACAGATAAAAGCAATAAAGCTGACTGCAAACAGCATGCATCAAAACACAAAATAAGATGGCGTCTTTGGATATTTTCAAATGGACTTTACAAATACCCTTTGACACTGCATTAAATTCCCACTTTACTGTCTATGTGATACTTTAGTCATGATTTCAATTGAACAAAGCTGAACTATTTATACACTTTACTAACTCATAATTGCCAAGGACATTCTTCATAGAACATGGATAAAAATTCTGTGGCTATCAGAGGAATCTTTCCTTCTGCTCGTGCAGTGAGCAATGTACATGCAGAACAACTGTACAAGATAAATTATCTTGATAGTATTTAAGGACACAGGGCAATGCATCATTTTTTTTGAAAGCTATCAATTTTATAATGTTCTGTTTGCTTGAATTTACTAACAAGAAACATATTAGCACTGTGAGCCATTCCACAGCAGTTTTTATTTGGTGCAGATGGACATGTTGCTGGATGAAATGAGTGAAGTTGTAATACCATGCAAGTTGAAGTTGTTACCTGTTTGGTTTTTGCCTGACTGGTAGGCAGTGAAGGAGCCTTGTCTACATCTAATACATGCACACATCAGAGAGCTGCATAACAAATTAAGTGATAACTAAATTATATATCCCAATGGTTTACTGTAGGAAAACTTCTGCAATCAGTGCAAAGATTGTTGTACAAACATTTGAACTTTGTTATGCTTGTCAACATCCTTCCCTTTTCTTCTCATTCTCTCTCCTCAAAGCTTTTTTCATCAACTTTATTCCTGCCTTCACATAATGTACATCTGTGAGGCTAGATATCTTTGACCAGCTATTTGATCACACAAGACATCACTGTAAAGCCCAAACTGTCTTCAATTAATAACCACGTACATAAACTTCCAGCAGAGGTTACTGGAGGGCAATTAATGAACCAGAATCAGAATCAAGTTTATCATTACTGATATAAGCTGCAAAATTTGTTGTTTTTCTACAGCAGTACTGTGTAGACATAACAAATGACTAAAGGGATAGATAGATAGGCAAATAAGTAGAGCAAAAATGGAATGACAAAGTAATGCTTATGAGTTCATGGGCT
Source organism: Hypanus sabinus (assembly GCF_030144855.1). NCBI lineage: Eukaryota > Metazoa > Chordata > Chondrichthyes > Myliobatiformes > Dasyatidae > Hypanus > Hypanus sabinus. Next base: position 46,480,519 of record NC_082724.1, on the reverse strand, counting down.
GTTCAGAAATCTGCTGGCAGAGGGGAAGAAATTGATCCTAAAATACTGACTATGGATGTTTAGTCTCTAGTACTGCCTCCTCGATGCTGTAATGAGAAGAGGGCATGTCCTGGATGGTGAGTGTCCTTAAGAATGTTTACCACCTCATTGAAACCCCACCTATTGAAGATGTTCTTGATGATAGGGAGGTGTGCTTACAATGAAGCTGACAGTCTACAGCCACACACACAAAATGCTGGAGGAACTCAGCAGGTCAGGCAGCATCTATAAACAGTCAACGTTTTGGGCCAAGACCCTGCTTCGGGATGAAGCCCACTGAGGCCTCTTACAGTTCTGTGTATTGCCACCTCCACGCCAGACAATGATGCAACCAGTTAGAATGCGCTCCACAACTGATCTATAGAAATTTGCTAGAGTCATTGCAACACCACTCGACAAGCCAATCAATTTATTTCACTCCTGTATGCCTGCCCCACATCACCATCTGGGGTTCTGCCAACAGTGGTGTCATCAGTGTATTCATAGATGGTGTTTGAGCTGTGACGAGGCACACGGCCATGAGTGTAGTGGGAGTAGAGCAGTGAGCTAAGCACACATCCTAGAGGTTCACCTGTGTTAGTCATCAGTGAGGAGAAGATGCTATCATCAATCCATGCTGACTACGGTTTCCCAATGAGGAAGTCAAGAATCCAATTGCACAGGAAAGTATAGAAGATCATGTTTTGTAGTTTTTTTGATTATTACTGAAGGATGATGGAGTAGAATGCTGAACTGTAATCAATAAACAGCAGCCTGACGTAGGTATTGCTTCATCCAAGTAATCCAAAGTCCGGTAGAGAGCCAGTAAGACTTTCCCTGCTGCAGACCTTTTGTGGTGGCAGGTAAATCGCAGGGTTTCTGGGTCCTGGGTCAGAAATAACAGAAATCTTTTCTCATATTCCCTCATGCATTGGTCTGAAAGCCATTCTGCCTGTTGTATTAGCTAAGATCTGCTATCTCACAAGCCCTTAAGACCAACCCTTGAAGCACCTAATCAACAAGTACCCAGCTCTCTACAGATCAGCAGATCAAAGTTTGTACTTTATAAATGACCTCAAACTTGGAAGTATTGCCAATAGACAAATGCCTTGATTTTTAGGTTTTTATCCTCACTTTGAAATTCTTCTGTCCCCTCTTCTTCCCTATCTCTGTAACCTCTTGCAACAGTATAGCCCAGCAACTCCTCCAGATCTAACGTCTTGTGCATGGCTAATTTTGGCTGTCAGGACTTTTTTTGCCTTTCATTCAAGATCTTCCTTAAAACAATTGCTGTTATCCAAGGATTGAGTCACCCATGCCAATTCCATTTTTGTCTGATTGTACCTTGAGCATGATTCCATATTAAAGAAAGCAGGTGGTTATAAGTTATTCATGGAACACAGAGTGACAAAAGTTGAAGTCACACTGACCTATTAAAATAAAGGGGGTATAAAACTAACAGAAACCCCTTCAAAGATGACTCATTTCCTTTGACAGAAACAAAATTAGCCTCCAAACTCTTCATTTGTTATTGACTCCCATCGGGACTTCTGTAAAATTTATGTTGGAGGTTTCGTCCTTAGTTTTGACATAAGAATTGTACAATTCTGCTTGATGATTGACCTAATTCCTGTTTACTCTCCAATGACTAAGAAGTAAAACAATCTAAGGCTATTTTATTCTACAAAGTACAATCACTGATGCATGTTTGACCATCACTCCCCATAACAATGTTCATACTATAAAAGAAATAAGTCACATTAATCTGATGACTTAGACTAGCCTTGGTACACCAAACTGCTTCACAGAGTAGTCTGCTTTGCATAGAAAGAAAAGGGAAATGTTTATACATAGAGACCCATAAGATGAGCAACAAATCTAATATTGGGGTTTATTGCTTGTGGAATTAAAGTTAATCAGCTGGTTCTTTTCTGCCATCTAACATTTTACACCTACTTGGAAAGTTCTGTCTCATTTGTCTCAAACACCAACACAAATTATATGATAATATTATAAAGTCTGGATCTGAACTCTCAACTTTCTGATTCAACAGTGTTACCAACTGAATAGACTGAATAGATTAAAATATTTTATCTGACCTACATTTAATGTTATCATTTAGAAGGACATCTCTGAAACAAACAGAGAGCTTGTTTGCTCCCTGATACAGTTGTAAAGCATGGCCATCTTGGCTTTACAAGCTATGCTCTATTTGCATTCAGTGGCCACTTTACTAGGTACCTCTTGCACCTCATAAAGTGGCCATGGTGTGTGTGGTCTTTTGCTGTTGTAGTTCCTCCACTTTAAGGTTGACATGCTGTACATTCAGAAAGGCTCTTCTGCATAGCACTGTTGTAATGTATGGTTATTTGAGTTTCTGTCACCATCCTGTCAGTTTGAGCCAATCTGGCTATTCTCCACTGATTTCTCTCTTTAAGAAAGTGTTTCTCTCTAGAGAACTGTTGCTCGCTGGATATCTCACTGCAATTTTTGTTTTTTTGTTTTTTTGTGTCATTCTCCATAACCTCTAGAGACTGCTGTGCATGAAAATCCCAGGAGATCAGCAGTCTCTGAGTTACTCAAACTACCCCATCTGGTTCTATAGTCAAAGTCACTTAGATCACATTTCTTTCCCACTCTGAACAACAGAGGTATAGGTCTGAACAACAACAGAACCGCTTGAACATGCCTGCATGCTTTTACACATAGAGTTAGTGCCAAATGATTGAATGATTAGATATTTGCATAATGAACAGGTATACAGGTGAACCTAACAACCTGGCAACTGAGTATATAAACTGCATACATTCTGTTTAACTCCCCAGTTGCAGAATATTTGTGGAACTTTTTTATATCAAGTCATCAGTTAACACATGTAAGTAAGTTCAATAACTTCATTCTAACACAGCTGAATGAAATGCTATTCTTTTCCCCATGATAACTGAGTGCCCATGCCTGTTGCAGTCAGCTGAGCCACCCACTCAGTGGTACTATCAACTTGTATTAAGTTCCTTATTTCACCTGTGATGCACCATCAATAACTCACACTGAGACGTAAGGCGAGATATCGGCTTTTATTGACTGGAAGAATGAACCAGGAGTGAGTGTCCATCATACTATGTCCTGGAGACTGAGGCCGAGCGTCAGGCCTCAGATCGCCTTTATACAGGGGCCTGTGGGAGGAGCCACAGGAACAGTCAGCAGGGGGCATGTCCAGACAGGCACATAGTTCACCACAACCTGCTAACTGCTCTAGGGAGACAGTCACAAAAAGAAAACTAAAATTACGGCTACCTATGAACAGCGGCTCATTAGAGTGTCTAACTTTGTGCTCCTTTAAACATGAAAGATTAATAAGTCAGCAAATTCACATCTGTAAAATAATTAAAAGATTGGATGCAGTTCATAGAATGTATTTCTTTTAATACATTTTAGTTAGGTATGAGTAAGTGGAATTAATCATCAGATCATCATTCATCCAAATGAATAGCAGGATAGGCTTGAAAGACTATCCTTAAATGTTTTTGTAAGCCACAGAACAAAATTCCAAGTACAAAATCTTCCCTTTTTCTCGAGATAGCCTTCCCATTTCTTTCTTTGCCTAACTTTGTACAGGCCATACCCTGCCAGGCTACACTTGGATTCAATGAGTGTGAACGCTTGAAGCCAAGCTGTCAGGTACAGAGTCCTTGAGATAAACTTAGCTGGAACTTTTCCTGCCACCCCTTAATCAGCTCTTGATTTCTCCTCAGAGGCAGAATCTGAGAGTTTGGAAGGTGCTAACCGAGGATTACATTGGCCAATGTAAAGCTTCCTAATGAGAATACAGTGAAGTTTTGTCATTTTGCCACGCCTTCAAAGGCACTTCATTTTGAATCACCTAAGCTGTGTGAAACAAAATCCTCCTGAATCCAAATAAATTTTCATATATATAAGTGACATGACTTGTCATTAATTGTAATATATAGGTACATAATCCATCAATAGTAAAGAAATCAACCAGTATTTTATACAGGACAAGTACATCCTTATTAAATTCTGAATAAATAATATAGACTGAAGCAATAATGGAGAACATTGAAGCAGTATGTTATTAAAATAGATTTAATTACTAATTCTTAGTTTATGTTCTATGAAAATAAAAATCAACTTAACTTTGATAGAATGTCAGATTTAACACAATACCTAACTGCAAGAACAACTAAGATGAGCTTACGATTAATGCTAAATATGAGTTTGCAAATGTGAGAACATCAGAGCACAGTTCAGCGCGAAGGTAATGTGACATACTGGAAGGATACATCAAAAGCACTTTACTGTGTTAACAGGACATAAAATTCATACAGAATTTACATCAGATTTGTCAGAGTTCAATCATTTTGAAACAATTACAAATTACAAATGTGTATTTAATACTGAAGAACACATCATGAAATGTTATTAATCCAACACTGTAATAAATCTTAAATGTATAGTTGTTAAGTAGTATACCCTTATGGATTGTAGAGAGACTGAGAAATTGGCCTCTTTACTACATATGAACAGAAAAAAAAACTAATGGAAAGGACTAACCAGTTTATGTAGTGTCTGCAATTATTATAAGCCATGACTTTGTTTGTTGACCAACAGCCCACCAATGATTCATCACTGAGCACTGTTATGCATGTGTGCTATAGTTTAGTGTGTGCAGCTGCAAGCTGCAGCCAGACCCCAGTGTAACTTACTGACTGCTCAATGTCTAGATTCTATGGATTTCCATTTCAAATACATGTAATAACTCAGCCTCCAATTCTCTAACATGGAGCTGTAAGAGAATTCCAAAGTCTTAGCACTTACTGCATGAAAAAAAATGCTCCTCAACTCAATTGTAAATGGCGCACCTATAATTCTGAAACCATGACCTCTGGTCCTACATACCTCAGGCAGGGAAAACAACCTGGCTGCATTCATCTTCTCAAGCAACCTTGATTTGGATGCTGTTGGCCCTGCACTGTTACTGGGTCTAAATCCTAGAATATCATACCTAACAGCACAGTAGAAGCACCTTCACCAGAAAGCACAGAAATAATTTAATCACCTCCACCTTCGCAAGAGAAATCAGCGATGGGCAATAAATGCTTGCCTTGCCAGGCATGCCTGGAACCTGAGATGAATTAAAATACCGCTTAATTGCATGAAGGAAGGAAGGAAGGAAGGAAGTATTTTTGTTGATAAAGCATCATTTTCAGTTTTGCATCATGCAGATGTTCTTAACAGCAATGATATGCTATTTGAGCAGAATACAGAGAATATCTCAAATGCAGCCAAGCCTCAGCTGATACAATTATGACCAGAATTCTTCTCAACTATCACTGCAGATTGGCAGGAAAAGTAATGATGCAGTAGAACGGGCTCCAGAGTTAGCATAGCCTATTAGACAGCCTTTTCATGTTCAGAGTTTTACACATTGTTGCATTATTTGAAGCTGCTCATCTCCATATGGAATAATGACTTTAGTCTGATTGGTTTTGATTCCTAATATGTGGTCAAAATACAATTGTGATACAAGTGGTTGTACTATTTCCTCCCTATTTGGAGTACCGTGTGCACTTCTGGTCTCCACATTACAAGATTTAGGCTATGCAGAGAGTACTGCAGAAATTCACAAGAATGCTGCCCTGGACTAGGGAGCATTGCATGGAGAGAGTAGACAAACTTAAATAGTTATCTCTGGAGTATAGGACTCTGTCAGGTGATCTGATAGAAGTTTGTAAAATTAAGAGAGGCATATGGTCTGTCTTTACCTCAGGGTGTAAGTGTCAAATATTAAAGCACATAATTTTAAGGTCGGTGGAACAAATTTAAAGGAGCTGCATGGGGCAAGTATATGCAGGGAATTGTAGGCACCTGAAACACACTGGCAAGGGAAGTGGTGTAAGCAGATACAACAGCAAAATTTAAGATGTTTTTAGACAAACATATGAACAGGCAGGAAATGGAGGGATGCAGACATGTGCAGGCAGATGGGATTAGTTTGTAACCTAATTTGTCAGTTTGGGATTAATTAATAGACAGGATTAGTTAAAGCAACCATAAAATAGAAATATTCAGGAATCTATAAAATGGTTCCTGTAATGAACAGGAAATGATATGCTCATGACCAGGGTCAGTATAGATATTAAGGGTCGAAATGCCTGTACTTGTTCCATATTGTTCTACATTCTATTAAATGGAGTCAACTAACGTCAAGTCTTCTGTACATTTCATCTCCAAAGAAGTAGATGGTTGAATGGAATCACTTACATTATATCAATGATAATTTATTTTGTTTTGTGGCATAATTTCCCATAAGTACAGGAGAACGAACTGGATCCAGATTGAAGATATGTTCCATATTGACAGTGAACTGAACCAAGACTTGGCAGAATGCAATATCAGGGAAAAGCCTCCAAGAAAAACGTTCTTGCACTTGCACAAACACAAGCTACTGAGAAGCAAGATAATGTCCAGCAATTTAAAAATGACTGGTTTTAATGTGCACTTTATGCACACGTACAAATATGTAAGCATGTTTAATGTGGGAGTGGGTTCCACAACCCTGCTTTGACCCCCAACCCCTTCTCCACTGTTCATGCCCTGACTGAGCAAGAGCAGACATCCTGCTTGCTTCTTACTGCCTTCACAAAGAGGCCAATTATATTGCAACAATCGAAAAGATAAATCAAATTTGGGATCACACAGTCTTGTCATAATTTTGTATCAGAAACTGAATTTATGTAGTTGATCAATGGAGTAAACATTGAGTGCAGTGTAGGGCAGACTAACCACCAGTGAAAGAGTAGATGGAGGCTGGGTCTATAAAAATAATCTAAAGTAGAAAGATTCAGGAATCCATGAAATGATTCCAGTAAAATACAGGAACCTGTATGCTCACACGTGTATGAACGTGAACAGACATACGCAACACTTGAACAAGGCCTTTGTGTAACTCGGGGAGATCTGATGCACAATTACATAATGCCCAACTCCAAATCAAAATATTCTCTGAGGGGGTCTTCCCCAGGCACTGGCTGCATATAAATCACATCAAATGAATGTTCCTCTCAATAGTACTCGCAGTACACGATTGAACTTAGAACATTGAACGGTAAGCCAGGGAACGAGGCCTTTGGCCCATTGAATCTGTACCAACTAAGATAGCAAATTAAACAAACCATATTTGCCTGCACGTGATCCATATCCCTCCATTACTTGCTCGTTCATGTACCTGCCTTCATTCCTCGTAAGTGCCACTATCATGTCTGCTTTCATCACCATCCCTGCAAATCCATTCCAAACACCAACCACTCTCCGTGTGCCAAAAAAATTACCACACATAACGTATTTTAATCTCTCGTATTAAAACAATGCTCTCCAGTTTTTGACATTTCTTCTGGCAGTACACAATATTGAACATAGAATATTGAACAGTAAGCAAAGGAACGAGGCCTTTAATCCATCATGTCTGTACTGATTACGGCAGCAACTTAAACTACTCATATCTCCCTGCACATGATCCATATTCCTCCATTCCTTGCATGGAGGGACTCCAACTGTCAACCCCTTCTACATCACTTATAATTTTCTAAACCTCTATAATGTCTCCCCTCAGCTTCAGAGAAAGCAATTTGAAATTGTCCAATCTGTCCTTATAGAAATGCTAAGCAACTTTCTGCAGAACCACCTCTGTATGCTCCCCAAAGTCTCCATGTCCTCCCTGCAAAGGGGAATCCGGAATGCCCGCAATTGGAAAAGTGATTAAATGGTTAAAAATCAAAGTGTATGCAGCTGTTATAAAGTAGTTTCTGTCTATAATACATCAAAGAAGTGTTCTGTGTCCATCATTAGTACACCGAATCACTTTGCATTCAGTGGAATGTATAATTAATAATTTTCCAAATTAATTTAATGTGCTCATAAAATGATCCTTAAAATGTAACATTTTTTTCTGAAGGCATGAAGCCATAAATTGGGGCATAGAAATTTATTCAAGCATAAAAAAGGCAGAGCAGAAAATTGTCCCTGGTGTGTCGTTGGTCTGGGGAAGTCGATGAGAACGTGGACAGAATAAAAATGTAAGATAAGTAAATGATTGGCTGACGGTAGCTATGGACTCAGTGGACAATGGGCTTGTTTCCCAGATCTCTCTATACCTCTGTCACCTTATCAACCCAAACTTCTTGGAGAGCCACACCCTTTATCAATACTTCTGCAGAGCAATGCCCAGGCAGACTCTCCTTCCACAAGACTATTCTCACTTAAGTCAGTTCCCCAGAAACACTCACGTGAAAACTCAAGCAGGTGTCGGGACTGTTTTCAAATTCAAGGTCACTCCCTTTCTGGCTGGCCCATCCTGGTGATATAAAATATAATGCCAGGGTACATTTTGCAGTCCTTTCACTTGGACACCTGAATTGCTGAACCAGTGCTCTCTTAGCTTTACATAAATCAGTAGGCCTGTAAGTGAAGCATTCTTTTTAAAAAGACTGAGACTATCTCAAACATGGGCAACTTTAAAACTCTGACACTCACTTATATTGTTTCGACCATTCTCAAAATTAAGTATGGAATGTATTCCTTGTGATATCAAGAATAGACAAGCAGAATTCAGAAGCACTGAGTAACAAATCTGAAAGGAATTATACTTCTGTTTTATGTGCATTTGAGAGAAGACCTTATATCCCCTCGAATGATTAAAAGGAAATTGGGCAAATCTAATCTTACAGAGCTCAAATGAAAGGCAACTAGATCTACAAGTAAAGAATTTGTATTCCACCATCAAGAGACCTGAAGTTCTTCTGCCTGAAATTAATTTCATTCCTTTCCTCAGGCCTTGTTTAGTGAGGAGTAGAAGGTGTCACCATCGAACCCTGCTAGATCAGATGAACATCTTTCCACATCAGTCCAAACAAAATTTCAGTAATACACACATTTATGGTGTTTTTCATTGCCTCATAAACCATTCAACAAGCAGAAGTAAGAAGGAGATCTAAAAATAGACTATTCTATGTGGATACAGCAATCCATGAACAAGCTACTGATTTTCAGCTCCTCGATGTGGGGCTGGATTCTAATCCTTTATGCCTGGGGTTGGATCTCTGTCTCTTCTATTAATCAGCTATCAAATCTACTATGTCACCAAGCCCTAAAATCATGCTGAACCTGCTCTTCAACAGAGGTTAGAAGGTGTTAAACATATTGCCTTCATAACGTTAATATTGTTCAACTAAATGACTCTTCACTCTGTCTCCAGAGCATGGATGAGTCACATAATCCAGAGGCACCATATTGACATGAATTTTCTTTATGATTGTCAAGAGGACCAATCTCAGCCATGGTTTTGCAATTGACTACTAGCATACAGGGAAAGAAGCAAAATAAGTATTTGTATTTATTGTACTATGTGAAGCACTGACTGGCATTAACCTCAAAGACTAACATTGATAGATGACCAGAATAGTTCTCCTAGATTATTAGATTCTACTGAAGGGAAAATGCATTCCAATGATGTATGACCCTGTACATTTCTTCAGTTGATGACAGCAAAGCGTTCTTGGCCTGGACCAGACATATTGGCATTAACAATTGATACTCTCTGCCGAACATTTGTATGTGTTTATATTCCCAAAAGCAAAATTCAGAGGAAGTTGTGTGCTGAAGAGCCATCAGTAATCTGTGATAGCCCCAAAAGTTTAAAGACCAGAAAGGAGTGCAAGGGATCAGTGGATTAAATAACTTCCAGTGAGAAAGACTTGAAAAAAATAAAGGCCGGCTGTGACAAATAGATCATACAGTTAGAAGTCTGCAGTTATACAAGAATTATTTATTTTTATTGTATTTTATTGAGATACAGCACTGAGTAGGCCTTTCAAGCCATGTTGTCCGGCAATCCCTGACTTAATCTTACCCTAAACACAAGACAATTTTCAATGGCTGATTACCCTATTAACAAATATGACTTTGGACTGTGGGAGGAAACCCACACGGTCACGGGGAGAATGTATAAACTTCTTATAGGCAGCAGCGGGATTTGAACGCAAGTTGCCTGTACTGTAAAGAGTTGTGCTAACCAGTATGCGACCGCGTTACCTCTACGTTACCATTTCTATAAGTTAGGTAGTGGTGGGAGGGTGGTTGTTTAACAAAGCCTATTAGGTTGGTGCATTTTCTTGGGGTGCAAACTAATGTTCTGTTTTAAAGGAGGACTGACTTCTTGTTATTTGTTTTGTGTGTGGGATGGAAAACAAACCATTAAATCAGGATCTATATTTGTGAACTGCACTTTTCTAGCTTTCCACCATGTGGTTGTTTGGTAAAAATAAGTTTTTTTTTGTTTATCAGATATAACTACTTCAGCTAAACAACTTGTTGGAAAGTGAATTTTCAAATGGCTGCACAGTTCATAAGTGTTTCTTATCAAAAGTTCAGTGAACTCTTAGAAGAAGAAGTAGCAGATGAAAACCTGCACTGCCCTGTGCTCTATCTTGGAGCAAAGACACTCTCCAGCACAAACAGCAAGTCAATCTATATACAAAAAACACAAGTAATCCTGGATATGGGCCACCCACAGCTAATACTGAAGTTGCTGGCATTTTAAACTTCATGAATTTAAAGTGATTTGTAGCATCTAGAAGTTCACCAGAAACTAGATGTTGTTGTGAATGAAATAGTGGATAAAGTTTGTCTGCATTGATCCAATGGTGTGGTTTTGAATTCCCCAATAGCAGCAGGTGAATATAAATTCAAGTACTAAGTAACCCTGGAAAGAAAAAAAAAACAGAGGCGTTAGTAATGGTAATCATGAAACTTCCACATTGATTTAAAAATCCATCTGGTTTACTGATTACAGAGTCTGCTATCCATATCCGGTCTGGACCACATGTGACTCCTGGCCCACCAACGTGGCTGACTCATAACTGCTTCCACAGTCCAAAGGATTTTAGAATAGTTAACAATTCAATCTATATAAAAACTCGCTTTCGGGGTTTCATAATTGGCTGTTGTTCAGCACGCCAATGGTTCGGCCTCAGAGTCCGGCTCAGATTTGGGAGCCTAGGATCTCAGGGCTCTGAAGACAGGCGAATCAAAGGTCGTTGTCACGGCAGGAGACCCATGTGTCATTGGGAGTGTCAAAATATCTATGGCAGTGTGCCTGGAGACCTGAGATCTTTGAGATCTTCAGGCACAGAGCTCGATAAAAGCGACATAATGGACTTTTAACATCATAAACCAGCCAGTTATTTGTTATGTCTCCCTGCTCTCTGGGAAAATGGAGACATCTCCTTTTCCCTTACTAGGGAGAGAGAGAACCTGTGGTATGCCGTATACTGGGCAAAACACAAAGTTTTGAGGTAACTGCAAGTCTGTATCTTTGCTATTGCTTTGCTCACACTGAGTGCGGTGGCAGGAGGGGTGGATTGTTGTTCGCTGCCGCTTATGCATGGGAGGGAGGGGAGCCGGGCGGGGGGTACTTCTGTCATTCATTCTTTGGGGCATTCCTCTGTTTTTGTGGATGGTTGTGAAGTAAAAGCATTTCAGGATGTATTTTTTATACATTTCTCTGACATTATGTTGAACCTTTGAAGCATAGGTGTTGCAGTCAACAAATAAATTACAAGCATGAGGAAGTCTGCAGATGCTGGAAATACACAGAAACACACACAATTCTGGAAGAACTCTGCAGGTCAGGCAGCATCTACGAAAGTGAATAAACAGTCAATATTTCAGGTTGAGGCCCTTCTTTAGGACTGAGAAGGAAGAGGGAAGATGCTGGAATAAAATGACTGAGGGAGGGAAGCTGATATGTGAATCCTGGTGTGTAGAAAAGCTCATGGGCTGAGGAAGAAGTAATCTGATAGGAGAGGAGAGTGGGCCTCCAAAGAAAGGGAAGGAGGAGGGGACCTAGGGCAAAGTAATAGGAAGCTGGGAATCAGTAAAAGGTCAGGAGAGGAATAAAGAAAGGGCTGGGGGAAGACTTGTTTGCTGGAAGGAGAAATTGATATTCATGCCATCAGGTTGGAGGGTACCTAAATGGAGTATAAGTTGTTGATCCTCCACCCTGAAGGTGGCCTCATTTTGGCACAAGGAGAGGCCATGGACCAATTTGTCAGAATAGGAATGGGAATCGGAATTGAAATGTTTGCCCACCACACAGTCCTGCTCGCGGTGGGTGGTGCGGAGGTGCTCAATGAAAAAGCCCCCAACTTATGACAGGTTCAGCAATGTAGAGGTGGCCTCATTGGGAATGTCGGACACAATAGGTGACCCCAGGAGATTTGCACGAGGTGTTCACCAATGTGGAGGCCACAACAAAAGCACCAGACACAATAAATGGCCCCAGCACCTTCAAATTACAACAGAAGATCTAAGTCCAATAAGAAACTATTCTATTTTACATAAAACAAAAAGCATTAGAAAGTATAGCAGAATACAGACACATTGACACATGATGCTGTGCTGAATTTTTATCCTATTCCAAGATCACTCTAACTATTCCCTCCCATGTAACCCCCCATTTTTCATTGATCCATTTGCCTATCTAAGAGTGTTACAAATATCTCTAATACATCTGCCTTTACCACCAACCACGGCAGTGCATTCCATCCACTTACCTGTCTCTGTGTAAAAAAAAATGACCTCTGACATTCCCCTACTCTTGCAACCAATAATCTTAAAGTTTTGCCCTCTGGTATTAGCTAATGCCTCCCTGGGAAAGCTTCTCTTAAGATATTTTGCCTAGCTCTATTTCCAACAGAAGGCAACTAAAAAGTTTAGTATTATGAAAGGTAAAGATAGACTAAGAAAGTAAGCTAGCCGATAATATTAAAGAGAATATCAAAAGTTCCTTTAGATACATAAACTGTAAAAGAGAAGTACGTAAGAGTTGGAACACAATGCTGGAGAGGTAGTAATGGGGACAACGAAATGATGAATGAACTAAATAAGTATTTTGCATCAGTCTTTTCTGTGGAAGACATTAGCAGTATGTTGAAAGTTCCAGGTGTCGAGGGGTATGAAGTATGTGAAGTTACCATAACTAGAGAGAAGATTCTTGGGGAACTGAAAGGTCTGAAGGAAGATAAGTCACCTGGATGAGATGGTGTACAACCCAGAGCTCTGAAAAAGGTGGCTGAAGAGAACGTGGAGGCATCAGTAATGACCTTTCAACAATCAGTAGACAGTGGAAAACTGAAAAATTTGCAAATGTCACTCCACTCTTCAAGAAATTAGAGAGGCAGAACAAAGGAAACTATAGGCCAGTTAGTCTGGCCTCAGTGGTTGGGAAGATGTTACAATTAATGATTAAGAATGAAGTTTCAGAGTACTAGGAGGTACATGACAAAATAGGCCATAATCAGCATGGTTTCCTCAAGGGAAAATCTTGCCTGACAAGACTGTTGGAATTCTTTGAAGAGAAAAAAACAGGAAAGGCAAAGGGGAGTTGGTTGATGTTGTGCAGATGGAGAGAACATACAAAACTCCGAGGCGCGAAGTGATTTGGGAGTCCTTGTGAAAGATACCCTAAAGATTAATTTGCAGCTTGAGTCTATGATGAGGAAGGTAAATATGATGTTAGCATTCATTTCATGAAGACTAGAATATAAAAGCAAGGATGTAATGTGGAGACTTTGTAAAGCACTGATGAAGCCTCACTTGGAGTATTGTATGCAGTTTCGTGCCCCTTACCTTAGAAAGGATGTGATGAAACTTCAGAGTATTCAAGGATGAAAATGATTCCAGGATTAAAAGGCTTGTCATATGAAGACCATTTGATGCCTCTGGGCCTGTATTCATTGGAATTTAGAAGAATGAATGATGGGTGACCTAATTGACACTTATTGAATGGTGAAAAGCCTTGATAGAGTGAATGAAAGGATGTTTTCTATGTTTGGATTGTCTAAGACCAGAGGGAAAAGCCTCAAAATAGAGGACCCTACTGTTAGAACGTAGATGAAGAGGAACTTCTTTAGCTAGAGAGTGGTGAATCTGTGGAATTTGTTGCCACAGGCTGCTGTGAAGGCCAAGTCTTTATGTATATTTAAGGCACAGAGGTTGATAGATTCTTGACTGGTCAGGGTATGAAGGGATATGTGAGAAGGCAGGAGATTGGGGCTGAAAGGAAAAATGGATCAGCCATAATGAAATAGGAGTGCAGAATCAATGGGCCAAATGACTTAATTCTATTTCTATATCTAATGGTCTTATGTGCTAACAGCTTGTTTCAATAATGGTTAGTAGCTATTCTCCAGTACATTACCCTGTAGGCATTACTTCTGTCTCTCACAGTATTACGTAGCTGAGCCAAAACACCATCCTCATTTGCATATCTCTGATATAGTTCAGAGATGATATAGCTCTGATATAGGTCCACATAGGATTTTGATCAGTGTAGGAAATCCAATCATTGGACCATAAGATATAAGAGCAAAATTATGACATTTGGCCCAATGAGCCTGCTCCACCATTTCATCATGGCTGATCCGTAACCCTCTCAGCCCCTGTCTTTTGCGTTCTCCTCATATCCCGTCATGCCGTGACTAATTAAGAATCTTTCAACCTCTGCCTTAAATATACCAAAAGACTTGGCTTCCACAGCTCTCTGTGGCAAAAAAATTCCATAGATTCATCACTCTCTGGCTAAAGGAATTTCTCCTCATCTCCATTCCAAATGGATGTCCCTCTATTCTGAGACTGCCCTCACCATAGAAAACATCCTCTCCACATGCATTCTATCGAGGCCTTTCAATATGCAATAAATTTCAATGAGATCCCCCCTCATTCTTCTGAATTCCAGTGAGTACTGGCCCAGAGCCATCAAATGCTCCTCATATGATGAGTGTTACAAACCTAGAACCATCTTTGTGAATCTCTTTTTACACTCTCCAATGTCAGCACACCTTTCTTCGATAAAGGGCCCAAAACTGTTCACAGTACTCCAAGTAAGGCCTCACCAGTGTCTTATAAAGCCGCAACATTACATCCTTGCTTAGCAAGGATGTAATATTCTCCCTTCTTTAGTTAGTGCTGCTGAGGAGAATGGTAGCTCATTCCAATGCCTGATATGAAATCAGGCATAGAGCCAATCAAACCTGAATATGCTCTAGTTACACAAAACAATCCTATCATTGAGGGACATTTAGACATTCCTATTGAAGTGCTATTTCCAGAAGGACTCTCATAAATGGGAAAAAATACAATCTAAACTGCAGACATGAACAACATTTTTAGAAGCAATTTCTTTTGTACTGAAATATCCCAGATTCCATCTCCATCCTGTGTTCAGTTAGTTGCTATCAGTCAGAGCAGTAACATTTGCTTCAACACTTACAATCAAGAAGAGAAAATTATAGCCAGAGTTCCAGTTTTGGATGGCTTCCCAATAATTCCTGTAGGAAACTGTTTCAGTGAATGTTGGATCAGGAAGATGCGAACTCTGGCTGTGATATACCCTGCAGCTAATTAATCTGCTTTCACTTAATGTTGGGTTAGGTCGCAAGAGGCACAGTAACTAGTCCAGTAACTAGTAACAGCCAGTGGATACAAGGGTGAGGAAGCATAAGAATGCAATTGAAGCAAGTCAGGAGACAACAGGTCAATTGATTGTAATATCAGAAGGAACAGGCCATTTGATCCATTTCATCTACCCATCAATCATGATTGAGGAGATAACCCTTTCTCTGAGCCCCACTGAACTAAGCTATAATAATTGTTTCCTTACAATAGCTGAAGTTATCTAATGTTGGATTTTATAATCAAAGGCATAAGAGAAAAAATAGTTATTTTTCTCTCCAGCACTTTTTGCTTGCAAAAAACACTTCTAATTGATGCTAAAAGTACTGCAGCACACAAAATCTATTTCCAGTGAGCTGCACAACCTCACCAAACTGAAAAATGGCAATTCTTACTCACATACAGAAAAACTTGGCTTTTCTAGCTCTGCACTTTCCTTCAAATGGTGTACTTAAAGGGCCAGTTACAATAAAAGGTGCATTTGTTGTCTTCACTGAGATCTGTTCCCTCTTACAAAGTCAGAGGGAACTGCTTTGTCCGTGGAGGTCAAAGACATGTCACTCTCAACTTCTCAATGTTGGGATCATATAAACTGCCACTTCTGATGTCTACCACATCTCACAATATCCAATATTAGGGAGGTCCCCAAAACTCAGTGCCTTTCTTCAACTCCTCAGTATAGATTGTACACGGGCATTTATCGGCAATACAGATTGCTCCAAAGTGCGAGCATTCAAAGAATACACTCATGTCCTTATTGAAACCTTCTTCACAAACTTCTGGCTAGGAGTATTAGCTAGTTTGGCATGTCATCTAAAACACTAACAAGCATCCATTGAGGTACAGTGGAGAGTATCCTAAGTGGTTGCATCACAACCTGGTGTGGAAATACCAATGTGCAGGAGTAGATATAGCTTAGTCCATCACAGGCAAAGCCCTCCCCAGAACTGAGAACATCTGCAAGAAACATAAGAAAGCAGCATCCATCATCAAGGACCCTCATCATCCATACCATCTTCTCTTCTCACTGTTACCAGGAGGTACAGGAGCAAAATATCCCACACCATTGTGTTTACAGACACTTATTACCAACAGTTTTCTGAACTAGCATGAGTAATTGCACTCACCTCAGCTCTAAACTGACTCCAGAACCTATAGACTCACTTTCAAGGACTGTGCAACTCATGACCTCAGTATTTATTTATTTATTTATTTATTTATTTATTTATTTATTTATTTATTTATTTATTTACTTGTGTTTATTATTCTTTGCCAATTTGTCTTCTTTTGAACATTAGTTGCTTGTCAATTTTTGTTCATAAAATCTATTGTATTTCTTTACTTTCCTGTAAATGCCTGCAAGAAAATGTATCTCAAGTTACTATATTTGACATAAATGCACTTTGATAATGAACTTACTTTGACTTGATAAATTATTTTGACTTTAACCACAGAGGGTAACTATGACACTGCTCTACCAAGAACCTGCCTCTTACAGGCACTGTTGTTCACTGTTTCAGGAACACGTTCCTACCATCATTCCAACAATAAATATCCAGTCATTCAGCAAAAAGGAACCCAACAAAGCTGGAAAAGCTTTGCTTACATTGCATTCTGGCCCTTATAGGGCCAACTACAAAGATGGTACTTTGCTGTCAGATGCAAGGATTTGAAACACACTGAAACCGATAACATCAACATGGTATTGTACAGGAAATCTGATATTGTCATCCTTTGAAACTTACAACTGAAGATATAAACAGACATATAAGTTCAGAGTATGAGTTGAATACTACATGGGATCAGAATTCTGCTCTGCCATTTAATAAAGTGACCTGATGTGAACTCAACTTGAAATCCCTATAATCTATCACCCCCTTGCTTATCAAGAACCTGTCTGCATCTGCTTAGAAATATTCAAAAACTCTGTCTCTGCAGTTATTTTAAGGGAAGTGCTTGGTTTAAAATCCACTTACACAAACAGCAATGGGGTGATCTGAAACACTGTTTAACTCTGAAGAAGAACTTGCATATAGTTATTCCAAGACTACTGTACCCAAAGACCACCAACGTAATTTAACAATGTCGGTGAGAACAATCAAAGCACATTTCTGGATGGTTAAGGTTGAAGTATTGCAAATAGGTTTGTTGACCCTATTAGAAAAGGACAAAGGAGAAAGTTTCAAAGTGATCATTTGCGATAATGTAGCCATTGAGATGTTACATGGAAAAGGAATGATTGAATACTGTGTGGTTTCTTTCCCAGGAAAGAAAAAAACTGAGAAGTAAGATGAAGAAGGGATTGGAAAGGGCAGGGGCAGAGGGGTGTCTCCATCTGCTGCAACACTTGGCATTAAATCGAACATGGTAGCTTAGCCAGAATGAGGTAAGAAACTTTGAACTTGCTGTTGAGTTGTTGAGGAAGTTCTCAGATGCCATTTTAAGTAGAAGCCAGGAAATGCTAGCAGGGAGGATGGATAGGGTTAATTGATGCCATAACCATATATATCTGCATCTCTTATCCTCTTATAATGAAAATATTTTACAGTTCTGTGTTCCTTCCTGATTTTGCAAGGGGTATCTCTGTATGTGTTTGCAAACAAAGGAGTCACTGTAAACATGCTAAACCACAAGAAGTCACTTTATTAGAGTTATATAAAATACAGAAAGAAAAACAAATGGTTAATGAAGTAGTAGCATGTAAAACAAACTTAAACTTATCATCCATTGAATAAGCTGATCTGCAGAATGTTGGAGGAAACCACAGATATTCATTCTCCCTCTCCCTCCTTCTCCCTCTCCTTCTCTCTGTCTCTCATCCTTAGCACTAGCTCTAGTTGTGATTCCCCCTTGTACTGTAAAATATCTCTTACCCCAGTACTTCCCCATGATAAGGCACCACTTGACAACTGCATCTGCACAATCACATCACCTTCTCTAGACAAACATGAATACTCTCAAGGCTGTAGACTTGTATTCCTTTAGCTTTCTCTAAGTAATCCCAATTTAGGCTAACACCATTCTGTTTTACAGATTTCCATTTTATTTTAGCATATACTAAGGAGTAATCACATTTAACTCTTTCCTTACACCCCTTCATTGGTTACCTTTCAAATGGAAATCCCTTTCCTTCTCCACGCATCCCCCTGAGCAACCACAGGAGCAACAATCCTTTCACTTTCAAATCTTCCACTCTATACGGGTCCAAACTCTGGTTCTATGTGAACCAGCATGCCATTTCTATCCTTCAAATATAACATAATCTCCCTTGGAATGGGGAGAACAACCAAAATTTAGAAATTGCTTTGTAGAACACATCAGTTCACTTTGCAAGTATAACCCCAGTGTCTGGCATTTTAATTCTCCATCTCACTCCCATTCTGAATATTGAGGTCAACAATTTCAAACAATCAGTATGCTTGGCATTTTTTATTCCAGATTTTCCGCCGTTAATTCACATTTCTGTGTTAAATTCAGATACTGAAATATCCCGGCACCCAGTCTTTAGGTGAGTTATTTTTCTCATTAACACATACTCTCACTTTACACTGTCACTCACTGTGTGGTTTAATTTCTCCAGGGGAATGCTTGTGCTATGTGGCATAGTGTTACGTTACAGATCCAGGGACTCGGCTGCAATCCACTGAACTAGTCTTTAGTTCTTAATGTAATTTGGAAGCAGTAATTCGTTTGAAATTTTAAAAGGACAGCTTTGTAAACAAATTTACCGCTTACAGAGCACAACTGCTGGCCTGCGGCAGAAGACTGTAAACTGACAATGACCATGAGATGTTCTTATGTGCATCAGCCAAATGTAAGATAATGGGATATATTATTTAGATGATGTCAAAACAGGCAGCGTTGGCTAATTTTTTGCACCGTTCTGACTGAGACCAAGAAAGCTTCCAAACTAGACTTAGTTTTTCACTGAGCGCATCAAATAAAGTCTTAGGTATACATCCTCTCTATCAATAATTGGGAATAGAGAGCCCTCAAAGTAATCTTGGGTATCTGAGTCCTCTGAAGGTTTTAGATCACCCATAAGGAACACTTTGTCCTAACAAAGATATTTGAATATTCAGAGGAGTTTTGCCTGTTCTGGTGTGCTTCCATTGTAGATATGTGACTCAATGGAACCATTTGCCAGACATAAATAGCAAAGCAAGCAATGTTATTGAAGCTATTGAACTTGTATTGAATCACCTGCTGCTACCTTTGATTTAAAGCATAAAAAAAGTAATGTACTTTCAGTTCGGGTGGATACTTAAAGAGTCTTGAAGAATAAAAACCTTTTATATCAAACCTCTTCAGTGCCTGCCTGGTAGTTCAGTTCCCAGTCACAAAACAATACCTTTCCAGTTCTAGCATCTTTATACTTGTTCTATCTCTCGTTATTTACAGTTCTGACAGACAATTCGCAGAATGACCTAGATCAGTTTTTTTGGGACAGGCTGCTCTCAGCCATTCGGTTTATGGTTTTTATGGTTAATTTGCGTTTTTTTTCTTGTGAACGCTGCGTCTCTTTTTGTGTCTGTGAGATTTTCATTCCACCTGTGCATACACATGCTTGTGCGCATGACAATAAACTTGACTTTGACCTTGAGCACTCTTAGACAGCAAGTGGGGGAATTCCAAGACCACCTGGACCTTATGATACCAAGGGATCTGACCTTCCCCCTTTGCCACTGAACTCAGTATTGCCAGAGGCGAAGATATCACATCTGGCTTCTCAGATTACATTAGTCATGCACAAGTGTACAAACTCTGACTGCTCTCATTCAAGCCCTGTGGGAAGGAGAAGTATCGTGTGAGAGAATTATTTCACTTTGTTTTATTTTATATTGAAAATGCAATGAATGAGCATGAATTAGTCATGTCATGATTTCCACCTTTGGCAAAGTAGTTATTTGTTAACATTTAAGATTAGAATCATAATCAGTTTTATTATCACTAGCATAAGTCCTGAAATTTGTTATTTTGTGGCAACAGTACAATGCATAAAATATACTATAAATTGCAGTAAATATACTGTATATAAAAATAAATAAGTAGTGCAAAAAAGAAAAAATAGTGAGGTTGCGTTCATGGGTTCATAGACCCCATTCAGAAATCTGATGATAGAGGGGAAGAAGCTGTTCCTAAAACGTTGAGTGTGTATTCAGTTTCCTGTACTTCTTCTATGCTGGTAGTAATGAGAAGATATAGTAATGTTTAGATTTTTTCCCCCATTATTGTTAGTTTATTGTAAATGCTTACATCTATTCAAATGTTTTCAAATAGTTTTTAAGCATCAATGAAACTTCAAAGGTTGCAGTGCCTTTGCTGGATGCTGGGGTGATCTGAGATAAGCCTTCCTCATTTCGCAGGATGAAATGGGTCATCAGTCTACATCCAGCAAAGTGGGATGGGATTGGGGTGGGGGGGGTGGTGAGCAAGTCAGTGTGACTGGCTAGGCCCCAGACTATTAGGTCAACTAATTCCATGTTCCTGCCTCTGAAGGTGCTGCCTAATCTGCTGAACAGTCCCAGCGTTACTATTGCATGTGGGAATTATTTGGCCAACTCCGAAAGAGAACCTGGAGATCATGGCTCATGAATAATTATATTACACCCTATCCTGTTACATGCGTCTTCATACAATGCGGATTCACAGTTATGCGAGGAATCTATTTCTACCAACGTCTCCTTATATGTATCCAAAACTCACAGTTATGCAAGGAGCACTGCCAATACAAGTCACATGTGCACGCCTCATAGTCTCACTGTTGGGATGAGAAGTACTGCTTTCCCACCAATACAAGTCATGTCTGCGTGCCTCACAATCTCACTCCCGCCGGTCTCGCATTGGTTTTGGCAAGGTGTGGATGTGCGATCTTGCGCTCTCAAACTTTTGATTTTTTACCTACGGTGCAGTGATTTTGTGCTTGAAATATTTAACTATGCCTCCTAAGCATCTGATATCAATTCCTGGACCATCAGCCAAGCGGCAGAGAACCGCTTTAGAACTTGAAAAAAAGTTGGAAATTATAAACAGGGCGGCGTTAGGTAAAGGTAACACAGTTCTGGGACGCTCCTACCGGGAACAAAATCTTGCTTTTAAAGTTCTTTCATTGCTTGACAATGCGCCAGCCCATCCTAAACATTTGGACAGCATTCATCCTAATATAACAGTGCGTTTCCTGCCGCCTAACACAACATTGCTGATTCAACCACTCGACCAAGGCATATTTGTTTTACGGTGAACTAGCTCTCAGGTGCTGCAAGCAACAAATGATTTTGAAAATCCCGGGAGTTTACCCACAGTGAGGGAATGGTGGAAGTTGGAACACTTGGCGCAAATGGCGACGGACATGGACCGAAGTTTCGAACGGAGTCATCATTTCAGTCATTCTCTGCAGTCAGCCTTCTTCCGTATAAGCAAGTTTATGCTGAAAAACAAACTGCTGCCAAGCAAACAACCCTCACCACTTTCTTCAAACCGGTGTCATCTCCTGCTGCCAGCAGTTCTAAGAGTTCTGTGAGTCTTCCTTCAACCCTTGCTGTGCTTGATGATCCTGACAACCACAACCATCCAGCTTATCCATGTAAAGCTGCCCGACACCACAACCACTCATCTTCTGGAGCAAACACACCTGCCACTGCTGGTGAGTACTGTACACTCTAGTATGTTAACTTTCTATGAATTATTACATTGAATATTACCTTAAATTGCTGAAATATATTATGAATGTTGCCTTGAGGTACTGCTTTTGTGTTGTATTGGTATGAAAATGTGAATAAGTTACAGATAAAGCATATTTAGGAAGCCTTCAGGAATGCATCCCTATTTTCTCCATTTAAATAATTATTCACATTATGCATTTTCATACTATGCATCAACTGCGAGGAACATACCCCCACATGTAACGAGGATAGGGTGTACTGCTAACTGTGTCTCTGTAATTAGCAATCTTTCTTCTGGATCAGGAGGATGTGGGATAAATCTCAGTCCAGAAAGCTCAGTCAAAACCAAGGCTGACTCTGCAGTACATTATTGGAGGATTGTTGTGCCAGTGAAGATGTCTTCTTTACAATGACAACTTGTAGGCTGGTGGGGTGGTAGGTGAGGACAAGGGGAACCCTGTCCCGAGTGGGGCAGCGGGTGGATGGGATGAGGGCAGATGTGCGAGAAATGGGATATTTCTTACTATTTTTTATTTCAGTTAGTCCTGATGAAGGGTCTCAGCCCAAATGCTTCTTCCTATAGATGCTGCCTGACCTGTTACGTTCCAGCAGCATTTTGTGCGTGAAGCTACATAAAGCGGGTTTGTGTCCACCAGCACTCTATCAATATGTGCTTAGCCATAAAATTAATATGTTGTACTGCACTTGCAGATACTTAACTCAGTTTCAAGCCTTCTGACCACTGGCACATGTATCAAAATTATCCCGTAACATCCACAGCTATTGTACTGTATTCTGGCCAAATACACTGACAAGTCATGCTATGTCATATCCACATATTTGGAACCACATCACTTGTTTATATATAATAAATAAGTAGATCAAACTGCTTTCTTTCTTTCTTTGAAAACAAGTACCCAAACACTCTTCTCACAGTTGTGATTGTCACAGTCACAATTCAATCAATTGGTAGTTGTATGACCTTCTCAAAGTGTTCATTTCTCTGATTGTATTAGTTCCTTATGTGAAGAGCTCACAATCTACTGGCTCAACGCATTGCTTTCTGTGACTCTTCAGTAGCAGTTGATTTTATGTCAGCGTCTGAATAGTTTAGTCATCACATGCCACTCCAGTATCTTCAAATATGTCCCTTGCTGTGATAATACAGCATAATCACGAGCATGAACATTTACTCCCTTATTTCCAATTTTTATAAATTAGTGCTAAAGATCGCAGATTTTGAATACCTTGCAACACCTGCTTCATTAGAAGAAGAACAATATACAGGAATTTATTAAGGTTTGATGCTATTACATGATGCAAAACTCACAACTAACAGCAGAATCAGAAACTGAATTAGATTTAATATCCTCATGTTTGCTCTGTAGATTTAATATCACTGTATTTTGTCATGAAATTTATTTCTTTGTGGTAGCAGTACATTGCAATATATATTAATTTATTTCAATATATTGAAACTTATAAGTTCTGATAAGAAATGTAAAGAAACATAGAAAACCTACAGCACAATACAGGCCCTTTGGCCCACAATGCTATGCCGAACATGTACTTACTTTAGAAATTACCTAGGGTTACCCATAGCTCTCTATTTTTCTGAACTCCATATACCTATCCAGGAGTCTCTTAAAAGACCCTACCATAGCCGCCTCCACCACCATTGCCGGTACTCACCACTCTCTGTGTAAAGAACTTACCCCTGATATCTCCTCTGTACCTACTTCCAAGCATGTTAAAGCTGTGCCCTCTCATGTTAGCCAATTCGGCCCTGGGAAAAAGCCTCTGACTATCCACATGATCAATGCCTCTCATCATCTTATACACCTCTAGCAGGTCACCTCTCATCCTCCTCCGCTCCAAGGAGAAAAGACCAGTCTATCCTCATAAAGCATGCTCTCCAATCCAGGCAACATCCTTGTAAATTTCCGTTGCACCCTTTCTATATTTCCACATCATTGCTGAAGTGTGGTGACCAGAACTGATCACAGTACTCCAAATGGTGTTCCTATATAGCTGTAACAGGTTCCTATATAGCTTTAACATTACCTCTCGACTCTTAAACTCAATCCCACGGTTGATGAAGGCCAATGGACTGTATGCCTACTCTGCTGGACTCTGCCCACAGAGTCAACCTACGCAGCAGCTTTGAGTGCCATATGGACTCAGACCCCAAGGTCCCGCTGATCCTCCACACTACCATTAATACTATATTCTGCCATCATATTTGACCTACCAAAATGAACCACGTTACACTTAACTGGGTTGAACTCCATCTGCCACTTCTCAGCCCAGTTTTGAATCCTATCGATGTCCTGCTGTAACCTTTGACAGCCCTCCACACACACCCAACCTTTGTGTCATCAGCAAATTTACTAACCCATCCCTCCACTTGCTCATCCATGTCACTTATAAAAATCATGAAAAGAAGGGGTCCCAGAACAGATACCTGAGGCACAACACTGGTCACCGACCTCCATGCAGAATATGACCCATCTACAACCACACTTTGCCAATTCTGGATCCACAAAAGTAAAGTCCCCTTGGATTGCATACCTCCTTACTTTCTCAATAAGCCTTGCATGGGGTACCTTATCAAATACCTTGATGAAATCCATATACACTATACCTACTGCTCTAGCTTCATCAACGTGTTTAGTCACATCCTCAAAAAATTCAATCAGGCTCATAAGGAATGAACTGCCTTTGACAAAGCCATGCTGACTACTCCTAATCATATTATGCCTCTCCAAATGTTCATAAATCCTGCCTTTCAGGATCCTTGCCATCAATATAAGAGCTATTGAAGTAAGACTCACTGGTCTATAATTTCTCTCTTGGTAAAGCTCTGTTGATGCTGCTGATAGGCTAAGTATATATATATATATATATATATATATATATATATATATATATATATATTATATAAGTTAAGTAAGTAATGCAAAAAGAGAGTAATAAAAATACTGAGGAAGCATTCAAGTGTTCATTGTCCATTCAGAAATCGGATGGCAGAGGAGAAGAAGCGGTTCCTGAATCACTGAGTGTGTGTCTTCAGGCTCCTGTAGCTCCTCCCTGAGAGTAGCAATGAGAAGAGGGCACATCCTGGGTGGTGGGACTCTTTACTGATAGACGCCACCTTTTTGAGGCATTGATGTTTGAAGATGCTATCAATAGTGGGAGGCTAATGCCCATGATGGAGCTGGCTGAGTTTACAACTTTCTGCAGTTTTTTCCAATCCTGTGCAGCGGTCTTTCCATACCAAAAGGTGATGCAACCAGTTAGAATGGTCTCCATGGTACACCTTTAGAAATTTTCAAGACTTTTTAGTGATATACCAAGTCTCCTCAAACTCCTGATGACATGTAGCTGTCCTTGTGCCTTCTTTGTAATTGCATCAACATGTTGGACGTGGGATAGATCCTTAAAGATGCTGACACCCAGGAACTTGAAACTGCTCACCCTTTCCACTCCTGATCCCTCAATGAGGATAGACATGTGTACCCTCGAGCTACCCTTCCTGAAGTCCACAATCAATTGACATTGAGCGCAAGGCTGTTGTGACACCACTCAATCAGCAGATGTATCTTGCTCCTGTACGCCATCTCATCACCATCTGGAATACTGCCCACAATAGTTGTCATCAGGAAATTTATAGATGGCATTTGAGCTGTGCCTAGCCACACAGTTGTGGGTGTAGAGAGAGTAGAGCAGTGGGCCAAGCATGCATCTTAGAATTGCACCAGTGTTGATTGTCAGCAAAGTGACCTGCAGTCGCTAATTCTGCTGATGTTCCATAGCAGCACCTTAACCTTTAATGGCACATTCAGCCGCTGCATAAGTATTTACATGGCTAACTTCAATCCGTTTTAAGTGCACATTGATGGCAAGAAGATAATGGCAGCTGTCTTTCTAACATCACAGATTTGTTGGAACAGTCAAGCCCAGACTGTTGTGTGCTTATTTTACATATTGC
The DNA here is from genome assembly GCF_030144855.1 of Hypanus sabinus. Lineage (NCBI taxonomy): Eukaryota > Metazoa > Chordata > Chondrichthyes > Myliobatiformes > Dasyatidae > Hypanus > Hypanus sabinus. The sequence goes on along the minus strand of NC_082724.1, from coordinate 46,454,320 downwards.
TGCAAGTTATGCACAGCTTATTCAACATGCTTAGTAACCCTAAGCCCATACACAAAACTCCTGGCAATGAATTTAATGCCAGCATGTTCTGCACATAGATCATGTAATCCCTTATTTGTTTGTTTGTTTGTTTGTTTGTTAATTATTCCCTCCCCCTTTTTTTCTCTCTCTGTCCCTCTCACAATCACTTGTTGCCTGTTCTCCATCTCCCTCTGGTGCGCCCTTCCCCCTTTCTTTCTCCCAAGGCCTCTCGTCCCGTGATCCTTTCCCTTCTCCAGCTGTGTATCCCTTTTGCCAATCACCTTTCCAGCTCTTAGCTGTATCCCTCCCCCTCTTCTGGATTTGTGTGCTCACATTAACTGCCGTTTTCTAACAACAGGTGGGTGTGTCAACAGTAAGGGCTGGATAATATAAAATTCAGCTTCTCCTCCAATATCTTACAATAATTTGTTGCGGCTCTACAGTTTAGTAAACACTGCCACTTAGTGCGCTGAGGGCCTGGAAATCTGTGTAAAAAAAATGTTGTGGAAGTGTCACAAAACATGGCAAAAGACCAGTCGTTAACGGCACAGAAGGCCTCATGTCACAAAACCAAATTCTTTTTATGAGGCACCATTTGGTAGATCAGACACCAGGTCCTATGCAGGACATAGCTGTTTCTCTGTTGATGTGCCAATGTCGGGCATAAGGATGGGCTCAAGCTGGCAGTGGCTTCTTCTCCATTGTCACCCAAATGGGCTTTGGCTGCATACCAGCTCCAGTAGGTTCCTTGTGGTCTTGGTCCCTAGAAAAATGCTACTGGAGCCAGCACCATGTTAAACAGAGATGTACAAAAATGCTGGATAAACTCAGCAGGTCGGATGCTGCCCAACCTGCTGAGTTCATCCAGTTTTTTTGTACGTCTTGATTTGACCACAGCATCTGCAGTGTACTTTGTGTTTACCATGTTAAACAGATGTTCCATTGAAATTAATGATGAGGGCATCAAAGAGAAGAGAGAATAGTGTTAAGTTCAAACTTTGGAGATTTAGACAGCTTGAGGGGGTTTTTGTTCACAGCGAGGGTTATTGAAGTCAAGTGTGTGCTGCAGAAAGTACTCATGGACAGAAGCACTTTCATAAAATGTTAAAAGTCATCTAGAGGAGTATTCAAATTACCAGGGTGTAAAAAGCTAGAAATCTAATGCAGATATATTACATCAGTGTCTGTTGGTACAAAGGGCAGCCTGGATAAGGTAGGCTGCAGAGCCTAATTCTGTCCTGTTCAACATTGTGGCTCTAAATGTTCACCCAGAAGTATATTTAAGATTAATTCTATTAGCTTAAATGTATATAATTCCTTTTAAGTGTGTGTGAGTAATAGTCAATTGTAAACATTCAAATTCATTGCTACTTTAACCGCTGATGAATGTGGCAACATGGTTTCATTGGAGGCCAAAACCCTTCTGTGAACACAGTACAGAAGGAAATCTGCAGGTGCTGGAAATTCAAGCAACACACACAAAATGCTGGTGGAACGCAGCAGGCCAGGCAGCCTCTATAGGGAGAAGTGCTGTCGACGTTTCGAGCTGAGACCCTTCGTTACGACTAACTGAAAATAAAGATAGTAAGAGATATGAAAGTGGGAGGGGGAGGGGGAAATCCGAAATGATAGGAGAAGGCAAGAGGTGGGGGGTATACTGCTAAGAGCTGGAAAGGTGATTGGCAAAAGGGATACACAGCTGGAGAAGGGAAAGGATCATGGGATGGGAGGCCTAGAGAGAAAGAAAGGGGGAGGGGAGCACCAGGGGGAGATGGAGAACAGGCAACAAGTGATTGTGAGAGGGGCAGAGAGAGAAAAAAAGGGGGAGGGAATAATTAACAAACAAACAAATAAATAAATAAGGGATGGGGTAAGAAAGGGAGGAGGGACATTACGGAAGTTAGAGAAACCTATGTTCATGCCATCAGGTTGGAGGATACCCAGTCGGTATATAAGGTGTTGTTTCTCCAAACTGAGTGTGGCTTCATCTTGACAGTAGAGGAGGCCATGGATAGACATATCAGAATGGGAATGGGACGTGGAATTAAAATGTGTGGCCACTGGGAGGTCCTGCTTTCTCTTGCAGACAGAGTGTAGGTGTTCAGTGAAACAGTCTCCCAGTCTGCATCGCTGGATATTACCTACTGTTTGGTGTTGATCTCCACTTGCCAGTGGATGCTTTGCTGGGGCAAGAACAGTCTGTGAACAGGAAGTATGACTGGTTAGTGATGCTCTTGCCAGAGCAAAAGAATACTCTGAAGAGAAGGCTGCAGAACACATTGCCTTACAGGAGGATAAAATTCACTGTCCCAAGATTGACATACATGCACTGGTTAACCTCCAGAACAGACCATTAGGTCGTAATAAGATCCGGGATGCTTGGAAACCAACTGGCTACAGAGTGGTAGAGGTGTTAGACAACATATACACTGTGGAACATTTGGAGGGAGGGCCTATCATGAGGGTAAATGGGGTAGCCATCAGGCCTTGTGAGTACATTCCTAACCCAGTTCCTCAAAAGAGACTGCAACCTCCTGCAATTCAGGGTAGTCCTTCTCTGGGACATAAATCAGATTCCAAGGATTCAGAGAACGGTGTGATATTGGGGGAAGATGTGTCAGAACAGGGTGTACATAATCTCAACCCCAGCCTTGACAGCAAAACTCTGGAACTGAGACCATAACTAAGAGCTGATGTGGGGTCAGATGTTGGTAGTCTTCCTGTTGCAGTGCCCCGCAGAAGTAAAAGAATAAATGCTGGAACAGCACTCTAACTCACATCACGAACCAAGGTCAGTTTTAGATGTCACCTCCTTGAGTCCTGCAGCAGTGTCACAGATCCTGGCAAGTCTAAGTTCAGTTCTATTCAGAGAAGCAGTTAAAGTGGTTAAAAGTACTTTTGCAGTGAGCGAGTAATCAAAGATGCTTAGTAATATGCATGGAGAATGTAACCAGGCGACTGTTGAATATCATTTTTTATTGTTAAAGTGCACTTATGTATTCACCTTGCTGATTCTAAAATTGATGCCTGTTCCTTTAAGAGAAAATGGAGATATCATTTTGTATGGGTGGAGTAAAACGAAGAGTTGCCATGTTCTAGAAAGGATGATGTTCGAATGCTTTTCCCAGGTTTGGTGTGGAAAGGTAAATAATATTTGATAATATTCATCTAAGTTCATTTTAACTTGTTTGTAAATCTAGAATGTCAGTAATTTGACTTGTTTTACATGTGGATGCTTTAGATTTCTGCAAGTTAATTGAACAGCGCTGGATAGACTGATTGCAAAGTTCCTTTATTGGCCTACTAGGTTAGTCCTTTTAGTAATTCAACTACAAGGCAATATATTGTAAAAGTTTATTTTACTTTCTTTATTGTTTCATAACCAAATGCGAACATAACAGAGTAATGTCAATGTGTTCATCTCTGTTCATGTAGTGTGAGCGAGGAGAACTCATTTCAGGGTCTAACCTATATGTGTTTGGAAGTTAAGCCCGTGTGTGCCAAATGTGAGTACATCTCTTAGTTGAGATGAGATGCATTTATTCATGTTTTCGATGCTGTGTATAAGGTACAGGGTTGGTGGGATTCTAATGTTGTTCCTATTGTTTTTTTTAGAATTGGTATTGTGTACTGTATTGGTCTTGTATATTTTGCTTTAGTTATTTTCATACTGCATACATAACAAGGGTGTGGTCTGAACTTAAACTGAGATTGTAATGGTGGGAACGGTTTTTTAAATTTATTTTGTCGATTTTATTTTGAGACCCTCTTTCTGCAATAAATCATCTAAAACAGATAAAGGAACTTTGACCCAAAAAAGTATTTTTATTAAAAGAAATAACGAAACATTTAGAAAGGAGGGGTTCCATTAGACCAGGGGTCGGCAACGTTTATCACTGAAAGAGCCATATGGACCCATTTCCCACAGAAAAGAAAACACTGGGAGCCGCAAAACCCGTTTGACATTTAAACTGAAATAACACTGCCTACAACGGTTTTTTTTTGCCTTTATGCTATGTATAAACAAACTATAATGTGTTGCATTTATGAAATTGATGAACTCCTGCAGAGAAAACAAAATTACATTTCTGCATGCAACGAAAACATTTTGAACTCCGAAAAAAAGACGTTGGGTTGAAGGTTACTCCATAGTTAGCCTACCTTGGATCAAAGAATTAAAAGAAATCACGCACTGGCGGGTGTCAGGCATTGGCAGTGGTGACGTATATTAATAGAGATAAAAACACTTTGTAGTGGTGTGCTACACGCAGCGTTAAAATAACAACACTGCAGTCAAAGATAAATTTATTCGAACTAAACAGCCTTGCTTTAAAGCCCCCCTCAACCCACCCCCCCGTGGGCGCGGATGCTCCAAAAGACACGTACTCACAAACCCCCGTAGGCTATCTCCCTTAGCCGGAATGCTGGCTAAATGTGAGCCGGTTCGGATGTGCCAGGAAATGGGGTCGCCACAATGTTTGATTTAGATTGTACAAGATCACCACAATCTTCAAATTTCGAATTACATTTCAAAAACTAACAAACCACGGGGAGCCGCAGCACAGAGATGAATGAGTCACATGCAGCTCCGGAGCCACGGGTTGCCGACCCCTGCATTAGACAGACACAGCATGGATTTAGAAAGGGTAGGTCTGGTTTGATAAACTTATTGAAGTTCTTTGAGGACATGATGAGTGCAGTGGATAGAAGGGAACAGATGGATGTCATATACTTGGATTTCCAGAAGGCATTCAATAAGGTGCCGCACAAGAGACTTATAAATAAGATACGGATGCATGGAGTCAGAGGAAGTGTATTGGCATGGATAGTGGATTGGTTAACGAATAGAAGGCAGAGAGTTGGTACAAATGGGTGTTTCTCCAGTTGGCAGTCAGTGGTGAGTGGGGTGCTGCAGGGGTCGGTGCTGGGCCTGCAGCTGTTTACCATTTACATTGATGATTTGGAAGAGGGGACTGAGTGTAGTGTAGCCAAATTTGCTGATGACAGTAAACTGAGTGGAAAATCAAATTGTACAGAGGATGTGGAGAGTCTGCAGAGGGATATAGATAGGTTAAGTGAGTGGGCCAAGGTCTAGCAGATGGAATATAATGTTGGTAAATGTGAGATCATCCACTTTGGCAGGAATAATAGAAGAGCAGATTATTATTTAAATGGTGAAAGATTGCAGCATGCTGTTGTGCAGAGGGACTTGGGAGTGCTTGTTCATGAATCATAAAAAAATGGCTTGCAGGTAAAACAGGTTATTAAGAAGTCAAACAGAATGTTGGCCTTCATTGCTAGAGAGATTGAATTCAAGAGCAGGGAGGTCATGCTGCAATTATACAGGGTATTGGTGAGGCCACACCTGGAGTACTGTGTGCAGTTCTGGTCTCCATACTTGAGGAAGGATATACTGGCTTTGGAGGCAGTGCAGAGGAAGTTCACCAGGTTGATTCCAGGGAGAGATTGAGTCGCCTGGGACTATACTCTCTGGAATTCAGAAGAATGAAAGGGGATCTTATAGAAACATACAAAATTTTGAAAGGGATAGATAAGATAGAAGTAGGAAAGTCGTTTCCATTGGTAGGTGAGACTAGAACTAAGGGGCATTGCCTCAAGACTCAGGGGAGAAGATTTAGGATGGAGATGAAGAGAAACTGTTTTTCCCAGAGAGTGGTGAATCTGTGGAATTCTCTGTCCAGGGAAGCAGTTGAGTCTTCTTCAATAAATATATTTAAGATATAGTTAGATAGATTTTTACATAGTAGGGGAATTAAGGGTTATGGGGAAAAGGCAGGTAGATGGAGCTGAGTTTCCGAACATATCGGTCATGATCTTATGGAATAGCAGTGCAGGCTCGATGGGCCTACTCTTGCTCCTGTTTCTTATGTTCTTATATTAATTTTTTATTTGTTGTCCTGCATGTGTATTTTTCCCCAGGCTCCAGAACCAATGAACTGTGATTCACCTTCCCAGCAGAAAACTGTACCTAGGATCACACTGGATTAAACAGCAATGTCCAAAAACAGTAATCTCAAGATCTTCTTCTGATCTTGTGCTCACTGACTCTTGGACAATTCTAAGCTAAAATTTGCTGCAAGAATGTTTTTTCTTGTTTATTCTGATTTGATTTAGAAATTGATCACCTAATGGGATGGGAAGTAAGGGGAAAGAATGTTTCTTTTACAACCCGTAGACACAAAACTGAGTTGCATTTCGTTCACCTAGTATACCCCTGAAGACAGAGAGATATCCACAGAGACAAGCTAAGCTGTGAGTTAGCTCCATGATCATGCTCTTTTCTCATTGCTGTCATTAGGAAGGAGGTACAGGAGCCTTGGTTTCAGGCAGTTCACACCACCATGTTCAGGAACCACCAGGTTCCTGAACCAATGTAGGTAACTTGACTCACTTTAACACTGATCTGATTCCACAACCTATGGACTCATTTTCAGGGACTCTTCAACACATGGTCTCAGAATTAACTATTCACTGAATATTTGCACAGTATGTCTTTTGCACATTGGTTGCTTGTCAGTCTTTGCTTGTGCGCAGTTTTTCAATGATTCTATTGTATTTCTTTGTTTTATTGCGATGCCCGCAGGAAAATGAATCTCAGGGTAGTATATGGTGACATATATGTACCCCAATAATAAACTTACTATGAACTTTGAAAACAAGTAACATCTGGTTTTGCTGAGTTCCTTCTGCATCTTGTGTGCATTGATTTCCAGCATCTGCAGATGGGCAGCAGTGAGTGAGGCTTTACTTCATCCCTCCCCTCCCGGTTTCAACTGTCACCTTATGTTTCTCTCTCTGCTCCCCCTACCTTTTAAATCTACTCCTCAGCCTTTTCTCTCCAGTGCTGCCGAAGGGTCTCGATCTGAAACATCGACTGTACTTTTTTTCCGTGGATGCTGCCTGTCCTGCTGAGTTCCTCCAGCATCTTGAGTGTGTTGCTTGGATTTCCACCGTGTGCTGATTTTCCCTTGTTTGTGTTCCGCAGATGTTTTCTTATTTGCAATCCAAACATCTGGATGAGAGAACAGAACAGATGCAGGACACTCCTCAATAATTTCTTGGAAGCGGTAGAGAAGTGGGACAACCGGGAGAAATGTATTAGAGGGGATAGTAACCCAGTGGACTGATTAAAAAGGAAAAAGAAAGTGCAGGGAAAACTGGTGATTCCAAGATAAGACTTCAGGTTTTGAAGCAACGCACACAAAATGCTGGAGGAACTCAGTAGGTTAGGCAACATCTATGGTAAAGTATAAACAGTTGATGCTTCGGGCTGAAACCTTTTCTTAGGACTGAGAAGGAAGAGGGAAGCTACCTGAATAAAATGGTGGGGGGGGGCAGGGTTGGGGAAAGAGGCTAGCTGGAAGGTGATAGGTGAACACTGGAGGGTGTGAAAGGCCAAGGGCTAGAGCAGAAAGAATCTGATAGGCCAATAAGAGAAAGGGAAGGAGGTGGGGACCAGGGGAAAGTAACAGGCAGGTGTGAAAAAGTGAAAGATTACAGTGGGGAATAGAGTTCAGGGGTGGCACAAGAGGAGGCCATGGATCAATATGTCAGAATGGGAACAGGAAACAGAATTGAAATGTTCGGCCACCGGGACATTCCATTTGTGCTGGATTGTGTGGAGGTGCTTTACAAAGCGGTCCCCCAGTTTACAACGAGTCTCACCAATGTAAAGCAGGCTGCATCAGGGGCACAGACACAATAGACAGTCTCATCAGACTAACAGGTGAAGTGTTGTCTCACATGGAACAACTATTTGGGGCCCTAAATGGAGTCGAGGGTGGAGGTATGTGAGCAGGTGTAGCATTTAGGCTGCTTGCAGAGGTAAGTGCCCGGAGAAAGATTAGTGGGAGGGACAAATGGACTAGGGAATCATGGAGGGAGTGATCCCTGTGGAAAGTGAGGGGGGGGGAAGGTAAAGATATGTTTGGTGGTAGGGATCCTTTGGGGATGGCAGAAGTTGCAGAGAATGATGTGTTGGATGCAGAGGCTGATGGGGTGGTAGGTGAGGACAAGAGAAACCCTATCATTATTATGGTGGTGGTAAGATGGGGTGAGCATGGCTGCATGGGAGATGAAGGAGATGCGGGTGAGGGCAACATCAATAGTAGAGGGAGGGAAGCTCCATTCTGAAAAGAAAGAGGGTATCTCTGATGTCCTGGTATGGAAAGTCACATCCTAGGAACAGATGCGGCAGAGGCAAAGAAACTGAGAAAAGGAGATGGGGTGGAGAGAGGTATAGTCAAGATGATTATGGGTAGCAGCAGGTTTATAAAAGATGTTGGTTGACAGTTCATTTCCAGAGATGGAGACAGAGATCAAGGAAAGGCAAGGAGGTGTCAGAGATTGACCAAGTGAAGATAAGGGCAGAGTGGAAGTTAGAGGCAAAATTGATAAAATTGACAAGCTCAGCATGGGTGCATGATGCAACAGCAATACGATTGCCAATGTGACAGAGGAAGAGCTGGGGGGAGGGGCAATAACTGGCAAAACCTTCAAATATATTCTACATAGCCAAAAGAAAGGCAGGCATAGCTTGGGCCCATGCAAGTGCCCATTGCTACCCCTTGGGTTTGGAGAAAGAAGAAGAAGCCAAAAGAAAAATTGTTCAGGCCAAGGACTGGTTCTGCCAGGCAGAGGAGGATGGGGTGGTGGAAGGGGATTGGTTGGTTCTTTTGACAAGAAAGAAGCAGAGGGCTTTGAGACCTACCTAATGGATGATATCCATGGTGAAGATAAGGCAGCCAGGGTATTGAAGGCTACTGAGATGATCGAGGATATGAGAAGTGTGGTGGACTGAACCAAAAGGATTAAGATGAACTTGAGATCTTTAGATATTGCTTTTGTAAACTTCCCTTCTATAGTGGAACTGCATCTAATCTCCATTGGGCTCCCTGAGGTTCTGAATATAGATTTTATCAGTCTTACCAGAGATTGCTGTAATACAAGGAGCTGTCTGTGTTCAACAAGGCAAAGGGATCAACAGGCTCTGGCAGCAGCCAGCCTGATCAGTCAGAGGTAGGTACGTGTGGAATGTCAGATCGAGCCAGCAGATCTGGTGCATAAAAATAATCCTGGAAAACTCCCCACCACCTCATCCAAGTTGAAAAAAAGGCATATTTCACATTACACAATTATCAAATTAGAAGTTTCATAGTACACACTGATGCAGCATATTTAAAAATGAAGTAGAATATGCATTTTTTTTTTTGCATTCTGTATTTCAAAAGGTATTTCAAGGTCAGACTGTAAATCCCTTCATGGAGGCAGTCTTAATGCTCATCAGGGCAGAGCCCGCATGAGTACTATAAATATAATCTTTTTTAAGCACATTTTTTAATTTAATTTATCAGTCACAACTAAGCCTATTCCTACTTTCTAGTCAGTCAAATTTAGTTAATAATAAATCTCTCCTGGTGTTTTTTTTTTCGGTCCGTACATCACAAAATAGAATGAAGCACAATCACAGGCAATGAAGCTCTGATCCTGTTAGGAAGAGTAGTCATTTGTGGTTGACCATGTACTAAGTTTGGGCAGAGCATGTCTGAGCATTGTGTCCTACCATCACTATCTGCCTACTTTGTGAAGTATGCCAGATAGAAGGGGATATGTGGATGAAATACTTCTGATGTTTTCCCCTTCATAAATTGGTAATTTTCCACCATTTCATCTGGCTCCCAGCATGTATATTTTCTAAATGTTTGTGCACATGGGAATTGTAAATACTATAAGCTATGGGGGAGTGGGGTGGTGGGGGTAAAGACAACTATAAGAGTCCTGTATAATATGATTGATGCCAGAGAAACAACTCTTTTAGGATAAAAGAACATGAAACATATGCAGGAATTGATTCACTCAATACAATTGATCAAAGTTAATCTTCAACCTCAACACCATTTTCCTAGATTTTCTCCATGTCCTTTTGATCTTCCAAAATATTTCAAAATCTTCCAGTGCACATTCGTCAGGAGGAGTTTTGTGAACTGAGGTCCATGCAGCAAGGAGTTCTAGATTGAATCTCTCTTCATGTTCTAGAACTGAACCTCAAACATGAAGCATATGTTCAGTCTTACTCAAAAAAAGTAGGTGGCCCATTGATTTGAGGATGTTCTTCTTTTTCTCTGACACAATGAGGGACAGCATCAAATGGGGAAGAAGGTATGGTTACAGGTTAATATCCAGTTATTGTTCTCAGCAGAAACAATACAGGCCATCTGTCTACCATAGAGGCCATGCTCAATTCTCACTGCTGCCATCAGGAAGCAAGTCCCACACCACCAGGTTCAGGAATAGTTATTACTGTTCAACCATCAAGCTCCTGAACGAGCATGGATAACTTCACTCACCTCAGCACTGAACTGATTCCACATCCTACAGACTCACATTCAAGGTCTCTAAAACTCACGTCTCACTATTATTAATACATCATTATTTGTTTTTCTTTTTGCATTTGTACAATCCGTTGTCCTTTGCATGTTAGTTGTTTGTTTCGTCTACATGTGTAGTTTTTCACTGATTCTATTGTGTTTCATTGTATCTACTATGGATGCCTGCAAGAAAATGAATCTCAGGGAAGTACATGTTGACATATACGTACTTTGACGATGAATTTACTTTGAACTTTGAACAGTACGGGGCTTGGTGTATGAAGCTGTCAGCATATTATTGATAGGTTTGGTTCGGCCCCTAGAATAAGCTCCCTCCTTCATGTCATGTCATGAATCTACATGCAGCATTTTGAAGCATGATTCATCCTCAAAGTGCAGAGAATTCTACGCGGTGGAAACCCTCCACCATAACATTTGTGTCATCAATGCAATGAGATGCCCATTGGCTCCCTCTGGGGAACCGTGAGCATAAAGCTACACAGGGACGAGGGAGAGACTGGTAGAATGACACTAACATCCTTGCCAAGAATCAGTTTTGTATTGTTAATGCTGAAAAGATAAATGAGATTGTAAAGAAAAGTACAGCCAGACAGGAAATTATTGTCTTCTTGTTAATTTAATTAGGCATGATATATCACTCTCTTCAACTGTTTATAATCCTGGAGCCAAATTCCTAACCAAGGACTGTTATCTTTCTTTTGATTTGTCACAACTCCCTGCCAAATAATTTCAAAGTTTCTCCATATTTTACCTTTCACTAATGAATAACACCAGAAGACACTTGGCAACACAATTAAGATTAGGATTTGATTTCATCATTAAGGGTGTATTTTTCCAACAAGAACTTTTGAGTCTGGGCATTGTCTGTTTTTGTATTCCTGCCTTGTTTTTTGGAATTCTTTTCTGGTATTGTTTTACGCACAAATATGCCCATGGGTAAGGACTGCCAGAAACCTGTGCGCCAGCAAAACCTGAAGGGCAATATTCTTTACATTTCATTGTAGTAATCTGATAGTTTGTTTCTTAAATCTGCCAAAATACGTACAGGAATAATGGAATTGTTAACCTGAACTGTATGAAGTTGACAGACTGTTAGAAGAGTATCACCACGTCTTCAGCTCACAAAGGCTGTGCGTTTTTCAGTATTTTAATTTTATGCTACCTACAGGAATCTGTCTCTTTTAAGAGGGTGAGTTCACAGACTACATCAAGTTGGAAATACTCTTTGAATAAAGGATTGTTAATAATGAATGAGGCCCTTCTATCTGTGTCAATTACCCCTGGTAGAAAAATAACAGAAAGGTATTTCCTGCAATGACTGGTATGCATACGAGCACCATAAAACTTTAGCTGTTTATTACTCATAAAATTCTAGAGGAACTCGGTAGACCAGGCAGCATCTATGAAAAGGATTAAAGAGTCGGCATTATGGGCGGAGGCCCTTCATCAGGACTGATGAAAGCTCTCAGCCTGAAATGTCAACTTTTTATTCCTTTCCTTAGATGCTGGTCGACCTGCTGAGATCCCCCAGCATTGTGTAACTTACTCTGGATTTCCAGCATCTGCTGAATCTCTTGTGTTTATAGTTGGTTGTTAATGCTCCTTATAGAATGTGAACCTATTCAAATTTTCACATTATTTTGAAAATTAATCAAAATTTCATAACCTGAAATATATTTTAGGATCAATTTGAGAAGGGTTGATAGAATTTTAACCTTATGTTCCTTAGTAGTTGAGCAGTACTCCAACAAATGTTTCTTGAACAGAGGGGTCAGAAAAGCATCATTTACTGTAATTTCCTCTTCAATTCAAGCTGCCCATGTGAGGATCAAAAGTAAATGCTGGAATGTCATGCTTAGAGAGAGCTAGACCGAGACTGTTCAAATGTACTTCACCTCTTCACAAAGAAAAGATCTCTCAACCCGTTGTCTAGGTTTTATTAGATAGAGGTCCAAGAACTAACAATGTCCCAGCAGGATGCCAGAACAAAAAAAAAATGGAATGACTACCTCACTCTTGAATTTGAGAACAGTTTGGAGTTCATTTAACACTGCATTGAATGCAGAGGGATGTGGTGAGTGGACTTGTCTTCTTCAACATAGCATCCCCAGGCAACAATAGATGAAAATGTGATAAAAGTCAGGAATGATCTACTTCTTAAGAATGAGGAAGAGAAGGCTTTAGCCAATCCAGATTGCATTGCTAGGCTGGGGAATTTTTAATAATGAATGAACCAGAGTCAGCCTAATGTTATCCACTCATTTTTAAACTACTGGCCAAGAAATCCAGAAGTGTTAGTAATTGTGCAGCAATTGCAAAGAACAAGGAACCCAGATCAAGTCATCTCAATGTTACTCCATGCTATGATTTTATGTTCACAACCTACGCAATGTTTGGTGACAATGATATTATCTATCAGCACACACCCATAGAAAGTAATTTTGCAAATGCACCATCCTGTGCCCTTCTCCTTTCATGCATACATGTATTTCCTGATGTCCAGGCTCCTGCAAATGAGCTAAAACGTACAAAAGAAGAAACCACCTTGTCACTTGATCTGAAAGTTGTAGCTACCAGCTAGGAAACTGCTATTAAGAAAGCAATAAGATAATTTAGAGGTGAAATTACTTCAGGGTAGTCACTGGGAAAGAATGGCCTGACAATGGCATGGCAGCACACTGCTCTATGGCAACAGCTGTAAGGTTGACATTCGATTCCTGTCACTGTCTTTAAGGAGTTTGTATGTTCTCCCCATGACCGTGTGCGTTTCCTCCAGGTACTCTAGTTTCATCCCATATTCCCAAAAAAAAAGATGTACAGTTAGGGTTAGAGAGTTATGGGCGTGCTACTATTGGCGCCAGAAGTGTGCTGACACGGGATGGCCAGCACAAGCCTCGCTGATTTGATTTGATGCAAACAACACATTTTGCTCTATGTTTTGATGTACGTGTGACAAATAAGGCTGCAAGCAAGACTCATCCTGTGCCAAATGGCTGGAGAGTGTGTTTATTCAGGAACTGTTACAAAAGACTCAGTTACTAGATGAAACAGAGGACAAAGACGTGCCAGTTAATTCCAGAATTGCTCCAGATCATCCTTTCCAGCCTCTCCCAATACAGCGCATAGGAGTGGGTATGGCAAAGGAACATGATGGAAAGTGAGTACAGTCACTGATTACACGGGTTTAGTATTGACAATGCATAATACTGCTGGGTACGTTGATTTGGACACTTCTTTTATTCAAGGTTTGTACTCAGTCATATACTGATATTAGCAGCAAGTAAGAAATGAGGTTGTGAATTATGTCACCATGGAGATTTACAATTTTTAGTTGTAATCAGGCATTGCTGTGAGGTCAACACATATTAATCATTCCCAGCTTCCTCAGAGCTCTCTATGGTGCTCGTGTGCTGTAATAAAGAGCATGTTAAATGGACTTGCTCCAAAGCTGCACATAGTCCATAATGTAGCAATAGTTATATGGAATGTTGTAGAGTCAGATATCACAAAAAATAGCCCTTCACTCTGCCAAATCCACACCAACAATTAATCACTCACTTATAATCTTGCATTAATCCTATTTTGTAATAGCCCTCACAGGTTCTACCATACACCATAGCTAATTAATTTTGCAACCCATATATCCTTGGGAGGTGGAAGCAACCTGGAGGAAATCCATGATGTATATCTGACCTCCACACAGTCAGCACTGGGGTCATCACTGAATCTGGGCCTCTGGTGATGTGAGACAGCAGTTCTATCAGCCGCAACTTTGAGCTGCGGGGCTAGGAGTGTGAACTGGAGACAACCATGTGCAAGGAGATTTGTCATTGAGTTCTTCAAGGTTGACATGACAACATGACAAGCTTTGTCATGTACTACCAAGGGTGGTCTGCAAGTTAAGCTTGTCAGAATCAGAATCAAGTTATTATCACTGACATTTAGTATATCATAAAACTTACTGTTTTAAAATATCTGTACAGTGGAATACGTAAAATATACTGCAAAATACAATAGACCATAAGACCATAAGATATGGGAGCAGAATTAGGCCATTACAGCCATCAAGTCTTCTCTGCCATTTCATCATGGCTGATCCGATTTTTCTCTCAGCCCCAATTTCCTGCCTTCTCCATGTATCCCTTCATGCCCTGACCATTCAAGAATCTATCAACCTCTGCCTTAAGTATACATAAAGGCCTGGCCTCCACAGCTGCCTGTGACAATGAATTCCACAGATGCACCACCTTCTGGTTAAAGAAATTTCTCTTGTGTCCATTTTAACTGGACGCCTCTTTATTCTGAGGCTGTGTCCTCTGCTGTTAGACTCTCCCACTCCGGGAACATTCTCCCTCATTTCTCTGAATTCCAGTGAATACAGGCCCAGAGGCATCAGACGCTCTTCATAAGACAAGACAATCAATCCTGAAATCATTTTTGTGAACCTCCTTTGAACCCTCTCAGATTTCACCACATCCTTTCTAAGATATTTACACCAATACTTTATAAAGTTTCAACATTACATCCTTGCTTTTATATTCTAGTCCTCTCAAAATGAATGCTAACACAGTATTTGCCTTCCTGACCACAGACTCAACCTGAAAATTTAGTTTTAGGGAATCCTGAAAAAGGACTCCCAAGTCCCTTTGCACCTGAGAAAGAGAAGACGGAGGGGGGAAGAGAGAGGGAGAAAAGAGAGAGGGGGAAGAAAGAGAGGGGGTGGAGAGGATGAATTAGAACTGCCAGACCAGGTTATAGCTTCTTCCCTCAGGCTGTGAGGCTTCTTCCCATCCTGGCTTCAGGTGGCATATCCAGCCACGGTCCAGACCCCAATCCACAGCCTGTACCCCCAAGTCCCATTCTAAACCAATAAATAAGTAAGCCAGACCCAAACTGCAGGTTCTCCCAAGTTATAGTAAGGTTCCCATTTCTGAGAACTGCTCATAACTTAAACAGTTCTCGTCAGAAGTGTAGTCATAAACCACACCACAAACCACAAAGCAGGAGCAACTCCATCCCACCAGTTTCCCATTCATTTATTCATACGTAAATTGCAAATGAGGAGGTTCGCGAGATTTATTCTGGGAATGAAAGAGTTAATGTATGAGGAGTATTTAATGGCTCTAGGCCTGTACTCAGTGGAGTTTAGAAGAAAGAGGGATAATCTCATTGAAAGATATCAAATAATGAAAAGCCTAGATAGAGTGGACGTGGAGAGGATGTTTTCTGTAGTAGAATCAGATTTAATATCACTAACATATGTCAAGAAATTTGTTAACGTTACAGTAGGGAGGTATAGCGCCAGAGTGCTCATCCTCAGAAAAGATAGATGTCCTTCTAGACCAGAGATGAGAAGGAAGGTGGGGAATTGCTGGAATTCATTGCCACAGACAGCATTGTGTATACTTAAAGTGGAGGTTGATAGGCTCTTGATTAGTAAGAGTATCAAAGATTATGTGGAGAAGGCAGCAGGATGAGTGTGAGAGGATTAATAAATCAGCTATGATAGAAGGGCGGAACAACTCAATTGGTCGTATAGCTCAATTCTGCTCCTTTGTCTTATAGGACTTGCGTCAGGATTTCCCATCAGCTAGCTAATTATCAGACTTTTGCTGTACTGTATGACAGCTTAGCTGAGCAATGAGAAATGGCAAGATACAATATAGCTATAAAGGGAAAAGTGATTTTTTTTAATGCACAGAAGATTTTTGCTGTTCATGTACTTAAAACAAGTTTAGTTATGTTTACCTTCAGCGTTCTCTATCCTGGTTGTCTCCAGCATATTGAACTTCACCTTTTATCAAGTCTCTCAATTCCACAAAAGCACACTTTTTGAGATAAGTATTTTTCACACTGAAGCATAGATTTGTGAAATGTCACTGGTTCTGGTTGGTTATTCTTCCTCTGTGTTTTTAAGAAGACTTGGAATGTGACCCAAATTAAATCAAGGTTTTACTGTTCGCACAGGCCCACTTAGATTGCCGGAAAGCATAACAAAAAGTTGCTTTGATAAACCAGACACTTATTGCTAATGTCTGGAATGTTCTTGCCATTCAGTTCTGGCACCGAGCCTCTGGACAACAGTAAAATTACTGGCCCTGTACTTTTCACTAAGGTGCCCAGTACAATTTGAGGTTTTGTGGTGTATGACATTCCTGCTTAAATAAATGCAATCCAACTAAAATTTGAAGGAAAAATGCTATAAAATTAAAATGACAAACACAGCATTCCGGGAAGCTGACATTGATAGGGAAATGGGGGAGGTGAAGGTTTACAGGAGTAAAGATTTTTTCATATAACTGTTAGATGGAAGCCATTGTAAATGGTTCGCTATAAAATGTGTTTAGAGCTAAAGCAAGTGGTAGATCACTCCAAGTTAAATTTCTTCGGTCTTTACAACAGATTAGAGTTGGCAGGGCTGGTTTGCTGTATAAATGTTGTTTGTAGCTCTATGAATAAACTAAGATAAACTTAGTTTCCCTGCATTGCTAGTAAACTTGAGTGTAATTGAGTGTAATTCATTTTATCAGTAGCCCAGTGTCATTAAATGGCTTGCTACCCAACATATGAGTGAAAATTGTCTGTGATGATAATTAGAAGCATTGAAGCATCTCTAATTGCACGCAAAGAGAAAGGCAGCTGCAGCCACCATAAGCACATTGCAAATATTGCTCCTTTGTTTCCGTGGTGTGTACTATTTTATTGGTGTTATAAAGCACAGTCCATTAAATTAGGTACATTAGAAAAATTTACACTCTGGTGACAGATTATTCAAACCATATGCAAAATGTTTACAACCCTTGTTGCTAATAATATAATGCAAATGGCATAGCCATTCCCTTCACCCAAGCTTATGTTAATGTAGACATACTATAAAACTGTATGTGGAGGTAAGATCTGAGAAAAATAGAACTTTGTGTAACATTCCGGACCATTTACACTCTCCTATAACTATGTCCTTATTCGTACTTTGAGTTCTATTCACAAATTTAAAACTCTGGTTCTCAAGTTAAAATCTCTTCATACCTTCCTATGTGCATCCACAGCCCTATTGTTTTCCAAGAATCCTGCTTTCTTCTAGCTTTCCCTTCTAGAACTCACTTCATTCTGTACCAAAACACCCTCTCTAAATCTTTAGGCTCTCTTCCAAACTTACCCTTTTGACTATATCTGGAAATAATTCTCTTCAATGTTCCCTGTTTGATTCAGAGTCTTATGTTCACAAAGCACAATTGGGATTTATATTTATCTTAAAAACCTCACCTTCTGGCATCATTAGCCTTTAAGGACTGTTTTAACGGAGTCCGGGAACTCACACTGGCAGTGCGAAGCGTGCCATTTCAATGGTCCTGTTTGTTTCCAGCACGTCTTGCTGGACCATGTCAGGCATTTGAAGTCAAACAGAAGGCCGAGGGAATTTCAGCATTAATGGGTCCAACGGGCCAGATTGATTCTGACTTCTGCTGCTGTTTGTGCAGGGTTCATGTATTCCACCTGGTACTATGTGCTTTCCCTCTTGGTGCTCTGGCGGGTGGATTGACTGTTGGAAATTGTCTAGTTACAGAGTGAGCAGTAGGACCTGGGAGGAGGATGGGGTAGTTCTTATTGATAACAATACGAAGAGATAATATCAGGATTAATATATGATTAATGTAGGTATATTTCATCAGTGGGAGTTCACTGGGCTAAGTGGCCTACTTCCATGTAGTATGGTTGCATTAGTCCATTTTTCTATGTAATTAGGAGGCTCAGTAAATGCTATTGGATTACACAATACCACAAGTATTTTTTCTGCTGAAACAGTGATACCATAAGACATAGGATCAGAATTCACTCATTGAGTCTGCTCCACCATTCCATCATGGCTGATTTATTATTCCCCTCGACACCATTCTCCAAACTTCTCCCTGTTATCTTTGTCGCTCTTACATTTTTTTAGGTACCAAGATACTGCTGGTAACATCATGGGATATACAGTAAACATAAAGGAAAATCTGAAACTAACTGTGGCTTCTAGGTAGGTTAAAGCAAGCTGTGGTGATAATGCCAAAAATAGTAAACTTGATTCCGCTTTACAAATCAGTTGATAAAATGAAACATCAATTATTTTACTAAAAGTTTATTTGTTACCTTCTTTTAAAATTATATCCAGACATGATATTGCATGAAATATTGTTATTTATAACATAAATAAAAACAGAATAAAGTTTCTTCAACAGTAATGTTCATACTTAAATTCAGGAGAATCCAGATTAATATGCTTATGTTGTGACCTCATCTCGCATTAACTGTGGTGAGGCTATCTGGAAGATCACCAATTATGTCGCAGGTTGTGCTGCATGTTAGTTAAAGGTACTAACAAGTTTCCTCTGCACAAGGCCTGTGCAATATTATTTATAGCCCTGGGTCTCGAGAGAATAAAGTGAGTGAGAGACTAGGTTTCTGATTTATAGAACTAGAAGGGTCGTTCTCATTGAACTAAGGGAATAAGAGCAAGTCAATCTGAATACAAATTTTCTTCTGGATATTTTGCTTTTCTTGGAGAAGTGGTCATATAAACAATACTAATACATATTGTCTAGTAAAATTCTCTACTTGAAAATTCCTGATTGTAGCAACCCAGAGAGCCCTTTCAAAACTGCTAAAGAGCCAACAGATCAGACCATCATCCAGTCCTGTCACCAGCATCCGTAAGCACCAGACACACAAGGTGGCACGTGTCATTCAGCATCAGTGGAAGGAAATGGACAGCCAACATTTCAGTCTGAGACTCTTCATCAGGACCGGAAAGAAAGAGAGAAGATAGACAGTATAAAAAGGTGGGGAGCAGGGGAAACACAGCAGAAGCTGGTGACAGAGTGAGAGGGACCAGTGTCCAAGAAGAGCAGGGTGATCTGCCTCAACAAATATCACCCACTGGCACTGACATCTACTGTAATGGAGGACTTTGAAAGCTTGGTCATGGTTAGAATCAACTCCTGCCCAAGCAAGGACCTTGACCCACTGCAATTTACCTATAACAACAATTGCCCTACAGTAGATGGAATCTCACTGGCCCTCTACTCAGCCTAGGAACACCTGGACAGGAGCAATGCCTACATCAAGTATGCTACAGTGCTTGGCAGAACAACACAGAACACATCTAGCAACAAAACAATAGCAATTCAAGATCCTTTCCTCCCTCTCACTAAAGCATACACATGGACAAACCTCCAGATTTCCAGTGCCCAGTCTCCAAGCTTCAGGCTTCAGGCTTCAACAATCCAGCCTTCCAATTGACCTTAATGTTTTCATCAACAGTATCAAGTCCCAGAGAAGCTAATGACATGATCCCAGAGTCCAGGCTGCATCTCTGGGTGTGCCTAGCTGCATACCTAGTGATTCAATGGCCCTCTTGCCTCTGTGCACCCCCTTCTGATACTGGCAACAAATCCTGGGCCCCACCAAAACTTGGAGGTTTTGCTGAGGTTAAAGGACTGGAAGAAATTACTGTGATACAGAGGGGTAAAACTATGGAAGAACCTCGGAACCAAGCCAGCTAAGATGTTTCAGATGTTGGAAATCTGCCTGCCTCATTCATTGTCTCTGCCCTCCGAAGCCACATATCAGACTAAACTATCACGTACCTCCCCACTTCAGTCTGGGACAAGTGTAATAATAGAAGTTACTCATTCTTTGCAATTAATCAGCTAATGCCATTTCATTACTAAAATGGATAGCTGCAATTTTGCATAAACTTAACCATTGACAGCAACTGTGGGCCTCATGCTGAAGTCAGGCATCTGACCCATACCCTAGCAACGTAGGATACAGCACCATTTATCTTGGCTGCAACAGGAAAGTTATCCTTTGATATTATCATGTGTAATGTGTGCAGTCACCCGTCTGGAGCAATGGTACATGAACTACCCATTGCCAGTACTTGTGCCCAGGGTGATTAACCACACACAGATCCCACATCATAAAGTAACCTGTCCAGCCCTCAATGAACTGGGTGATGAGTTTCAGAAAGAGTTAATATTCTCTGCCTTCCTGCTCATTTGTAGGTTTTAACAAATAAAACAAAGTGTAGTATTTTTATGTTTAATGAAACCCAGGACAGATTTTATTTAACTCCAAAACATAAACCCAAAAGCATGCTAAAAATCTTTACACAACACTGTCATCACATCAGACCAGCCTCTTAAAACGATACCCCTACTCAATGTCAATGGTTGTGAATTGTGTATATTTCTTTCAATTATGTTTCCCATCATATTCACCACTTGTCCAGATCTTAGCTATCTGAACTCAGAAAGGCATTGGATTGTGTCACTGTGAGCTTGAGTGGACAATGTCTGTGCACGTTACACTTTCTGCAGCTTGAAGGCTTTATTGGATGAAGAGGAAAAGTAAAGAAGGACAGGAATGAGCATAATATCATCCTCAATGATTCTGCAGCATGTTGACCCATGCATCCTTTGCCGCGGCTTCAACAATAATCAATGCTGCAGTGCGTTAGTTGTCAGACCCGAGCTTATCTCTAACCTCTTCATGGTTATTGCCACTAGTTACAAGAGAGCAAATGTGTTAGAGAGCAATGCCTGTGCTAAAATTAAATCATCTGCAGTGCATGGATCTTGTGATTTGTGCTTAAATGGGTGGTGTCTGTGGCATGTATGTCAGTAAGTCAATTGGAGCATTTGAGCCTGTACTCACTGGAATTTAGACAAATGGCGGGGGGTAGAATCTCATTGAAATCCACTAAATATTGAAAGGCTTGGACAGGATGGACATGGAGAGGATGGTTCCAATGGTGGGCGAGTCTAGGACCAGAGGGCACGGTCTCACAATACAGGGGGGTCCATTAAGAACAAAGATGAGTAAGAATTTCCTTAACCAAGTGCTGGTGAATCTGTGAAATTAATTGCCACACATGGCTGTAGAGGCCAATTTATTGTGTATACTTAAAGCAAAGGTTAATATTCTCTTAATCAGTAAGAGCGACAAAGGCTGTAGGCAGCAATCAGGAGAGTGGGACTGAGAGGGAAATAAATCAGCCATGGTTAAATGTCAGCACAGACTCAATGGGCCAAATGGCCTAAGTCTGCTCCTATGTCTTAAGGTTTTGTGAATGCTGGAAGGAAACCTAATTGACAAGAGTTATTGACAGGTGAATTATGAGGGTGTATTCCAAAATGTGGTTGTGTGGTCCTGTGATGAAGTTACTGGGAGCAGGAATTTGGTGAAGTTATCTGCGACCTAGGCCATACATTTATGTGTGTCAAGTTTTTTATGACATTGTGTCAAGAGCTTTGGGTTTCATTTCTGGTACTGAGTTTGTTATATGGTTTCTTGGTGTTAACTACACTGATGCTGCACAAAGCACTTGTCCACGGGACCCATTTCTATGAGCAGCTGGGACTAGGTGATGGCAGCCCATACTGATTGACACAATGTATGTACCTCTCAAAATTGATGTGTTCATGTCCTTGAGGTTTCATTAGTGATACTGGCTTTGTTCAAGAACTCCTCCTTTGATTATAATAGCTCCTAGGACTTTTTCTTCCCTGGCAAATTATCAATCAATTGATTCAAGCATCCAGCTGGAAAATATGGTTGCAAAATTTTGCTCTTGAACAGAAGTAGCTTCTAACAAGTTCTCACAACCTTTGGAATGATTCTGACTAACAGCTGCAGGGTCACAGTTCTTCCCCTTAAGATTTGCAGCACGGTTCTGATCAGTATTAGTAAGTTTTAAATGGCAAAATCTTCCATGGATCCCAACCAATTCCTCTTAGTATTGAACAAGTGGTGAAATTGCCATAGAGTGTTTAGAACAACAATTTTGTGCACACCAGAACAAACTTCCATTACAATTTCAGTGCATTATGCTCAGAACGAAGTTAGTTCCCCAGTATTGTGTACAGCATTACATCAACATAACATGCAATCATATAAGGCAGTTTCAGCAAGAGAAGTAATCCCAGAACTGAGTCACATGAGCTAATGGCTTCTGCACAGGAGCCTGAGCCTCTCTATGCTACTTGACATCTTTGACCTGAATTCCTTATCACTGGCACCATTCACCAGAGGTAATGCCTTGCATCATCCTAAGTGACATAAAGTGAAAGGTCAATAAACATCTGGCAACTAAATATATAAGGTGTTTGCATGAACACTGCTACAACATGTGTATTTTAAAACATTACAAATACTCAAGAAAACAATTAAACATAGTGACACCCAAATTCTGCTAATGAGAAAACAATCTGTAGAAAAACACCACTTTGATTTGAACCAACTGTAAAGTTCAACTTCAAGACATATTGTTAACTGTTACAGGAAGAGTTTCCTCTACCTATGCTGTTAAGTATGGAGCGCAATATTTGTTTTTGTTTTGTACTTCAAATGAGGCTCAGTCTGTTTGATCTATTGCCCATGGTCACTGAAATAATATTGTGCAGTTTCAGGAAGGCTTAGTGTTTAGGATGACGTTCCCTCTTTGAGAAAAATAACGAAGGTAATAGTATTGTGTTTCAAAGGAAGCTTTGTAATAACTGCTCATCAGCAAAGAATTTAACCCTGAATTGTTGAGGTTGCTGCCAGCATTGCATATCACTGGAATACAGACCAGAATTCTTTTCTTGGTGGAGAATAACTGAAATATTTTACTGTATTTCTTATTAGACAATCACTATGATGAACAGTCAGGGATTCAGAAGCATGACAGTTCAAGAACACTAGCTTCTCTACCCATTGCTCCCACTGGCCAAGTTGCCTTGTTAGGACTGAATATCTTCTGCCTTTGAGCTATTTCCTTAACTTGATTGCCAAATCCTGACAATCCAAATAATAACTTACAGCTATGCTGATGGTTAGTGGACAGCTTTATTATGAACCCACATTCCTAATGCCTTTGTTAAATTAAAGTTAATAACTTGTTTTAGAAAGTTAGAAATAGATACAGGAGGAGAGCATCTAGCTTCTCTCACCCGCCCAGTATTCAAAAAGAATTGTTTTACCTTGGTGACTGCTGTCTGTACTAAATGATACCTTGTATCTCAAAGTATTTGACTTTTATACCAGATCTATTTTTTACATTGCAGGTAATAACCTAGAGTGTACTGCTGAAAAAGGACAAAACATACTAAACTTGTTAGTGATATAAAAAGTGGACACTTTGAAGACAGAGGGAAATTGCAAGACTGAGGGATTAATTTGAAAGTGTTATCAAAGACCCCAAACCCAATCTCAGCCTTATCCCCAGTTTGTCTCTAATTCAGTTACTTTCTGTTCTATAGACACCTATAGTGCGGAAACAGACCCCTCATCCAACAATGTTGTTGAAGTTGGTTAACCAAGATGATTTCTATTCATGATTAAGGACTAAATGTGCTTGACTGGCACCTCATCCCCTCCACCCAAAATTCATTCCTTTCTCCATTGCCACATAATGGCTACACTGTGAACCAGCCACCACATGCACTGTGTTTACTCACCCAGCCAGCCTAAAATGTAAAGCCAGAGTTCTTGTCCTTTACAATCAAACAGCACTAACCAATCAGGTATATGGAAACAACACCACTTGAAGTTTCACCTGAATTACACATTGTCTTGATTTGGAAATACGTTGCTATTCTTTCATCATTGCTGCAAGCATATAACTTCCTCCCCAACCGAGCTGTGGAAGTACCTTCACCAACATCCTCTTCGTGTTCAGCACTGCCTTCACTCAACATCAACCTCTCAAGGGAAATTATGGATAAGTAATAGATGCTAGCCTTGTTAGTGAAAAACACATTCTGGAAAATAAATAAATAAAGGAAAACAAATGATTCATACATTGGAGTTCATGTCACTTTGAATCTATTGAGGAAATAACTGTTGCTGGTACATCTTTTGTAAGTTTGTTTATTCAGCATGGCTCCTTAAGCAATATTTGATTACAATTATGGGTACAGTCTCCATTGATGGGCTAAATTGCTTATTAACTAAGCACCAAAATAATATCTAGGTGCTTTGAATGTTTATAGCTTGAGTAACAAGACGGAACTGTGATCATCACCCTTTGAGAAACTTAAGGTGGCACATAATAAATTCTTTGTGTTCTGAATCCAAGTAAGCTAATAGAAATGAAAGATAACATCCCATTTTCTAAATTCATCTTATTCTGTGTCTGATGAGAGTTAGACCAATAAATGTTCCTGTTAAATGCAGATTGAACACTATTGAAGGGAATTATTTCTAGAAGTAATGTCAAGAAAGAAGACCGCGAAAGAAGCTTCCTCAAAAGGAATGGAATCACTTCTGAACAGTTTACTCGTGTTGTTATGACTGATTTCTTTTTAGTATATTAGTTCCATAATTGCCTTCTATAGAAATGTTTATTTTTTCATCCTCTGAGTCCAAAGAAAGATCATAATAAAAGATAAAAAAGAAACAGTAAAAGAACTGGCACATGACAGAGAACTCAATAAACTGATCTTTACCATCTAAGTAAAGAAATGACATTTTCTTTCTTGTTGATTGGTCAGTTTGGTGGTGGTGCTACTGGTAAAACTTAAGGCAGAAATTACTCAACTATAGAATATTAGAAGTCTCTTGGAGTTGAAAGTTGCAATGCGACAGGTGCAATTTGATGATGAATGCAGCTTATACAGTGCTTCTGTATAAACATAAGGTGGCACAGAATTAATTCACTTTGCTCTGAAATCAATGGACAGAAGTTGGAAAGGGGTGTATTATTGGACATGATAAACACAGGGAGAAACTTTAAGTGAATCATCACATGCACAAACTAAAAGCATCTCATGATCTTAAAGGAGCCAAAAGAGGAAATATGGAGCAACACACATAAAATATTGGAGGAACTCAACATCTATGGAAGAAAATGAATTGTCATCATTTTGGACTGAAATCATTCATCAGACCATAATTCAGTCTCATACTTCTCTGTATCTGTTGGCTCTTGTGCCAGAGACACAAAGGCCAAAAATACAGAACTGCTGCTTGAAAACTATTAGAAAGTTGCCCTAATATCAATTGGAGGCAAATTATTGGGAATAATTCTGAAGGGCAGCATTTAGATAGGCAAAAGTTAAGGACAGTGACTATAGATTTGTTAAGGAGTTTTTTGGTGGAGATGAATTTTGAGGATTGTTAGAGAAATCCATTTGAAGTGGACTGCAAGTATTTAGAAAAGGTGTTTATTGATCAGGAAAGTAAAAGATCATGAAATTCTTGCTGGAAATGGCAGACAAGGAAAAGACACATCAGATTAAAAATAGGCTCAGTAGAAGAAAGCAAAGGTCAAAAGTTACTGGTGTATTAGGCTCAAAGGCTGTCTACAGTTGGATTCCACATGGTTTAACATTATACATCATGCTTTTATGAAATTATTAATGATTTTAACTCAGTGGCATGGTGATTACATTGACAAGCTAAAATTATCAGGTCCAAACTATTGACCTGGAGACATAAATGTAAATCTCAATATGGCACTGTGAAGCACAAATTCAAGCAATGAAAAGTGGCTAGTGTTGGTTGTGGCAAACGAGATTGTTGTAAAACCTGTCTGAAAGGAATCCTTTGTTGATCTGCATAGCACGGTAGCACAACAGTATTTGCTGTTACCTCACAGCCCCACTAACCCAGATTCAATCCTCACCTCTGGTACTGTCTCTGTGGAGTTTGAATTCTCTTCCTATAAATCCATGAGTTTTCCCTGGGTGCCCTGCTTTCCTCCTACCTCCCAAAGACTGATTAGTATGTGAAATGGACATTGTAAATTAGTTCTATTGTAGGTGAGTGTTACTGATTAGTATGTGAAATGGACATTGTAAATTAGTTCTATTGTAGGTGAGTGTTACTGATTAGTATGTGAAATGGACATTGTAAATTAGTTCTATTGTAGGTGAGTGTTACTGATTAGTATGTGAAATGGACATTGTAAATTAGTTCTATTGTAGGTGAGTGTTAGGAGTACCAGAAGGGAGTTGGGCATGCAAAAGAGAGAACAGGGAAAAAGTGAGCGAATGAGACTTCTCTGAGAGCTGACAAAAACTTAATGGGCTGAATTACCTCCTTCAACATTGAATGAAAATTTTAAGATATAATATGAAAATGTGACCAGATTCATAGCAATATGTTGACTCTTCACTGATCTCAAAAATGGAAAATAGATTATGACACATTTCCTGCAGTCCCTGATTTATTAGTTACACATTTTCTCGTAGTGTGATCATTACTCTTACAGAATTTATTTTTATTTATTTAGAGATACAGTACAGTAACAGGCCCTTCTGGCCCTATGAGCCCGCATTGCCCAATTACACTCATGTCTCCAATTAACCTACTAGCCTTGGAAATGAGGGAGGAAACTGGAGCATCCAGAGGAAACCCATGCAGTCATAGAGAGAACGTATAAGCTTCCTAGCAGCAACTAAGCCTGGGTCATTAGTGTTATAATAGTATTACTCCTACTCATTCTCCCTGGTGTTCCTTTTTGTTCTATGTCTTATCATAATTGTTATTGATTCACCAACCAATGCAATCAACCTGATACCAGTTGTCCTGTCAAAGCTATGTAATGTGACATCTTAAGGTGAAGTTAAGGTGAGATGCTTCATGGCTCACTAAATATTTCCACCATTGCTGTTTTTATTTCAGATTTCCAGCATATGCAGTTTGTCATGTAGTTTCAATATTCTTTTTGAGTTTGTGATTTATTCTCTTAATAAATTTAACAATGTAGCAGCAGTGCCTAATTAGCATTCTCCATTGGAACTTGTCAGCATAAATTGAACTTTGAGTTTTCTTGCTTAAACTTAATTAATTAATTTCACTTTAATATGAATTTGATTAATAATAAGCTCTAAAACAACTCCATGCTCTTGTTTTACAGTGGAATGTTTAGTAATCCATTTAGTAGTTTATTCTACAAGTTATTTTGTAGGAAGCTTTGTATGAAGACAGCAAGCTGTTTTAATAGCTGAAGAAGTATGAACTGCTGAACAAATATGTATCCTGATGTTATAGGAGGCTCACCAATTGTACGTCAGTTCTCTGAGTGTTCCTATTCCACTACTATTTTTGATCCAGTAATCTGTTCTCCCTACATTCTCATCAACTTTCCTCAAGTTCCAGCAGGCACCTATAATGTACTGGTTAGGCACAGGAGTACATTCAGCCAGAGACTCATTCCACCCAGATGCAACACTGAGCATCATAGGAAGTCATTCCTGCCTGTGGCCATCAAACTTTACAACTCCTCCCTTGGAGTGTCAGACACCCTGAGCCAGTAGGCTGGTCCTGGACTTATTTCCATTTGGCATGATTAACTTATTATTATTTAATTATTTATGGTTTTATATTGCTATATTTCTTCACTATTCTTGGTTGGTGCAGCTGTAATGAAACCCAATTTCCCTCGGAATCAATAAAGTATGTCTATCTGTACACTGGAGATAAATTAGTCGTTTGACACATATATTTTGGATGTGGGAGGAAACCAGAGCTCCCAGAGGAGAACGACAAGGTCATAGGGAAAACATGCAAACTCCACACGGACAGCACCAGAGATCAGGTTCAAACAAAGGTTGCTGGAGCTGAGAGGCTGCCGTTCCATTGTGCCAGAGGTTATCAACTCATTCCATTGGGTACAGTTTGACTTGTACTGTTGGAAAATCTAAAGTAGACAACTGGTTCAGTGTCTCCTGCTTTAAAGTATGACCCAAAACATCCCAATTGTCATTACATCACGAAATAAAATCACTAACTAATAGAAATCACCATCTTTAAACCTCAATGGATAGGTAAAAGAAATACAGCCTTTCAAAGAAAATAAACACAGGGTAGCAGTTTTATCCATACTGCATGGACGCTTATGTAGGAGGGAGAGAAATGCTCTCACTTTATTGAATTTATATGAATGGCATTTCTGTAAAATTAAGTGTGTTAGAGAGTATTCTGGAATTATGTGAATATAGCAGATATTAATTCAAACAAGAACCAATCTTCACTTCTTATTGTAAATGTAAATAACTTAAGAATGTTTGAAATTAATCTTCAGTTCTTACTGTGAATTGCAAGCAATAAGTTGAAGTTAAATTGGCCCATAGAAATTGGTTGTATACACAACAGTCAAATGTTAAAGCAATGGGGTTGTGTTAATTGGCTTGCATCTAACCAGGCAACATGGATAAATTATTTGCACCATTGTGACTCGAGTTCAAGCTGGTGGACCAAACGGACATTGTCATTTAACATCTCAAACAAATCACAGGTATAGACGATCAATAGTTTTTGTGTACTTACCATATTTATAAACTCAGAGACCAGTCCTGTCAACATTAATTTTGTTTGATCGGCTCTCTGTCGTCAGAAGTTTTTAGAGTATTTGTGTTAATTAGTTTCTCCTGAAGGCGTTTCGACTTTTTGATGTGACTTCTCAACTACAAAGTGTGCGTATGTATCTCAAGGGAATCACTTGTGAATCCAAAGTATTGATGTAAACAACATCATTGTAACTATTGAAATTATATTAAATAGCCTACAGTTACCTTTGATCCTAAGGATATAAACATGTGATATACATTTGAGTTTGTGAGCTTCTACTGAGAGTATCTCCAGGATGATGCTTTCTTACATTATTTCCTAAGAATGAAGGAAGACAAGAACATCTAACCCATGGTGACCAAAACAGTTTTTAGAAAGAAACAATAAGCACACAATATCCTGCAGATGCTGGAAATCCAGAGCAACACAAAAAAAATGGAGGAACTCAGCAGGTCAAGCAATATCAATGGAAAGGAATAAACAATTGACATTTTGGGCTGAGATGTCATCTGTATATATCTCTCCCTAAATACTGCCAGACCTACTGATTTCCTTCAGCATTTTGTGTGTGTTGTTTCAGAAAGAAATACATATTTCAGATTCATGGTGCTGCTGTTTAGAGGAATAAAGATATTCTACTTGTTCTAATAAATGCCTAGGAAATAACTTGTCTTTGATTGTCATTCATTGCAAACACTATGGTCTTTTGTAAATGGAATTACTTTTGACAGACTGGATATATAAATATTCTCTGGATGCCTCATATTAGAAGTACCCCTGGAAAATGCCTAAATGCCACTCCTCATTGGGGGATCAGGGGTAAAGAGGGTGAGTAACTTTCAATTTCTTGGTGTTATCATTTTAGATGACCTGTCCTGGGCCCTGAACATAAGTGCAATTATGAAGAAAGCATGAGAGCACTCCTACCTGCTTAGAAGTTTGCAAAGATTCAGCATCACATCTGAAACCTTGACAGATCTATATAGATGTGTGGTGGAGAGTATATTGATTAGTTGAATTATAGCCTGCTATGGAAACACCAATGCCCTTGAACAGAAAACCCTATAAAAAGCAGTGGATGTAGCTCAGTCTGTCATGGGTAAAGCCCTTCCCAGCACTGAGCATGCCTACACAGAGCGTTGTCACTGGAAAGCAAAATCCATCATCAGGGACCCCCACCACCTAGATCATGCTCATTTCTCACTGCTGTTATCAGGAGCCTCAGGACTCTCACCACCAGGTTCAGGAACAGCTATTACCCCTCAACCAGCAGGCTCCTGAACCATTGGGGATTACTTTTCTCACCCCATCAATGATCTGTTCCCTCACTTCCAAAGACTCTTCATCTCATGCTCTTGATATTTGTTGCTTGTTTATTTATTATCATTACTTCCTTTCTCTTTTGTATTTGCACAGTTTGCAGTCTGTTGCACAGAGGCAATTTGTCCACCTTTTTCAGTGCAGTCGTTCTTTGATTCTATTATGGCTCTTGCATTTAATGAGTATCCCCACAAGAAAGATAATCTCAGGGTTGTGTATGGTGACACATATGTACTATGGTCATAAATTTACTTTGAAATGTTCAGGATCATGAGAAGTCAAATGAAAGCATGTTATAATGTGTTGTGACTGTGAATCTTCTAGATGAAACAAAATCTTCTTTTACTCGAACAAGCTTGCTTCTGTGAGATAACACAGAAAATTAGGAAACACTCAACAGATCAGGCAGCACCTGAAAAATAGGAAGGAGAGTTGTCTTCATAGGAAATGGGAAACAGAAAATAAATTGCAGTGAGGATGATGGAGATAACAGTTTAGCCAAGAAGATACTTCTTATGATCCAAGGCAGAAGATTGGTGGTCAGACAGAAGATCTGTGCCTCAGAATCTAAACTTACACTGAAGTGGAATGCTGAAGGAATGCCAAACTTTTATGCCATCCTTCCTGTGAAAGTTTAAGTTCAGGCTCTTCAAATAGAAATGAAAGCACACTCAACTGCCATTTTTCAAAGCAAAACCGTTCATCTGACAGCACCTCTACTGACTGATATTCCATAAAGTAACCACCAAAGTAATTTAATTCATCAGACCTCATTTAATTTTGATGTACCATAGTTTTGAGCAAACTTTGCTTGCAAATCAAACATAACTACACACATAAATTAATTAATTGACTGTAAATATGTCTGTTCATCACAAAGAAGTGAATGAAGCTAACATAAGTGCAAGGCATTCATGTAAATACACATGACAAAACATGTATTTAATAAGGCCTGCAACTGTTTAAAAATTTAAACAACACAAAGATCATTTATTGCTTTTGACTTGCTGACTTCGCTGAGGTTCATAGTTCAGCTCAGTAAGATGCTTTGAGTAACACTGAACTGGAATAAACCTTCCCAAATGAACACTAACTCTGCACCAGAATAAACATAATAATGATGTCATGTTCAAGCAAGAGATGTGTGTAGTTACTTCGTGGATACCAGCCAGAAAGGACATCCATCACCACATTGTATATAAGCTACAAACATTACTAATAATTCTTTTATTTGGCAAGGACTCCCAGTTTCTATACTTCCCTTAGTTCCAACATGCACTTCAGCTACAGTAAGTTTTAGAAAGAGAATGCAAATGACCCATAAGGTAGTGAGACATCTATTATTGCACCCAGAAATTATGACAGCCAAAAGACCAAAGCTGCGGGACATCGATGCATTGAGAATGATGGGACAGAACAGGTGGCAGGGAATTGAGACCACATTATTATTGAGCTATTTTTAATAAAAAGATGTAAATTAGTCAAATTATAAAACATATATAAGCGATGCCAGTAAAAGTCAAAAATTATTTTGAAAACTGTGAAAACATTCCATTTTTCATTCTGCACCTTCACAGAAAATTCAAAGAATAAATATTTTATTTGAGTTTGATATTTTAGGCTAAATAAGCACTATGATTTCAAGGTATCACGACATGCACAAGCCTAGAAGAGGTGGTGGAAGAGTAAGTTATTACGGAGCTGTGAAAGAGGGGGAGTGCACATGTGAAAGGCTTCATTGTTAATTTGTACAGTTGAAAGGGAGATAACATCTGATGTGGCTTTCTTGCCTGTTATGTACTAAAGGATTGTCATTAGGAAGGTTATGAAACAACAGCAAAACAAGCCCCCCCCCCCCCACCCATACACATACTCAGTGCTCTAATCCTAAAACAGTCCATATTCTTCACCTCCAGCAGATCCAGATTGTGACTCCGATTTGGATGTGGGCATACTAACATTAGGCCTTCCACTGCCCCAGTGGACATGGAGATATGCCTCCAGCCATATTTCTCAACTTCTGGGATTCTTATTTGACCCGTGGACCTCAATCTTCGGCATCACTGAATTCCAGGCCTCAAACTCTGGCCCCGCCGATGAATGAACCCTGAAACCTAGGTCTGGAGCTCCAGTCTCATCAAGTCATGAATCCAGAAGACTATTGAAACTTGTTACTCCTGCCTACATGGAACTTTGACTCCAGAAGCCACTGATCCTGCAGGAGCCTCTATTATATACACCACTCCACAGAATATTATACTGTTATATGTACTAGATTGGAACAGCTATCATTTAACTATTCTCTGCCACTGGAATTGTTTCATTTATTGACTGAGGCTAGTGACAGTGGAGATATTGTGTAAATATCCAAATTGCAAAAGAAAAACTGTTTGTAGGATCAGAGCAGAGAAGGTATCAATTTTTTCCTGTAATATTTTCAATGGGAATGAAAGCAATGTGGCTTACATTTATAAAGCTCCTTTCATAATTCAAGGATTTTGCAGATTTTCATGGGAACTAAAAGTACATTTGCAGTGTCATCACAGTGGTAACACAGGAAACATGATAGTCAGAATTGCATGCAATCTATCTCCACAAGACAGCAATAATTATGATCAGATAATATGCTCAATGGTGATATTTGGAGTTAAGTGCTGGTCAGAACTCAGGAAGAACACACAAGCTCAATCTGTAATGATCTCATACAAATGCCTTGCATTTGTATGAGAGGAGAACCAGGACAAACCATTGGTTATACAGCACTGAAACAGCCCTTTGACTCACAAATTCATGGTCACCAGCACGGATGTCAGAGAAATTGACCTCATATTTACAAAGCATGGTCTTTTCCATCGACCTACAGACCTGATGCTATTCCCTTCTGAAGAGATGCGGCTCCAATAAGGTGGTACTGCCCAATGGTGTCAACCAAGATTACATGGGGTCTTTGAAATGGGAGTTTATACCTTTCTCACTAAGAATCGATAATAATGTGATATTTTATATAAGACTATTAGATAGCTCTAATAAATGATTTTTGTCTACATTTTTGAAATATGAAATACACAGAGAAAACAAATGGTAGCAGTTGCACCAGTTCTGACTTGGTGAATTCCTCTGCACGGCTGAACTAACCGAACTAAGATGTGTCCAAAATTAGTAGAACACCATCCGTTCAATTTTGCATCTCTTTCAGGGCACACCTGTTATTATATTGTGACTAATTAGCATAACAAACCTATCAGTTATTAGTTGCACACAATGCCATGAGTTTCAACATTGCTCATTTTGGATATCTTAATTGTTTGCATGAAGCTAGTGAAGTGGTTTTTGATTCATTAGAGCTTAACTGAGTACTTGTGCTTATCTGAGTCATGCAGCAAACTTATATGAGTGCAAAGATACTGACAGGGATTCATTTCTGAGTAAATCAAAAATTATATAAGCAATGTGGAATAATAAAAATAAGTAAACTTTTTGAAAATTATTGTTGAAAAATCAACAATATATCTGTCAATAATAAAACAAACATTACAAACTAAATTACAGTTTCTTGACAGAAATTTTTCGTCAGTTCGAAAGTCTGTTCATTCAATCAAGCAAACTTATTGCTACAAAACCAGTGTTTTTGTTTATAATGATTGCTGCAGCTCTTTAGGATAAATGAAATTGGAAAGGTCCCTTGAGATTTTGAGTCTGATTATTTATGCTTTAAGGGTTCAAGATTGAATGCAAGTCTTCAATCTGTTGGAAAGATTTATCAGGAAATAAAAAGGTTTTGTTTTGGCAGAGAAGAAGGTGGGAGTGCAAAGTACAGTCTGTAGCCTCAATGCTGCATTAACATGATAGGATCATGCTGCCCTGCTGACTATTTGCTGAGGATAAGTTGCCTTCTGTAGAAGGGCCTTTCTAATGCCTTACATTTGTTTTGGAGCAAGTCTAACACATGAGACTTATCAGTTCAATAAAAGGAAATTCTGTTAAAATGTGGGACTTGATTGGAACTTGGATAACAGAAAACTGAAAATTCTTGTTGAAAGGAGAGCCGTGGGGGACGGGGAGTGAGGGGGAAAGAAAATTATAGAGCAGTGGATAGGTTGCTGCTTGAGCCTTGTCACCCTCAGCATAAATAATTCCAGATACAGAGGTCAGCCATGAAATGATTACATTTTTAAGCAGAAATTAAATGGTTAAAACATCTGGAGTATCAGAGAACAAAAACACAAATCAATAAATGCAGTAACCAATTAGTAAAGCGAAAGGAAAATCAAACCAAGTGTTGTGTTCTTTATATGTACTGTGGGTTACTCTTAAAGAAACATATTCTGGAAGAACATAACTAAAACTTTTATTTAACAGCAAACAGCGACCATGTTTTAACATAAAAGCTTCTCGATCTTTCTGTCAGTTCTGCGCATTCTCATAGCTCCGCCTAATCACTTTCTTACAAGTGACATGTGATATCACCACATCTTCCTATACTTAAAAAGAAAAAACAATTCGCAACATTAAACAAAACAAATGTATAATTTAACATGTCTCTATCAGTTACTCTGTGGGCTTCCGAACATGAGTAGACCTTCTAAGAGGTTCACACAGTTCTTGTGTTTCGTTGTTAATCTCATGTTTCGTCTGGTCTGCATCAGTTAACGGAAATGCTGAAGTTGACTCTTTCTTGAGGGCTTTGAGAAGAAATCGCAATTCATTCATTAACTGCGTAATCTCTTTTTTAGGCTGAGACTTCACACTTCAATAAAGCTTCTCAATTCCTTCACTTGTGCTTTCACTTCTTCAATTGGATCCTAATTCTAGTCACTTTTTGGCTTCAGATCGGTATCGTACTGTACAGGCAAGTTTGGTTTTGGTGGCAAAGCTTTGTCAGATGCTGGTAGCAAAGGGATGGGTCTGAGAGCTTTCTTTATGACTTCTTTTACTTTTGCTGCATTGCAATCAAATTCTGTTCTCTCTTGCTCTTTCATCAAGCCACTGTATTCTGACTCTGTGTCACTGTCCAGGACTAATACTCTTTTCTTCAAATTCAGTCTCTCATAGGCAGATAAACCAAGTATTGACTGTACATTGTTAGGCAAGACCATAAACGAAAGCATGTGCACAATATTTTTGTGTGATATTTTCACCACACATGTTCCTTTAACTGGAATGTCTGTACCTGAATACCCAGTCACTTTTATATTTGTCTGATGTAACTTTGGTCTTGGATTTAATGCATTAAACTCAGATACTGCAAGAACATTTACTTGTGCTTCAGTATCCAATTGAAACAGAATATTGTTTTGATCCACTTGCAATGGAATAGTCCAGTCATTCTTACTTTGTTTGTTTTCACAAAACATATATAAAACTCCTCACGTTCATTTTCAAGCATGGCATTTACGTGTTTTATTTCCTTTCTACTTCTGTAACAGCGTGAAAAATGATTACTCTTACCACAGTTGTTGCACACTTTCCGATACACTGGACACTTCTTAGGTCGGTGCTTCCGCCCACAGCGATCACAAGTTTTTTTTCTTTCAGATAACGTCTTGCTCTCTGTCAGTTTCATTGTCGCTTCATAATTTTTTCTAATATGTTTGCGCCTTACAGCGTCTACGCTGCTGCTCCCAATAAAAAGCCCTTTAGCCTGCGACATCACGGTCTCCAAAGCTTTGCAGAGAATCAAAGCTTTTTCCAAATTTATGTCTGGTTCTCTGAAGAGTCTTTCTCTCAGACCATTATCCAGAACCCCTCAAACAATTCTGTCTTTAATGAGAAAGTCTGTAAGCTCTGCAAACTTGCATCCTTTACTGTGGTTTCTCAACTCAGTAACAAATTGTTCAATCGTTTGACCAGCTTTCTGACTGCATGTGAAGAAATTATACCATCCATACGTCACACTACACTTTGGTATGCAAAATGCTTCAAACTTGTCGATTATCACTCTTAGATTCAAATTACCTCCATTTTGAAAAGTAAAAAGGTTATATACCTCAATTGTGTCATCCCCAATCACGTGGAGTAGAATTGCAGCTTTCGTTTTCTCTGTTTTATTATCTGCTCTGACCACCGATAAATAAATTTTAAAAAGCTCTTTAGATCTTTTCCAGTTTTCAGCTACATTTCCAGTGAGCAGAAGCGTCAATGGAGATTGCAAAACTTCCATTCTTTAAGCTGTTAGCAAACAACGAAAAAGTTTGCGCTCTTTTTTTCCGATTATCTGCACTTCTCCCATGTTAGCGAAACAAATTATTCTTCCTGACCGACTTATGACATCATGTTGTGTTCTTTATACATACCGTGGGTTACTCATAAAGAAACATATTCTGGAAGAGCATAACTAGAACTTTTATTTAACAGCAAACAGCAACCATGTTTTAACATACAAGCTTCTCGATCATTCGGTCAGTTCTGCACATGCTCATAGCTCCGTCCAATCACATCCTTACACATGAATGTGATATCACCACACCAAGCATGAGGAAAATATAGTCCACTATAAATTGCTTCTAGCAAGTACATGAGTCATAAAGTTAGGGAGGAGTTAACATAAAACCACAGCTATGAGGATCACGGTGGCACCCAGTGACCCTGTGATCTCTGTCTCAGAGGACGACAGCAAGAGGGTGAACTAACTGAACTGAGATGTGGCCAAAGACAGCAGGGCTCAGTGGAGTACCTGGTAAGCTCTGAGAACCTGTGCCAACCAACTGGTGAGAGTATTCAAAGACATTTTCAATCTCTCACTGCCTCAGTCAGAGGTTCCCACCTGCTTCAAAAGGGCAACAATTATACCAGAGCCCGCAAAGAACAGGGTGAGCTGCCTCAATGACTGTCACCCAGTAGCATTCACAACTAGGGTAATGAAGTGCTTTGAGAAGTTGTTCATGGCTAAAATCAACTCCTGCCTCAGGAAGG
This sequence comes from Hypanus sabinus, assembly GCF_030144855.1. NCBI lineage: Eukaryota > Metazoa > Chordata > Chondrichthyes > Myliobatiformes > Dasyatidae > Hypanus > Hypanus sabinus. Next base: position 46,417,340 of record NC_082724.1, on the reverse strand, counting down.
ACCTGGACCCACTGCACTTCGTCACAATAGGTCTACAGCAGATATGATCTCAATGGCTCTCCATGCAGCCTTGGACCACCTGGACAATGCAAATATCTATGTCAGGATGATTTTTATTGACTGTAGCTTGGCATTTAACACCATTATTTCTACTGTCCTCATCATAAAGCTACAGAACCTGGGCCTTTGTACCTCCCTCTGCAAATGGATCCTTGACTTCCTAACTGGAAATAACATCTCCACCTCACTGACAATTAACACTGGCACGCCACAGGGATATATGCTTTAGCCCACTGTTCTCTCTCTACACCCATGACCGTGTGGCTAGGCATAGCTCAAACAACATCTGTAACTTTCTTGATGATACAATCATTGTTGGCAGAATTTCAAGTGGTATCGAAAGGGTGTACAGGAGCGATATACCAATTCGTTGAGAGGTGTCACAGCAACAACATGTGCTCTCCATCAGCAAGATCAAAGAGCTGACTGTGAACTTCAGGAAGGGTAAGATGAGGGAACACAAACCGATCCTCATAGAGGGATCAGACGTGGAGAGTTGAGCAAGTTTAAGGTCCTTGCTGTCAACGTCACTGAGGACCTAAGCCAGATGCAACCTATCGATGCAGCTATAAAGACGGCAAGACAGCAGCTATATTTCATTAGGCATTTGAGGAAATTTGGTTTGTCAACTAAAGCACTCAAAAATTTCTACAAATGTACAGTGGAAAGCATTCTGTCTGGCTGCATCACTGTCTGGTATGGTGGGGGAGGGGGGAGCTACTGATCAGAATCGAAGTAAGTTGCAGAAACTTGTAACAGTGGTCAGCACTATCATGGGTACCTGCCGCCACTGTATTCAAGATATCTTCAAGGAGTGGTGGCTTAGGAAGATGGCATCCATCATTAAGGATCCCCACCACCCAGGACATGCCCTCTTCACACTGTTACCATTAGGAAGAAGGTACAGGACCCTGAAGGCACACAGTCAGCGATTCAAGAACAGTTTCATCCCCTCTGTCATCCATTTTCTAAATGGACATTGAACACATGAACACTACTTCTTTATTTCTATTACTGTATTTTGCACTACTTATTTTAACTTAATTATTTAATAGACATATATATACTTAATGTAACTCAGTATTTTTCTCTATATTTATTTATCATATATTTCATTGTACTGCTGACATAAAGTTAACAAACTTCACAACATATGCCTATGATATTAAAACTGATTCTGATTCTGAAATGCTGGGAGACTAACACAAAGTTAACATAATGCAACGCTTGAAGGTTGGAACAGAATTAGAGGGTCAAAGGTGATACTTCCATGTTGAACGATGCTTTGATTCCTTGTCTGGCAGGCATATGCTATTTCTCCCAACAGGTAGCATGGTCCAGGATGCAGTCTTCTGGGTGGCCATTGCTTACTTGATTGCCAAACTATGTCAGTGGAAAGAACATAAGAACTAGAAGCAGAGTCATACCATTCAGTCTCCTGTTCCTGATCCGCATTGAATAAGATCATGACTGTTCATTCACCACATTGTCATTTTCTTGCAGTATCCCTGTACCTCTTAATATTTAAAAATCTTTGCCTTTGATATTTGGAGTAACTGAGCCAAGAAGCTTAAAATGAATTGCAGATTATTCAAAGTTCAAAGTAATTTTATTATCAAAGAATGGATGTATCACCATATATGACTCAGATTTACTTTCTTGCAGGCATTTCAGTAAACAGTGAAAAACAATAGAATCAAAGAGAAACTACACACAAAGACTGGCAAACACCCAAGGTGCAATAGAAGACCATCTGTGCAAATATAAATAGATAGATAGATAGATACAAAAATGGAAGTTGAAAGTAAAGTGAGTCCATAGGTTGTGTTCAGTGATCAGTTCAGTGCTGATTTAAGTGAAGTTATCCACACAAGTGGTTGGAGGGTAATAACTGTTCCCAAACCTGGTGCTGTGGGATCTAAGGCTCCTGTACTTCCTTCCCAATGGCAGCAGTAAGAAAAGAGCATGGCCCAAAGATAGCGGATTTCCTTGATGATGGATGCTGCTTTTTTGTGGCAATGCTCCTTGTAGATACATTCAGTTGAAGTGAGGGCTTTCCCTGTGATGGACTGGGCAATATCCATCACTTTTTGTAGGCATTCCATCCTTGGTCATTGGTGTTTCCATACCAGGCTATGATGCAAGCAGTCAGGATACACTCAACCTTCCATCTATGGAAGTTTGTCAAAGTTTTAAATGGCATGGCATACAATATCTATGTAATCTTCTAAAAAAACTACAAGAGCCATCATGCCATCTTTGTATTGGAAGCTGCTGTGGTGGGATTTCAATTCATGTCCATGGATAGAGAGTCCGGTATAGAGACCTATCCAGTGTGCTATTGGTAGGCTTCTCCAAGCCCAAATGGCTGCATCATTCTAAATTAGACTTGAAACACCAGCTCCAAGCTCAATGTCACTGTGATTGAAAATTTGTGAATGTATCACAAGTATGTTTGGTGAGGTATGATCTGTTGTTTACTCAATTTAAACGTTGGCCTGGATAGCATTCCAGATTTTGGAATATTTGCATCTCTGTAGTGAGATAACTTAAGGACGGGACTCAGTCTAAACATGAAATCCATTTACATTACATACACAGCTTATAGATATACAGTGAAGATAGTTTTATATAATATTTTTAATAATTTTTTGCATGAAACGATAATGTGTATATTGAACCATCAAAAAGGTAAGCTGCATGAGCTCAGTCACCCAGGTGGACAGCCAGAAGCTGTTTCACATTGCCATCATTCCCGACTCAGAATTTATGTGTTACCCGTAAGCAGTCTTTTCTTGCACTTGTTCATCCCACATTTGTACTGATGCAGCTGTTCAGCATGTTAGATTTTCATCAGCGATGATTTTAGCAAACTCATCAATGAAATTCTCTTCTTCATGTCAGCAGACACTTTATCACCACAAACCTTTCAAAATTTAACACCATTCCTTTTCTTAAATCTCTGCAACCAGCTCCTTGAATATTCACAATTACCTCCACTTTTCAGTTTGTCATGATAGATCTTCGCTTGTTTCATGATCAGCATACCATTAAGCTGCATATGTTCACACTGACGCTGATGAATCCACTTTTTCAATACACAATTAAGATCTTAATTTTTCCCTTCATGCAGTGGTTTCTATTTTTCATTACAATGTGTTCATGATATATGTGAGTCAATGCTCAGAACTGCCTATGTTGCACAGAGACTTGTGCATTGCCTGAGAACCTCCCCAGGACTAAAAAAAATGTTGAATTTTTGAAGGTTTTCAGATTTTGGAATTTCATCTAAGGGCTGCACAAACTGTATTAAGAAAATCAAAAGACATGCTTAAGTGTACAAAAGTAACACAGAGGGAGAAGATCTGGCACAATCTTATTGAATTGCAGCAACACACAGGAAATGCTGGAGAAACTCAGCAGGCCAGGCAGCGTCTATGGAAATGTGTACGTAGTTGACGTTTTGGACCAAGACCCTTCATCGGAATTGGAAAAAAGGCTGAGGTTAGATCAAGAAAGTGGGAGGAAAGGAGGAAGAGATACTAGGTGGTAGGTGATAGGTGAAACTGGGAGAGAAGGAGGGGTAAAGGACTGGCAAGCTGATAGGTGGAAGAGATAAAGGACTGGAGAAGGAGGAATCTGATAGAAGAGAGCAGAAGACCGTGGAAGAAAGGGAAGAGATGGGTAGGTAAGGAGAAGAGGTGAGAGAGGGAAATGGGAATGGGAAAGGTAAAGGGAGAGCAATTACCAAAAGTTCAATATATAAATGTTCATTCCATCATGTTGGAGGCTACCTGTAACTCCAGGTCCAGCACATAACTCTCTATAACTTCCGCCATCTCCAGTGGGATCCCACCACCAAGCACATCTTTCCCACCAATCCCCACTTACTGTTTTCTGCAGGAATGGCTCTGTACACGACACTAGTCCACTCATCCCTCCCCACTGTTCTCCCTCCTGGTACTTATCCCTGCAAGCAGAACAAATGCCACAACTGCCCCTACACCTCCCCCCTCACTAGTATTCAGGACCCTAAACAGTCATTCCAGCTGAGGTGACATGTCACCTGTGAGTCTGTAGGCGTCATCTACTGTATCCAATGCTCCCGGTGTGGCCTCCTGTGTATCAGTAAGACCCAGTGTAGATTGGGAGACCACTTCACTGAGCACCTGTGCTCCAACCACCACAAAAAGCATGATCTCACGGTGGCAACCCATTTCATTTCTACTTCCCACTCCCACTCTGGCATGTCAGTCTATGGCCTCCTCTACTCCCGCAATAAGGCCATACTCAGGTTGAAGGAGCCATGCCTTATATTCCATCTGGTAAACCTCCAACCTGATGGCATGAACATCAATTTCTTGACCTTCTGGTAATTGCCCCACCCCCAGAATTCCCTTTCCCATTTCCCTCTCTCACCTCATCTCCTTACCTGCCCATCTCCTCCGTGTGGAGCTCCTTCCCCTTCCCTTTCTTCCATGGTCTCCCACCCTCCCCCATCAGGTTTCCCCATCTCCAGCCCTTTATCTCTTTCATCCTTCAGCTTCCCCGTTCTTTACTTCACAACTCCCCCCTCCTGGCTTCACCTATCACCTCATTCCTCTTCCTCTCCTCCTCCCACCTTCTTGATCTAACCTCAGCTTTTTTGTTCCTGTCCTGATGCAGGTTCTCAGCCTGAAACCCTGACTGTTTACTCATTTCAATAGATGCTGCCCGGCCTGCTGAGTTCCTCCAGCATTTTGCATGTGTTGCTTAGATTTCCAGCATCTGCAGATTTTCTTGTTTTATTGAATTACAGAGCAGGCAAAAGACTACAAATGCCCGAGTGCAGCTTCTACTTCAACCGTTCACAGTGTTGCTGAGCAAGAAATCTTAGGGTCCAAGTTCATAGCTCCGTGAAAGTGGCTACTCAGCCCAACAGAGTTGTTAAGAATTCTTATGGAATGCTTGTTTTTATTAATCGAAGCATTGAGTTCAGAAGTCAATAGGTTATGTTGCAACTTTTTAAAACTCTGGTTAGGCCACATCTGGAGTATTGCATACAGTTCTGGTTGCCCCATTATAGGAAAGATGTTGAGGCTGTGGAGAGGGTGCAGAAGAGGTTTACCAGGATGCTGCCTGGTTTAGAGGGCATGTGCTATCATGAGAGAATGGACAAAGTCGGATTATTTTCTTTGGAGAAGCAGATGCGAAGGGGAGATCTGAGGAAATTATGAGAGGCATAGATAGAATAAACATGTAGTATCTTTTCCCCAGAGTAGGAATGTTTAATACCAGAGGGCAGGCGTTGAAGGTGAGAGGAGGTAGGTTCAAAGGGGTTGTGAGGGGTAAGTTTTTATTCAGAGAGTGGTAAATGCCTGGAATGTGTTACCTGGTATGGTGGTAAAGGCAAATACATCAGAGGCTTTTAAGCAATATTCAGATAGGCACATGAATGTGAGGAAGATGGAGGGATATGGACATAGCAGAGGTAGAAGGAATTAGTTTTTTTTAGGAGCTTTTAATTTACTTTTTAGCTGCTTTGGCATAACATAGAGTGCCAAAGGGCCTATGCCAGTGTTGTACTGTTTTGTTCTGTTTTTTTTACCATAACAAGACAGGAAAATTAATAATGCAAATGTTGATAAGCACATCTGAATTAATAACATTTCAGAGGCATATTTGTAAAGAAACTACATTTGGGATTTAAATATTCCAGGTACAAAATCTTTGAAAATGACAGGAAGAATGGAAGCAAAGAAAAGCATTAAGTAGCCCCAATATACTCACATTGATCACTTTATCAGTCATCTCCTGTACTTAATAAAGTGGCCACTGAGTGTATGTTTGTGGTTTTCTGTTGCTGTAGCCCATTCCTTCAAGATTTGATGTGTTGTGTATTCAGAAACGCTTTTGCACACCACTATTGTAACATGAGGTTATGTGGGTTACTGTCACCTACTTTTCAATTTGAATCAGCCTAGCCATTCTCCTCTGGCCTCTCTCATTAATAAATTGTTTTTGCCCACAGAACTACTGCTTAGTGGATATACTGTGTTTTCCACTCCATTCTCTGTAAACTCTAGAGACTGTTGTGCATGAAAATTTCAGGAGATCAGCAGTTTCTGAGATACTCAAACCACCCTGTCTGGTATCAACAATCATTCCACAGTCAAAGTCGCTTAGATCACATTTCTTCTTCATTCTGATGTCTAACTTGAACCACAAATAAATGCTTTGACCATATCTGCATGCTTCTATGCATTGAGTTACTGCCACATAATTGGCTGATTAGGTATTTGCATTAACATATAGGTGTACAGGTGTACTTAATAATGTTGCTACCAAGTGTCAAGGGTCCAGGATAATGGTCCTGGGCTCAGACAATTGGGAACTAGAATTGTTATTGGTAGAGATATGTACCAGGTGCCACAAATGAGAGAAAAAAAATCTAGGTCATTTAAGCACAAAACAAAATATTAATTGGTAGTATTAAGTGCATATAACAATTGTAATATAATAAATGTGGTGCAATTTAGTTTTCAAATAACCTGGACTAAACAGGCTAGCCAAGGTAGTCTAGGAGATGTATTCACTGAAAACATTGAAGACAGTCTCCTGGAACATAATATCATAAAATTAATTAGGGGACAGTCTAGTTTATAACTTTTGTGAAGAGACAGGATTAATTAGTATTCTCAAAGTAAATGATCTGTGGAAGATTGATGAGAATGTGTAAGAGCTTCACATTGAGTTTTGTAGTGAAACCCTTTTCTGAAATTGGAAAACATTAAAAGAATGCCAATAATACGCAAGTTTCCTGTGATGGTTTGGAAAATTAAAGGTATGCAGTTGATGAACAATGACACACAGTTAAAGATACTGTATTTAAATGTTCTCAGGAATGCTACATAATATTGAAAACTAAAATCTCTACAGGAAAAAAATGTTCACACCATACCTAAAAACAGAGAGCAAGTAGTGTATTAGATTAAAATAGGTACTAATACAATGAAAAGTATTATGCTCAAGTCTGAGATGATTTTACTGAGAAGCAAAAGTAGCAGCTGAACTGAAACATTGATGTTTGCTGCCCTCCTCCAGCCTCCAATTTGAAAATACCCAAATTATTTCTCTCCCGTGTTTCATATTTGTTAGGGAATCTATGTGAATACATTATTTCAATGCCTTGAAACCCTCAAGTGGCATTTTATCAAAAGCACTTTGAAGTTTTTCAAACATTAAATTCAATGCCCCCCCGTTTAACTTTCCTGCCAGGCATTTCAGCCACAGGGCATTTCAAACTAGACTGTGATGATAATGAGGAAGTGCTACTTCTGACACAAACAGAAGACATGGCATAATGAATTTGGTACAAATCAATACTCTATGCTTTTCAGTTAAATGGAATCAAATTTTCTGACTAGAATAGTTTTAATAGATGTGGGCCAAGATTTTGCTAGACCCTGGGCCAGCTGTGAAAACATACATGAACCAAATAGCTTACCGGAATGTCAGAGTTCTGTATGGTTCTAATATAACTTCAATAAGTCTTGAAAGGCTTCTCTGTGCTGGGCAAAGCACATTCTAAAATCAGCTGAGAGACCTAATTTGTCAGTAACATTCAGGCTAGTGCATTGCTTATGAATTTGGACAAGTTGGTGCATGGATCGAATTTATTTGACTGTTGGTGCTAGAGACACTTGCTTGTTACTTTTACATTTGTAGGCACATTTCAAAGCTGCCACTGCAGTGAACATACTATCTGACTTGAATTGCTTTAATTGGTTTATAGCCTGAGCCATGATCTATATCAAGCTGCAGAAGATGAGAAAATAATATGGTGAATAGACAATAGACAATAGGTGCAGAAGTAGACCATTCGGCCCCTCGAGTCTCAACCGCCATTCTGAGATCATGGCTGATCATTCACTATCAATACCCAGTCCCTGCCTTGTCCCCATATCCCTTGATTCCCCTATCCATCAGATATCTATCTAACTCCTTCTTGAAAGCATCCAGAGAATTGGCCTCTACCGTCTTCCGAGGCAGTGCATTCCACACCTCCACAACTCTCTGGGAGAAGAAGTTTTTCTTCAGCTCTGTTTTAAATAACTGACCTCTTATTCTCAATCCATGCCCTCTGGTACTTGACTCTCCCAACATCTGGAACATATTTCCTGCCTCAATCCTATCAAATCCTTTAATTATCTTAAACGTTTCAATCAGATCCCCTCTCAATCTCCTCAATTCCAGTGAAAGTGATTATTATTACGAAAAGCTGAAAGACAGCTTCATTTTAATAAATACACTTTGCTTGGTAAAGGTTCACTTGATATTGGAACTAAGGAGATTGTAACTGCACCAGTCCAATGAACTAACAGCCACGCAACATACAGATGTCCTTGAAGATTTATTTTATTTCTCTCTCTTTCTTCAGTAGGCATCGTGAAAACTACAAGAAAATAAAAGTCATAAAAGGTTTGAAACATACATCTCTCGGTCTTTTAAAGTCTCTCAAGCTATGGTGTCCGCTGATAAACAGGCCCAAACACGTTAGCACATCAGAAGTGTGCTGAGATCAAATAAATCACTAAAAACGTATCACACTATTCATATACAGACACATCAACAACACTTTACACAATATATAAATAAAACAATTACCGTGTGTTCCTTTTGGACCACATGCAGAATAAGTTTACTTTAGGGCCATGTGTCTTTCTCTGCTTCCATGTTGATTCTGACCCATAATACCACAGTCATGCCTTTATTAAACTGTGGTCATATAACCATATAACATATAACCATATAACAATCACAGCACGGAAACAGGCCATCTTGGCCCTCCTAGTCCGTGCCGAACTCTTAATCTCACCTAGTCCCACCTACCCGCACTCAGCCCATAATCCTCCACTCCTTTCCTGTCCATAAATCCTATCCAATTTTACCTTAAATGACACAACTGAACTGGCCTCTACTACTTCTTCAGGAAGCTCATTCCACACAGCTATCACTCTCTGAGTAAAGAAATACCCCCTCGTGTTTCCCTTAAACTTCTGCCCCCTAACTCTCAAATCATGTCCTCTCGTTTGAATCTCCCCTACTCTCAATGGAAACAGCCTATTCACGTCAACTCTATCTATCCCTCTCAAAATTTTAAATACCTCAATCAAATCCCCCCTCAACCTTCTACGCTCCAATGAATAGAGACCTAACTTGTTCAACCTTTCTCTGTAACTTAAGTGCTGAAACCCAGGTAACATCCTAGTAAATCGTCTCTGCACTCTCTCTAATTTATTGATATCTTTCCTATAATTTGGTGACCAGAACTGCACACAATATTCTAAATTTGGCCTTACAAACGCCTTGTACAATTTTAACATTACATCCCAACTTCTGTACTCAATGCTTTGATTTATAAAGGCCAGCGTTCCAAAAGCCTTCTTCACCACCCTATTGACATGAGACTCCACCTTCAGAGAACTATGCACTGTTATTCCTAGATCTCTCTGTTCCTCTGCATTCCTCAATGCCCTACCATTTACCCTGTATGTTCTATTTGGATTATTCCTGCCAAAATGTAGAACCTCACACTTCTCAGCATTAAACTCCATCTGCCAATGTTCAGCCCATTCTTCTAACTGGCATAAATCTCCCTGCAAGCTTTGAAAACCCACCTCATTATCCACAACACCTCCTACCTTAGTATCATCTGCATACTTACTATTCCAATTTACCACCCCATCATCCAGATCATTTATGTATATTACAAACAACATTGGGCCCAAAACAGATCTCTGAGGCACCCCGCTAGTCACCAGCCTCCATCCCGATAAACAATTATCCACCACTACTCTCTGGCATCTCCCACCTAGCCACTGTTGAATCCATTTTATTACTCCAGCATTAATACCTAATGACTGAACCTTCTTAACTAACCTTCCATGTGGAACTTTGTCAAAGGCTTTGCTGAAGTCCATATAGACCACATCCACTGCCTTACCCTCGTCAACATTCCTCGTAATTTCTTCAAAAAATTCAATAAGGTTTGTCAAACATGACCTTCCACGCACAAATCCATGCTGGCTACTCCTAATCAGATCCTGTCTATCCAGATAATTATTAATACTATCTCTAAGAATACTTTCCATTAATTTACCCACCACTGATGTCAAACTGACAGGTCTATAATTGCTAGGCTTCCTTCTAGAACCCTTTTTAAACAATGGAACCACATGAGCAATACGCCAATCCTCCGGCACAATCCCCGTTTCTAATGACATCTTAAAGATCTCCGTCAGAGCTGCTGCTATCTCTACACAAACTTCCCTCAAGGTCCTGGGGAATATCCTGTCAGGATCCGGAGATTTATCCACTTTTAAATTTTTTAAGAGCGCCAGTACTTCCACCTCTTTAATTGTCATAGGTTCCATAACTTCCTTACTTGTTTCCCACACCTTACACAATTCAATATCCTTCTCCTTAGTGAATACCAAAGAGAAGAAATCGTTCAAAATCCCTCCCATCTCCCTCAGCTCCACACATAGCTGACCACTCTGATTCTCTAAGGAGCCAATTTTATCCCTCACTATCCTCTTGCTTTTAATATAACTGTAGAAACCTTTCGGATTTACTTTCACCTTATTTGCCAAACCAACCTCGTATCTTCTTTTAGCTTTTCTAATCTCTTTCTTAAGATTCCTTTTACATTCTTTATATTCCTTGAGCAATTCCTTTACTCCATGCTGCCTATATCTATTGTAGACATCCCTCTTTTTCTGAACCAAATTTCTAATATCCCTTGAAAACCATGGTGCTCTCAAACCTTTAACCTTTCCTTTCACCCTAACAGGAACATAAAGATTCTGTACCCTCATAATTTCACCCTTAAATGACCTCCATTTCTCTATTACATCCTTCCCATAAAACAACTTGACCCATCCACTCTCTCTAAATCCCTTCGCATCTCCTCAAAGTTAGCCTTTCTCCAATCAAAAATCTCAACTCTAGGTCCTGTCCTGTCCTTCTCCATAATTATATTGAAGCTAATGCTATTGTGATCACTGGACCCGAAGTGCTCCCCAACACATACATCTGTCAGCTGACCTATTGCATTCCCTAACAGGAGATCCAACACTGCCCCATCTCTAGTCAGTACTTCTATGTATTGTTGCAAAAAACTATCCTGCACACATTTCACAAACTCTAAACCATCCAGCCCTTTTACAGAATGAGCTTCCCAGTCTATGTCTGGAAAATTAAAATCTCCCACAATCACCACCTTGTGTTTACTACATGTACAATGTCCTGGGTATGTTACTCAAAATGGCCTCTTTGGTTGTTACAAGTAGGAATGTTTCTTTGTCGGATAAGTGTTTCTCTCGCCGTTGTTTCACTTTAGAATGGCTGATATGGTAATTGTATTCATTTGTTAATCAATGGGGAATGTCATTGTGTCTTGTGATGCTGGGAACTTGGGGGAGGGGTTTTCGCGGGTTTTTTTGGAGAGGCCGAGGAAGACGCTGAGGAAGGTGGACGTGTGCTGGACTGCTCGTAAGACCACCGGGGTGGTCCCAGGTGCGACGGCCGGATAGGTCGATTGGTTCGTTGATTGAGCTCCAACGAGTGCACTAAACAGACTGAACTTTGATAAGTTGGCGCCTTTTGTTTGTTTCCTTGTATATATATATATATATATATATATATATATATATATATATATATATATATATATATATATATTGTATTGTCTACTATTTTTTAAATTTTAGTAAACTCTTTGAAGTGTATTTCATAACGGTATTTGTTGTGGGTTTGATACTGTTGGCGGGCGCGAGGCATTAACTCGATTCTCACAGCACCTGCGTGTATGGGAGGTGGGTTGGAGAGTGGCTGGATCTCCTTTTCCCCTAGACATATACCAGCCTGTGGGTAAATGTTACATTTGTGGGGTGCTCGTCCGGGATTGGATTGTCAGGGGCTGTGGAATCGCGCAGGCAGCAGAGCGGAGATGGACAGAGATAAGTTTGTTTGTTGGTGCCAGTTTGAAGGTGTACCAGTACAGTACGCATGCGTAGTGAGCGGAGTGGATGTTCGAGTTTCAGGAGACGTGATAGTGCGGGGTTTAAGTTCGGTGAAGGGTATTGGGCAGGTAGAATTGGTAGCTAGACGGTGTGGTAAAGAGGTAGAGTCTAGCTGGGTGTTGGTTCGTACGAGTGCTGACGTCAGGACGGTGGAACTGCCGGCGACGGTCAGTGTACCGGAGGAGGAGGGGCCGTGGGGGCTCCACTCCTACAAGGATGAGGCTGAGGAGACATCGGAGGAGGAGCTAGAGCTAGAGTTGGACCACAGAGAGGTGCCCGGCACTAATAAAGGGAAGTGGGAGGAGGGAGTCGTGACTAAGCCCCGCTCCCCAGGTAGGGTGGAAGCCTCGGAGCTGGCAGCCGCACTTAATTCTCTGGTGGGGGTGGCCGAGAGGCCACGGCTGAAGCTGGGGGTGTTCTCCGCAGCCAAGCCTACTCCGGATGGGGAGGTGGACTATGAGACCTGGATCGAGCATACGTCTTTGATGTTAGAGGAGTGGCCAGGCTCAGAGGAGGAGAAGAGGCAGCGATTGGTGGGAAGTTTGAGGGGTTTAGCAGCCAAAACCGTCCGGGAGTTGAAAGCTGAGAAGCCTGGGGCCTCAGTGGAGGAATGCCTAGAAGTTTTGGAGGGAGCGTTTGGGTTGTCAGGGGAACCCTGGCTGCTTTTAGCAGAGTTTCAACGTCTGGAACAATGGAGAGGGGAAAAGCTCTCCGAGTACATATTTAGGATGGAGAGGATGCTCTCGGGGTTGCGGCGCCGGGGGGTAGTGAAGGCGACTGACGTGGCTAGCGTGAGGATGAGTCAGCTATTCAGTGGCTCTCTGGAGGAGGACAAGGTGGCGTGGACTATCCGGCAGGCTTATAGGAAAGGTCCCCCTCCATCCTTCGGGCAACTGATTAGAGAGGTGCAAGAGGAAGAGAGAGCGTTGGGGCGCGGGCCTACGGGAGCGATCCTCAGCGATACAGGAAGTGGTGGCTGAGTGGAGGAATGACAATCCCCCGGGGAGTAGGGAACCACCTTTGGAGGGGAGGGACAGGGGAGGTACCTACTCTCAGGGGCGATCAGTGCAGTGGATTGGGAGCAGGAGCCGTCCTGGGAGAGGAGGGGCGGCCGGCAGTGTGTGCTTTAACTATGGGAAAGAGGGGCATTTAAGGCGGGACTGTGGGCGGCCGAGGGTGTGCTATAGCTGTGGAGAGGAGGGTCACTTTAGGTGGGATTGTGAGAGACAAGGAGTCCCGCGGAGGACAAGCCCCCCTACGACTAAAAAGGGAGAGGTGTCGGGAAACTTAGGAGAAGCTCAGTGAGGGAACGGACTGGAGCCTCTGGAGGAACACGTTCCCAGAGATCAGCCGGAAGACCACCGGGTGCCCACGCCTCTGTTCCGGATGGGCTGGTAGGACCCCGTGCCAGTGTGGGTCTACGGATAGAGGGAATTTACGCAAATGCCGTTCTTGATACGGGATCGCAGGTGACCTTATTGTACCGGTCTTTCTACAATCAATATCCAAAGCATTTGCCCGTAACACCATTTGACGCCCTGCAGATTTGGGGTGTGAGCGAGGGTGACTACCCGTACGATGGGTACCTATCAGTGAGATTGGAGTTCTCGGAGGGCGATGTGGGAGTGTCGGAAGCTATTGAGACGTTGGTGTTGGTGTGTCCTGACCCGGTGGAAACCGGTGGTGCTGCCCTCCTGGTGGGGACTAACTCCCCAGTTGTGCGACGGCTCCTGGGAGCTTGTAAGGAGAAAGGGGGGGAAGACTTTCTGGAGACCCTCTCGGTGCATCCAGTGTTTCGAGCAGTGTTCGCAGAAGGAGTTGCCTCCCAAGGGCTGGACCCGGAGAGTAAACGAGGGACGGTGTGGTGTACGCAGGCGAGGCCCAAGGTGATCCGACCAGGGGAGGTAGCACTAGTGATGGGGACCCCCAGATTCCCAGGAGTGCCGACGGGAGAAGCCCTGTTAGTAGACACCCCAGACGATCTTGAAGGGGAGACCCGATTTCCGGCGGGGGCGCTGGTGAGGCCCGAAGTGCAGAGACCAGGGGTGGTACATGCAAGGCGTATAGCTATAAGTGTCAGGAACACCACGGCAAGAGAAATCACCTTTAAGAGGGGAATGCCGCTGGCACATCTGTTCCCAGTGACGGTAATGTCTAGCGCACTAGTGAGGACCCCTAACAGGGAGGGATCGGAGCATCAAAGGGAGCTGACCGCTGAAGCCTTTAACTTCGGGGATTCCCCTGTGTCGCTGGAGTGGAAACACCGGCTAGTGGAGAAGATGCTGAAGATGGAAACTGTTTTTTCTCGGGGCAAGTTTGATGTTGGCTGCGCCAAAAGCACTCGCCACACCATCCGGGTGACGGAGGACACCCCGTTCCGAGAGAGATCCCGGCGGCTGGCTCCGGCAGATGTTGAGGACGTGCGACAGCACTTGTGCAAGTTGAAGGAGGCAGGAATCATAGCTGAGTCTCGAAGTCCTTATGCGTCCCCAATAGTGGTGGCACGGAAGAAGAATGGGCGAGTGCGCATGTGTGTTGACTACAGGACGTTGAATCGGCGAACTGTCCCTGATCAATATACTGTCCCAAGGGTCGAGGATGCGCTGGCCTGCCTGAGCGGTGCGAAGTGGTTCAGTGTGCTGGATTTAAGAAGTGGGTAGTACCAGATCCCGATGAGTGCGGCCGATAAAGAGAAGACTGCTTTTATCTGCCCGCTGGGGTTCTTTCAGTTCGAACGAATGCCCCAAGGCATATCGGGAGCCCCAGCCACCTTCCAGAGGCTCATGGAGAGAACTGTGAGGGATATGAATCTGTTGGAGGTGCTGGTGTACCTGGACGATTTGATAGTGTTTGGATCGACTTTAGAGGAACATGAGGAGAGGCTGTTGAAGGTGTTGGGCCGGCTTAATGAAGAAGGGTTGAAGCTTTCCCTGGACAAATGCCAGTTCTGCAAGTCGTCGGTTAACTACATTGGCCATATCATTTCGCGAGAGGGAGTGGCTACTGATCCAACCAAGATAGAGGCCATGACCACCTGGCCGAGACCCCAGAAAGTGGGTGCTCTGCGCTCATTTTTGGGGTTCTGTGGGTATTACCAGTGATTTGTGAAAGGATACGCCAAAGTGTGTCACCCGTTGACTCAGCTGTTGTGTGGCTATCCCCCAGTGGGGAAGAAGAGGACGGGGAACCAGAGGCAGGACGCTGGAGGACACTGGAACCCGGCGGAACCTTTTGGCTCGAGATGGGATGATCAATGTGAAGAGGCGTTCCGATCTTTGAAAAGGGCCCTGACCCAGGCCCCGGTGTTGGCTTTTGCCGATCCCCAGAAGCCATATGTGCTGCACACGGATGCCAGCCGACAGGGTCTCGGGGCTGTTCTGTGCCAGGAGCATGGCAAAGCATTGAGACCAGTAGCCTTTGTCAGCCGAAGCTTGTCGCCATCGGAGAGAAACTATCCCACTCACAAGTTGGAGTTCCTGGCGCTGAAGTGGGCGGTGGTGGACAAGCTGGGCGATTACCTGTACGGAGCCAAGTTTGAAGTGAGAACGGATAACAATCCTCTCACTTATATTTTGACTTCGGCGAAGCTGGTTGCCACAGGACATCGGTGGCTGGCGGCCTTGTCGGTATATGATTTCAGCCTGAGGTACCGCCCCGGAAGCAAGAATGTCAATGCGGATGCATTGTCTCGTTGGGAGCCGGGGGAGGAGGAGAGGGACGAGGAGTGGGAGAGTGTCCCTGCCCCTGGAGTGAAGGCAATGTGTCAAGTTTGTTATCACCGTGAAGGCCAAGGGAAGAGGGAGGCTGGAACGAGCCGTGGACTATTTGGGGGTTTTTGACGACGCCATACCCCTAGTTTACTGTGACCTGACCGCACTGGGGACTAAACAGTTGCCAGAACTGAGTCCGGGGGAAGTGGCAACTGCTCAGCAAAATGACCCGGGCATTGGCACAGTGTGGAGAGCGGTCGAGAAGGGGGATGGGGCGTTGGCTGAGAAGGCGAAACACCCATGTGTGCCTCTGTTGTTGAAGGAGTGGTCTCGGTTGAAGTTAAAGAACAAAATCTTGTACCGGGTAACGACGCCTCCGGACCAACCCCGCTGTTGGCAACTGGTCCTGCCGGAGGAGTATCGCCAGGCTGTACTCCAGGCCTTACATGATGATTCTGGACATTTGGGGGTGGAAAAGACATATGGATTACTCAAAGACCGGTTCTACTGGCCCCGGACGAGGGGGGACGTCGAAGAATACTGTAGGGGATGCCGTCGTTGCAACCAGAGGAAGACCCTGCCAGCGTTGGCGGCTCCACTGTCGCACTTGCAGAGTGCGGGACCTCTGGACCTGGTATGTATGGATTTCCTGTCGATCGAGCCTGACACCAACAACACCGCGAATGTCTTAGTCATCACCGATCATTACACTCGCTATGCTCAGGCATTTCCCACCAAGGATCAGAAGGCGACGACAGTGGCGAAGGTGTTATGGGAGAAGTATTTTGTGCATTACGGCCTTCCCAGGCGAATCCATAGTGATCAGGGGCGGGACTTTGAGAGCCGCCTTATCCAGGAATTACTGACTATGCTTGGGGTTGAGAAATCCAGGACTACCCCTTATCACCCACAGGGAGATCCTCAGCCAGAGAGGTTCAACAGGACCCTGTTGGATATGCTCGGGACACTGGAGGTTGGGCAGAAAAGCAGGTGGAGTTGTCATATTGGACAATTGGTTCACTGTTACAATTGTGCTCGCAATGAGGCTACAGGGTATTCACCCTATTATCTGATGTTCGGGCGGGAAGCGAGGTTGCCCATTGACGTGTGTTTTGGAGGTGGAGTGGGTGAACTTCCCGGGAAGTCCCATCTAAAGTATGTGTCCGACATGAAGAGGGAGTTACAGAGGGCGTACGAGTTGGCCGAGGCGGCAGCTACCAAACAAAATCAGAAGAATAAGATGCGGTATGATCGAAAGGTGAAGTTTGTACAATTATTACCGGGCAACCGGGTCCTTTTACGGAATTTGGGACTCCCTGGTAAGCACAAGTTGGCAGATCGATGGGCGGCCAGCCCGTATGTAATAGAGAGCCAGATGCCGAACCTGCCCATTTACTGGGTGAAACCTGAGGATGGAAAAGGGCCTATCAAGGTACTCCATAGGAATCACCTGCTGCCACTGGGTCAAGCGGTGCAGGTGGATAAGGAGCCCGAGTGGGAGTTACGCCCAGTACAAGGACTCTGCGAGGGCACGGAGAACAGGAAGAGCCCGCTGCTGAAGAGCGGGGACGGGTCCCTCACCCGGGAATGGCTACCGATTCAGAGGAGGACGACTCAGATGAGTGGGCCCTGTTCCCATTCGCTGGTGCTCCAGTACCAGGAGAGGAGGCTCCTGGCCCTTCCCATACTGAATTGGGTGAGAGGAGGGAAGGTCTTGAGGGTCAGATGGAGAGGCAGCCTACATTGGTGGGAGAGAGGGTGGAACCCGAGCGTGAGCCGGAGAGATCTCAGGTGAGGGAGGACCCCTGTGAGGAAGGGGGTGCGGGTCTGTCAGGTAGACCTGGGGTGTCCGAGACAGTGGGTTCGCAGGTGACGAGGGAGCCCAGTGGGGCAGAAGGGGTATGGAGATCTCAGAGGATTAGGCGCCCCCCGGAGCGGTTGACATATGTGGTACCGGGAGAACCGAGTGTGATTTCTACTGCTCTGGGTAGTTATGTCACTGCTTTCTGCACTTGGGTTGGGTTTTGTGTGTTGCAAGAAGCTTTGGGGAACTCTAGTAATGCCATGAGGGCATGACATTTGCTGGTGGGGAGAGAATGTACAATGTCCTGGGTATGTTACTCAAAATGGCCTCTTTGGTTTGTTACAAGTAGGAATGTTTCTTTGTCGGATAAGTGTTTCTCTCGCCGTTGTTTCACTTTAGAATGGCTGATATGGTAATTGTATTCATTTGTTAATCAATGGGGAATGTCATTGTGTCTTGTGATGCTGGGAACTTGGGGGAGGGGTTTTCGCGGGTTTTTTTGGAGAGGCCGAGGAAGACGCTGAGGAAGGTGGACGTGTGCTGGACTGCTCGTAAGACCACCGGGGTGGTCCCAGGTGCGACGGCCGGATAGGTCGATTGGTTCGTTGATTGAGCTCCAACGAGTGCACTAAACAGACTGAACTTTGATAAGTTGGCGTTTGTTTCCTTGTGTATATATATATATTGTATTGCCTACTATTTTTTTAATTTTAGTAAACTCTTTGAAGTGTATTTCATAATGGTATTTGTTGTGGGTTTGATACTGTTGGCGGGCGCGAGGCATTAACTCGATTCTCACAGCACCTGCGTGTATGGGAGGTGGGTTGGAGAGTGGCTGGATCTCCTTTTCCCCTAGACATATACCAGCCTGTTGGGTAAGGGTTACATACAAATATCTGCTATCTCCTTACACATTTGCTCTTCCAACTCACGCTCCCCATTAGGTGGCCTATAATACACTCCTATCAGTGTTACTACACCTTTCCCATTCCTCAATTCCACCCAAATAGCCTCCCTAGAGGAGCTCTCTAATCTATCCTTCCAAAGCACCGCCATAAGATTTTCTTGGACAAGCAATGCAACACCTCCTCCTCTGGCCCCTCCTACTCTATCACACCTGAAGCCACTAAATCCAGGAATATTTAGTTGCCAATCACACCCTTCCCACAACCATGTTTCACTAGTAGCTACAACATCATAATTCCAGGTATCAATCCACGCTTTAAGCTCATCCACCTTTCTTACAATGCTCCTAGCATTAAAATAGATACATTTAAGATACTCATCACCTCCTCCTCTCTTTTCATCCCTAACAATGCATTCAAATTTATTATCCTTTTCTTTCTTCTCCCCTACATCTTCGGGCTGAGTGCATCCCTTCTCCATCACCTGCCTTTCCTCCCTCACACACTGTCTATTTACTTGCTCTACTGGTGAACTAACCTCCCCTCCCATAGTTTCCTCAAATTGATTCCTGCCCCCCCCCCCATCTTACTAGTTTAAAGTATGACCCATTAAACTCTGGTCCTTAAATAAAACCTTACATAAAATATTTTAAGATGATAAAAATAATCATGAATTTGTGACAAAAACATGTAAAATAAACTTCTCAGTGAAACATGTCTCTGAGACAGTTACAGAGATAATCTATCCCAGAATGGCGGGTATCATTATGGATGCAATATGGGAGGGCACAGTTAAAATAAGGAGATCATTAATATAAATTAATTTTATTTAAGTCATCATGAGCACAATGATTGTAAATATAAGCATTACAAATGTAAGAATTAAGATTTCACCTAGGCATGCTTTGTTTGAGTACCATGAATGCACTATGTGCTTTGCGGATTTAAATTTGTAAAATATGTCACAAAGGACCTTCGACAGCTCTCCTTTGTTGTTTGACTACCAGTATCAGGAAAGCAAAACCTCTCCTTCGGTCTGCAGAAGAGACGCTGAGCTTCTGGCGGCCTGCTGCTTTAATTGACCTTCCCCCTCCCACTCCAACCTTTCTGTCTGTTACAGTGAGATCTCATGCAACCTTGTCTTTTGTTGCAGACTTCCAAACTCACTATCAACTTCTCTAAATTTGGGTAGATCAATTTTCCAATCTGTAACCCGAAATAGCCTCTTTTGTCTGTTGTCATTTTGGCCCAGTTTACCGGACCCTGTTTATGCTGTCTGGGCGTTTCACACAATCTTATCCTTCACTACACATTACACGAAGAAAGATGTTTAAATGTACAGCTCCTGTTAATATATTTGGTCCCATTCTATCACAGATATTTCATTTGGTCTGATCATTCAGTACCTTTTCCTGTACTGAAAATTGCTTTTTCTTTCCCTTCCATCTCTGACAATGTGTCCTAGACATGAAACATTAATTTTTTTTCTCTTTCTGCAGATACTGTCCACCCTGCTGGGTGTTCCCAATATTTTCTGTTTTCTTAAATCTCTCCTGAGAAAATGGGCTGCCTGCACCATCAAGAGGTTCCTGCTTCTTCTGCAATGCTCTGGTTTCATCTATGGAATATGCTTATGAGGTTGCATCTTTAAAAAGCATTATCTGCCCTGCTCCAACTTAGTTTACAAACATCATTATCTTCTTATTGTCTATTTTGTGATGCTTTCTGTAATTGGAAGCACATCTTAAAATTAATTACTTGATTAAATGGCCACAGCTGTTTTGAAATAAAATAAACCAATATTTTTCATACAGCTATGCTTAAGTTCCAAGGAGCCCGTTCCTGAATTTAACAAGTAAAATGTCTGAATATCATGATTTTAAGCAGGTCCATGTATTTTCAAATAACTTTTCCTGGTTTCTCTGCACTCAGAAAATGTTACAAAGCAGATTAGTGACCACATGAACTGAATCCTAACTTCTTAATATAAAACTCCAACTGGATGCTGACTGTGGTAGGGAATCAAGAATTTTCAACTTGCTAATATCAAGTTTAGTCCTGGGTATGACTCTAAACTGCAACTGGTGATGAGGCTCTGATTGGCGACTTTCAGAGCTTTAGGGAAAGTGGAGTTATCCCTTAGTCATTCGTTGCTCCCAGGGTCACTCTGGCCCAGAATGGTAGTGCCTGCAAGGGTTCCTGCTCAGGATACGAGCAAACACCAATGGCAGATCTGGCCGGTTCAGTAACTGAACTTATGACGGAGAAGGCGGATGAGCTCGGACCTCAAATGGCAATGGCCATAGTACAGGCGGATGAACATTTGGAAGAGAAATGGCCATTTCTTCAGTTCGCCCAACGGAAGGCAATAACAATCCACCGTTGCTAGAAACTAGGTTTCCTAGAATCTATTTTCTAAGAAAGCCCTGGCCAAACTCACAAAATGTATCACACAACAACAGCGTCAAGAGGATCTTCAAGACAATTCTGAAGATGCTTCGCTTGGTAGGGTTGATTCTGGGCAGCAGGGGATCCCCAACCATCGTCAAGCTACTGCTCATAAAATTCAAGTAACACAAAAGAAAATTATTGCCACTTGGAATGTAAGAACCCTATATCTAGCAGGAAGATTGGACAAAGTGATAAATGAAATGAAATGACTAAAGATTAACATCATGGGAATTAGCGAAGCTTATTTGGACAGGTGCTGGAACATGTCAGAATAGAAAGAAAACACTAATTTATTCTTGAGGAACATCCCATACTAATGGAGTAGGAATTCTTATGAATGAAAGCATGACAAAAAGTGTTTTAGGACAATGGGCAATATCAGAAAGAGTGCTCCTCATTAGATTCAGAGGACAACCATTTGATTTAGCAATTATATAGGTATATGCACCAACAACAGATGGAACAAATGAGGATATAGATAAATTCTATGAAGAGCTTGAACAAGTAAAGAATTAATGCAAATCTCAAGATATTGTTATTGTCGTCAAAGATCTAAATGTTAAAGTAGGACAAGGTGCTGATGGAAATACCATAGGAAAATTTGGACTGGGGAAAGAAATGAAAGAGGTGAGAAACGGCTAGAATGGTTCAAGATGAATAATCAGGTCTTTATGAATACCTACTTTAAAAAGCATCCAAGACATTTGTGAACCTGGAAAAGTCCAGGTGATGAGACCAGAAATCAAATTGACTTTATTACTGTAAACCAAAGATTTAGGAACTCAGTGACTCAATGCAAAACATACCCAGGTGCAGACTGTAATAGTGACCGTAACCCAGTAATATGTCATGTAAGAGTAAAACTTTAAAAACTAAAGAAGCAAAATCCTGAACAATCCCTTGACTACTCACAATTACTTAGAGAAGAAAATTTAAGACAAAAATTTACAGTTGAATTAAGGAATAGATTTCAAAGTCTAGAAATAGAATCTGTTGAAGATGATAGTTGTTGAAGAAAGTGCAAAAATGGGTCTATCTATCAATTTCAAAGAGAAAGTACGTTTGGTGATATCAAAAAAGAAGGAGAATGCTATCTGCAGGCTGAGAGTAAATGGGGAGACATAAAACAAGTACAGAACTTTTGCTACTTAGGAAGCTGAGTGACATCAGATGGCAGGTGCGACATGGACAACAAAAGAAGAATAGGATGGACCTTTACGAGAATGAAGAATATACTGAACAACACTAAACTAGGCATGACAACATGCCTTAGAGTACTGAAATGTTACGTTTATCCAGTTATGTTATATGGCTCAGAATGTTGCACAATATCTAGTAACACGAGGAAACGAATTGAAGCAGCAGAGATGTGGTTTTTGAGGAGGAGGCAAAGAATATCATGGATGAAGCTAATATCGAATGAGGATGTCATGAGCAGAGCAAGCACAAAAAGAGAAATAATGTATGAGATCATGAAAAGGCAACGTAACTTCACTGGACATGTGATTAGGAAAGAGGAGTTAGAATGCACGGCAATTATGGGAAAGATTGAAGGGAAGAAAGCAAGAGGAAGGTGAAAACAAATGATGATGGAGACAGCAGCCAGAGAACTGGAAATGAATACCAATGAATTGATCCACTTGACCTGAAACAGGAGTGCGTGGGCCATGGCAGTCAAAGCTCAGACTGGGCCTGGCACCTGATGATGATGATGAATTTCATGTCATCTGAAGGCTTGATTTAAAACAAATCTTAATTGGATCTTCCCAACCAAACAGGAACAAAATGGTGTGCCACAATACATGTGAACTTGTAATCGGTACTAATAAAATTGGAACCTGCAGGTTTCTGGGCCAGATTTCTGAACAGCCCATAAACCCATGGGTACCTCACTATTTTTGCTTATGTGTTGCACTGTACTGAAATTGCAAAGCACAATTCATGACATACGTCAGTGATAATACATCTGATTCTGTTTTGGAATGGAAGCATCACTCTCCCTTTCCATCCCACTAAAGTGAATCCAGCAATCTCAGGGAGCACCTGCTGAACCCTCCAAGTAGAAAATGGTCTGACATGACCCACTAAGTATTAACAAAAAATGAGTCAGACCCATTAGGACCAATTCCTGCTTTAAGCATCATCCTCTCTCTAACATTACTTAGATTTTCTTTAATTCTTTCCATGTCCACTCTGACCTATCTGCCTGTAGCACTGTTCTAACAATGTCCAATATATACTTGAGGAGCTACGCCTCATCTGTTGTTTTGAAATTTTGCACTATTTGGGACAAAATATCAATTTCAACAGCTTCAGCTAACTTATTGTGTCTTTTCTGGACATTTCTCCCATAGGTAATCCAGCTGTAATATTAACTCTGTTCTTTTCTCTCTCACTCTCCTTTAGTTCTGCCTGATTTACCAGGCATTTCCTGTAGCTGCAAGGAAAAGAAAAAAGAAAACTGTTTATGTTTGAAATCTAAACAAAAACAAATTATACAAAGTGCTGGAAATAACTCTGTAGACAATGCCACACCTGTTGGAAGAGAAACAGGAAGTTCCGAAGAATTCTCTAACCAGAATCATTAACTCTGTTTCTTTTCGATAGGTAAATGGTCTGACCTGACCTGCTGAGTACTTCTATCGCTTTCTGTTTTTGGTTTGGGCTTCCATCATTGGCATTTACTTGTTAAATTCATCGCCACTTGTCTTCCAGAAATACCTCACCTGAAAAGGTTCTAATCTGCTCTCTGACAGGATTTCCGTCCATCTCTCTTGCCTTGTTTACTCACTATGTTGTCTCTTTTACTTCTTGTCCCACAGCTCTAACTTCATTTCACAACTTTTACCTGCTCTTTCTTTGTTTTTTGGGTGGCACAGTAGCGTAGTGGAACCAGCTTCCAGTAGAAGTAGTAGAGGCAGGTTCGGTATTGTCATTTAAAGTAAAATTGGATAGGTATATGGACAGGAAAGGAATGGAGGGTTATTGGCTGAGTATGGGCCAGTGGGACTAGGTGAGAGTAAGTGTTTGGCATGGAATAGAAGGGCCGAGATGGCCTGTTCCACGCTGTAATTGTTACATGGTTATAAGGTAGTGGTTAGCATAATGCTAGCACAGTGCCAGCAACCCAGATTCAATTCCTGCCGCTGTTTGTAAAGAGTTACTACATTCTCACCGTGACCATGTGGGTTCCTCCAGTTTCCTTCCATATTCTAAAGACATACGGGATAGTAGGTTAATTGGTCACATAGGTGCAATTGGGTGTACAGGATTGTTGGGCCAGAAGGGCCTGTATCTCTAAATTTTTAAAAATTTATCTTCCTTTATTTATCTACATAGATGGCTTCTCCAGCCACTCATCATGATGAAAAACTTGTCCTCTCCCTATCACCGATTATTCTCTTTGACCTATCCATCCTTCCCCTACCAACACTGAAAATTAAAGCTAACTTGGTTTCTCTCTTTCCCAATTTTTGTGATACATCTTTGGTATGAAGCATTAACTCAGTTTCCCTTTCCATATATGCTGCCCGATCTGCTGAGTATTTCCAGCACTATCTGCTAATGACCTGTTTCAAGCTCAGTAACTGAGCTACGCAGATTCATTTCAAAGTCCTCATTCAACTAAATCTGCAAGTTGACTCATGCTATCGTTGGCAGATCTTTAATTACTTTCAGAAAATTCTTTCTTCTTGTTTATTTATCTGTCACTTAGTCTGCTGAGCATTTCTGCTGAAAGGCATAAAGACTTGATGCCTTTAAGAGCCTTCTTGGACCGTGTAAGGCAAAGGTACTCGTTCTTGAATAGACAGATCTATTTGTGCAGATCCCTTATACAACACAAATCAGCCAACAACAAGACTTCAAAACTGCAATTGTAATTTAAAACCTCTCAGTTCATTGAAGTTTAAGTAGAATACCACATAGCTCAATGCAAAATGCCATCATAACAAGATGCTGTAAGACTACTTGTATTTGAATCATTAGACTGAAAAAAGTGAGGTAGCACAGCAGCGTAGTGGTTAGGATAACAATTTACAGCTCCAGTGAGCTGGGTTCAATTCATGCTGCTGTCTGTAAGCAGTTTGTATGTTTTTTTTCTCATGACTGCATGGATTTCCTCTGGGTGCTCCAGATTCCTCCCACATTCCAAAGAAGTATGAGTTAGTAGGTTAATTGGTCTACCTGGGTGTAATCAAGCGTCAGGCTGGCAGCTTTCCATGCTGTATCTCTACATAAAAGAATTAAATAATGTTTCTTGGTTTGAGTGATACTACAAGCGCCTTATCAGAGAAATGGCTTTCTAATTAAACTGTTGTAAGCATTCTTCCTTCATAAGGAAACCAATACTGTATACAGTAGTCTGTTAGGAAATTAAACCATTGTTTGCATTATTTCAGAATTCCTGCACTGTTGTAGCCCTCAGAATAGCACAGGGATCCGAATGAGTCAAGTAGACAAAAATGTTTCAACAAATAAAAAAGTACAGATTCATCGAAGGAGAAATTGTAATATAATCAGTATCATATAACCATATAACAATCACAGCACGGAAACAGCCATCTCGGCCCTCCTAGTCCATGCCGAACTCTTAATCTCACCTAGTCCCACCTACCCGCACTCAGCCCATAACCCTCCACTCCTTTCCTGTCCATATACCTATCCAATTTTACCTTAAATGACACAACTGAACTGGCCTCTACTACTTCTACAGGAAGCTCATTCCACACAGCTATCACTCTCTGAGTAAAGAAATACCCCCTCGTGTTTCCCTTAAACTTCTGCCCCCTAACTCTCAAATCATGTCCTCTCGTTTGAATCTCCCCTACTCTCAATGGAAACAGCCTATTCACGTCAACTCTATCAA
The DNA here is from genome assembly GCF_030144855.1 of Hypanus sabinus. NCBI lineage: Eukaryota > Metazoa > Chordata > Chondrichthyes > Myliobatiformes > Dasyatidae > Hypanus > Hypanus sabinus. Next base: position 46,391,478 of record NC_082724.1, on the reverse strand, counting down.
AATGTATCAATGTTTGTAGATGATTGAGGTAGGTTAACTATTGATCAAGGTTCAAAATAATTTTGCCGAGCCAATGAAGTGATTGTTTATGTTCATAAATATTAGGTACATGTCTATTTAAGAAACATACTCTCTGTGAATATTATGTCACATTGTTAGTGGGCCTAAAATAGTTCCAATCCAGTAGTAGACAAACCGTAGAAAAAGTTTTCTCTTCCATCCACATCCTTCCTTTCTCTCCCTCTTTCTTCTCATACGAACCTTTTCTTGATAACGTATGTTGTCAATTTATATTGCTGATGGGTCTCTTCCTCAGCGGTACTGGACAAAAAGAATCACACAGGATTTCAGGCTGTGTCAAACGCACAGACGCAGAAGAAAGTGAAGTCTATTAACTAGATTGGATAAAAATTAATAATAGCATCAGCAGCTGCAAAGGTTCTCTTAAGTGGTGTTATGGGTTCTGATTTTCACCGACATAAATTATCCTTGTGTTCAGACCAATAATTTTGCTCAAGTTTCTGTGTGTATGTTTTTCTTCTACTGCTTTAGAATATTCCATGAATCAATGATGGAGCATTATTTACAAGGCATATTAATTCTGTTGAGCAAATTTCATAAAATTCCTTGATATATTTAAACAAGGTAACCTGGTGTTCATTGATGGGGCCCAGATCCACTCAGACCATGCAAACCGCACTTAAGGTCAGAATGGTCTCTGGGTCTCTTTCCACCCTCTGAGAACATGCTGCAGGATTCTATGATGTACAGTGACAGACTGATGGAATCTCCACATCCAAAGTAAAGCTGTGCATAGGAGAATAATGGGTGATGATTTCAGGTGAGAGGGCCAAATAAGCAAGATTTGATTCAATTAACTCTCTTGGCTAACATCTGAATGGCTTATTAAAGGCCTTGAGCTTAGTAGTTGTTTAGTATCCCTGATTTAAAAATGTAGACACATTCTATTCTACCCATCTGAGACTTTGGCAAGAATCTGTTCTTAGATGCTCAGCTATTGGCCTTATTTTCTTCACTGATTATTTAGAGTCTCCTCATGGATCTATTGATGCCAAACAAGAATAGTAATCTTGATTTACCTATTACAATTTACCTACTACAATCTTAACATTTCAACAGACTATAACCGCTGGTACAGTACACAGTAAAGAGGAGAATATTGTGAGCAGTTTTGATCCCATTATCTAAGAAAGGATGTGCTGACATTGGATTCAAAGAATTCAAAGGAGGCTCATGGAAATGATTCCAGAATTGAAAGGCTTATAACACGAAGTGTGTTTGATAGCTCTGGGCCTGTGCTCACTGGAATTCAGAAGAATGAGAGGGGATCTTATTGAAATCAACCTAATATTGAAGGATCTCAATAGAGTAGACTTGGAGAGGATGTTTCCTTAGGTTGGGAAGAGTAAGACAAAAGGACACAGTCTCACAATGTAGGGATGTCCATTTAAAATGGAGATAAAGAGAAACTTCTTCAGACAGAGAGTGGCAAATCTGTGGAATTTGTTGGCACAGGTAGCTGTGGAGGCCAAGTCATTGGATATATTTAAGAAAGAGGTTGATAGATTCTTGATTCGCCAGAGCATGATAAGATACGGAGAGAAGGCAGGAGATTGGGGCTGAGAGAGAAATGTATCAGCCATGATGAAATAGCAGAGCTGACTTGATGGGCCAAATGGCTTAATTCTACTCCTATATCTTATGTTCTTATGGTCTAAACTCACCTCAATGCAGAGCTAAACAAACTTCTTCAATGCTGTGAACAGTATCACTTAACGTATTTCTCATAGTATCTACCTCGGAGATCATGTCTTCATATATTGATCATACTTGTTCATTACTAGAGCAACACATACAAAATGCAGGAGGAACTTTGCCAGTCAGGCACCATCTATGGAGTGAAATGAACAGTCAACGCTTTGGGTTGAGACCTGTTGTTGGGACTGGAAAAGAAGGTGGCACAAGCCAGAATAAGAAGGTGAGAGAAGGGGAAGGAGTAAAGACAAGGGGCAGAAATTACTGGATGTTACAGATATATGAAGTAGTGCTCCTTGTCCTCTACATTCTTGAGACACACTGCAGATTGTGGGACTGCTTTGTCGAGCACCTTCTCTCTGTCCACTGCAAGAAGCAGGATCTACTGGTGACCACACATTCCAAATGGACTTCCTAGACCCATTCTCACATATCAGTCCATGGCCTCCTCTACTGCCATGATTAGGACTAACTAGCTTGGAGGAGCAACACCTTATATTCAGTCTGGGCAACCACTGACCTGATGGCATGAACATTAATTTCTCTAGCTTCTGGTAATTTACCCCCCAACCTAAACCTCCACATCCCTTCTTACCCCTTCTCTTCCCCCACCTTCACATTCAGGCTTCTGTCCTCTTCCTTTCTGCTCTTGATGAAGACTCTCAGCCCAAAGCATCTATTCCCCTCCATAGGTGCAGCCTCACTCACGAAGCACCTCCAGCATTTTGTGTGTGTTGCTCAAGATTTCCTGCTTCTGCAGAATCTCTTGTGTTCATGGTGTTCATTACTATATAATGTCCATGACAGCTCTGACTTAAAGTGCCCCTGTGCTTGGTAAGTAATTAACATGATTTGAATACCCTTTCACAGATGCGTAGCAGAGTGTATTCTAATATGCTACACCACTACATGGTGCGGAAACTCCACTGCAGCGGGCAGGAAGGCTCTACAACGGGTAGTCAAAATTGCCCAACAACATCACTGGGACCTGCCTATTCACCTTCAAGGACGTATATACAGAAAGGTGTTGGAAGAAAGCAAGCAACATCATGAAGGATCCCACCCACACTAATCGTGAACTGTTTATCCCACTTCAATCAGGGAGGATGCTACATAGCATCCATGCCAGGACCACCAGACTCAGAAACAGTGACTTTCCTCAAGCAATAAGGTTAATCAACACTTCCACCCACTAACCTGTGCTGATCAATTGGATGGAGTGTTCACTGATATCTTTAACCTCGCGCTTTGGCAGTCTGGGGCACCTACCTGCCTCACGAAGGCTTCGATTATATCAGTGCCTGAGAAGAATATAGTAAGCTGCCTCAATGAATATTCTCCAGTTGCACTTGCATCCACTGTGATAAATAGTTTTGAGAGGTTGGTGATGAAACATATCAACTCCTGCCTGAAAAGTAACTTGGATCTACTCCAATATGCCTACTGTCACACCAAGCCAAAAGTAAATGCCATTTCATTCGCTCGTCACTTAATTCTAGAACATCTGGCCAGCAAAGGTGCATTCAACAGGATGCTCTTTATCAACAACAGCTTAGCATTTAACACCAGTATCCCCTCAAAAATAATCAATACTCTTCAAGTCTTATGCTTCAATACCTCCTTCTGCAACTAGATCCTCAATTTCCTCACTTGCAGACTCCATTCAGGTTGGATCAGCAACAACATCTGCTCCATAGTCAACCTCAGCACAGGTGCATAACAGTGTGCTTACACCTCTGCTCTGCTCACTTTATGTTATAACTGTGAGACTAAGCACAGTTCCAATGCTACGTTTAAATCTGCTGACATCACTGCTGTCGTAGGCTGAATCAAGGGTGTTCAGCATATACAGTAGGAGGGAGACATATAATTTAGCTGTGTGATGCCACAACAACAGTATCAGCGAGACCAAAGTGATGATTATTGACTTCAAGGGAAGGAAAATGGAGGTCTATGACCCAATCTTCATCAGGGATTCTACAGAGGGAGCATCCTGAGCAGCTGCATCACCGCCTGGTTCAGAAATTGCACCATCTCAGATTGCAAGACTCTGCAGCGGATAGTGAGGTCAGCTGAGAAGATCATCGGTGTCTCTCTTCCCACCATTACAGACATTTATACCACACGCTGCACCCGCAAAGCAAACAGTATTTTGAAGGACTGCACGCACCCCTCATACAAACTCTTCTCCCTCCTGCCATCTGGGAAAAGGCACTGAAGCATTTGGGCTCTCACGACCAGACTATGTAACAGTTTCTTTACCCAAGCCATCAGACTCCTCAATACCCAGAGTCTGGACTGACACCAACTTACTGCCCTCTACTGTGCCTATTATCTTGTTTATTATTTACTGTAATGCCTGCACTGTTTTGTGCACTTTATGCAGTCCTGGGTAGGTCTGTAGTCCAGTGTAGTTTTTTGTTTTGTTTTACATAGTTCAGTTTAGTTTTTGTACTGTTTCATGTAGCACCTTGATCCTGAAAAACATCTCATTTTTACTGTGTACTGTACCAGCAGCTGTGGTCAAGATGACAACAAAAAGTGACTTGACTTGGATATTGGAGATGGAGAAGGTCAGCAACTTTAAATTCCTCAGTGTTATCATTTCAGAAGATCTGTCCTAGGTCCAGCACGTAAGTGCTATTACAAAGAAAGCATGACATGTCATCTAAAACTCTGAAAAACTTCTATAGATGAGTGGTGGAAAGTATGTTGACTGGTTGCAGCATGGCCTGGTATGGAATCAGCAATGCCCTTGTATGGAAAAGCCTACAAAAAGTAGTGGATATGGCCCAGTTCATCATGGGTAAAGCCCTCCCCACCATTGATCTTATTAAGGTTTGTCCATCGTCATCGATGAAGACCTTGACACTATTAGTACTTTTATTTTTATGAGGTTGAGTTGCTAGCTCAATGCTCAACCCAGCACAGACAGAGAGCGTGCAAGGGAGCCAGCCAGATTTGAACTCGGAACCTTTTGCCCCAAAGTCCAGCGCTGATGCCACCACACCACCAGCCGGCTGTGATGGTGTCGAGACTAGCGCTTGATTTGGATTTAAGTGAGGGAGAGTTGCGCAGCGTCAGCCTCAGTCTCTTCCCAATTCCCACCTGGATCCAGTGGCAAGACAAGAGTTGAGACTACTCAAGATAGGACTAGGCGCAGTGGACGACCATGACGTCTTCTGTGTCTTGTCATGCTCTACGAGTTCCACGACGCTTGCAGAGACCGCCTCCTTGACTGTTGGACCTTCCGTTGGTCTCATCCGCTCAATCCGCCAGAGTCTGTCTCCACATGCTGGGATAGACAACTCCCTATCTCACCGAGGGTTTGAGACCCATCAGCTACCCTCATCTGGTTTAGCCAGCTTGTCAAAGCCGCTGCCCGGGGTGTGGCCGCTGTGGCATGCAAACAGTTACGGGGAGCCACAGGTGAGAGCTGAGTGCCAAGCGGGGACCAAAGGTGGACAAACTGCCTTGAAAAGGATGCAACATGTTTCCCCAGCAGAGGTGCTACCCCTCCCTGACACCCCATACACCCCACCATTGATCACATCTACACAGAGCACTGTTGCAAAAAAGCAGCATCCACCATCAAGGACCCCCACCATCCAGGTCATGCTCTCTTCTCGCTACTGCCATTAGGTAGAGTGTACAGGAGCCTCAGGTCCCATACCACCAGATCCAGGAACAGTTATTACCCCTGAACCATCAGGCTCCTGAACCAGCAGGAATAATTTCACTCAACTTCATTTGACCCATCATCGAACTGGACTCACTTTCAAGGACTCTTCATTTCTAGTTCTCAATATTTATTGCTTTATTATTATTTTTTTTTCTCTTTCTTATTGTATTTGCAGTTCATTTTTGTTATTTTTAACATGTTTCACTCATCCTGCTGAGTGGTCTTTTATTGATTCTAAAAAGCAAACATGAGGAAATCTGTAGATGCTGCAAATTCAAGCAACACACACAAAATGCTGTTGGAACATAGCAGGCCAGTCAGCATCTACAGGGAGAAGCACTGTCGACATATCAGGTCAAGACCCTTCATCAGGACTAACTGAAAGAAGATAGCAAGAGATTTCAAAGTAGGAGGGTGAAGCGGAGTTCTGTAATGATAGAAGACCAGAGGGGGTGGGGTGAAGCTAAGAGATGGAAAGGTGATTGGCAAAAGGGATTGAGCTGGAGAAGGGAAAGGATCATGGGACAGGAGGCCTAGGGAGAAAGAAAGGGGGGGGGGGGAAGCACCAGAGGGAGATGGAGAACAGGCAGGGTGATGGGCAGAGAGACAGAAAAAAAAACAACTAAATATGTCAGGGATGGGATAAGAAGGGGAGGAGGGGCATTAACAGGTTAGAGAAGTCAATGTTCATGCCATCAGGTTGGAGACTACCCAGACAGTACAAGTGTCATAAGTCAGGTGTTGAATCAGGACCCAACTGCAGGACACAGACACTGGAGTCCCAGAAACAGGGCAAGACAGAACCCAAGGACAGGATGGGATAGTCTAGCCAGGGGAAGCAGGACCAGGAAGAGGGGCTGGGAACAAGGAGCCTGGGGTGGACTCCAAGCCCAAGACTAGACCTGGGTCTTGCTTCAGGCTCAGACCCCCAAACCCAAGCAAGGACATGACAATGCTTGGCTAGGGACTTGGTCTTCAGGCTGCAGGCTTGGATCAAGGCTAGAGGCTGGAGCTAGGGGCAGACTAGGAACTGTACATCAACATGGAACCAGGACCTATCCACCAACAAGCCAGGACTCATCTATAACTCCACACCAAGGTAGGGCAGGACCATCCATCAGGTAACAGAACAGCCTGACCTACCCAACAGAGGCAAAGACAAGACAGATCCCCCCCACAGGGCAACAGCAGAACAGCCAGACTTACCCTACAGGGGCAAGGACAGGAAGAGACAAACACCAAGGAATGACAGACAGTTCCACCTCTGCATCAGGGTAGCTCCGAGGAGCCGTTACGGCCAGCAGCCTTGGCCGGCTACAGAAGCAGCCAGATCCCTGCCTGGCTCAGAATGGCTGACAGCCACCCAGCTGGCCCGGGAAACAGCTGAATCCATACCACAATGACCACTCCAACTACTACCAGCAAGGCTCCCAGAAGCCATGGTTCTCCAACACAGCCCCAAGGATGGCAAGAGCCCATTCTAGCCTTCCACCAACCCTCTGTGCCATGAGTATCTTGACAAGACAACCCCCAACCACACTCCATACCAGGGACACTTATATTCCCAGTTCCAATCTGAGCCTCAGGTGTTTCTAGTTAAGTCCAACCGCAGCAAGGGACCGCCGGAAAACCCGGAGTCCGGAGTCCGCGGACCAGACCACGGACTTCAGACTGAACCACCACAATAAGGTGTTGTTCCTCCAACCTGAGTGTGGCTTCATCTTGAGAGTGGAGGAGGCCATGGTTAGACATATCAGAATGGGAATGGAAAGTGGAATTAAAATGTGTAGCCACTGAGAGATTCTGCTTTCTCTTGCGAACAGAGCGTAGTTATTCAGCGAAACAGTCTCCCAGTCTGCTTCGGGACTCACCAATATATAAAAGGCCACACCAGGAGCACTAGACGCACACCAGCCGACTCACAGTTGAAGTGTCACCTCACCTGGAAGGACTGTCTGGGGCCCTGAATGGTGGTGAGGGAGGAAGTGTAAGGGCAGATGTAGCACTTGTTCCACTTACAAGGATAAGTGCCAGGAGGGAAATCGGTGGGAAGGGATGGGGGGGACAAATGGACAAGGGAGTCACGTAGGGAGCAATCCCTGTGGAAAGCAGCAAGGGGGGGGGGGGGAGGGAACCGACTAGAATCAACCAGGCTTATACTCACTGGAATTTAGAAGATTGAGGGGGGATCTTATTGAAATGTATAAAATTCTAAAGGGATTGGACAGGCTAGATGCAGAAAGATTGTTTCCGATGTTGGGGAAGTCTAGAACGAGGGGTCACAGTTTAAGGATAAAGGGGAAGCCTTTTAGGACCGAGATGAGGAAAAACTTCACACAGAGAGTGGTGAATCTGTGGAATTCTCTGCCACAGGAAACAGTTGCCGGTTCATTGGCCATATTTAAAAGGAAGATAGATATGGCCCTTGAGGCTAAAGGGATCAGGGGTCAGTACATCAGACTACAACAGCGCCTCCCTTATCAGCGGGTTTTATAGTGAGGTTGGGATTGGTGCGGAGGAAGCGGAGAGCAGAGTGTTCGGAAGGAGTGAGGTTGGAATTGGAACAGGGTGTAGTGAAGTCGAGACAGTTGATGTCCCATTGGCAATTAGCAATAAAGAGATCCAGAGCAGGCAGAAGACCAGAGCGGGGTGTCCATGAAGAGGAGTAGGGTTGAAGACAGGAGAAGGGATCATCGGTGGGGGTGGGAGAGTCCTTGCTAAAGAAGTAGGCTTGAAGACAGAGCTGGCAGAAGAAGAGTTCAGTGTCATGATGCACACAGAACTCACTGAGTTGTGGGCGAAGGGGAACAAAGGTGAGGCCCTTTCTGAGGACAGACAGCTCTGCCTCAGAGAGTTGAAGGTCGGAGGGAATGTAAAGACCCAGCACAGATGAGAGATGGGATCAGAGGTTGGAGGGGGAGGCTGGTGATGTTGGTGGAGTGGGGAGAGTTGGGTGAAAGGAAGATGGGGCCTCTAAGGGCCCAGGAGCTGACGATGGGATCTGAGGGAGAGGGGATTGCAGAGTGGTGGTGGGGGAAGGGGAGACGGGAGTCACAATCGCAGCATGTGAAGACCCGGCCTGGAGTTCAAGGCTGGACTCGCAGCTGGAGGCTGTGCAATCACTTTGAAGCTGTCCATGGTCGTTGGAACCTGTGTTGATGGTGCTGGAGTCTGGGTTTTGAATAAGCCCCAGGTTGCTGGGGCAGCCAACATCGACAGCCGGGGCAGCGATCTGAAGTTCATGCCTGCTAGTTGTGGAGCCAGCAGGCTCTGGGGTCTGCAGATGGAAGAGCTTGCAATCCTTGCAGGACATGATAAAGTCAAAGATACAGCGACTGCACGCATGGATCCGACGGAGAATGAAATAATGGACAGATTCATTACAAACGGAGAAAAAGTTGTCCCGGAGGCGTGAACGGGATTGTGATGGGGACGCCAGGTACCTCCTCATGGCGGAGAGTGTCACCCTCAGAGCTCGATGGGAGAAACAACGGGAGGCAGAGTCAATTCAATGTGAGTACCTGGGATCCTCAGAAGGTCCAAATTGAGAAGCTCGAAAATGGATCCTAAAGCCAACTGGAGTCAGTTGGTGGCAGAGATACGTTCCAAGGAAGGATATATGGCTGTAAAAGCGGGTCTGGGTCAAAATATGATTGAAAAGTTGAAGGACTGAAGAAATTATAGATGGGGAGCAGCACAAGATGGTTTCACTGAACTCCCATTGAAGAGAAGATTTAAACTTCTTCAGTGTAGGCATCACTGGCAGAGGCTTCGCAGTAGTGAATTTAAAAAGCAAACGAGCATATCTGCAGATGCTGGAAATTCAAGCAACACAATCAAAATGATGGTGGAACACAGCAGGCCAGGCAGCATCTATAGGAAGAAGCACTGTCAACGTTTCGGGCCGAGATCCTTCGTCAGGACTAACTGAAAGAAAAGATATTAAGAGATTTGAAAGTAGGAGGGGGAGGGGAAAATGCGAAATGATAGGAGAAGACCGGAGGGGGTCATTGATTCTATTGTGTTTCTCGTACGTACTGTGATTGCCCACAATAATATGAATCCCAGTGTTGTATATAGAGACATATAAGTACTTTGATAATAAATTTATTTTGGACTTTGAACTTTATGGACATACAATCAATCTATGTATATAAGCTATATTTGTATTCATATTTATTGTGAATTTTTAATTTTTGTGTTCTTCATCTTTTAGTATTTTTTTGTGCTGTATCAGATCTGGAACGACAATTATTTTATTTTCCTTTACAGTTTTGTACTGGAAATGACATTAAACATTAAACAATCTCGAATCTTTTTTGTACTTGGGATGGTATGTCTGAATAGCATCAAGCTTTTCTCTGTATCTTGCTGTATACTAGACCAATTACCAATAAAACCAAGTAGGAGTAGTACACTCACATAAAACATAATATCTCTGCTTTATCTTTTGTTTTTTTTACCTTATATTCTGCAAGCGTTGGGCCTCTGATTCTGGTTCTTGAATTTAGTTACACCAAAATGCTATAGAAGGCCAACAGCTATGGATTGGCATTAGCACTAATACAATGGGACTCATCTCAAGATTAACTAGTTTAGAAGTCCTGTCTTTAAAGTTTTTCTAGCCCAGACCTGACATAGTGTTATAGTGTTTGTATATTTGTGTGTATGAGTGTATGCATGTGTGTGTTTGTGTATGTGTGTTTTTTTTTTGTGTGTGTGTGTGTGTGTGTGTGTGTGTGTGTGCTTGCACACACAGATAAATGGAAAAATTCTGTTAGATTGTATCAAGGGTCTGGTACATTGCTGATGTAATGTGAGTTCAAAACTCCTTTATAATTGGAGAAGTAAATAAAATGACATAATGCTAAACACATTTTGAAGATATAATCTAATTTGTCATTCATTCAGGAATGGTAAGAAGTGATTTCAGAAGCACACACAATTTAGATTGTATCACTGGAATAAATGTAAACACAATCCTATTTCTTTTTTGACTGAGAAAAGGTTGAATTTGGAAATAAAATTCATGGCTGAGAAAGCTTGGGGATAAGACAGAAAACACTAAAGCAACAAGAGCCAAATAATCCAAAATATCATCAAGTTTATCAGGACTCATCAAACAGTGAAGGATTCCTGCATGTTTAAGCATCAAACGCCTAATCCTATTTTGTTTCCTGTTAATTTTGCCAATTCTAGTGAGTATTATTTTGCTGCAGAATTAATAATGAAGTGCTCTGATCAAAATAAAACTTTAGCATCTGGAGCAACATCATTCTAATTTATTTTCATTTCACTGACAGCCTGCTAATTGAAAAAGATGTTACTTTAATGTATTTGCCATCTGCTCATTCCTTCCTTCTGCTGGGTGTAGTATGAAAGAGGGTTGACTAGACCATCTCCACAAGAGCTCTCAGGGTGATGTGTTAAGACATTGGAGTTAGTGCCATCTGTTCTGAAGAAAAATAAGTAAAAAATCTACCATTTTTATTCAGCAATTGTTCAGAAAATTCACCATCTGATATCCACATTGAATAAGAGCCAGAGTTCTATTTTCCCTGGACTTGAGTTTAGACAGATGTTCTACTCCAGTGAAGCTCGAAATGGTGAAGATCTGGTTTTGATCTACGATCTGACATAGAAGTACCTATGAAGCACAAGGGAATGTCAGTTCATATGTTCCAGCCGTCTTACTGCTTCACATTTTCTCACAACTAAACCAAAGACTTACATCTCCAAAGGATTAAGTAGCAGGACAACTGTATTCTTCTCAACCGAGAAAAATAAACAATGGAAACAAAAAAATAGCTTGATTACCCAAGAAACATGAAAAATACACAATAGTAACCAGATGCAGGAATGACATTTCTAAAGACAGCTGATTTATATTTTCTCTTGCTCTGCAGAAACAACCATTTACACGTATGTTTGAGGAGTAAATTTGCTTGCTCCCTTCGTTCCTTCACATTTTGGGGAAGACTATACATGTGCCTCTGAAGATTAGGTCACTTGAAGTGTCTATCTCATTCCCACATTTGATTAATTCAACTTTACTCTCTGTATATTCCTATTCAGCAACATCACTCAGTTCAGGTACCATGTTGTGACATTCTTTTGGGCAGCCTTCCTTATCTCCTGCATCACTGGATGAAATATTGGAATTTACTATCCTGAAGAACTGTTTGAGCTGAATAATCAAATACATTCAGGGTAGACAGATAGAGTTCTGGCTGATTGGAGAGCATAAGGTATGGGTAACATGCAGAATCAAGGAACAGAGGTCAAGACCTTATGAATGGTGGAGAGGCTAAGGGGCCTTGTGCACTATTCCTGTTTCTTTTTGTTTAGAGATCCAGAAGGCTAACAGAAGCTTATGGACCAACATGCCTGGGCCACCCAATTAAACTCAGGTGACCAATTAACCTACTACCCCATATGCCTTTGACATATGGGGGATACTGGAGGAACCAGAGGAAACCCACGTGGTCAAGGGAAGAACGTATAAACTCCTTATAGACAACAGTGAAATTGAATCCGGGTCACCGATACTTTTATACCATTGCACTAAATGATATGCTATCTTGCTGTCTTTTTCTTACAGCATAGAGCTGGAATGTTGTTTTTATCCAGGGCAGCAAAGTTTTTAATGTTTATAAGATAACAGAGTAGATTAAGAATTTGGACTGACTGAACAACGAGCATGGATTTTTCTTTCTGTCAAAGCGAGCAATCCTTTTAAAAATAAACCATTACTTTATATTAAATTTACATAAATAGAAATTCAAAGTGCATTTCCTAAAAATTTTACCATCTATTATATTTATAGTTATGGCCAGAATGACTCACATGTTGAACATTTCAATCGATCACAGAAAGCAATTATAAGGGTGACCCATGTCTGACAAAATTACCAGAATATCCTGAAGAGATAAGGAAACCAGTGGATTGAGGAATGTTATTTGCATTTGTTCAAATCCTTTAATGAATGTGGACATCATTGCTGAGACAAACATTTATTACGTATCTCAAATTGACCTCTGAGTGGCTTTCTAGGCCATTCACAGAAGGCATTTAAGAGTCTACAACTTTTTCCATGGGTCAAAACCAGGTAAAAGTGACAATTATATTTACTGAATGGATTTTGCATTAGCTCATTATGTACTATTACTGATCTTAGCTTTAATTCTATTTTTAATTATTCAAATGAGTGAAGTTAAATTCCCTGGCTGCTATGGCAACATTCAAATCATGGGTTCATAAATCTTCAGTTCAGGACTTTGAACTGGTATTTCTCCATCATAATAAATGTATCACCAGACCCAAACTCCAGCATCTGGGTCTGTTACCTACAGCTGAATCTCATAAAGCCAAAGACAAATGATTAATTTGGCCAAGAAGTTAGCTAAGTGGTTAGATATAGAGAGTATGGATAATAGGCTGAAACTCAAATTGGTTTGGTATCTGTGATGGACCTGTAGGAACTATGATTCACTGTGATTGCAAATATGGGAGGAAACTGAAGCATCTGAAAGGAAACCATGTAATCATGGGCAGAAGGACAAACTCCACATAAACAACGGGAGGAATTGAAACCTGATCTTCCAATCACTGGCGCTGTACCATGCAACCATGCTGGCTTTATGCTACCGTGCTGTGCTAGGGTGCACAACAAAGTAAAACAATGTAGAATAATGCATGAAATTACAAAAAAGTATTAATATTTAGTCAAAAATTTGACAAATGTCCCTCAAGTGTGAGGTTAACTTCTTGAACAGGAGAGGTTAGAACAAAGGTTGAAAAGCTAAAAGATATGTATACTGAAGACATTTGAGGATCCGTGCACATAGATAATTAAAATGCTGTGAGAGGTGCATAAAATAATTAAAAGACTAATGAAATGCTGTTGTTTGTGTGTATGAGGTCTGATACCGCTGTACAAAACCCTGTTCAGTCCACATCTCAATCATTGTGTGAAATTTTGAAACTACATTTTAAAAAATATGCTAACAACAAGGAGTAGATGAAGTTTGGAACTTTCTTCCATAAACAACAGTTAATGTGAGTTGCATTGATAATTCCATATTAAAATCAATCATCTTTTTAAGTAGAGATGTTAAGGAATGTGGAGAAAAGGATGAAAGGTTGGTGCAGTCCCAAACTTATTGGCTGAGTTCTGTCAGCTGAATTCATCACAGGACTCCAGGATTTCAGGATTCCACAGCATTTACTCTGAGGATCTCACTCTCCGATCCTGAGACAGGTTGGACCCAGGACAGGACCCATGAGCCCTTTCATTCTTTTAGGATTGTGAAGCTATGAGGAAGAAACAAATAATATTTTTTTCCTTTTTATTAATACATGCTTTAATTTTTTATTCTAAAGAAATGTAATAGTTATTTACTATTTTAACAATTTAAAAATAAGTAATTTTATTTGGCAGATGTCTTTGAAACCTACATTGAAATGCATTGTTGGCATCAAATCAAATCAGCGAGGATTGTGCAGGGCAACCCGTAAGTGTTACCATCTACTCTAGCGCCACCTGGCATGCCCACAACTCCCTAATCCTAACCCATACATTTTTGGAATATGGGAAGAGACCCATTTGGCCAAGGAGAGAATGCACCAACTCCTTACAGACAGCAACAGGAATCAAACTCCGACCTGACAAATGGTATTGTAAACCGATTGTACTAACCGCGCAACTTACCATGTCACAACTGTAATAGTTTGTCAGTGTTTGTAGATGTGGAAGTTCGAAGCATTAATAAACTTTGACAGTTTTCATAGTACCTTTGCTCTCTCTCCAGGTTTCCATAAGGAATACTATGAGAGAGACTTGTTCTGATCCATCCACCTCGCCTATTGCAGTCTTTGAGCATCTGTGAAACTCAGGACCCCAAACTCCACTTTAGGATTTTCTGGGCATTCCAGATCTGGAGAAGGAAGCTGAGGGGAATGGGGAAACTGTTCACTCAAAGGGTGCTTGGAATATAGAATTGATTCAATTGGATGTAGTCGATGTAAATGGAGAAGCTAGGTAAAAGCATAGGATAGAAAAAGGTAGGATTTTGCTATTGCTGATCAATGATGGGAGAGGGTGGAACTCATATGATCTTGATGAAAGGCCATTAAGCTATTAAGCTAAAACATTAACTCTCTGTTTTATTGTTCATAGATCCTTGACCTGCTAAATATTGCCAGCATATTCTACATTTATACTATATTAACCTCCTGGGGTTATTGTATTGATACATTGATTCCTTTTGCATCAGGAAGTTATTGACTATACTTACGTAGGGAATATTTTATAGGTACATTATATAACAAAAGTATAGTCAAAATACACCAGAAACATAGAAAGGCAAGGTTGTACAACAATTGTGGGTCCTCAACACTTGCAAGCAAAGAAAAAATCAATAATTGAGTACAAGGTGTCGGATTCTAGCTAGAAATGGTTACCAGTAAGATCTGACTGGAAAACTGAAAGTCTGAAAGATGTTGTGTTTACAAAAGATCTTAATGGAATTCAGAGGTATTGGTTTTGGCCTGGAAGAACCTTATGTCCATCCCAGCCAAAGACAAATACTGAAATCTATTGCCATCCCGTTCTGTTACCATGACAATTCTGATAACATTGATAGTACTCAATTTCATACAAAACACACTGTTCTGATTTTTCTAATCCTTGAAACATCTTGTACATCTTTAATCAATTGAGATTAAAAGAAAAAATGCAAATAAAATTCCTATACAAAACATTAAGTTGTCTAATCTCCTTTCAAACATGGTGAAATGTTTAATGTTTAGTTACTGCTTAACTCAGTTCAGACTTCTGATAGCATTTTTTTTTCAGTGCTGTTAACTCATCACTTACAAGTCAGCCTTTCATCAATAACTTTTGAAAGCTCAGAGGAACATTTACAAAAGCAAAATCATACTGATGTCGGAAAACTAAAATGAGAAAAGTAGATGCAAGGGTAGGATCAGAGTCCACGTACTGTATGAGTTTCAATTATGATTAGTTTCAAACCAGCACGACAACAGAGAAAAGTGAAAGAGGAGGAAAGGAAGGCCAGTGATAGATTTTAAATAAATAAAGAGATGAAAGTGGAAGACTGAAAGGGGATGGAGTTGAAATAATAGTAGAAGGTAAGTTAAGAATGGTGAAGGGAAATTGATAATATGATTACTTCATTGCCAGCAGACTGAGCAACTGACCTTTATGTCTTTGGATTAGGAGAAGCAGAAATCATCTGGGCCCTTGCTCTTTGACATCATTCACAAATGCTTGCTGTCAAATGTGATCTGGAGGACATTTCACAGTTGAATGGTCTGCCATTGTGCATTGTTTTATGTTCCCGTATGAAGAATAGCTAACTATGGACACTTTTAGTTAGATCTGCAGTTGAAGTTAATACCTTCAGGAAGCACTTGAGAAAGAAGAGAACATGGGAGAGCAATACATAAAAAGATTTAAGGTCGGAAAAAAAATAATTTCACATCACTGGAATCAATATTCATTGGGACACAAAAGAAATTAATCCATTGAGTCCTCATTTTATTACTCTATTGATTCCCTTCTAGGACATGTTGGCTTTGATGGAGTTTTTCTCTCTTCAGTTGTTGCACTTCTCTGAGTCTCCTTCTCACTGTTCTCCTGTTGTTTCTGCTGTTCTTCGGCTTCTCAGTAATGTTCTTACAAAGACTTGGTACTTCAGCCTCTTCCTCATTATGGATGTTACCACTTTGTTCCATGTGGGTTTCAGCTTAATCTTCAATACATTCCCTGGCAAGAATTCAGGTCTGTACAATCCAATACACAGCAGATCTTTCTCTCTACTTCTGTCTTTCTTCCTCTCTCCACAGGATCAAGCCTCATGATTTCAAATGTGCCGTGGTACACAACTCTTCTTCATCCTTCGTTGGATCCACTCCCACTGCCATCTCCTCACCTGCAGGATTACAAACTTGCCCAGCTCCAGCATCCTTGCTTTCCTACCTGGCCCCCAGACCAATTGCCATGCTATTCCACTGATATAAACCCACAATACCAACACCACTCACATTTGATCCTATTTCCCATCCCTAGTCCCAACACCACCCTCTACCCTTCTCTCTCCTCTGACACCCCAGTCTTCACACCATTATTCCCCCAGAGTCCTCTCTCCTATTATCTCTGTCTGATCCCCCACCTCACCCCAGTTCCAACCACTGTTGTGTCTTCACTGTCTTCCAATTCCCCCCACCCCTCACATCCTGGCACAAGTTACCTCTCTCTAACTCTGAGTGGCCTGTCCTCAGCTAAAGCTGCCTGCATCAATCATCATCGGCCTGGTGTTTGGGCAGATTAATTCAGTTTTTCAGGTGGAGAACAAAAGCAAGATTTGAGACTGAAAGATAATGATTTGAGTGATTTTTTAAAAATATCAAAATACAACATATATGGAGTTCAATCCGGACAAGTGTGAAGTGATGCATTTTGGAAGGACAAACCAGAAGACTGAGTACAGGATTAATGGTCAGTTACTTAAGAGTGTGGATGAACAAAGGGATCTTGGGGTTCAAATCCATACATCCGTCAAGGTCAATGCACAGGTTGATAGGGTAGTTAAGAAGGCCTATGGGATGCTAGGCTTCATTAACAGGGGGATTGAGTTCAAGAGTAGAGAGGTCATGTTGCAACTCTACAAATCTCTGGTGAGACCGCACTTAGAGTATTGTGTTCAATTCTGGTCACCTCATTATAGGAAGGATGTGGAAGCTATGGAGAGGGTGCAGAGGAGATTTACCAGGATGTTGCCTGGTTTGGAGAACAAGTCAAATGAAGCAAGGTTAGCAGAGTTGGGACTTTTCTCTTTGGAGCATAGAAGAATGAGAGGGGACTTGATTGAGGTCTATAAGATTATGAGAGGCATAGATAGGGTAGATAGTCAGTACCTGTTTCCCAGGGCTCCAACAGCAAACACCAGAGGGCATATGTATAAAATTAGGGGAGGGAAGTTTAGGGGAGACATCAGGGGTAAGTTTTTTGCACAGAGGGTTGTGAGTGCCGGGATTGACTTGCCAGGGATGGTCGTGGAGGCTAAAACATTAGGGGTATTTAAGAGCCTCTTGGACAGGCACATGGATGAAAGAAAAATGGAGGGTTATGGGGTAGTGTGGGTTTAGTACTTTCTTTAAAGGATTATATGGGTCAGCACAACATGGAGGGATGAAGGGCCTGTACTGTGCTGTAATGTTCTATGGTTCTATAAAGTTTTCATTCAATTGATTTAATAACCTGGGTTTGACTGCACCAATGATTATTTACTTGGGCACATTGCATGCAATTCACTTTACTGAGCCTGAAAATTTTCTAGCGTCAGTCATGCATCTAATGATGTCACAAGTTGCACACTGCATGTTTCAACCTTCAGCAACATAAACTGGGACTCAACCCATGACCTTCGTTGCACATTAACAAGCAAGCTGGCAGCACGCTATACTGAAACTGTCAATCAACCTGGTAGGTTCAGTTTTTTAGTGCTCAGGATATGTGATTTCTTATCACTGGTCGTTCCATCTTTGATTGCCTTTTTGTACAATGCATAGCAGTGCTACATGCTGTAATCTCTCTCATTAATCATCCTCGATATGCTTGTCTTGGTTACATCACAGTTGTCTGTTTATCTCTTCTAAGATGGCAATAATTAAGTACAACTTACATTCTTCTTACAAATGAAGGATGCAGTAAACTGTAGTGGATATTACTGCAAATAGCACAACATCTAGCAGAAATCAATTTTCTTTGGAGGCTGCCCTTCCCATGAGCTCATAAACATTGTTGACACAGATCCTCCTCCAGCTGCCTGTCAGCTCCCTCATGATTCTGCCGCCTTCTACTACAGTGCTTTCACCTTACATTCCTTCTTCACCTTTCCTGCCTATCCCCTCCCTAATTCCCCTCTCCCACCCCTTAATCTTTCCTCTGATTGGTTTTTAACCTGACACCCACCAGCTTTCTCCTTCCCACCCTCCCCCCCCCACCTTCTTTATAGGGCCTCTGCCCCCTCCCTCTTCAGTCCTGACGGAGGGTCTCGGCCCAAAACATTGACAACGGATGCTGCCCAACCTGCTGAATTCCTCCAGCTTGTTGTACGTGTTGCTTTGACCACAGCATCTGCAGCATACTTTGTGTTTACCACATTGCCTACTCTTCAGTCTGGGATGAGTTCTTTTAACTTTGATGTGTTGGAGTTGTAGTGCCACATTTGAGGGCTAATAAAGGCAACAGTTCCAATCTTGATTATTATCCAATTACATTTGACAGAAATGCAGACATCAGGCAAGGAACAAGTTGCTGAGTAGAACTTTGCAGAAAGGATCGATTACGATGATTGAGCCTGGTGGGAATGATGCCCATGAAAATAGAACACAGCAGAGAGCAAGAGAGAGGAGGAGGTTGGTGAAAGATAATTTCCAATTGATTAAGCACAAATTCATGGAAAATGAAATGCAACAAAAAGCTGGCTTCTGTATTCTGTGTACAGTCTTTGTTGTTTCCAATGACATTATTTTTTGTTCTTGCTGTCATGCCTCTCTCTGGCTTTCCATTGCCTTTGTCTCAGCCAAGTGACTTCAGACTTCAGACTAAACTGGGTGGCAGTGTGACATGCGAAGAGGACGTTAGGAGAATACAGGGAGACTTGGATAGGCTGGGGGAGTGGGCAGATACTTGGCAGATGTCATTCAATGTGAATAAATGTGAAGTTATCCACTTTGGAAGCAGGAACAAGAGGGCAGAGTATTGTCTGAACGGTGTCGAGTTAGGTAAGGGAGAAATGCAAAGAGACCTAGGAGTCCTAGTTCACCAGTCAATGAAGGTGAATGATCAAGTGCAACAGGCAGTGAAGAAGGCTAATGGAATGTTGGCCTTTGTTACAAGGGGAATTGAGTACAAGAGCAAGGATGTCCTTTTGCATTTGTACAGGGCCCTGGTGAGACCACACCTGGAATATTGTGTACAGTTTTGGTCTCCAGGTTTAAGGAAGGACATTCTGGCAATTGAGGAAGTGCAACGTAGATTCACTAGGTTGATTCCTGGAATGGCAGGGGTGTCTTACGCAGAGAGATTGGAGAGATTGGGCTTGTACACACTGGAATTGAGGAGATTGAGAGGGGATCTGATTGAAACGTTTAAGATAATTAAAGGATTTGATAGGATTGAGGCAGGAAATATGTTCCAGATGTTGGGAGAGTCCAGTACCAGAGGGCATGGATTGAGAATAAGAGGTCAGTTATTTAAAACAGAGTTGAGGAAGAGCTTCTTCTCCCAGAGAGTTGTGAAGGTGTGGAATGCACTGCCTCGGAAGACGGTGGTGGCCAATTCTCTGGATGCTTTCAAGAAGGAGCTAGATAGATATCTGATGGATAGGGGAATCAAGGGATATGGGGACAAGGCAGGGATTGGGTATTGATAGTGAATGATCAGCCATGATCTCAGAATGGCGGTGCAGACTCGAGGGGCCGAATGGTCTACTTCTGCACCTATTGTCTATTGTCAGATAATACTTCTCTTTCTAGAGGTGGCATATTGGGGGAACGAGTGACCATATCGTAAATTGTGAATGGTTAGTCACTGCTTTGAAAAGAAACTTCAAGCTTTTTGAATATTCTTAGAATATAGAACATTACAGCATAGTACAGGCCCTTCAGCCCACAATGTTGTGCCAAACTTTTTCCCTACCTAAGATGAGATCTCACAGACACAAAATGCTGGTGGAACACAGCAGGCCAGGCAGCATCTATAAGGAGAAGCACTGTCATCATTTCGGGCCGATTGTCAGGCCCAAAACATCAACAGTGCTTTTCCTTATAGATGCTGCCTGGCCTGCTGTGTTCCACCAGCATTTTGTGTGTGTTGTTGTTTGAATTTCCAGCATCTGCAGATTTCCTCATGTGAGATCTCACAGCTTAGGATTTATTGTTTGCATTTTTTTAAATTTAATTTTCACATTTTCAGCTTTAATTTTAGATTAATTTGAATATTGTAATTGAGCTGGAATAGAAATTGCAACTATGAGGGTGGTTTAGGATGAGCAAGTTGATGGTCAATGTGTGATCTGATAAAGAAGTGGCCTAAGTTGAAAAGCTATAGAACACTGGTAAGTTATAGAGTGGAAAAGATTTTAGATGTAGGATAACAGGAGTCAAAGTCTATGTAACCTAAGGTTAGCAATTTGCCTCCTGACTTCACAATTCCTTTCCATCACCATCATGACACAATTCAGGACAGGGATGAAATATGCCCTGCTTGCTTGGGTTGATGCCTCTGAGCACGTATTCTCTCCACTAACTTTACAGCAAGGCTAGGGACTATAAAAGTTACAAAATGAACTCTAGCTGTTTGCTAAGGCCTAGCGGGCCACAGGTTCCAATTGTGACTGCTACCTCCGAGAAGCACAAGTCATTGAGGGTGTGGCACCATCTCCAAGTGCCTTTGTGAAGCAGGGACCATCCTGAAGTATTTTGTTTGAGTTGGCTGAAGATGTATCAACCTATTGCCTGCAAGGAGGGCAATAGCATCAATTTATTTTCAGCTGTGAAAGTCTTAGTAGGAATGCGTTAGATATTTCATGTTTAATCATAGCATTAAATGTTAAAGGATTGATTATGCATAAAAACGAGTACTTTTAGATCCAATCAATAAGGCATAATATTTCAATACTGTGCTGGATTTTCCTGTTGTAATAATAGGCCAGAAGCACTTGTCGTCATCATCATCATCATCAAAGTGTAAATCCAATTACTTATGCTCTTAGCAACAACAAGGATTCCTCCCATCTGGTTGACAATATCTTTGACCTCCTACCTTCAGGCAGAAGGTACCATAGCATTAGGACAAGGACAGTTAGGATGGGAAACAGTTACTTCCTCCAGGCCATGAGATTACTGAACCCCCTGCCACCTCCCAGGTGCCAGTAGCATTATACTGTTTACTTTTTAACTTGTGCCATAAATGCACCATAAGCTAAATGTCATTCTTCTGGAAAATATTTTATTGTTTGTTAATTTATTTGTGGTAATATTACTTCAAATGTTGTTTGTGTGTTATATGTATTGTGTTGTGCAGTATTGTTTAATTTGGCGGTATATATGTACGTGGTTGAATGACAATAAACTGGAACTATACACAGTCGTACACAGAAATCAGGAAGTATTTTTCCTTCATCAGAAGTTGCATGGTCATTAGCCAAAACTCTTGGATTCACTGATATGGAAGAGTATTAAGCTGTTGTATTCTGATGATAGAGGAACACAGAAATTTCTATAAAGAGTTTTATCTTGTCCACTCAAATTTATTCAAATCTTTAATATGATAACCATAAGAAAACAATCTCTCTGACATTCTAAACCACACACTCAAAATACTGGAGGAACTCGACAGGCCAGGCAGTATCTGTGGAAAAGAATAAAAAGTCTACACTTCAGGCCGAGGTCCTACACCAGTCCTGATAAAGGGTCTCGGCCTGCAATGTCGACTGTTTATTCTTTTCCATAGATGCTGCCTGGCCTGCTGAGTTCCTCTAGCATTTTGTGTGTGTTGCTTGGATTTCTGGCATTTTCAGATTTTCTCTTGCCTCTGCCATTCTAAAGTCAGCTTCATTCCATTAAAGCTTAATATTTTAGGGTATTTAGAAAATAACTGAGAAACTGTCTGCTCAAGCATCTTTGTTCCATCCACCACAAAAGGCAGAATTTTCCAGTGGCCACCCATTTTAATTCTACTTCCCTTTCCCATTCCAGCATGTGTGGTCCATGACCTCAACTACTGCTACGATAGGGCAGCACCTCATATTTAGCTGTGTAGCCTTCAAACTAACAATGTAAATATAACCTTCTCAAGCTTTCAGTATTTTCACCACCGCCCCCTTTCTCTCTTTTTCCATCCCCATTCTGACTTCCCTCTTACCCCTTGTCTTCTCTTCATCCGCCCATCCCCTCCCTTCCTCCTTCACTTTCTTCCATGCTCCATTGTCCTCTCCCATCAGATTCCTACTTCTTCAGCCTTCGTCGAGCTTCTCACTTCACCCCCCTCCTCCACCCACACACTTTCCCCCTCAACTGGCTTCACCTATCACCTACCAGCTTGCACTCAATTGCCCCTCCCCTCCCTTCTTACTCTGGCCTCTTCCCTCCTCTTTTCTAGTCTTGATGAAGGGCCTCAGCCTAAAGCATCAATTATTTATTCACAGATGTTGCCTGACCTGCTGAGTTCTTCCTGCAATCGAGTCTGTTGTTCTCAATTAATTATTTTTCCTCTACTTCTTTCATCATAACCACTCTGCATTCATCCATCCTTACTTTCCGTCTATTTCTCTTTCCATATGATTTGACATTAAATTCGGTTTTCTAACTGTCACTCTCTGTTTTAGATTCTGTTCAGCTCATTAAAAGGTATTCTGTTAGACTCCTTAAAATGCTCAGAGTTGCTTACCTTATTTCTATTGTTCCCCAACCCCCTTTTTGAGTATACTGTACTAAAATGATTTTTGAATCACAGGAAATCCAACTGAAATATGTCAGAGAAAGGGAATGTAATAAATGCCAGCCTTTGATGTGAGAGCAAAATCTGGCCCATTAGAAGCAAGTACATATTGTATATGAAATCAGATGCACAACAACGTGTGTCTATAATATTAAATGTTGGTACAATGAATAAACAGCGCAAACAATAAAAGAAAGATATTTCTTAAGTATAATGATCATCTAATGATAGTGGATTACAAAATCTTCACAAGTACTTGTCTTGAACTGGTTTAATGCATGCTAGACATATGGATTCATTATACACTGCCTTCAAAGGATGTTTTCCATATTAGTGCTTTGAAAGATACTCTAAGAAATACAAAAGCTGTGTGCTATCAATCAGCTACAGCTGAAAGATGTTCACATCCTGGCCCCTATCATGCAAGATTCTCTTTTCTATGAAGCTGTAAGGTGGAGCACTGAAGATGCAGTCTGCCTGTCAGCAGCATCTTCACCTCTGTGTTTGCCCTCCAATCACAGGCAGATGATAATTTCTCTTGACAGTCTATTACAAACTCGTTATCCATAACGAGCACCCTTGAGATGTTTTCAGTTGCAGTTCAACTCAAATATCTCAGTGAAACCACTGACCCAGTTTCTCAATGGCTGGGTGAACAAGGGAGATTTTTCTCCGGCGTGCCCATAAAACATGACTTTTTTTAAATTAAAGGAGCCCAGTAGCTTACTAAAGGGAATCTCTTCAAGAGTAGACAAACATTCAAATCAGACATTAGCATGTACATCAAGGTATGACACATCATGCTGATTAAATATTCTAAACTAATAGAGGCATTGTAGAGTCCCGATGAAAGATCTTAGCCCAAAAATGACGACTGTATATTCATTTTCATAGATGCTTCTTGACCTGCTGAGTTCCTCCAGCATTTTGTGTGTGTTGCTAGAGACATTATTTCCATAATCAGAAATGCATCAAAATTCAAAGTATATTTATTATTGAAGTACATAGTTGGTAGCATATACTACCTTGAGATTCAGAATAGAGCAGAGAAATACAATATAATCAATGAAAATCTACACTCAAACCAAGACTGACAAATAACCAAGGTGTTAAAAGAGAAAATCTGTGCAAATTAATAAATAGTTATCGATAGATGGCATGCACATAAGGCTCATTTACCTCCTTCTCGAAAGCAAGAGAAGAGTATGCCCTGGATGGTGGAGATCCTTGATGATGGACACTGCTTTTGTGAGGCAGTGTTCCTTGTAAATATGCTTAATGGTGAGAAGATCTTTGGCTGTAATGGACTGAGCTGCGTCCACTACTTTTTGTAGGCTTTTCATTCATGGTTATTGGTGTTTCCATACCAGGCCATGATAATCTCCGTTGTGCATCTATAGAAGTTTGTCAAAGTTTCAGATGACATGCCAAATCTGCACAAATTTAAGACAATAGAAGCATTGTCATACCATATAGTTACCGTGTTGCTGTTAATAATTTAAGGTTTATTGCTGAATGAAATTAGGCACTACAAAAAGCTTTTTCGTATGAAATGATTCTCTGAAACCTTGGGGGGGGGCACGTGAAACCTATAACTGCATGCCTGGGAATTAAAAGCCAGAGATGGAAAAATGAAAAAAAGGGATGAGGGATATAAGGAGTTCTTTAGCTGGGAAAAGAGTAAACAGAAGAACCCTAATAGTATGGATCAATGAACAGAGAAATGAAGTGGTGAGGGCAGGAACTTGCAAAGCAAAATCTTCATAATAGTGGAGCAGAAATGCAAGGACACAGAGTTCTGCAAATGCCACAGGACTCTGGAACATTAATGTGCCATTTAGCAATGAGAATGGCAGTGGCAAAATCATTACCCACCACCTTCTTTAATTGTATATAGAAGATCGTCACAATATAGCCTTTATGCAAGGTTTTGAAAACAGTGAACCCTTTCATTGCGAATAAACCAAAATGAAACACGCTGTTGGAAAATATGGGCAACAACCCAACATGAAAGTCATCATCAAACACACACACCATTCAAAAATAATGAAGGGTATAACTGCAGGAAACTCTAGGACTAACAAATAGTCTGCATTGTTCCTATAGTCTCTCTCTGCAACACTTTCTTTATCACCTCCTTTTAAACTCGCTTTTTGTCAAACTTACAGATCACACCTCTGACCACCTTTTCAAATTCATGTTAACTTTATTTTGGCTTTGTTTCTATGAGATGGATTTTATAAATATATTTTATGAATTTTCTTGTTTGTGTGTTTTTAGGAATTTCTGTAGCCTCTATTTAGACTATTTTTTCTAGCCTAACGTTAGCTGGATGACACCTAACAATCCTTGTATTTATTTTTCATTTTCACTGTCAGGGTATTAAGTGATGTCCTTGGACTCTATAGCAGGTGACAAAAATCTAACAATTTTTTTCTATAATTTGCCCTACCAGATTGATACCCAGACAGTAGAAGCCAAAATTTCTAAATTTGTCAATTTTGAAAGCTCCAGAAATGTGCTTGCTACTGAGCTATTATTGGCATATTCCAAACATGGAGAAGAAATTGGTCGTTCATATTCATCCCATCCTTATTCCTAGAATACTATGAAAACTCTGCATTCATCTAACTCTGGCTTTTTCCATTGACCACTTCCTTCATTTCATCTTTGATAATCGTAAATTCAGCTTTCCACATGATGAGCTCTAAACTTGCCTAACTAAATTGTTCTATCATCCTTAAACTGGTTAACAAACGTAATATCTGTCTTATTTTAGCTTGGTGTAATATTCTAACTGATGTTGTTGCTTTGAAGAACCTTGCGAAGTTTTACTGAGTGACACGTCCATAAATTTAAGTAATGTATTAAATGATTATTCTGAGATAAGAAGCATATGAATAGTGCATTTTAGTTAATATATTATTGGTTGCATTGTGACAGGATTTTTCATTATTTAAAGCTACCCATATCTTTCCCAAACTGCAGTGAGCGAGGAAATTACTTTTGGCTTTTGGCACTTTGATCCAAAAAAAACACATCACAGGAGATTGTGACTTACAGTCTCATTCGGGGAAGTTTGCAACTAAGATTCATTCCTCAGTTCTGAACTGAGGGAGCGTAGCATTTTTAGAGGTGCCATTCAGAAGTACCTTGCTGTGCATTGATCTAAATGCATGAAATGTGCTACATAAATGCAAGGTCTTTCTTACAGAAAGTCAGCTGGGTCTAGTAGAGTGGCAATGGGAAAGACAAGATAAATAAAAAACAGCTGAAAGCACTGGAATTCTTTCCTGGTATAAACTGGCAAAGAATCCCAGCACATACATTGGCAAAGAATAAGAGACTTGCTGTTTTAATTGGCCTGGAATGATCACGAGAAACAGACGTGTACAGCCTTGTAAAATTAGAGCAAGACTGTACCACGTAAACTCCATTTCTTATTCACTTGATTATAATCATCATAACTCTGAAACAAAGCAATGATGATCATACTCAAAATTGAAGATCACCTTTCTACCAAAGTTGATATCTAAAGAATCAGAATAGGTTAGTGCTGTTATGAAAAAAGTAAGATTAGGATTTGATCAGACCATTCCCATGTTTCTCCTTATAGGAATTTTGAGAGAGGGAAGTTATTTTGATGAAAGGTTATGCAAACCCTCATATTCTTATACATTTATATAGAGCCCAAAGGTCCAATGGACGTTTTGGCGGCGGGATATGAGAATACATTGTGGGCCTTCTTTAGAGGTTAAATAGGCTGTGATAATAAAATAACACACTTGTTGCAGACAAACTAAAATTGTAAGGTAATTGCACTCTTAGCCTTCTAAATAGAATTATTTGTTGTAGCTTGTGTCCTTGGAGTACATGTTCAGTGGATTGAATCATCCATTTTGTTGCCTAGTTTATATGTATTGCTTTTATGAATTTATTCAGAGAAGTATCCCACTCTCGGTCATGAGTAAAAAACTCTGCATGTTGGTTAATTATAAATCCAGAGATACCAGAGATCTCACACTTGATTACTGAACTGTGCCTTGTTAGGTAATTACAGTCAAGAAGTCGCAGGAAGGCCAGAATATTACTCATCTCAGCATCTGGATTACAGAGAAGAATTGTGAAGCTTTCTTCATAAAGAGTAATGCACTCTCTTTTATAAAATGTTGGCTCTTGCTATTCCTGTGATTGAATAGTTGATGTCCTCTGGTCACAGGCACAATAATCAACTGCTTAACAATAATGGTGACCTCAAAGAAGACTTGGACTACTTCATCAGAGAGCAATCATGCAGAATCTTCCTTATGTTTTGCAGTTCACAGAAGTTCTTACAATCCACCTTTCCTTCAGCAACATGCAAGATATGTTACTGGATCTAATACTGGGTAATGAATCTGGTTATGTGGCACCTCTCAGTGGGAGACCATTTTGGAGATAATGACCATAATTTCCAAACCTTTAGCTTAGCCGTGGACAAGGACAGGAGAAGACAGTATGGGAAGTATTTACTTGAAGTAGGGAAAATTAAGATGGTATGAGGCAGGAACTTGGGAGTGTAAATTAAGAGTAGATGTTATCAGGGAAATGTGCAGCAAAAATGTGGAAGTTGTATAGGGAACACTGTCATAGGGTTATAGATAGGTTTGTCCCATCAAAACAGGGAAAGGAAGCTCAGGTGAAGGAACCATGGTTGACAAGAGAAATGAAACATTTAGTGAAGTGGAAAAATGAAATATATTTGCACGGAAGCAAAGATCAGACAGGCTCTTGAGAGCTATATGTTATCTAGGAAGAATATGAAGAAGAGACTTAGGTGAATTAGAAGGGAACATGAGAAGGCATTGGCAAGTAAGATTAAAGAAAAACCTAGGGTGTTCTACACATACATGAAAAACAGGAGGATTGCAAGAGTGAAAGTAAGACTGGGGAATGGGGAAATGTGTGGGGAACATGTGCCTGTAGTCAGAGGAGGTAGAAGAACTTTATAAATACTTTGTTCCAGTGTTTACCTGTGCGAGGGACCTTGATGAATGTGAAGTCAGCATAGAACAGTCTATCGTGCATATTGAGGTTAGGAAAGAGGCAGCATTGTAGCTTTTATAAAACACTAGGACAGACAAGCCTCCAGAGGTAGATGAGATACATTCCAGGTTACTATAGGAATCAAGGGAAGAGATTGATGGGGCTTTAGTGTTAATTCTTGTGTCCTCACTAGCCACTGGAGTAGTACTAGACTATTGGAGGATGGCAATTGTTGCTCTTTTGTTCAAGAAATGTAATTGGGATAATCTTGGAAATTATCGACTAGTCAGTGGTAAAAAAATGAATGGAGAGGATTCATAGGGAATGGATTTACAAGCCTTTGGACAAATCTGGATTCTTTTTGCTGGACCTGCAGAAGCTGAGTGGATATCTGATAGAGGTTTATAAGATTATGAGAGACATAGACAGACGATATATTTCCAAGGGTTGAAATAGTTTATACCAGAGGGCATGCATTTTAAGGTGAGGAGGGTAATGTCAAAGAGATGTGAGGGGCAAGTTTGATTGCACAGACAGTGGTGATTGCCTGTGGTGGTGATAGAGGCAGAACCATTACTGACATTTAAGAGATGATTGGATAAGCACATGAACATGAGATATGGACATTGTGTAGGCAGAAGAAAATAATTTAGTTAACCATTTGATTACAAATTTAATTGGTTTGGCATAGCATTGTGAACCGCAGGACCTGCTCCTGTGCTGTACTGTTCTATATTTTATGTTCTACAGTACTGTGCAAAAGTCTGATATGGGTCTCTGTTATGGACTGAGTGTGGGAAAAGGACAGGGAGAGGGAAATCATGGTTGGGAAAAGAGGAAGGGTGTGTTGAGGGAGCAGAAAGCACTAGAGAGACATCCTGTAATGATCAATAAACCAGTTGTTTGGAATCAAATTACCTTGCCTGATGTCTCAGGGCTGGGTGTTTCTGCACCTGTGCCAACTCCACCCCGGCACTCCTTCGCTGGCACCTGTCCCACGCCTCTTCAGCAGCATCCTACCATGAAAATTCCTAACATCCTTTGCTCCTGCCAGATTTATAAACTCGTTCTCGACTCCACTGAGACTAATACAGTACATTGTAAAAGTCTTAGCCATTTTAGTTACATATCTGTGCAGAGCACTGTATGTTCTATGTTGATAGCCTTATTAGGGATAGTTAGCATGGCTTTGTGAGGGGCAGGTCATGCTTCAAGAGCCTGTGACTTTTTCAAGGAAGTGACAAAACGAGTTGATGAAGGTAGAGCTGTAGGTGTCATGTACATGAATTTCAATAAGTTGTTTGAGAAGGTTCCTCATGAAAGGATCATCCAGAAATCATGAAACTTGGATTTTGCTAGCTCACAGAGGCAGATGGAAGTCAGTGACCAGTGGTGTTCAACAGAGATCTGTTCTGTGACTCCTGCTCTTTGCGAATTTTGTAAATAGCTTGGATAAAGAAGTGGAAAGGTGGGTTAGTAAGTTTGCAGATGGCATGAAAAATGGTGATGTTGTGAATAGTGTTCAAGTTTGTTGTAGGTGACTACTGGAATCTAAATGCAAAAGGGAAAAAATTTCTGTATCACATTTTCAGAACCCATCCAGACAAATAGGAACAGAACATTAAGAAATATATAAAGGCTTTGAAATAAGAAAGGTCAGATTAACAAAGACTGATAGTACCGCTGTACCATTGAGAGCATAATCACCAACTGCATCTCAGTGTGGTATGGCAATCATCCTGTATTGGACCACAAAGTACTCCAGTGTGTGGTGAAATCTACCAGCAGATTATCGGTACCCAATTGTCCACCATTGAGAACATCTACCATAAACGCTACCTGGGCAGGGCGAAAAGCATTATCAAGGATACATCTCATCCTAACCATGGACTTTTTACACTCCTCCCGTCTGGTAGGCACTACAGGGGCCTCCACTCCCACATCAGTAGCACAGGAAGAGATTCTTCCCTGAGGCTGTGACCCTGCTGAACCTCACATCACAGTGCTAAGCAGTATTGCACCCATATTGTACTGTCTCAGTACTTTTATATTTGTGTGTTGTAGCACTTACTTTTTATTCACAGTTATTTTGTAAATAACATTATTCTTTGCATTTCTGGTTAGAGGCTAACTGCATTTCATTGGCTTTGTATCTGTACTCCGCACAGTGACAATAAAGTTGAATCCAATCTAATCTACTCTAGTACCATCCACCCCAAATGACACCTTAGTAAAATTAAAGGTTTCTACTAAGACACTCTGCCAACAGCTAATCAAAACAGAACACAACAGTTCATTGAGAAAATTATAATTTAATAGTGCTGCTGACTGATACCACTAGGAAGCATTTAGTAAACGTTGGGAGTGAACAGAAAAGAGCATGGCTGTGCTACTTTACAAGCTTCAGCCTGGTAAGTCTCAGATTCATGGAAAGATGGTGGCATTTAGCGGCTGTTGCCCTCAAAACCAAGTGGAGTCAACATAAGATCAGCCTTTGATGTGACACATAAATAACTGGGACAATTGATCCAAGTGGAAGCATAAACATCATGGTCGGTGTAATGAAGCATGGGCCGTGTGGTACAATCCCTGTTCTGCTTCTGTGTGGGCACTTCTGTAGTTCACTACAGGGAATGAGCTTAATATCAGACGGAGCTGCTCTAGCTGGCCATTTTGGCTGGTGACAGTGGCCTACACGTTGCAGAAAAATCTAGGAAATGAGAAAGAAGGAAGTACAATTCAAGTTTAATTGTCGTTTAACCATACATGAATACTCATGAATACAGCCAAACTATCCAAATGGGAAATACACCCTCAAAATGATGATCTAACATCCTAACCTGGGTCAAATTACTGCAGCACTCTAACTCCCTGACACAGAGTGGAGGGGGGGGGGGAATGGAGGAAGTTGGGGCATTATTGGACAAGCACTGTATCAGAGGTGTAGAGGTTAAATAATGTACAAGACATTGCTGGAGCCATATTATCCCAGCCATTATTTTGGGTTTTCCAATCATTCAGACTTGACTCAACTTCACCTCCAGTATTTTAACATCTACATGGATGTAATGGCCCAAAGGGGCTGATTTGGACTGTGTCACCCTATGACTCTATTGCACTGCAAACATGATTGACTCATACTGTATCTGGGTACTTAGCTCAAATATTTAACTTAAATGACAATAACTGTCACAAGAATTAAAGACTCCTAGTTAAAGCTCATGTCACGGTTGGATAGCCCAATTGCAAACCTATTAATTCATTCTCTGAAATCCTATTCCATGATGGCAGAGCAATTACCAATCACTTATAATGAGAAGGCACAACTGGAGATGGGCACAGAAGTAAATTAGAAGAATTCTCCTTTTTTTGTTCTGCATTCCTAACAATTTAATGACCTCATCAGATGATTTCAATAGAACTTTGAATTTTGTTCTGATATACAACAATCTTAATGCCCATTGGGGACAATTTACTGTAAGCAATTAACCTGCCAGTTCACAGGTCTTTGAAATGAAGGACAAAACCTTCTATGTCAAATGAAGAATATGCAAATCTTCTACTCTCTTAAGTCCACTTCAGCACTTTATTCCAAACACTGTCCACCTCCCACCTCAGCCTAGTGCTCTTCACCTACTCACCTATCAAGCTGTCACAGCTTTATAAAATACTATGCCTCTGATTTATAGTAACTGGTCCAAATATTGCATTCTATCCATAAAACACATATTACTGCATTCCTTTATAGGTTTCTTTCTCTCCTTGAACAGACTTTGAACATGAAAAAAAGAGAGAACAGATATCACCTTTTAGCAAGCGGCATTTGGATAATCTTTTGCAGGTATTGACATGACTAATTGTCTGATCATTGGAGAGGGAAGATGAACGTTTCAAAATTGTTAGTACCTAATCCAGCCATACTGTGTACAGTACTCAAGCAGAATGAGCAGCAAGGAGAAAATGAAAACATGTAGAATTATAACCATATTTATTATTACTTTTGTATTTCTAATTCATCTTCTTAGTCTTCCTTGACAATCGTAATATCCCTCTGGATCCCACAGTTCGGGTCCATAATAGTCAGTGTGGACTGATTCAAGTGGTTGAAGTTCACTGACGACATCCGCAGTCATTCAGACATTAGGATGTTGCAACTCTTATTACAGGAGTTGGTTGTCAACTTTTCTGCCATCGGGTTATATTCCAAAATTCCTCTTAAAGTGACTTCCAGAGTGTGACTAACTTTTTCAAATCACCAACCTAACACTCCCAGAAGGTTTGCCACCCTTAACTGACACAAATGGAAGATAACTGGAAATCAGATTCACACCGATTTCAGACATGTTTTTAATATTTTCCCGATTTAACTTTTGCCCTTTCTAAGTCTTGCAGCTCATGGGCTGAAATTTCCAGCATCCCCTCCCACCTTCCCCACTAGGATTCTCTAATCTACCTGTCTCAGCCAGTTGTAGTTATTAATAAATTATGGCTGGACTTGATGGGCTTCCACTCTTGTTAGGATGGGAGCATAATGCATAAGAAATAAGTAATAGTAATAAGGGAAACTGAACAATAGAATTCTATATAAACTGTGACTGGGAAGCTCTAATTACATTATAGTTTACCATCTCTATCACTGGCCAGGAAGTTAGCTTGAGCCCTGTCCCTATTGCAGATGTGAGTGGAATCTGAAGAAGCTGTCACACAAACTTCAACCCAATGCTGGACTTCCATTGCCACCTGCTGGCTGATAAAGTGTCTGCTAAGTCTGGCAAACCCCTCTACAGTATTCAGAAATCACTGCTGAATGTAATATGCTCTTGTTATATTTTCTTTTCATAAGTTAAAACAAAATAACGATTAAGAAAACTGTCCTTTGAATGTCAAGCTCACCTCTGATTCTCCAGGCCTCACATCCAGCAGTATTTTTAAATCATCCAATTTTTGTTACCTTGTCCAATTGTTTGTTGTGATTGGTTGGATTCTTTTCTATTAAAACATACTCCTTATATTATCAATATTTGTATTATTAGGGAGCAGAGAGAGAGAGAGAGAGAGAAATGGTTACAGAGAAAGGTTAGCAGAAACTATTGGTAATAAACCTTTAAACTGTTTTGATCCTGTCCCCTATCAATATCACAAAGTCTCCAGACTTCTGTTGACATTATCTGCAATAATCAGCAATTCAAATTGCAAGGATATACCTGTGCCAACAAAGACTAGAATTGATTAGTATGGCAGCTGTGCTCTGTTTACACGGACAATCCGTTCTTGAAACAAGAAGCCTATACGTAATACATAATTTATAATAAATAAAAATATTTGCACAGACCCTAGTTCAGGGGTCAGCAACCTTTACCACTGAAAGAGCCACTTGGACCCGTTTCCCACAGAAAAGAAAACACTGGGAGCCGCAAAACCCGTTTGACATTTAAAATGAAATAACACTGCATACAACGTTTTTTTTGCCTTTATGCTATGTATAAACAAACTATAATGTGTTGCATTTATGAAATTGATGAACTCCTGCAGAGAAAACGAAATTACATTTCTGCATGCAACAAAAACATTTTGAACTCCGAAAAAAAGACGTTGGGTTGAAAGTTACTTTTAAGTAAAATATTCAATGTCTATTTGAGTCCTTCTTGTATTTATGAAAAACGCCGAACTTAAATTTTCCGCCAGCAGCAAACCAAAAATAACGTCAGCCAGCTGTCATCCTGAAAAATGAAAGGACTATTTCACTGAACAATGAAAAAATATGAATATAAGTAAAATAATAGGCAATTAAAATATTTATCATACTTGGTTAATGGGATTTCTGCTCCTGGACCTCAGCGCACAGCGTCTGCACATCAGGGCTGTATGATGTCACCTTCATCTTTACACAGGATCGCAAGCTGTCATCTGTGAGGTTTTCAATATCACTCCATTTGTGTTTCTGAGCAAGAACGGCCTTCTGACGGGCAACATCTTCAAGGTCTGCTGTCAAGCGTCTAAACTTGGACACCCATATGTCTTTGTCGGCTATGTCGGCCAGTTCCATCTCAAGATCAGGTTGACTCACACCTGACAATGCAGTCGTATTCAGTAGGGATGGATCGATGCTTAGGGGAGTGACCGGGAAGGATAATGTGTTTTTTTCCTCTCTGAACTCACAGAAGCGTTTCCCAAACGATGTTTGCATTGCGATGATTGCAGAATGTAAATACTCCGAAATTATCATGTCGTGACCTTGTTTGAACTCTCTCAAATTGGGGAAGTGAGACAAAGTGCCTTTCTGTAAATCTCTGGCAAGCACTGTCAACTTGCGCTCGAATGCCAAGACATCCTCCGACATGTGCAGGGCTGTACGTCCTTTCCCCTGAAGAGCTGTGTTCAGCATGTTCAGGTGCGCTGTCATGTCTACCATGAAGTGTAGCTTTTCCAGCCACTCTGGCTGTTCCAGCTCAGGAAAGGTGAGCCCTTTGCTGCCCAGGAAAGTTTTCACTTCTTCCAGACACGCGACAAAGCGTTTCAGCACCTTCCGTCTGGACAGCCAGCGATAAAAACACGTTGTAGCGGTGTCAGTAAACTGCAGTCAAAGATAGCTTTATTCGAACTAAACAGCCTTGCTTTTAAGCCTCCCTCAACCCAGCCCCCATGGACGCAGATGCTGCAAAAGACGCGTACTCACAAACCCCCGTAGGCTATCTCCCTTAGCCGGAATGCTGGCTAATTGTGAGCCGTTTCGGATGTGGCAGGAAATGTGTCGCTACACTTAGGTTGTACAAGATCACCATAATTACATTTCAAAAGCTAACAAACTAACATAAAATACATTTTAATTAAATACTGACCAATTATTTCCCAAAGCCACAGGGAGCCGCAGCACAGAGGTGAAAGAGCCACAAATGGCTCGGGAGCCGCAGGTTGCCGACCCCCGCCCTAGTTGGTTACAAAGAAATTGCAGCAGGAGAAATCCCAATCTTCAATGCAAGTAAGTGTATAAAACATATACATATTTGTTCAGCAGGAAGTATCACATGGACTGAAATTCAGTTCTTATGAAGAGTCCCACATGTAAAATATTAATTGTGTCTTTTTCCACAGATTCTGCATAATATCCTGAGTGTTTCCTGCATTTCCTGTTCTTATTTCTCATTTGCAATATCAGCAATTTTTAATTTAAAAAAATTCAATTAAAAAGTGGTTCAATTTAATATCAGAGAATGTATATAGTATACAACCTGAAATCCTTACTCTTCACAGACATCGACTGAACAGAAGAAAAACCCCAAAGAATGATTGACAGGAAACATTAGAACCCCAATGCCCCATTTCCTCCTCCCATGCACAAGCAACAGCAAAAGCATCAACCCTCTTACCTTCGCCTCCCCTCACATACTCCAGCAAAAAAATCAATCCCACTACCCACCAAACAAGCAATACCAAAGCTCCCAGAGGCCATGATCTAGAGTCCATAAGAAACTGCTGTCCATCCCAACACTTTGACATCTCAAACAGGCGCCTGCCACAATGAGAGGGAGAGCTGTTTTGATGTTACAATCTGCAGCATTGCTTATCTTGTCAGCAGTATGCACTGCTGCCTCAATGTTTCAATATCCTTCCTCCAGCGAGGAATTAGATCATCCACAGGGGTGCACCCCGAAGGTGCACTTATTCCAGTCTGTACCTGGAAATATCGAGAAACATCAGACCGCTCGGCGAGCTCTGAGAGCAGGAGCCCACCACTGTGAAGAATCACAGTTTGAGTGCAGCTGTAGATCATAGACTTCAACAGGGCCTCAGCTGCCCTGAAAAGGAAAGAAAAGACATTAAAAGAAAATAAATTAAACTGTTTCATGGACAAATTGGAAGAAATCACCCAGGTCTGCAAAAACCTTTGGTGGCATCTTTCTCATTTATCTCTGCAGTTTGGGAACCAACAAAAATATGACATGACTACGAGGTATTCTGAGATACTGTCCAGATATACTGGGAACTCATGATGCCGCATGGAGGCGGATGAATCAACAACTGAGTTAATAGAAATCCACATCAACATCTAAAAATAGTCTTTGTGGTTTCTGTTCTAACCATGTTGTTTGTTATAAAAATATATGATTTATGTTTAATTTAAGTTTTCCTTGTGAATGTTGCTTACATGATGCTCTGTGCCTTTGATGATGCAAGTAAGTGTTTCTTTGTACCTGCCCATACATGTGCTTGTGCACATGGTAATAAACTATTTTGACTTGGTTTATCTTTAGTGGTAGCTTGTAGCTCTAAACCAGTGAACATTAATGACAAAACTATAAGACAGAGGAGCATAATTGGGCCATTTAGCCCAAAGCACTATTTGATCATTGCTGATTTATTTTTGCTCTCAATACCATTCCCCAGATATCCTTACTAATCAAGAATCTATCGACCTCCAATTTAAATATACCCAATGACTTGGTCTTGACAGCCATATGAAAATTAATTTCATAGATCCATCACACTCTGGCTAAAGAAATTCCTCTCATCGGTTCTAACAGGATGTACTTCTATTCTGATGCTGTGTCCTCTGGTCCTAGACTGTCCCCAGTAGCAAACGTCACAAGAACAGCCTCTCAGTCAATGTCAGCAAAACCAAAGAGATTACAGGAGGAATAAGCCCAAGATCCATGAGCCACTCTCATCAGGAGATCAGCGGTGGAGAGCTTTATTTTCCTTATCAGAGGATTTGTCCTGGGACTTGCACGTAACTGCCATCACAATGAAAGCACAATAGTGTTTCTACTGTCTTAGAAGTTTGCATATATTCGTCATGTCTCCTAAAATTTTGATAAATTTCTATAGGTACACAGTGGAGAGTACCTTGACTGGTTGCATTATGGCCTGATATGGAAACACTAATCCT
Organism: Hypanus sabinus; assembly: GCF_030144855.1. Lineage (NCBI taxonomy): Eukaryota > Metazoa > Chordata > Chondrichthyes > Myliobatiformes > Dasyatidae > Hypanus > Hypanus sabinus. The sequence continues at coordinate 46,354,578 of NC_082724.1, read as the reverse complement.
CGGGAACAGAAAAGACTACAGAAATTTTGGCTACAGCCAGTCCATCATAGGCAAAGCCCTCCCCACAACTGAGCACATTTACATGGAGCACTGCCGCAAGAAAGCAACAATCATCATCAAAGATTCCACCATCCTGGCCAGGCTACCTTGTCTCTACTACCATTGTGCAAGAGATTCCATACAACTGCAATCATCAGGATCCTGAACCGACGTGGATAACTTTACTCACCACGACTATGAACTGGTTCTACAACCTACAGACTCACTTCTAATGACTCGTTACAACTCATGTCTCAGTATTTTTTATATCTGCACAATTTGTCTTCATTTGTACATTGGTTGTTTATTGGTCTTTGGTTATGTATAGTTTTTCATAAATCTATTGTATTTCTTTACTTTTCCAGTAAATGCTTGCTAGAAAATGAATGTCAATGTAATAAATGGTAACATATATGTACTTCGATAATACATTTTGTTTGAACCTCCTGTTTGCTAATAGAGGCTACACTCACTTTGTCCCCTGAATATCTCAAATTTTTTGCATGCTACTGATTTTCTCCTGAGTTAAGACTGACACAAACTACTTATTCAGTTTATCTGCATATTTCTTTGATCCCTATTACTACCTCTCTGGTGACATTTTCCAGTCATCTGACAGTCACTTTTGTTTCTCTTTTACTCTTTATGTATCTGAAAAACATTTGTTATTGTCATTTATATAATTGGCTGGTTTACCTTCATATTTAATCAGAGTTAATTATAATAGAAACAATAGATTAATGTTCTATATGTAGCGGTGTGCTACACGCAGCGCTAAAATTACGACACGGAGTCGGTAACTGCAGTCGAAGGAAAAACTTTATTCGAAAACTTCAGCCTCACTTTTAAGCCTCTGTCAACCTGCCCCCCATGGCGCAGAGGCTCCAAAGCTCTGTGCTCGCAAACCCCCGTAGGCTATCTAATTGTGAGTCGGTTCGGATACGCCAGGAAATGGGTCGCCACATATATATATGTGCTAGATAGTGGACAGTAGCCATTGATAGGAAGAAGGTAGGGCATGAACTGAGCAACACACAAACCAGTGGAGGAATTTAGCAAATCAATCAGTATCTCTGGAGAGAAATGTTCAATTGGCGATCCTGGTCAAGACCCTTCACCTGCTGAGTTCTTACAGCATTTTCTGTATTGCTCAAGATTCAGTCATCTACAGACTCTCATGTCTCCAAGGTTGAATGGACCAGGCATTAAGTGGAATAATTCAGCTGGGAATTAAGGTATCTGGTACATTCTAAAATAGAAATTTTGAAGGTGATCACATCAATCTCAAACTTATGCATAAGAACGTGAGGGGTGCCAGATCACAACCTGTTCATCAATCTCACCAAAATTAGTCATGGTCGCAGCTGATGGGCTGTCAATCACCTTTCACACTTGTATCCAAAGTATACAAGATACAAAATACAGACAACCTCAAAGTTCAGGGGCTTTGCATCCTAGAAAATGAATCCTATCTCAATTTTCTAGAACTCCGAGCCACATCATCTGTAATCGTAATAATCTTAATAATTATAATAAGAATAAATTTTTGTGAATTTTATTCAATAGCTTACACCCACATCAGGCTGACTAGACTGTAATTCCCTGACTTGTCCTTGCCACAATGAAGCAAGATTAGCCTCCTTCCAGTCTTCAGGAACTTAACCAGTGGCTAATGATGAAACAAGTATCCCTTCAGAGGTCTGCACAATTTTTCTCTAGTTATGCCCAAAGTCCGAGGATGTGTTTAGTCAGGCTCCAGGAATTCATCCACCTTAATTCACTGTAAGGTTGCCAAATAAAATTTCCTGGTAATATAAATGTCCTCCAAAACATCTCCACTTGTTCCCCTTACCTCTTGAGTAAATATAATTTCCTCCACAGTAAACACTAAGAGAAATATTTGTTAAAAAAAATCCACCCATTTCTTGCAGCTCAAGACATAGGTGGCCTTGTTGATCTCTAAGAGGACTTAATACTCCTTAGCCACGCTTCAATCGTTAACAATACACACAAAATTCTGGAGGAACGGATCAAGCAGCATCCATGGAAATGAGCAAACAGCCAACGTATCAGTCTAAGACCTTTCTTGTGTGAAAAGGTAGGGGGAAAATGGCAGATTAAAAAGGTGGGGGGAGGGATGGAGGATAACTAGAAGATGATAGGTGAAGCCAGGTGGATATGAGAGGTAAATGGCTGGCAAGGAAGGAACCTAATAGGAGAGAAGAGGGTACAACAGGAGAAAGGGAAGGAGGAGGTGCTCCAGGGAGAAGTGATAAGCAGGTGAGAAGAGGTAAGAGGCCGGAGTCAGGAAAAGATGAAGAGGAAAGGGGTAAGAATTGTGTTTTACCAGAAGGAGAAATCAATATTTGTGCCATCATGTTGGAATATAAGGTGTTGCTCCTCCGCCCCGAGGGTAGCCTCATCATGGCACTAGAGGAGGCAATGGGCCGACAGGTCCGAACAGGAATTGGACTGGGAATTAAAATGTTAGCCCGTCTGGAAGTTGCGCTTTTGATGGATGGAACAGAGGTGCTCGACAAAACGGTCCCCCAACTTATGACAGGTCTCATCAACACAGGGAAGGCCACACTGGAAGGACACCATAGATGACCCCAGCAGATTTGCAAGTGAAGTGTTGCCTCACTGGCAGGTCCAAAATGACGGTGAGGGAGGAGGTGAGTGGGCAGGTGTAACAGTTAGGCCACTTGCAGGGATAAGTCCCTGGGGGGAGATTAGTGGGCAGAGACAAATGGACAAAGGAATTACAGACGGAGCAATCCCTATGGATATTATTTCCTAAGGTAGCTATAGAACCTCTTGTGATTTTTCTTAACCATACTTGCTAGATCCATCTCATACCCTCTGTTTGCCCTCCTCATTTCCCTCTTAAGTGGTTTCCTAATCTTTTTTATAATTATTAAGGAATTCGCTCATCCCCAACCTCCCAAACCCAATGTATGCTTCCTTGGTATCGAAACCTAACAATGATGAAGGACATCAGAGTAGGTGAAAGAGCACAGATAACTATGTCTGGAGCAAAATGATGAATTTGTCATTGATCATAGGTTTCTGATAGTTTCATGTCTGCTCATCATTTACCAATTCTTTATCTTGTAAAATGTTAATTTTAAGAGGCAATATATAGACATTTGCAGTTGAAAGTTAAGCCATCCATCCATTTGAAGTTAATGTCTGCCATTTCTGAAATAAATCGTGTAAAAGATCAGGTGCAAAAAATGAGCTTCTGGAGAAAGTTAATAGATCAGGCTACGTTTCGGGCCAAGGCCTTTCACCTCTATCTACTTTGCATTTACAATCATAAATATCCAATTGACTCTAATGATTTTAAAAATATTTGACATATAGTAACTATTGTTTCATCAGTGACACTTGGATTCTCATAAAGTTAATAAAACACATTATTGTTAAAAATAAAAATTAGCTTTATTTGTCAGGTGCACATTGAAACACATAGTGAAATATGTTGCTTGTGTCAAATCAGTGAAGACAGTAGTGGGCAAATGTCAACACACCTCCAGCATGAACATGGCGTGCCTGCACTCAAAAACTTTAACTCGGACGTCTTTGGAACGTGGCACGAAACCCACATGGTCATAGGGGTGAACTTACAAATTCCTTACAGACAGCAGCAGGAATCATACGCTGATTGGTGATTGTTGGCACTGTAAAGCGAATGCGCTATCTGCTACGCTGCCCCACATTGTAATGGAATCTCACAATAGGCTTTGATCATATTCATGGCAACAACTGTTGGTTTTAATCAGATTATCTATCAAACCATGAAGAGATCCTTTTAGATCAACCTACTGCGCAGAATCACCATACAACCTTCCATGACTGCACTTCATCTGGCACGGATATTCCAGTGGAACCTCAATGTTCATCTAGATCCTGTGAGGTTCAGAAGAGACTCAGTGGTAGTATTGAGCCTCAGAGCCCAAGCCCAAAAAGCTCTTTCAGGCATTGACTGAGACAGGGCTTGAGGAATAGTTTTGCCTTCCATCAAATCTGTGAAGGAATTAAACAATTTTATGTCTCTAACATTCTAGTTAGCCACCCTCACTGCACTGTAAATAAACCACTTGTTATGATGTTGTTTACATTACAAATATATGCTGGTATTTATGTATTTATGCACATTTTATTCCATATCCATACTTTAACCTCTATGGTTATTTTTTACATAAGAACATAAGAGATAGGAGCAGGAGTAGGCCAATCGGCCCCTCAATCCTGCTCCGCCATTCAACAAGATCATGGCTGATCCAATCTTAACTCTAGTTATCACCGAATCCCACAAGGCAACAGTGCCAACCAACAGGGCACCATGCCGCCCATTTTATTTTATTATTCATCCCGCCCAAACCCATGTGATCACCCAGGGAAAAAAAAACGATTTGCCAATTGAGGAGAAAAAATCTGGAAAATTCCTCTCCGACCCATCCAGGCTATCGAAAAATGGCCCAGGAGATCACATGGCTGATCTAAACCTAGCCTCATGTCCACTTACCTGCTCGCTCACCGTATCCCCTAATGCCATTTTTATCCAGGAAAATGTCTATCTCCATTTTGAATTTATTGAGTGTAGTAGCTTCCACAGCTCTCTGGGGCAGTAAATTCCACAGCCCCACTACCCTCTGAGTGAAGAAATTTCTCCTCATCTCAGTCCTGGAACGGCACCCCCTTATTTTAAGATAGTCCTAGTTTCACCCATCATTGGGAACATTCTCCCCACATCCACTCGATCAAGCCCCTTCACAATCTTATATGTTTCAATAAGATCGCCTCTCATTCTTCAGAACTCCAATGAGTAGAGTCCCAATCTACTCAACCTCTCATCATACATCAACCCACCCATCCCCGGAATTAACCTAGTGAACCTTCTCTGCACTGCCTCAAGAGCCAGTATGTCCTTTTTAAAATATGGACACCAGAACTGCACGCAGTACTCCAGGTGTGGTCTCACCAATACCCGGTACAACTGCAGTAAGACCTCCCTGCTCTTATACTCCATCCCCCTAGCAATAAAAGCCAGCATTCCATTGGCCTTCTTGACCACCTGCTGCACTTGCATACTAACTTTTTGTGTTTCCTGCACCAGGACCCCCAGATCCCTTTGCACAGAAGCACTTCCCAGTTTCTCTCCATTTAGATAATAACTTGCTCTATTATTTTTCCAGCCAAAGTGCAAGACCTCACACTTGTCAGTATTATATTTCATCTGCCAAATGTCTGCCCAATCACTCAGCCTATCTATGTCCCCTTGCAGGGTTTCAATGTCCTCCGCACTCATTACACTCCCTCCCATCTTTGTGTCATCACCAAACTTCGATACGTTGCACTTAGTCCCTTTCCCCAAATCATTAATATAGATTGTCCCAACACCGATCCCTGCGGAACACCACTAGTCACCAACTGCCAGTCTGAGAATAAACCATTTATCCCAGCTCTCTGTTTTCCGTTAGAAAGCCAATCCTCCACCCATGCCAGAATATTACCCCCAATCCCATGATTTTTTACTTTAAGTAATAATCTTTGGTGTGGCACCTTGACAAATGCCTTTTGGAAGTCCAAATACACCACATCCACTGGTTCCCCTTTATCTACCCTATATGTTATGTCCTCAAAGAACTCCAACATATTTGTCAAACATGACTTCCCTTTTGTAAAGCCATGCTGACTTTGTCCTATTAAGCTATGTTTATCCAAATGCCCTGTTACTGTTCCTTAATTATCGATTCTAACATTTTGCCAACCACAGATGTTAGGCTAACTGGCCAATAATTCTTAACCTTCTGTCTATTGCCCTTTTTAAATAAAGGAGTTACATTAGCATTTTTCCAATCTGCCGGGACCATTGCCGAGTCCAGCAAGTTTTGAAAAATTATCACTAATGCATCCACAATCCCGACCGCTACTTCCCTTAAGACCCTAGGATGCAAGACATCCGGTCCAGGGGATTTATCCACCTTCAGTCCAATTAATTTATCAAGTACCATTTCCTTGGTGATTTGAATCGTAGTTAGCTTCTCTCCCCCTAGAGCCCCCTGTTTATCCAGTGTTGGGATATTTTGAGTGTCCTCTACTGTAAAAACTGATACAAAATATTTGTTCAGCATTTCCGCCATCTCCATGTTCCCTACCATTAATTTCCTGGTCTCATCTTCTAGAGGACCAACATTTACTTTAGCCACCCTTTTTCTTTTTATATAACTATAAAAACACTTACCATCTGCTTTTATGTTTTTCGCCAATTTACTTTCATAATCTATCTTCCCCTTCTTAATCAATCTTTTTGTTATTTGCTGCTGATCTTTAAAAGCTTCTCGATCTTCAATCTTCCCTCTAGATTTAGCTACCTTATATAACTTTCTTTTTAGTCGTATACTTTGCTTTATTTCTTTACTTAGCCACGGATAACTATTTTTTCTTTTACACCCTTTTTTCTTCAGTGGAATATATTTTTCTTGATAGTTGTAAAATAACTCCTTAAATATACACCATTGATCAAGTACCGATCTACCCTTTAATCTATTTTCCCAATCCATCTTAAGCAATTCCGCTCTCATACCATCATAGTCTCCTTTATTTACGCTCAGTATGCTTGTTTGAGATCCAACCTTCTCATCCTCTAATTGAATATGGAATTCGACCATGTTATGGTCACTCATTCCAAGGGGATCCTTTACTAGGACATTTTTAAATAGTCCTGTCTCATTACACAGGACCAGATCTAAGACTGTTTGTGTCCTTGTCGGCTCAGTAACATATTGATCAAGGAACCCATCCCAAATACACTCAATAAACTCTTCTTCAAGGCTGCCGTGTCCAACTTGATTAGTCCAGTCAATATGAAAGTTAAGATCTCCCATAATTATAGCTGTTCCCTTATTACAAGCCCAAAATATTTCCTGATTTATGCTCCGACCAACTGAGTTACAGCTGTTTGGAGGCCTATAGACTACTCCCACCATTGCTTTTTTCCCTTTACTATTTCTTATTTCTACCCAAATTGTTTCATTATCCTGATCCTCTGAGCCAATATCATTTTGCTTTATTGCAGTGATTTCTTGCTTTATTTACATAGCCACCCCACCTCCTTTTCCTTCTTGCCTGTCTCTCCTAATTGTTGAATACCCTTGTATGTTTAATTCCCAGTCCTTTATATATATTTCTTTGAATGTTGTTGTTTTGTTGAATGTTCCACCAACACTCCACAGCAAATTCCTAATTCATGTAAACAAATACGGTGAATAAAGTTGATCCAGAGACATTAGCAGCTGCTGGTCTTACAAGGAAAGGGTGAACAGGCTAGATGTGATCTCTCTGCAGTTCAAAAGAAGCATATGAGATTCTGTGAGATCTTGATTGGGTAAATGTGAAGAGAAAGTCTCTAGAATCTAGAAATAAGGATCTCTGTTTAAAATAACGAACCACCAATTTAAAACAGGGATGTGGTGATTTTTCTTTTCTCTCAGTAGTTTGTCACCCTTTTGCTCTCTCCTCCTCAAAGGGTAGTGGAAGTAGAGCCTATGGGTATGTGCTTTGACCATTGTCCTCCTGCCCTACAATTGAAAACTCCAGCTTAAGCTCAAGGATTTAGGAAAAACTGGCCAAAAGCTACTTACTTTCAGCATACAAACCATGTAACCTTGGAAACTAGATACCACGTGTATGACGCACAGTGGCCTCAGATTCAGTCGGGCCTGTATCGTGGCTGGATAAATGGGAACATTCAGGTGGCATATGAAGGGAATATGATGACCTGTAATTTATGCTATTAAGTGATGTGACGGGTAGAGGGGATGCAATCAGGCGACCCCATACCATTTGGAAGGTGCTGCTGGTGGTTATGAGGTGGATAGGGTCAAGTGACTGGCAGCCTTATGCGTGGTGTGAGAGGGAGTAGGTCTCAGGAAGTGAATCAAAGCCTGAGGCACTTGATTGTGGAGCTGGCAGGAGGTAAATGAGGGGTGATGAGACCCTGGACTTTGGGCATAGGCAACAGATTGGGGTTTTCGGGCTGGGATTCATACGGAGTTGGGGGCTGTTCCAGATCATTAAGAGAGGCCTGGATTGACTTCCAAACCCATTGTTTCAGCCCAACACTGGCCTGGAGAGACCAGAAAATAGTCATTATCATCTTTGACCGCAGGAAAATCAATCTTCAATACCACAAGCAGTAAACAAGTAGGATTATATAATTGAATTTTAGCAGATGAATTGTGTACAAGGAAGGACAATTGTAATGACATAGAATTGGAATTACATTTCAGTGAAAATAATAGTGCAGTCTTTATCGTTGTATCTACACAATAAAATGACACAATGCAAGCGAAATGTAATAAATTAAAAGAATAATTTTCAGTCCTGATGTGGAGAATTAAAGAGTTTCATTGTTGCCTTGTGTTGTGACTATATATTATGATTATTATTTATGATCTAATTATTAGTTGCTTTTACAATTTATGTCATGGTTGTACTCAAACAGTATTTTCATAGATTTCTGAGAATTCTTTATATATCCACAGACACTATAATCATCAGGAATGGGAATAATGAAGGGAATGGGAGGAAAAAGAAGGGAAACTGAGAGGGAGACATGTTGGGGTTAGATGGGATGGGATTAAAAGAAGGAAAGGGGTGGCTAGTTTACAGGTGGGGTAGATAGTTGTGGGGTAATGGAGACAGGTAGTAAGACATGAACAGAGAAAAAGGTTGATGGAATGGAATGCAGAAGGAAGATGACATGGTGAAGGATAGGGATGAGGGATATGGAGGAGGGCAGGGAGACAATGAAGAAAATGGGGAGAAACAATGGTAGGATAGATGTAGGTCATTAGTCATTAGAATGGGAGGTATGAGGAAGGGAGAGAAGGGAGAAGTAAAGTCAGAGAGGACGTTGACAAAGAGGGAGCATAGAAAGGACTGTGAAGCAAGGAAAGGTGGAGGTGATGGGTACATGTACCAGAGGAAAATGGGGATGGGATAAAGGAAATGTTGTAAGGGAAGAGACTGATACACAGGACACTAGAGGGGAGGTGCAAAGCCAGACCTTGAGAGAGAAAGGGGGAGGATGAGAGGAAGGGAACAAAGAGAGGCGAGGTTAGACTTAAAGATGGAGAAGAAAAGAGGGTGGGTATATTGGGGACAGGATAGGTAGTGGAGGGGACAGGGATAGAAGAGAGATAGGAGAGTGGAGGGAAAACATAAAGAAGGCATGGAACAGGCAAAAGGAGTTGGGAGGAATAAGGTGAGTGGTGGTCGGGGGTGGGGGGGGGGGGGGAGGCAAGGAACCACCCTGTTTTGGAATCTTGCAGTCCCTTATCTCCGGAACCTTCAGAACAAGCAACAGTTGCAGTTTGAAATGTTCTTCCTTCTATCACAAGAGGATTTAATTCCAAGAAAATGGCTAGATGCATGCCATGCATCTCAAGGGAGAGAAAAGTAAGGGCTATTTGCTCTCTTTGGTTTGATTTACTGTGTGGTGAGTGTTTTAATCACTAGGGCAGATGGTGTAGCACAAACTAAGCGTGAATTGATCGATGGGCTGAGTGAATTGTCTACACAGAGTAAAATCTCCATTAAATCTGTAACGGTAAATTGCTGTAAAGCTTGTGTTCTCAATGGTGGAAAGAGAGGCCAAAATGTTTACAGGGATTTGGGTGACTTTCAGTTTAGGCAGGCTAGATAGGGAGGTTTACCTGGAATACATTGTCATAGTCTTTAATAGAGCTAACAAAGGCTTCAGTGAGGATTTCAGCAGCCACTGAGCTACAACTAGAGAGGGGATGTGAGATAACATTATCCAGGAGAATATATGTGGTTTCAGAAAAGGCACAGAAATTTTCTTTGACATTCGCGACATGGAGGTTGCAGTAGGCTCAGCTTAGACAAAAGCTAATGAACAGAAGGAGAAAGAAGTAGGTGACAAGAACCAAAGCTAATGGCATTTGCCTTCCCAAAATCTGACAAGAAAAGAGGCGAACCATTCATTTTCAGACAGCTGCTTGTGGGAGGTTGATGATACACTGCCACAATAGCGACATAGAGTGGTACCCACTGTATGCTGACTACCATGCCTATCTAAATTCATCCCCTTGGCAGCATTAATTCTATATCCCTCTATGCCTTGCTGATTCAAGTACTTGTCGAAGTATTTTTTAAATGTTACTATTCCTGCCTCCACTACCCTCTTCCGGCAGCTCATTCCAGACACCAGCTACTCTTAGTGTGAAAAAAAGTTACCCCTCAGATCACTTGCAGTCCATCTCTCTCTCATCTTAAGCCTTTGCCCTCTAACTTCAGGCAATTTTCCCATGTGAACGAGCCACTAGTTACCTACTCTCTCTGGGCCTCTCATAATTATACATACCTCTACCGTGTCACCACCCAAACTCCTAAGTTCCGGGAAAAACAGATCCAGCCTTTCCAATTGCTCCTGATAAGTCAAGCCATCGAATCCATGTAACCCTCTTGTGAATCTTTACAGCAACCTCTCTAACTTCTGATGCGACAACCAGAACTGCGCACAGTACTGCAAGTGTGGCCCAACGAGTGTTTTGTACAGCTTTAACATGATGTTCCAGACGCTTGATAGCCTTTTTTATGCTTTTATATACACAGGATGCAAGTTGCTTTCGTTGTTGACTCATACCAACTGTAGATAATGAGGGATGCAAAGCATTAATAGCTTCTATTATTTAGCAATGCTTAGTTTGATGATTCAGTAGCTCTGCACCTTTACTCCATAATATAGAAGATAAACATAATTATATCAAGTAAGTGTATCCCTTTTGATGCTCTAAACTCACAGACCATTTTTTCACTATCATCTTTCTCTAACCATAGATCTATTTACATCTGGGACAAATTGGTGTTTATGAATACATCAAGCTTGTCCTTGTCTGGCATGAAATAACCTAATTGTGATATGTTGCTTTTGCTTCCTAGGCTAAAATCTTGAGTAGTATTCTCTCACAAGCCCCTCCTGGTGAGTTCAGTGAGGTTGTCAATGGTGAGTGTCCATCACTGTGAACATGCCAAAGATCTGCAACAGTTTGTTGGAAAATGCAATTTTATTTTGAATTAACACATGAGCATAAGCAACCAAGTTCATGTTGTAAAATACTGGATAATTAATAGGGAGAGAAAAAGAGACAAGAGGTTTATTGCCTTCGACCAAGTTAACTCTTAAAAATCACAAACCATTTGTTAAAGATTGGGTGGGGAAAACCTTTTTACATAAGAAAGCTCATTGCTCCATTTTGGACAAGCCTATAACTTCCATGACTGGAGTATGACAATGAGCCTAAACTCTCTCTCATGGGCACTCACTGGGTTTGGACCTGCAATCCTAAATCTGGGAAGAAGTTACTTTCAAACTTTTTTGAAAGCGAATATTCTGTTGCCACCCAGAATGCTGTGAACATAAAACTAAATGGTAATTAAGTTTGCCTTGCCAAGTTACCAAGCAACATTTAAAATATAATTTATCGGCAACTGGCCTCCCAGTGGATGTGATCCAGCCCGGAGAGTTTCTAATAAAACAGGTGTGTCTGTTAAGCAATATCATTTCACATCATGAGCCCAGGCCTTAATTCAGCTTCTGTCGATGAGGAAGGTTTCATCTTCCTGCTGGCTTTTAGTAGTAATTTTAAATACTGTTGCCTGAACAGAGGAAGAGATCAAATGGGTTATAAGACAGGCGGGGAAGCAGCCAAAGTCCAAGACTGTAGCTAAGGATGAAAAATTACATACCAAGAGGGGATGATAAAACTCCTCCCAACATTTGTTTTCATTCATTTCAAGAAACAAAATGAGTTAATTTCAAGTATCACCCATTCTTCCACATTTCTTTCCAGCATTGTCAGCTTGGGGATTCTTTAAGAAATGCCTGCAATATTGTGAAGTTCCGTCACTGGTCATTTACTCATTTGTTATCACTGAATCACAGTCAAAACTATGTCAACTGAACAGATAGTGCTCTACTTTTAACATATTTTGTTTGGATGTCTGCACTTTGTACAGTGAGTTGTGCTGTCCATGAGCTAATGGCATTTAATTGTAGGAATTAGTGTCAAAAAGCAATGAGGGTAAAAGTGGTCACTCTACTAAATATATTTCTAAACAAACATAGATAACAGTAAGCAAATTGTGTTTACTGCAGTGCAAAAATTACAATCTTCTTTATGTAAAGTAACCTTTTTAAATTAATGACTGCTTCTATAATTGTCAAAGATGGGAGTATCACAGGAAACACACTGGAATCTAAAAGCATCACAATATATCCATCTGATAATCTATTCTGTTTTGTTCATACATCCAACTGCAAAGCTCCGTAAACTCTTGACACTAAAATCTCTCTCTATGCCGAGGAGCTTGGGTTCAAGTTGGGGCCACTTGCAGAATTATAGATATATGACTTGTTCAAGATAAGCCACCCTCTCTCTCAATTTTTGCAGATTTGCGAGCTCTGATAAATGACGATGACCTGATACGTGAGAACATAGAACAGTGAGTATTAGCTTTAAGAAACTTCATGTAACTTTTTATTGATCTTTATTCCTACATTAAGAAAGCAAGGACACAAGGAATGAATTAGAATTATGGGCTATCACTTTTCTATTCTGCTAACATTGAAGGAATAGATACCAAATCTGTTTAATTAATTCTTTTGATGTATTCATTGTCAAAGGCTTCATTGCATTTGCCTATTTCAAACAATCGTTCAAACAGATTTATGATTTGGACCAAATACACAATACACAATACACTATCAAATTAACGTCTTTAGTCTATGAGATTCCCCTTATTCTCCTGGTAACAGCTGGCGTCTCTAGGCTGATCTCTGGACAATCTATGGAAGACATGGAACTGACAGGCAACATCCCAGAAAATAAAACAGGTTGCTTAATTACCAAGTCACTTAACAGGTAGTGTTTAAAAACCTATAGCAGTACTGCTGTTCTCCCAGGAACTGTACATGAAGTGACTTCCCTTTTCTAAGCAACTGATCATCAATATGGTCTAAGCACACTAAATGCAATGAGTGGTAAAGCCCTGAATACTGTAGTCAAGATCACAGAAGAATATAAGGAGTTGCTCTTCCAGCCTGAGTACCTCCATCTGGGTAGCATCCATTCTAATGGCATGAATATCAATTTCTCTAACTTAGTCATTTCTCATCCCTCCTTCTCTCTTTTTTTCATTCATCATTATGATTACCCTCTGACCCCTTCTCCTCTCCTCACCAGCCCATCATCTTCCTTTTGCTTGCCCTCCTCCTTCCACTTCCATGTTCCATTGTCCTCTCATATTAGATTTGTTCTTCTTACCTCCTCCACCTACCCTTCCCGAGCTTCACTTCGTCCTTCCCCCCTCACTTAGTCTCGCCTACCTCTTGCTATCTTGTACTCCTTTCCCTCCACCCACCTTCTTATTCTGGGTTCTGTCCCTTTCCTTTCCAGGCATGATGAAGGTCCCAGCCCGAAACGTTGTCTGTTGATTCCCCTCCATAGGTGCTGCCTGACTTGTTGAGTTCCTCCAGCATTTTGTGTGTGTTACTCAAGATACCCAGCATCTGTAGAATCTCCTTTGTTTAGACTAGTTTTTGTGATGTGCTGAGCCATGACCACAAGTCTCTGCATTTTATAGCAGTCACGGGCAGAGCAGTTGCTATACCAAGCTGTGATGCACCCAGATAGGATGCTTTATAAGGGTCAAAGGGAACATGACAAATTTCTTTAGCCTCCTGGGGAAGTGGAGACACTTCTGAACATTCTTGGCCATGACATCTACGTGATAGAACCCCAAGAGACCATTGGTCATTTTTCCTCCTGAGAACTTGTAGCTGTCAACCCACTGAATGACATAAGCAGGAGCAGGTGCACTTTCTCCCCTTTCTGAAGTCAATGACCAACTCTTTTTTTTTTGCTGACATTGAGGGATAGATTATTGTCGTAACACCATGTCAATAAGCTTTCAATTTCTTTCTTTATAACTCATCATTTGAGATTTAGCCCACTAAGGTGGTATCTGCAAACTTTTAATGGAGTTGGAGCAGAATCTAGCCACACACTCATGAGCATAGGAAGGGTACATTATGGGGCTGAGGATGGAGCCTGGAGAGGCACCGATGTTCAGGATAATCATGGCAAAGGTGTTTGTACCTGTCTTTACTGATAGCAGCCTGTTGGTCAGGAAGTCAATAATCCAGGTGCAAAGGGAGGTGTGAAGTCTCAGTTCTCAGAGTTTGCATATGTGTTTGCTTGGAATTATATCAGTCATAGAGGAACCAGCAGAGAAACAAACCCTCAGGCTCAACAGGCCCCTTCCCAACCACAGCATCCTCCTTACTGGTCCCAGTTGTCTGCATTCACCTCACAACTTTCCAAGCCTCTCCCCTCCACGTACCTATCCAAATGCCTCGTGAATGTTGTACCCACCTTAATCACTTCCTCTGGCAATCATTCCAGGTATTCACTACTCTCTGTGTAAAGAGCTTACCGCTCAGACATCTTTTATATTTCTCCCCTATCTTGAATTTGTTCCTCCAGCACGGACTCCTGAACCCTGAGGGAAAGACTATGACCACCCACCTTACATACCCCACATGAATTTATAAACTTCTGTGAGGTCTCCCCTCATCTGCTGCACTCCAGAAGATAAATATTCAGCATTGCCAACCCCTCCCTGTTATTCAGACTCACTAGTCCAGGCCATATCCTTTTAGATCTTTTTGTTTGACGATGGCTTTCTGTAACAGGGTAACCAAACTGTATAGATAATCCTATTGAAGGCAGGGCTATAGATAATAAACAATAGTCTAATGTAGGTGTAATTACTGTCCAAATGCTTCAGAGATGAGTGTAGGGCCAGGGGGATGTTGGCTGCTGCAGGTCTGTTTCAGCAGTAGGTTATCTGGGAAGTTGGAGTTTATGTGTGCTAGGTCCAACCTCTTGAAGCAATTCATGATGTCAGAGCCATTGGGTAGTAGTCATTAAGGCACATTACCTTGGTTTTCTTGGGTACCAGGATGATAGCAGTCTTCTGGAAGCAGGTGGAAACCTCAGATTCAAGCAAGGAGAGGTTAAACACTTCTAGCAGCAGATCTGTGCAGGATCTGAGGGAGTGCCAGGGACACTATCTGGGCCAGATGCTTTTTGCGGGTTCACTCTCTGGAAGACTGATCTTACTATGTCTATGAGCTTAAGTGCATTGGAGGTTGTTGGAGTGGCAGGTAACATTCCAATCTTCTACTGATCAAAATGTCATAGAATGCGTTAACTTGTCAGGAAGGGACAGGCTGTTGTCAGCAATCCCTCTTCATTTTGAAGCCCGCTATAATATTTAAACCCGCCACAGCTGATTGGCTGGTCTGGCATTCTATTTTGAACAGATATTGTCTCTTGTCATTCCTGATAGCTTTACAGAGGTCATATCCCAATTTCTTGTAAAGGTCAGGGCCACCTGATTTATACACCACCATCCTAGACTTCAGTAAGGAGTGGATCTCTCAGTTCATTCATGGCTTCCAGTTTGAGAACACTAGGATTATCTTCTCTTATTCACAGTCTCCAACATACTTGTTGATAAAGTTCAAGGCGGTGGTAATACACTTACCCAGGCTTTCTGCTGAGTCTTTGAACATGGACCAGACAACTGATTGAAAGCAGCCAGCCACATAGAAGTTCATATATTCCTTCACACCAGCACTGAATGACTTTTTGTACTGAATCCTCCTATTTCATCTTCCATTTATAGAGGAGTGCAGCCTGGTGATCTAATTTACCCTAGTGGCATTAATGCAAGTAGGTGCTTGATAGGAGAGATTCGAAGGACTAAAGTGTTGATTTCTGTGCCATATGAATCAGTGAAAATCTATGCCTCTGTCATACTTAATCACATCAAAGATGACAAGGAATAAGAAAGTTATATAAAACAAAACCGTGCCAAGTGTTGGATTTTTTTAATAAGCAATTCAGAAAGCAATGGAAATACTCAGCAGGTTAACCAGAGAACAGAGTAAATGTCTCAACTTGATTACTTTTTATCATTAATAAGAACAATCTAAGAGGGAAAGAAACATTCTAATCGGTTTTAAGTAGGCTCTGCTACTTTCCTATAGCCAGAGGTCTTCAGGAGAAACTCACTGAAGTGTCTTTCAGCTGAATTTTCATTATTTACCCATAATCCAGCAAGTATCACAGGACTTCCAACTTTAAAGAAACTGCATCCATTCAAATAGAAAAACTGCTCTCCATGGAAAAGAAAAAAAGAAAAAAAAAAGAAAAGGGGAGATGCAACGAGACCTGGGTGTCATTGAAGGTGGGCATGCAGGTACAGCAGGTGGTGAAAAAGGCAAATGGTATGTTGGCACTATAGCAAAAGGACTTGAGTACAGGAGCAAGGAGGTTCTACTGCAGTTGTACAAGGTCTTGGTGAGACCGCACCTAGAATTTTGTGTGCAGATTTGGTCCCCTAATCTGAGGAAAGACATTTTTGCCAAAGAGCGAGTACAGAGAAGGTTCACCAGATTGATTCCTGGGATGGCAGGACTTTCATATGAAGAAAGACTGGATCAACTAGGCTTATACTCACTGGAATTTAGAAGATTGAGGGGGGATCTTATTGAAACGTATAAAATTCTAAAGGGATTGGACAGGCTAGATGCAGGAAGATTGTTTCTGATGTTGGGGAAGTCCAGAACGAGGGGTCACAGTTTAAGGATAAAGGGGAAGCCTTTTAGGACCGAGATGAGGAAAATCTTCTTCACACAGAGAGTGATGAATCTGTGGAATTCTCTGCCACAGAAAACAGTTGAGGCCGGTTCATTGGCTATATTTAAGAGGAAGTTAGGTATGACCCTTGTGGCTAAAGGGATCAGCGGGTATGGAGAGAAAGCAGGTACAGGGTTCTGAGTTGGATGATCAGCCATGATCATACTGAATGGCGGTGCAGTCTCGAAGGGCCAAATGACCTACTCCTGCACCTATTTTCTATGTTTCTATGTTTTTTTTTCTATGCAATGTAACATCACAAAATTACCAACCATTATAGAAACAAAATGGTTACTCAAGTATTTTTCCATGTTCAGATCTTATACAATGACCTCAGAATAATATTCTTGTGATCTTAACGTACTTGGACGCTCTTTCAGCTAGCTTAAAGGTCTCACTAGATGATTCAGTAGTGGGCACCAGCATGGAATACCTAATTTTGCTGTGGCTCAATGAATGATTTTTGAGCTATCCAAAGCCAGTGACCTCTTAGGATGTACACAGCCTGGCCCAGACTGCTTACTGGCACAACGACGATTTGCAGGAACTGCAGAGGTGTAGACTTTACTGTCATCCTGTGACATGATTGCTTCTGTTATAAAGCAGAGCAGAAAGCAGAGGTGGAGGAGTAAGCCTCATGATCAACTCTCCTTGGTGCACAAATATATCAGTGCTGTCCCACTTCTGCTTACCAGAGCTGGAACATCTAGCAGTAAAGCGTTGTCCTTTTTACCTACCACGGGAGTTCTCTGGGGTCATTTTGGTAGCAGTTTACATTCCACCTCAGGCCAATGTCAAGCAGGCTTTAGATGATCTGAGTAATGGGATCAACATGCATGAAGCAGTGCACCCTGATGCCTTCACCATCGTTATGGGAGATTTTAACCGTGGCAGTCTGAAAATATCACTAAGCAATTACCATCAACAGATCACTTGCAATACCAGAGGAAACAGCACAATGGACCATCGTTACACCACCACCAAGAATGCCTACCATGCTATTCCACCCCCTCACTTTGGGAAATCTGATCACCTGGCTGTACTGCTACTCCCTGAGTATAGGCAGAGACTGAAGACTGCAGCACCAGCAGTGAGGACCAAGAAGGTTTGGACAAGGGAAGCACAGGAGTGTCTACAGGACTGTTTTGAATTGGTGGACTGGACTGTATTCAAGGATTCATCTTCAAA
This sequence comes from Hypanus sabinus, assembly GCF_030144855.1. Classification (NCBI taxonomy): domain Eukaryota; kingdom Metazoa; phylum Chordata; class Chondrichthyes; order Myliobatiformes; family Dasyatidae; genus Hypanus; species Hypanus sabinus. The sequence continues at coordinate 46,336,549 of NC_082724.1, read as the reverse complement.
CCTGGATGAGTATGCTGCAGTTGTTAGTGACTTCATTAAAACCTGTGTGGATGAGTGTGTGCCCTCAAGGTCTTACTGTACATTCCCAAACCAAAAGCCGTGGATGAACCAGGAAGTATACCGTCTGCTGAAGGCTAGATCTGTGGCATTGAAGTCTGGCGACACAGTCCTGAACCAGAAAACCATGTATGATTTGCAGAGGGCTATTTCAAGGGCAAAGAGACTATTTCGAATGAGGTTGGAGGTGACATCCGATGCATGGCAACTCTGGCAGGATCTGCAAGATATTACTTCCTGCAAAGTGAAACCCAATAGTATGAATGGCAGCGATGCTTCACTACCAGATGAACTTAATGTCTTCTATGCATGCTTTGAAAAGGAGAACACAACTTCAGTTGTGAAGATCCCTGCTGCACCTGATGACCCTGTGATTTCTGTCTCAGAGGCCGATGTTAGACTGTCTTTAAACAGAGTGAATCCTCGCAGGGCAGAAGGTCCCAATGAGGTACCTGGTAAGGCTCTGAGAACCTGTGTTAACAAACTAGCAGGAGTATTCAAGGACATTTTCAATCTCTCACTGCTACGGGCAGAAGTTCCCACTTACTTCAAAAAGTCTACAGTTATACCAGTGTCTAAGAAGAATAATGTGGGCTGCCTTAATGACTATCACTCGGTAGCGCTCACATCAACAGTGATGAAATGCTTTAAGAGGTTGGTCATGACTAGACTGAACTCCTGAGTCAGCAAGGTCCTGGACCCATTGCAGTTTGCCTATCGCCACAACAGGCCAACAGCAGATGCAATCTCAATGGCTCTTCACACGGCCTTAAACCACCTGAAAAACACAAACACCTACGTCAGGATGCTGTTCATCGACTATAGCTCAGCATTTAACACCATCATTCCCACAATCCTGATTGTGAAGATGCAGTCCCTGGGCCTCTGTATCTCCCTTGGCAATTGGATCCTCGACTTCCTAACCGGAAGACCACAATCAGTGTGGTTTGGTAATAACATATTCTCCTCGCTGATGATCAGCACCGGCGCACTCAGTGGTGTGTGCTTAGCCCACTGCTCTACTCTCTATATACACATGACTGTGTGGCTAGGTATAGCTCAAATACCATCTATAAATTTGCTGACAATACAACCATTGTTGGTAGAATCTCAGGTGGTGATGAAAGGGCATACAGGAGTGAGATATGCCAACTAGTGGAGTGGTGTTGCAGCAGCTATCTGGCACTCAACGTGGGTAAGATGAAAGAGCTGATTGTGGACTTCAGGAAGGGTAAGACAAAGGAACACATACCAATCCTCATAGAGGGATCAGAAGTGGAGAGAGTGAACAGCTTCAAGTTCCTGGGTGTTAAAATCTCTGAGGATCTAACTTGGTCCCAAAATAGCAATGTAGTTATAAAGAAGGCAAGATAGTGGCTATGCTTTATTAGCAGTTTGAAGAGATTTAGCATGTCAACAAATACATTCAAAAACTTCTATGGTTGTACTGTGGAGAGTATTCTGATAGGCTGCATCACTGTCTGGTATGGGTGGGGGGGAGGGAGGGAAGCTACTGCACAGGATTAAAAGAAGCTGCAGAAGGTTGTAAATCTAGTCAGCTCTATCTTGGGTACTAGCCTACAAAGTACCCTGGACATCTTTAGGGAGTGGTGTCTCAGAAAGGTAGCGTCCATTATTAAGGACCTCCAGCACCCAGGGCATGTGCTCTTCTCACTGTTGCCATCAGGTAGGAGGTACAGAAGCCTGAAGGCACACACTCAGCGATTCAGGAACTGCTTCTACCTGTCTGCCATTCAATTCCTAAATGGGCATTGAATCTTTGGACACTACCTCACTTTTTTTTAAAATCTACAATATTTCTATTTTTGCACTTTTTAAAAAATCTATTCAATATACGTAATTCATTTACTTGTTTGTTATTTTTTTCTCTCTGCTAGATTATGTATTGCATTGAACTGCTGCTGCTAAGTTAACAAAATTTCACGTCACATGCCGGTGTTAATAAACCTGATTCTGATTCTGATAAAGGGCCATTGCCCTTAGAGTTATTTCCCAGTGTGAAAAATGTTAAGGTGGGAGGAACTCGGTCAGGAAGTCCCACTCCAAAAACTCTCCAATAGCTTGCTTGTAAAGGTTTGTTGAGATCACAGTTTACCATGGGATTGATGATAAAATATCCTGGGAGTACACACTGTGTAAATTCACACATAAATGAGATACCACAGACCTGTCGCGATGCACAGCGAACTCTAATATCTGTGAATGTCTTTATCTGGGAGGAAAGGAGGACATCATTTCACTCAGATATGCCCAAGCAAAATTCTGCCTTGCTGAGGTTTTAAAATAATTTCTAAAGCTGCAGTTCAGCACTTACATAGGCTGAACATCGGGTTAAATATTCAAATCCACAAAACCATCTGTGGGGAAAAATAATAGCTGGGACTAGCTGATAGTCTGCAGACTGGCATTTCAGAATTGTTGGACAAAGCGTGCCATTTTCTTGTTTATTACATGAAAGGTTCATTTATCTTGCATGTAAGGTTCATGGCCAAAGGAAAACAGTATGGACAGCCAATGAACTGACAGCTTGCTATTTTACAGAATCACTGCAAAATGCAACCTGGAGAATTTCATCCCGGTTTTGGTAGGAGCAGAAAAAGTAAGTATGCGATGTTTACCTTTCTTTTCCATAATAGAGGCTCTCCTGAGCAACCCAAAATTTGTAATAGTTTGTGTTAAGTTTTTTGCTATTTTCATATGACAATCTTGCCTTCATCTTGGGGTAGGTGTAGCACTTGTTCCGTTTACAAGGATAAGTCCCTGGTGGGAGATCAGTGGGGAAGGATGACTGGACAAGAGTGTTGCATAGGGAACAATCCCTGTGGAAAGCAGAAAGTGGGTTGCGGGGGGGAGGGAAGATGTGTTTAGTGGTGGGATCCTGCTGAAAATGACAGAAGTTATGGAGAATTATCTGTTGTTTGTGGAGGCTGGTGGGGTGGTAGGTAAGGGCAAGAGGAATCCTGTCCCTGCTTGGGTACTGGGAAGATGGAGTGAGGGCAGATGTGCATATGCAAAATGGAATAAATGTTGTTGAGGGCAGCATAGATCGTGAAGGAAGGGAAGTCCCTTTCTTTGAAAAAGGAGGATATCTCCTTCATTCTGGAACAAATAGCCTCCTCCTGAGAGCAGATGCAGCAGGGATGGAAGAATTAAGAGAAGGGGGTGGCATTTTTATGTAACAAGGTGGGAAGAGGTATGGCCTCTCTCAGGTTTATTTTCCATTTTCTTTCTTCCTTTGAACTCTCTTTTGATCCCTGCTACCATTTTTCCTATCACAGATTTCTTTTTCACTCCTCCATTTATTGCTCTCCTTTCGACCTTTGCTACCCTCTTTTTAATATTATTTCTCTCTTTTCCTGCCTTCTGTAAATCCAAATATATCTCAAATGGTACCCATTTAATCACCCTGCTCATTACATGTTTATTGTACTAGTAAGTACTAAGTCCCATTCACATTCCACATGATATTGTATAATCCAGCCTAGCTCCATTTGTTGTGACACGCACCCATCTGTGTCAGCTTCCGACGTTTAGACACTCTGACTCTCTAGAGTATGTGTAGATGGTGCGGCTCGTTTAAAGATTCAGGACAGTCTCTCTAATTGGTAACCATATTTGCAACACCAAGGATTGAGCATTTAAAAAGCACCTGAACTGAGGTTCAGTACTCAATCATAAGCCTGCTCATGATTTCATCTAGTGTTTGTTTTGTGCTCCGATTCTCAATCCAGTTTGAAACCATGTATCAATCCTAGCCCCAGATACTCCAGCATTTGGGTCCAGGCCATTCTCATACTTTTCTTCAAAATCCCTTGCTCAGTGGCCACCTATTATTTGGGCTGGAGAGAACCAGCAAGACCCAAGATCCAGGAGAAAGCCAGATAAACAGAAGAATTTCATTTAGATTGCATGCCATGATCTGTAGAGATCTGAGGCCATCATAAAACTGCAGTGCAGGAGAGAAAGCTGCAAATTTATATTCAATGTCCCAGAAAAATCAATGAGATAATATCGTTATCTTAGTGGCATTAATTGAAGGATAAATATTTGAATGAGCATTAAGGATAGTGATTTAGAAATTCGTACTCAACATGGGAGGAGAGGCATGACCTTCATGTGACATTTTATGGGAAAAACAGCACTGCCAACAATGCAGCAATTGCTTGGCACATCATTACACTTTTGTGTACGACTCTCTGGCGTGAGAAACCTTATTTGGTTTAATTGCTTACTTACCAAGAATACTTCAGTTTTATAAAAGAAACCTTAAGGTTTGAGGCCAGCTTTAGACTAGTCATTAAGACTAAACAATACCTAGTTATATTGGATTTGGCTTGGTGATTCACCACATTAAAGCCTGATGCAACAATGAATGATACTGACATGCAAGAGGCCAGAAATATCAGGACTGACAGTGTTTAGGCCACAGCTAGAGTTATGGAGTAATACAGCATGGAAAAAGGCCCTTCAGCTCACATCATCCATATCACCCTTGATGCCCACCGAGCTGGAACTATTTGTTTACATTTGGCTCATATCCCTCTCAATCCCTCAATCTATCTACTTCAGAGAAATGAAGAGGTATCAGATCTAACAACTCAAGCCGCCTCATTGAATTTGGACTGTGAGAATGCAAATATAAAGCAGTTGAGGTTTACAATCATCAAAATGTCAGTTACATTCAGTGGCCACTTTATTAGGTACAGGAGGTACCTAATATAGTGGTAACTGAGTGTATATTTGTGACCTTCTGGTACTGTAGCCCATCCTCTGCAAGGTTCAATGTTCTGTGCATTCAGAGATGCTCTTCTGCACACCACTGTTGTAATGCGTGGTTATTTAACTTACTGGCACCTTCCAATCTGCCCATTCTCCACTGACCTCTCTCATCAATAAAACATTTCTGCGCACAGAATTACTGCTCATTGGATTTTTTTTTTCTTTTTCACTCCATTCTCTGTAAACCCTGGAGAATGTTCTGCATGAAACTCCCAAGGGTTCAGCAGTTTCTGAGACACTCAAACCACCCATATGACACCAGCAATCATTGCACTGTCAAAGTCACTTAGATTACATCCCTCCAATTCTGACGTTTGGGCTCAAGCATGTCCGCATGCTTTTATGCATTGAGTTGCGGCTACATGATTGGCTAATTAGATATTTGCATAAACAAGCAGGTATACTGGTGTACCTAATAAAGTGGCCATTGAGTGTAATTCATTCACTCTGAAGCTATTTCAGTAAGACTTAAAATAGAACTCGTGGCCAACATTAAATGGTTTTTTTTTACTGGTTTGTATAAGTTGATGTGATGAGTATACAAGGTGAGGCTATATAGTTAGTTACACACTGAGCTATTTCTTTAACTTCCCAACAATAACAGCAGAAAAAAGCACCACCTGTTCAAATTTATAGTTTTTCAACAGCTACTGTAGTTCAATATTTGGCCACCAGGTGGATAAATAACATTTTTCAGGTCCAAAATCGTTGGGTTTTCAGAATCCAGAATTAGATTTACTGAAATTTGTTTTGCATAAAGATATACATGTACAATAAATTACATAAATAAATGGATATTGCAAAATAAGGAATATTGTGGTAATATTCATAGGTTTCATGGACCATTCAGAAATCTCATGGTAGAGGGAAAGAAGCTGTTCCTGAATCATTGAATGTGAGCTTCAAGAGGTTTCTTGCAAATATTAGCACAATCCAAGCGACCCCCTCCTAACTTTATCCCATGGGAACTTCCATCTCCCAGGGAAAGCTCCAATGAAAGCAAATACCCACAAAAATGCCCTATAAATATAAATGAAATCCTCCAGATCTCTACAATTATTAATAAAGACAGATACCCCTCCACGTAATTACATACAATACATTTATAGACTATGCTATTAACACAATTTTCGAGATTATATTTACAATGTGAAGCATTCTATTCAACCTTAAATGCACTTATTGATCATCAATAAAGATTTCTCTAGTTATCAGCAGTTTCTAAGAAACCTGCTGGAGATATAATCCTGGAATTTGGGGATGAAATAACAGTAAAACTATCAACATTCAATATCATTTCACTGTAATATTGATAGGACTTTGCAGAAAATGCATGTGCATTATTTTACTCAGAAATTAGAAGGTTGCCCTCAACTATTTCCTGTCCATGCATAGCTTGATCTGTTCCATCAACTCCCACATGATGCTCAGATGTCAGTAATCCGATGAGAGAAACAGGTCATTACCAACTACTCTCAATTAAAAATACTCATAAATTACTTGACTGTGAGCTTTAATTAGATAATAAGCCATGAATATTGTTAACTTCATGCCACCTTAAAAAGATTCTTTCTTCCCCCAGATAGTTAATATGATCAACCATTCTAGCCAGCCATCCCATCCCCCTCTATCAATTAACCCCATTACTGTACTATATTGTAAAAACTAAATGCCAGTTTTCATAATGCTGTTGACATTGTAAATACATCCTGGCATTTATGTGCTTATGTACATTTTATTCCATATCTGTATATTAACCTCTACTTTTATATTGTATATAATTATTTATATAACACACCATCACACCACTGTAAATTCATAACACATGTAAATGCATAGGGCAAAAAAACTGATCCTTGATATATATTGCTGAATGACCTCTCAGTCACTAAAAACCTAATCTAATATTTGGAGGTAATTCCCTTAGATAAATATTCAAAATTTAATGAAATTTTGAAATTATTTTTTAAAAATTGATTAGTAACCTCAACTACTTTATCACTTATATTTCTGAGTAATTCTACAGATTTAGACCCAACGACATAGGAGCAGAATTAGGCCATTTGGCCCATCAATTCTGTTCCACCATTTCATCATGGCTGATCCATTTTTCCTCTCAGCCCCAATCTCCTGCCTTCTCCCTGTATCCCTTCATGCTCTGACCAATCAAGAATCTATCGACCTAACTATAACCATAGAACCATATAACAATTACAGCATGGAAACAGGCCATCTCGGCACTTCGAGTCCGTGCCGAACGCATACTCTCACCTAGTCCCACTGACCTGCACACAGCCCATAACCCTCCATTCCTTTCCTATCCATATACCTATCCAATTTTTTTTTTTGTGACAATACCGAACCTGCCTCTACCACTTCTACTGGAAACTCGTTCCACACAGCAACCACTCTCTGAGTAAAGTTCCCCCTCGTGTTACCCCTAAACTTTTGCCCCTAATTCTCAGCTCATGTCCTTTTGTTTGAATATCCTCTACTCTCAATGGAAAAAGCCTATCCATGTCAACTCTATCTATACCCCTCATGATTTTAAATACCACTATCAAGTCCCCCTTCAACCTTCTATGCTCCAAAGAATAAAGACCTAACTTGTTCAACCTTTCTCTGTAACTTAGGTGCTGAAACCCAGCAAACATTCTAGTAAATTCCTCTGTACTCTCTCTATTTTGTTGACTCTTTCCTATAATTTGGTGACCAGAACTGTACACAATACTCCAAATTTGGCCTTACCAATGCCTTCTACAATTTTAATATTACATCCCAACTCCTATACTCAATGCTCTGATTTATAAAGGCCAGCATACCAAAAGCTTTCTTCACCACCCTATCCACATGAGATTCCACCTTCAGGGAACTATGCACCATTATTCCTAGATCACTCTGTTCTACTGCATTCCGCAATGCCCTACCATTTGCCATGTATGCCCTATTTTGGTTAGTCCTACCAAAATGTAGCACCTCACACTTATCAGCATTAAACTCGATCTGCCATCTTTCAACCCACTCTTCTAACTGGCCTAAATCTCTCTGCAAGCTTTGAAAAGTTACTTCATTATCCACAACACCACTTATCTTGGTATCATCTGCATACTTACTAATCCATTTTACCACCCCATCATCCAGATCATTAATGTATATGACAAACAACATTGGACCCAGTACAGATCCCTGAGGCACACCACTAGTCACCGGCCTCCAACCTGACAAACAGTTATCCACCACTACTCTCTGGCATCTCCCATCCAGCCACTGTTGAATCCATTTTACTACTTCAATATTAATACCTAATGATTGAACCTTCCTAACTAACCTTCCGTGTGGAACCTTGTCAAAGGCCTTACTGAAGTCCATATAGACAACATCCATTGCTTTACCCTTGTCAACTTTCCTAGTAACCTCTTCAAAAAATTCAATAAGATTTGTCAAACATGACCTTCCACGCACAAATCCATGGTGACTGTTCCTAATCAGACCCTGTCTATCCAGATAATTATATATACCATCTCTAATAATACTTTCCATTTATTTACCCACCACTGACGTCAAACTTACAGGCCAATAATTGCTAGGTTTACTCTTAGCACCCTTTTTAAACAATGGAACCACATGAGCAATATGCCAATCCTCCGGCACCATCCCTGTTTCTAATGACATTTGAAATATTTCTGTCAGAACTCCTGTTATTTCTACACTAACTTCCCTCAAAGCCCTAGGGAATATCCTGTCAGGATCCAGAGACTTATCCACTTATATATTCTTTAAAAGCACCAGTACTTCCTCTTCTTTAATCATTATAGTTTCCATAACTACCCTACTTGTTTCACTTACCTTACACAATTCAATATCCTTCTCCTTAGTGAATACCAAAGAAATTATTCAAAATCTCCCCCATGTCTTTTGGCTCCATACATAGCTGTCCACTCTGCTTCTCTAAGGGACCAATTTTATCCCTTGCTATCCTTTTGCTATTAATATAACTGTAGAAACCCTTTGGATTTATTTCACCTTACTTGCCAAAGCAACCTCGTATCTTCTTTTAGCTTTTCTAATTTAAGATTCTTTTTACATTCTTTATATTCCTCGAGCACCTCACTTACTCCATGCTGCCTATATTTATTGTAGATATCTCCCTTTTTCCAAACCAAGTTTCCAATATCCCTTGAAAACCACGGTTCTCTCAAACTTTTAACCTTTCCTTTCAACCTAACAGGAACATAAAGATTCTGTACCCTCAAAATTTCATCTTTAAGTGACCTCCATTTCTCTATTACATCCTTCCCATAAAACAAATTGTCCCAATCCACTCCTTCTAAATCCTTTCACGTCTCCTCAAAGCTAGGCTTTCTCCAATCAAAAATCTCAACCCTGGGTCCAGTCCTATCCTTCTCCATAATTATATTGAAACTACTGGCATTGTGATCACTGGACCCAAAGTGCTCCCCAACACATATCTTCATCACCTGACCTATCGCATTCCTAACAGGAGATCCAACACTACCCCTTCTCTAGTTGGTACCTCTATGTATTGCTACAAAAAAACTATCCTGCACACATTTTACAAACTCCAAACCATCCAGCCCTTTTACAGAATGGACTTCCCAGTCTATGTGTGGAAAATTAAAATCTTCCACAATCACAACCCTGTGCTTACTACAAATATCTGCTATCTCCTTACAAATTTGCTTCTCCAATTCTCACTCCTCATTAGGTGGTCTATAATACCCCCTATAAGTGTTACTACACTTTTCCCATTCCTCAATTCCATCCAAATAGTCTCCCTAGATAAGCCCTCTAATGTATCCTGCCAAAGCACCACTGTAATATTTTCTCTGACAAGCAATGCAACACCCCCCCTCTTGCCCCTCCGATTCTATCACACCTGAAGCAATGAAATCCAGAAATATTTAGTTGCCAATCACACCCCTCCTGCAACCATGTTTCACCAATAGCTACAACATCATATTTCCAGGTATCAATCCATGTTCTAAGCTCATCCACCTTTCTTACAATGCTCCTAGCATTAAAATAAATGCATTTAAGAAATTCTCCACCTCTTACTCTCTGTTTATCCCTAATGGTTCAAACAACTTCACTATCTTCTTTTTCTGAGCACTCCCCTTCTCTATCACCTGCCTACCCTCTCTCACACACTGTCTACAAGCTTTCTCTATTTGTGAACTAACATCCTCTCTCCTAGGCTCTTCAATTTGCTTCCCACCCCCCAATGATTCTAGTTTAAAGTCTCCCCAGTAGCCTTAACAAATCTCCCCGCCAAGATATTGGTCCCCCTAGGATTCAAGTGCAACCTGTCCTTTTCGTACAGGTCACACCTGCCCCAAAAGAGGTCCCAATGACCCAGAAACTTGAATCCCTGCCTCTTGCTCCAATCCCTCAGCCACGCATTTATCCTCCACCTCATTTCATTCCTACTCTCACTGTCGTGTGGCACAGGCAGTAATCCCAAGATTACTAGCTTTGTGGTCCTTCTTGTCAACTCCCTTCCTAACTCCCTATATTTTCCTTTCAGGACCTCTTCCCTCTAACTGACCTATAATTTCCTTTCTTCTGCCTCTCTCCCTTCTTGAAGAGTGAAATGACATTTGCAATTTTCCATTCTTCTGGAACCATTCCAGAATCTAGTGATTCTTGGAAGATCATTACTAATGGCCCCATGATCTCTTCAGCCACCTCTTTCAGAACCCTGGGGTGTACACCACTGGTTCAGACAACTTATCTACCTTCAGACCTTTCAACTTCTCAAGAAGCTTCTCTCTAATTATGGTAACTTCATATATTTCATGCCCCTTTACACCAGGAACTTTCACCCTACTGTTAGTGTCTTCCACAGTGAAGATTGATGCAAAACACTTATCCAGCTCACCAGCTATTTCATTGTCCCCCATTGCTATCTCTCCCCCATTGTTTTCCAATGATACGGTATCCACTCTCACCTCTCTTTAACACTTTATGTACTTGGTGGAACTTTTGGTATCCTCTTTAATATTATTAGCTAGTATAATTTTGTATTCCATCTTTACCTTCTTAATGACTTCTTAGTTGCCTTCTGTTGGTTTTTTAAATCTTCCCAAATTCCCACTAATTTTTGCTCTATTATATGCCCTCCCTTTGGCTTTTGTGCTGGCTTTGACTTCTCTTGTATGCCACACTGTGTCATCTTTCCTTTAGAATACATCTTCCCCTTGTGGATATATACTGTATTATCTGTGCCTTCTGAATCGCTTCCAGAAATTCCCATAATTGCTCCTCTGCTGTTACCCCTGCCAGTGTTCTTTTCCAATCAATTCTGGCCAACTCCTCTCTCATGGCTCTATAGTTCCCTTTACTCCACTGAAATACTGATACATCTGAATTTAGCTTCTCCTCAAACTTCGGGGTGAATTAGATCATATTATGATCTTTTACCTTAAGCTCTCTAATCAATTCTGGTTCATTGCACAACACCCAATCCAGAATAGTTGATCCTCTAGTTTGCTCAACCATGAGCTGCTCTAGAAACCCACCTTGTAGACACTCTAGAAATTTCCTCTACTGTAAGCCAACACCAGCCTAATTTCCACAACCTAACTGAATATTGACGTCCCCCATGCCTATTGTAACATTGCCCTTTTGCAATGCATTTTCTATCTCTCAATGTATTCTCAACTTTTTTTCTTTATTACCACATCTGAGTCACTGGGAATATTTAGAACTAGGTACATTGTTCAGAAAGGGTATTCTCAAAAGAAAGTTAGAATACCATAACTTAGCTGCAATGATATTTCAATTTTTACATGCACTCCAGGTGCATGTTTCAATTTTAATTTTACACTCTGGGGGTACTTCAAATGCCGGTGAAAATTATCCATTGTACTTCCTGGATTCTTGTCAAAGAGAATTCTTCAGTGCGATTGGTTGCTTAGTCAGCTTGATTACATCAAAGTTGCTGAATGCCAGTTGTCCTGTTGCACTGCTAATTGACAGCAACCAAAAATAGAAATCCCCCACCATGGAGATAGCTAGATCTTCAGGGCATCTGTTGTCAAGGTCAGAGTGCCTGCACAGTGCCAACGACTGAGAAATCCAAGACTGTAAGTTCTCTAAAAAAGTTGATTTTAAGCATCAATAGATTCTGAGGTACCCTGAAAATATTAACCCATCAGTTTGCGTAAAGTAACTAGCATTACTGCTGCTGAAACATTATTATTAGTGGTGATGGGCATAAATGTCTTGGGTTTCTCCTTATTTTGTTCCAATCTCTGGAAAGCTTTTGTCAATAATGCCAATCTGTATTTATTCTTTAGGTACTAATCACTGAACATGGTGACTTGGGGAATGAGTATTTTCTAGATCCAAAGCAGAAGATTTCTTTTAAGTTTGATCACTTGAGCAGAACAGTTTCTGACATCCAGCCATGTACTGCAGAAAACCCCACAGAGAACTGGAGGACAGTGATTGAAAGTGCACTCACCAGCTATGTGAACAAACACTATCCAGCTGGGAATGTTATCGTAAGTGTCCTCTAGAAATGGTACTAGTCTCATGACAGGCAGACAGGTGGAAGACTATATGATTAATGTACAGCTTAAAAGCTGAGCCATTAAGTCTCATGAAAATATACTACCAAATGAAAAGAGATATGCAGATATTAATGTCTCTTCTTGAATCAGACAAGCTGCAGTTGTATTCTGCAGTTAAAAAAAGATCATAAGCAAGTGGCATTAACATTGAGTCTTTGGAGCAAATTCAACAGGGCAGAAAATAAATAGACTTTGTTTTAACAGGAAAATGCAATATTTAAAGTACAGTGCTGGACATGGATATGAGCATTTATTGCTAGCCCAAAACAAATATTCATTCTATTTCTAACACAAAGAAGCATTCATTACTTCTTATGTCACTTTATCAACAGTGAAAACTTAAAGGAATGTGGCAGGAAGTTCCCTGCAGTTGCTCCTAATGTTAGCATTACTTTGGCAGAATATGCACAAGCTCTGTGATCACTGAGGGTCAATGCCTTATACTGAATGGTGGTTGCTGAAAGATTTATACCAGAGACATTTTGTTACATACACTGGATAATTCCATATTTTAAAATTCTATTTTTATTTTATGCATGAACATTTCTGTTGCATTCTGTTCTTTTATGTATGACTGGCTGGATGCATTTATTGCCAACATTTTTAAGACTTTCTCCCTGCCCATGAGTCAGACAATTTCCTAAACTAGCAAATACTTCCACACAAAAAAGGTACAAAAGGCCAATTTGTGCTGTATTGTCATTGAACCATTTAATAATGAGGAAGCCATTCATGAACTAATCCAATCAACTTCCGCAACACAACAGATTACTCATTTCCATTATGATATATTTGATAATTATATTATATTATGATATCCTTTTCCTCTCAAAAAAAATTAAGAGGTAAATTCAGTGTCACAAACATGAGAAATTCTGCAGTTGCTGGAAATCCAAAGCAACACACGCAAAACACTGAAGGAACTCAGCAGGTCAGGCAGCATCTATGGAAAAAAGTAAACAGTTGACATTTAAATCCAAGAACTTCTTCAAGACTGGAAAGGAAGGGGAAAATTGCCAGAATAAATAGGTGAGGCTAGGGGAAGGAGGACCAGCTAGAAGGCAATAGGTGAAATCAGGTGGGTGGGAAAGATAAAGACTGGAGAAGGAATCTGATAGGAGAGTAGACCTTTGGAGGAGGGATACCACAGGAGGTGATAGGCAGGTGGGGAGAAGAGGTAGGAGGCCAGAGAGTGGAATAGAAGAAGAGACAGGGGAAAGGATTTTTTTTTGGAAGGGGAAATCAATGCATAGCAATCAGGTTGGAGGTTACCTAGAGAGAATATGAGTTGTTGCTCCACCACTTATCATGACAAAAGTGGCCATGGACCAATATGTCAGAACAGGAACGGGAATAGAAATTAACGTGGTTTGCACCAGGAAATTCTGCTTTTGGTGGATGGAGTGGAGATGATCAACAAAGTGATTCCCTAATTTATGTCAAGTCTCGCCAATATAGAGGAAGCCACAGCAGTAGCACTGGATGCAATAGGCAAATACAGCAGATTCACAGATGAATTGTTGCCTCAACTGGAAGAACTGTTTGGGGCTCTATATGGAAGTAAGGAAGGAGGTGAATGGTTAGGTGAGGTAATTCTGTCATTTGCAGTGGTACGTGCCAGTAGGAAGATTAGTCGGCAGGGATGAATGGATAAGGGAACTATGGAAAGCAGAAAGTGGGGGGAGGGCAGGGAAAGATGTGTTTGCTAGTAGGATCCATTTGAAGATGACAGAAATTGCAGGGAATGAAGTGTTGGATACAGATATTGAATTGCTAATTTTCATCCCTGCTAACAAACTGTACTTTTGCTAGGACAAGAGGAGATCACTCTTGTTGAGCCTAATATATTGTCAGTTGCTATCAAATACGTAAACAGTAATTAAAGGTCCTCAGACTACCTTGGATCAGAGGTACCCAGGCCAGTTGGACTAGCACTTTGCCTGGGTCATTTTACTCAGTCATTTCAGCAAGGAATCTTTTTTATTTATATGGTTAAATAAGCAGCTGCAGCTGGAAGTGCATTTCTATTCCATTTTTCTGTGCATAGCTGTAATCTTATATTGCTCAACTGTAGAAAACTCACATTTGTGCCTGCCAGAAGAAATTAAGCATAGTGATCTTCTTTTTGATAGGTTTATGGGACGATATATAGGGACCAGAAGATCATCACTGCCTGCATTGAATCTCATAATTTTCAACGGAATGAGTTCTGGTAAATTACATTTATGTTGCAGCAGTGTGATCCAAAACCTTCAATTCCGCAGGATGCATTTAACATAAAAAACTTTCCAATCAATCCTGATGAATACCAATTTAACCTTTCTTTCACCTCTAAGGCACCATCGTATGTTCCCACAGGTGCCGTTTTCTTTCTGATAATGCATCCAGCTTGTGAGAGTCTAAAGACTGCTTCACCTCATGGGATAACAGGACTCAGATTAGTAAATTGGTAGAGCTACTGTCATTCAGTTCCCGTGACGTTGATTCAGTCCTGGCCTCTAGTGCTTTACATGTGGCAATTATAAATTTTCTTTGTGAATTTGTGTTTTTCTGGGTGCTCTGGTTTACCCCCACATTCCAAAATTGAAATGGTTAGATTGGCAAGTTAATTAGCCATTGTTAATTGCCTCTAGTGTGTAGCTGAATGACAGAATCTGATGGGACAGTTAAGGGAATAAAATGGGCTAGGCTGGGATCAGTATAAAGCTGAGCTCTTTATGGTCATTGTGCACTCACTGGGCTGAGTTGTATCTCTCTACAACTCTATATTAACCACATAGTGTTGAGATCCAACAAAGACCATTGTGGCAAAGATTTGGGAGATCACGAACACCAGTGAATAATTATAATAGATTTAGTTGCTGACTCTAAAGTTTGAGAATGTATAAAGTCCTTCAGAGAGCATTAAAAACACAAAATTAATACTCTGCCATGTAGAGTATTGGAGATGCAGACCAAATCTTTCGCTAAGGAATATTTGGAAATATCTTAATTAAGGAAATAAAGATCCAAGGACAATGAGGATTAAGGAAGGAATTTCAAAGCATAGGGTGCAGCTAAAGTCATGGGTGTTGATGCTGGAACTGCTACAGACATGGTGTACTGATCCTCTGTGGCATGGCACCTGCTTATGAGATCCTCTGACTTTAGGTGCAAAGTCCATTGGAAACAAGTTAACAAAATATGCATTGAAAATCAACATTCCATATCAGGAGGTTTGAAGTTAATTCCAGATCGGTACACATCTATAAATTATAGCTCCTTATCAGATCAGAAAGCATTAGCGTTTTGGAGTGTGAAGGATACATTACAAAATTTGAAAGGATTATTCCATATTCTCTGAATAAGTATAATTAAGAACTAAATTAAAATTGAATCATATGTAGAGTTCAAATTCCTTTCCACCAACTATTATTTTTTAACTCTTGCTATTTAAACTCTGGCATGTAATTCATTAAGCAGGCAATGTTTACTATAGTGTACTTCACTGAAAATGCAAATTAGCCATACTTAGAGTATTGTGGGCAGTTTTGGGCACCTTGTCTAAGAACAAATGTGCTGGCATTGGTGGGGGTCCAGAGGAGATTTGTCAGAATTACCCCAGGAATGTTTAAGGCTCTGGACCTATACATTGGGGTTTAGAAGAATGAGGGGGAATCTCATTGAATATTGCAAGAAATAGATAGAGTGGAAGTAAAGAGGATGTTTCCTACATTGAGGAGTCTTGGACCAGAGGTACAGCCTCAGAATAGAAGGGTGTCCCTGTAGAATGAAGATGAAAAAGAATTTCTTTAGCCAGGGATTTTTTTTTTTGCCACAGATCGATATGGAGGGCAAGTCATTGGGAATATTTAAAGTGGATGTTGATAGGTCCTTGATTTGTAAGGGTGTCAAAGGATACAGGGAGAATGCAGGAGAATAGGGTAGAGAGATAATCAACCATGATGGAATTTTGGAGTGGACCCATTGGGTCAAAAGGCATAATTTTGCTCCTATCTCTTATAGTCCAATAATAGTTTTGTTACCAACACAGGAATGGATTCTGGAAATCTGAATGGAAACTTGTGCACCACCAATCTCAAGCTGAAGTTAGAGGTACAATTAAGGTGCAGGTAAGTAAAAGCACAGCAGCGGACAATCAGCAATACCATTTGGGAGACATTGTGTATTCAGTTTTCTGGACTATTAATCAAGTGGAACCACTTCATAACCTTTTAGCAGAACCAGTTCACAGCTGCAAAGGAAAACTGCTGTCCTGCAGTAACATTATTCATTAAAATTGGATTTTTAACAGGCATGTGCATATCACTTCATCAGCTTTTATTGCAACCATCAACATTGTACAATGGTTCATACAAATGATAACTTTATTGAAAATGTTATTTTCAAACATTTGACTGACAGCTATAGAAAGCTGAATACATATTAGGTGCCGTTTATGTAAACTAGAATTTATTTGCCATCTATTCAGTCTATAATTTATATCAAAATATGTTTCTAAATTTATTCTTCTTGTATACCTCAAATATAGCAAAATAATTTTGTCCATGATTGGAACCAATCACTGTAGAATTCATCTTTCATTTAAATTCATTTAATTTTATATATTTGGGTATCATTTTCTATTTAACAAAATGTCATTAGTATGTTAATTCCAAGTAAGTAATAGGATAATTGTGACAAGAAAATTAATCGCATTTTAACCATGACTTAGAAAAAAAAACTCTTAATGCATTTATTCTTTTAGTTACTTCTATGAACTCCAGTGTATTTCTAAACTTCAAATGATTGGCTTCCAAATTCAAGCTGTTTCATTTAGATTCTCCATTCTTTAGGTAAGGTATCCTATAAAATATCTATTAATCGATCACCATATTTCCAAAATCTGTCTCAAATTTTGAAATTTCAGCATTTAGTGAGGAAATTTTGTTTTCTCTCTTCTTAATTGAGGTGTGTTTTTTTTGCTCATGATAATTTGGATGATACCAAATTTACTGTCAGCATGACAGTGCTAGAATTCAGCAATAGCTTCCCATTCTGTTACGTCAATTCTCATTATAGTTATGGATTGAATCCTCCATTAACAATACGATCAAATCAGTTGAAGAATCATATTCATGTACACTTGGCCTTGAGGTTATCATTTGACTGTCTCATTCTTATCCAACAATAGGTTATCCAATAGCTCCTCTGGTGAAATAACTGTAGAAAGTAGCTAGTGGAGAGGGAATAGGTAAGTTTATCTTATTCAGTATGATGTCAAATTAACTTTTTCTTTTATTTTCACTCTCAGGCTCACTACTTTGAGGAGGGTAGCATTAACTTGACCACCAGTACTGAAGTACATCAGCAGCTTTCACTGAATGTAAGGAAAATTACACAAATGTGCGTGCATGTTTGCTGGTCTGTGAATCAATCGGTGATCTGTATGTACTCAATTAAATACAAATCCCAATTCACACAGTCAATTAAAAATAGAATTCATATTTTCTGTTGAAACAAATTTAACAGCAAAGTCCTTGAAATATGGTCATACTCAAATCAAAAATAGTGATATGAGTGTCAGTAGAACAATGGGGAGTAAAAGATACAGAAGTTCAGTGTGTGGTTCAAACTAGAGGGTAGAGGATTGTGACAGAAATGTGTAGGAGAGCACTGAGAATGGATAGTGGGAAGTTGAATGGGTCAGGAAATAATGATAACTGGTCCATAAAGCTTTACTGAGGAGGTCATACCCAAAGTGCAGAGTCCAGGTAGTAGAAGGGTAATCACCAGGAGAAGGCGAGTAAGCAGTTGGTGAGGCCATTCCCCTCAGTGACAGTATACCTCTTTGCATACTGCTGAGGGGGCAATGACTATCAGGGCATAGCAGGAGCAGGCAGGCCTGTGACACTATGGCCAGCTCTGTGGCTCAGCAGGCAAGGTAAAGTCAGGCAGAGTGATAGTGATAGGAGGCTTGATAGTTAGAGGGATGGACATGAGATTCTGAGGCCGTTAAAGAGACATCAGAGTGGTGCGTTGATGAACAGGTGCTAGGATCCAGGATGTCTCAGAGTGGCTGCAGAACATTCTCAAGGGGGAGGGTAAACAGCCAGAGGTCATGTTGCACTGTGGCGCCAATGACATGGGTAGAAAGGGTGATGGGGTCTAGCTCAGTGAGTACAGGGAGTTAGGGAAGAGTAGGACTTCCAAGGTAGTAATCTCTGGATTAGTGCCATGTGCTAGTCAGGGCAGGAATAGGATGATGGTGCAGAATGAATGAGTGGCTGAGGAGCTGGTGCAGGGGGCAAGGTTTTAGGATCTTGGATCATTGGACGCACACAAGGGGAATGTGTTGCATCTAAACTGGAGAGGAAACAATATCGTGGCCAATAAGTTCTCTAGTGCAATTCAGGAGGGTGTAAACCAGTTTGGCAGTGGGATGGGAACCAGAGCTCCAGATCAGAAAGGGGGGGATGGAGAGGAAGTTAGATGTCAGGGCATTAAAAACAGGCATGAGCAAAACAATAGGTACAATGGGACAGATAGTTTGAAGGGTGTGCATTTTAATGTTAGTTGTATTATGGACAGAAGTAATGAATGTAGAACATGATTGAGTACTTGGAACAATGTATTTGTGGCCATTATAGAGACTTGGATGAGAGAGGGACAGGAATGGTTGCCGAGTGATCCAAGGTTTCACTTTTTTAGAAAAGATAGGGAGGTTAATGGAGGGTGGGGATTTGCAGTATTAATCAGGGACAATATCACAGCTGCACTGAATGGAGATATAATGGAGGGCTCATCCACCAAGGCTATATGGGTAAAACTCAAAAAGAAGAAGGGTGCAATCACTCTGATGACCCCCCAGTAGCAACTGGGACATTGAGGAACAGATATGTCGGCAGATTGAGGAAAGCTGTAAAATCAATAGGGTTATTATCATGGGAGACTTCAACTTCCCTAATATAAAGTGGGACCTTCTTCGTGCAAGAGGTTTAGAAGTGGCAGAATTTGTTGAAGAATGTTGAAGATTTGTTGAAGATCCAGGAGGGATTCTTCAAGCAATATGTAGATAGTGCAACAATAGGAGGGCTGTACTGGACCTGGTGCTGGGTAATGAACCTAGGTGACTGACCTTCCAGTGGGTGAGCTATAGATAAGGATAAATATGGACCTTGCAGCAGAGTATTAAATTGGAATAGGGCAAATTACAAGAACTTTAGGCAGGAACTAAGGAGAATTATTTGGGAACAGCTGATCTGAAGCAAGTCCACATCACACATGTAGAGAGTGTTTGAAGACCAACTGCACAGTGCAGGACAAGTATTTTTGAGTCAGGAGGAAGTACACGATGGCAAGGTCCTTCGATGTTAAGAGATATGATCAATTTAGTCAAGAAGAAAAAGGCAACGCATGCAAATTTTAGAAAGTTAGAATCCAGCAGAACCCTTGAGGATCATATAAAAGCCAGAAAAGAACTCAAGAAGGAATTAGGAAAGCCAGGAGGAGCCATGAAAAGTCATTGGTAAATAGGATTAGCAAAAATCTCAAGGCATTCTATGCACACATCAAAAGCAAGAGGATAACCAGAGAGAGGGTAGGACCTCTCAACGATAAAGGGGGAAGCATTTGCTTGGAAGGGAAGAATGTGGGTCAGGTCCTTAATGAGTACTTTACATCAGTATTTTCCAAAGAGAAGGACGAGGATGACAGGGAGATCAGTACTGAATGTAGATGTGCTGAAGTATTTCGAGGAAAAGGAGGAGGTATTGTTGGATCTCTTAAAGAACAATATGGTGGATAGGTCCCCAGGGCCTAATGGGATGTACACCAGGTTATTGAGAGAGGCAAAAGATGAGACTATTGGGGCTTTGACCAATTCTTTGCATCCTATCTAAGCACAGCCAAGGTCCTGGAGGACTGGCAAATAGCTAATTTTTTCCCATTAGTCAAGAAGGGAAGCAGGGATAATTCTGGAAACTAAACTGTAGACTGGTGAGTCTCATGTCAGTGGTAGGGTAGTTACTGGAGAAGCTCTTAGAGATAAGATTTATGAGCATTTGGAAAACACTGGCCAAATTAAGGAGAACCAGCATGCCTTTGTGTGTGTGTGGGGGTGGGGGGTGGGGGGGAGAGTTATGTCTTACCAACTTGACTGAGTTTTTTGATGAAGTGATAAGGTGAGGAGGGTGATTGATAAAGGTAGAGCTGTGGCTGTTGTCCACATGGATTTTTAGAAGGCCACATCTGGAGTATTGCGAACAGTTCTGACAGTTCAGGAAGAATATTGAGGCTTTGGAGAAGGTGATGAAGAGGTTTACCAGAATGCAGCCTGGATTAGAGGGGATGTGCTATAACAAGAGGTTGGACAAACTTGGGTTGTTTTCTCTAGAACAGCAGAGGTAGAGGGAAGATCTAAAACATATTTATAAGATTGAGAGACATAGATAGAGTAGACAGACATGATTTTGTTCCAGGAGTTGAAATGTCTAATACCAGAAGGTATGTATTTAAGGTGGGGGGGGGGGGAATAATTTCAAAGGAGATGTGAGGGGAAAGTTTGCTTACACAGATAGTGCTGAGTAGAGGCAGATACATTAGATATTTTTGAGAGATGTTTAGATAGCCACATGAATGTGAGAAAAATGGAAGCATAAGGATTTTGTGTGGCCAGAAGAGATTTGTTTTGTTGGCCATTGATTACTAATTTAATTGGTTTGGCACAACATTATGGGCTGAAGGGCCATTTCTATGGTCCGCACTGAAGATTACCTTGAGCAGTGTATTTGTCGTTATCCCTCCTTATTTCCGTGCTCCCCTTACTTCCCTTTGCCTGAACCATTTCTGTAATCAATATATAAATATTGATATGATCACTGTTTCATTTACTTTGGAACTGTACAATGCTACCTCATAAAGTTTTATGTGAAAGGTTTAGCTGACATGTAGTCTTAGCTTGTCCACTTGTTCTATACCTGTCAATCACTGGAGAGAGAATGTGATGACACTAAGGCATGGAAGGAGCGTGGAAACCAACCTGGAGAGATGGAAGTTGCTCAGAATCATTAATGTAACTATTACTCCAAGATCCCAGCAATACAACAACTTCTCAACTGAGTAGAAAGCAAAGAAATGGGAGGGAAATAACATCTGCTCCACCACATTAGTATGATTATAGTGATCATTTACCTTTGCATCAATTTCCTGTACAACCCTATGAGGGGTACTGATAGGGTAAATGTAAGCAGGCTTTTTCCACTGAGATTAAGTGAGTCTAGAACTAGAGGTCATGGGTTAAAGGTGAAAGGTAAATGTTTAAGGGGAACTTCTTCCCTCAGAGGGTTGTGAGAGTGTGGAATGAGCTGCTAGTAGATGTGGGTTGGATTTCAACATTTAAGAGAAATTTGGATAAATACATGGGCATGGAGGGCTATGGTCTGGGTGCAGATCGATGGGACGAGGCAGATTAAGGGTTTGGCACAGACTAGATGGGCCAATGGCCTGCTTCTAAACTGTAGTGTTCTATTACTCTAATCTCCATCAATATATATCGAGAAGAGTGGCCACATTCTCTCATGTAATGTATTGTCTTTGAATGTTGACTGGCTAATTAAATTTCCATCTCTAATCCTTCTTTCTTCCACCAGAATGAATATGAAGGAGCTACAGAGTTTGTGAAAGTTATTGAAAATGCTGATGCAGAATTCCAGGTAGTTCTATGCTCGAGTTTGTATATGGGTGGGTCTTTGTATTCAGATCGATGGGACTAGGCAGATTAAGGGTTTGGCACAGACTAGATGGGCCAATGGCCTGTTTCTAAACCGAAAATTCAGGACAGTGAAAAAGAGATCATTTTTATTAAATGACACTTAGCCACAGGTGAGGTGCCAGAGGTTTGGAGGATATCCAATGGTGTTCCATTGTTTAAGAAAAGCTCCAAGAATAAGCTGGGAAACTACACACCAGTGGGCCTGACGTCAATAGTAGGCAAGTTATTGTAAGATTTTCTAAAGGACCGGATATACAAATATTCAGATAGACAGGGACTAATTAAGGATAGTCAACATTAACTTGTGTGTGGCAGATCATGTTGAACCAATCATAGTTTTTCAAGGAAGTTACCAGGAACGTTGATGAAGGAAAGGTAGTGGATATAGTCTACATGGACTTTAACATGGCTTTTGACAAGGTCCTGCATGGGAGGTTGGTCAGGAAGGTTCAGTCACTTGGCATTCAGGATGAGGTAGTAAATTGGATTTCATAGTGGGAGGTGTCAGAGAGTGGTAGAAGTGGTTGCCTCTCTGACTAGAGGTCTGTTCCTAGTGGTGTGCCACAGAAATCGTTTGTCATCTATATCAATGATTTGGATGAATATGTGATAAACTGGATCAATATTTTTGTGAATGACACCATGATTGTGGGCGAAGTGGACAGTAAGGAGGGATATCAAAGCTTACAGCAGGATCTGGACCAACTGGAAAAATGGGCTGAAAATGGCAGATTGAATTTAATGCAGACAGATGTGAGATGTTGTATTTTGGTAGGTCAACCCTGGGTAGGACTCGCACAATGAACAGTAGGGTACTGAGGAGTGTAGTAGAACAGGGGTATCTAGGAATACAGAGCCATAATTCCTTGAAAGTGGCGTCACAGGTAAATAGAGTCATAAAGAGTGCATTTGGCACATTGGCCTTCATAAATCAAAGTTTTGAGTACAGGAAATGGGAAGTTATGTGTAAGATGTACAGTGCCTTGTAAAAGTTTTCAGCCACCAACCCTTTGTTCACATAAATGAGAATTACAAGCAGGAATTTTCATTAATTTAACTGAGAATTTCTATTTCTGAATCACATGAGCCTTTTTTTTCACAGTAGTGCCTCCCAAAAAGCCAAGGAAGATTGTAAAACATGAGAAGTTAAAAATTCAAAAATTGAAATGTCAGCAGTTCAGAAGTATTCTTCTCCCTTTATTCAGTACTTAATTGAACCTCCCCTCATATCTATTACAGCCAGTAATCTTTTAAATAGCTTTGCACAATGTGAGGTAGCAAGATTTGCCCATTCCCCCATGCAAAATTGCTTAACCTGTGCCAGGCTGGTTTGGGCCTAGTGGTAAACAGCAATCTTGAGGTCTTGCTAGAGATGTTCGATTGAGTTAAGATCAGGACTCTGACTGGGCCACTCAAAGGACATCCAATTTCTGCATTTGAAGCCACTCCATTGTTGCTCTGGCAGTGCACTTCGGGTGATTTTCCTTCTGAAAGATGAACTTCGTCCCCAGTTTAAGCTTTTTGGCTGATAATAATAGGCTTTTATCCAAGATTTCTCTGTATTTAGCAGCATTCATCTTCCCATCAATTCATCCCTGCTACTGAAATGCATCCCCGTGGCATGTTGCTCCCTCCACCATACTTTACCATAGGGATGGTTTTATCTGGCTTCCACATCTTTACAGTATCTTCAAAGTGAAGCTTTGCAAAATCTTTTACGGACAAGGATATGCTTTGTTTTAGCCAGGGCTTCTTCCTTGCCACTCTTCCATAAATACCCGTTTTATGTAAGGCCTTAAAGATTGTGGAACCGTGAACTTATCTCCAGTTGCAATCACCAACTTCTGCAGTTTACTTAGAGTGACTGCTGGTGTCACAGTGGCCTCTCTTACAAGTGCCATTCTTCTCCAGTAACTAAGTTTAGATGGGTGGCATGATCTAGGCAGCGTGGCTGTAGTTTCATATTTCTTTCACTTTTTCTACAATGGACAATACTGAGCTCTGAGGTATGTTCAGTGCTTTTGAGATGGCCTTATCCCCTTCCCCAGATTTGCGCTTCTCTATTATCATAGTTGGTCTGTTGAAAATCAGCAATATTGTTGGACTTTACAGACAGAAGGGGCATTTATTCTTAGGAATTCATTGAAATCTTCAAATTTTCTACATCAACAAATCTGATGAGTTGGTAAGATAATGTACAGTATTGCATTTTTTCAGCCTCAACTTTGGTTTTAAATTTTTAGTAAATTGTTGACAGGTTTTAAAATTTTTCTTTTGATTTGATATGATGCATAATGTTTTGTAGATTAGCTTAGAAGCCGTGCTGTATTTTAAGCTTATAAAATGAGACAGTAAAATGGCTGTGGGGGCTGAATGCTTTTTTAGGCACTGTCTAAGATATTGGAGAGGCCTAATTTGGAGTCTTGTGTACAGTTCTGGTTTCCTCCCTACAGGAAAGTTTTCATTAAGATTGTAAGAGTTCAGAGAAAATTTACAATAATGTTTCCAGTATTTGACAACATGAGTTATAGGTTGGATAGGATAGGACTTTATTCCCTGGAGAGCAGGGAAATTAGGAGATTTGACAGAGGTATATAAAATTATGAGTGGGATCGATAGGGTAAGCAGGTGTTTTCCACTGAGGTTGGTGAGACTGCAATGAGAACTACAGTTGAAAGGTGAAATGTTTAATCAGAGCATCTTCAGCCAGAGGGTGGTGAGAGTGTTGAATGAGTTGCCAGCAGAAGTGGAAATGCAAATTTGATTTCAATATTTGAGTGAAGTTTGGATAAGTACATGGTTAGGAAGAGTATGGAAGGCTATGGTCCTGGGGGCAGGGAGATGGGATGAAGCAGAATAACAACAAACAAGTTTTTCTCAGGCTCCCAGCTGGGTACAGGAATCAATTATAACCAACGTTTTGATGAACTCTGCCATTTTCTTCAGGGATGATGCCTGAAGATGGCAGATTATAATCGATAGCTGTACCCAGCTGGAAGCCCAATAAGAGTTTATTTGACATATATGCCAGGAAAGCACCAAATCCTGTTAAGCAGCTGTGAGTATACATCTACTGATGCTTCTGTACACATCTTCAGTGATGTTCCTGGAATCATCGGGTGTTTCAGGTCTTTCAACATCATACACCCTTCTCCAGGTGACCCAGCCGGGGCTGATCAGACCCCAGCTTGTGTCCAGATGGCTAGCTAGACATGACTCCATGGCTCCCCTCTCTTGAGCCGCAGCCACCTTGAGGCCCTCTCTGCCACATCAGTGGTACTGCGGATGGCTCTCCTCTTCCTCTCTCCCTCGATGCCCAAATTGCTGTAGGCTCTGGCTAAGGAACGGGCTGTGAATCCCCTACAACCAACTTCCACTGGGAGACATCTTGCTCTCCATCCAGCCAGCTGGCAGTTGCTGACCGGTCCTGTGTGCTTAGATAGTTTCCTTTCAAAGGCCTCCTCCAAGTGATCTTCCCATGGGACTGTCAGCTCCAGCATCACCACCTGCTTCGTAGACTCAGACACAAGGACAATGTCTGGTCACAGGGTGGTAGCTGTGACTTGGTTGGGGAACTTCAGCTGTCTTTTGAGGTCCACCAACAGCTGCCAGTCCCTTGCAGGGGTCAGGATACCAGCAGATGTTCTTTTGGTGGGTATTGGCTGCTCCCCAACTCTGACAAAGGCAATGGTCTGTTTGGAGGGTCGGGACCACTTTGCACAATCAACTCCTGCGCTGATGGCTTCAGCAATGGTCTTCAGGATCTGATCATGCCTCCATCGGTACCGTCCCTCACCAAGTGCCCTTGTGCAGCTGCTGAGGATGTGCTCCAGGGTTCCTCGCTTGGAACACAGTGGGCACACTGATGACTCTGCTTTGCCCCATGTGTGCAGGTTTGATGGACTTGGAAGCACATTGTACACTACCTGGATGAGAAATTGGATGTGGTGTGGCTCGGCTTTCCAAAGTTCAGCCCAGGTCACTTTCCTCTCCACCGCATTCTCCCATCTTGTCCAAGCTCCCTGTTGCTTCATTCCCACCGCCTTGCAGGTTCTCGTCTCCTCCACTGCTGCTCTCACCTCCTCCTGAACTGGATGGCGCCCTTCCTGCCCTCTGATGGTGTCCATTTGGGGAGTTGGAAAGGATCCTAGCCCAGCTCGGCCTCGTGTGACCACTCCCACCAGCCTCCTGTGACGCAGCCTTGCCTCTGCTTCCTGAACAGCTTCCTCTGCCCTCCACTCCCTGCCAGTCCTCACCTGGATCCCTGATCTAGCCACCTTCGGATCACTTGAGTCCCTGTGCTGTATCACTTCTCTGGCTCTTGTAACTTTGAATTCCTCCTCCAGGGATTTGAAGGGCAGTTGCAGTTTATTGTGGTGTCCATAGAGGGCGATGCTGCTCAGGCTCCTTGGCAGCCCCAGCCATCTTCTGAGGTGCTTGCTGACCCTCCTCTCTAAGGTTTCGACTGTCGAGATCGGAACTGCATAGACAAGGAAGGGCCACAGGATTCTGGGAAAAATGCCATGCTGATACACCCAGGCTTTGAACTTCCCAGGTATGCCAGACTTGTCCACGGATTTCAGCCAGCCATCCAACTCGGTGCAGGTCGCCTGAATAGATGCCGTGTCCCTTAGCAAGCTAAGCTCTTGACTTGCTTTTCTGTGATGGTTGAGTTGACTGTACCTGTGATGCTAAATCAGAAACTTGTTTTCCGCCTTGCCTTTCCTCAGCACCACTGATCTTGATTTGGCTGGTTTGAAACGCATCCGGGCCCACTCCACCAGCTTTCCAAGCCCCTGCAGAATCCACCGGCAGCCTGGGGCTGATTCTGTGGTGACTGTGAGGTCATCCACGAATGCCCTGATAGGTGGTTGCTGTTGAGCGGAATTCATTCTGGGCCCTCTGCACTCTGGTTCAGCAGACTTAGTGAGCATGTTCATGGCTAGGGAGTACAGTGTCACTGAGATAGTGCACCTTGTGATGATGCCAATCTCCATCTTGTGCTAGATTGATGTAATTGCTCCTGAAGATACCCTCATCCTGAAGTTGCTGAAATAATCACGGTAAGGTCTCTGATTCTGCTGGGGACGTGATACCTGGTCAGTGTGAGCTGCACCAGCCTGTGCGGAATGGAGCTATATTCATTTGCCAGGTCGAGCCACAACACTGACAGGTTGCCGTTGTTCTCTCTGGCCTCCCTGATGACCAGACAGCTCGGCATCCCTGAAATGCCACCCTTCTAGACTGATGTATTGATATAGGTGTTCTTTGCTAGGTAGGTGTGCAGCCTATTGGAAACAGCACTGAGGAAGATCTTTGCCTTGACACACAGCAGGGAGATGATATGGAGCTGGTCTATCTGGGTGGCATTTTCCTCCTTCGGGATCCATGCCCCTTCAGCCACTCTCCACTGTTCTGGGATTTTCCCCCTTCTCCAGAAGACTCGCAGAATCTTCCACAGACACAACAGGAGTTTGGGGCAGTTCTTATTTTCAGAAGGTATTTGATAAGGTCCCACATAGGAGATTGGTGGGTAAAATCAGAGCTCATGGCATTGGGGGAAGATATTGACATGGATAGAAAACTAGTTGGCAGATAGAAAGCAAAGGGTAGCAGTGAATGGGTGTTTCTCGGAATGGCAGGTGGAGACTAGTGGGGTGCCACAGGGCTCGGTATTGGGACCACAGCTGTTTACCATTTACATCAACGATTTAGATGAAGGCATTGAGAATAACATCACCAAGTTTGCTGATGATACTAAGCTGGGTGGCAGTGTGACATGTGATGAGGATGTTAGGAGAATTCAGGGTGACTTGGATAGGCTGGGTGAGTGGGCAGATACTTGGCAGATGACGTTTAATGTGAATAAGTGTGAGGTTATCCACTTTGGGAGTAAGAACAGGAAGGCAGATTATTATCTGAACGGTGTAGAGTTAGGTAAGGGAGAAACACAAAGAGATCTAGGAGTCCTTGTTCATCAGTCACTGAAGGTGAATGAGCAAGTGCAGCAGGCAGTGAAGAAGGCTAATGGAATGTTGGCCTTTATTACTAAGGGAATTGAGTACAAGAGCAAGGAAATCCTCTTGCATTTGTACAGTGCCCTGGTGAGACCACACCTGGAGTACTGTGTACAGTTCTGGTCTCCAGGGTTAAGGAAGGACATCCAGGCTGTAGAGGAAGTGCAGCGTAGATTCACGAGATTAATTCCTGGGATGTCTGGACAGCAGAGAGGTTAGAGAGACTGGGCTTGTACACGCTGGAATTAAGGAGATTGAGAGGGGATCTGATTGCAACATATAAGATTATTAAGGGATTGGACAAGATAGAGGCAGGAAATATGTTCCAGATGCTGGGAGAGCCCAGTACCAGATGGCATGGTTTAAGAATAAGGGGTAGGTCATTTAGGACAGAGATAAGGAAAAACTTCTTCTCCCAGAGAGTTTTGGGGGTCTGGAATGCACTGCCTCAGAAGGTAGTGGAGGCCAATTCTCTGGATGCTTTCAAGAAGGAGCTAGATAGGTATCTTATGGATAGGGGAATCAAGGGATATGAGGACAAGGCAGGAACCGGGTATTGATAGTAGATGATCAGCCATGATCTCAGAATGGCAGTGCAGGCTCGAAGGGCTGAATGGTCTACTTCTGCACCTATTGTCTATTATACACTTTGTACGAGGTACTGCTTGGTCCTGGAGCCGAGCTTGCCCTTGCTTTGCGGACGAGCTCTCTGACTTCCTTTAGTTACAGCTTTTACATGTCGAATTGCGCATCCAGTTCAGGGGGGTCTATTAGGATGTTGCACCCTCCCAACTCCTGCTCTCTTTCAGGATCACTGTATACCTTCTTCAGATGTTGGTGTATGTCTTCCTCCGAACAGGCCAATTTCCCACTGAGCTTCTGCCCCAGCAACTCCTTGCTGAACTTGAAGGGGTTGGCGATAAAGGCAGCAAGTTTTTGGGCCCTTTCATGTCGCCGTCTCCGATGCCACTCCGCCCAGCGGAGAACCCTGATCTTCTTTCATTGTACGCACATCAGCTGGGCCAAGCCAATGCGCTCCTCTTCTCCTGCCTCCTTGTACTGGGACTTTAACGCTTTCATCTCCTGCCTAATGTTGTTGATCCTCAACGTTCTTTGGTTCTTTGAGTAAGGTGTTCGAGACCCTTTCTTCTCCTCTTCTCCGAACCATTCAGCTACGATGCTGACAACGATTGTTGTCATGACTTGCAGCTTCCTATCGATCCTTCCCTTCACCATTGCCTCCAGAATTTGGTTGACATCTTCGTCAAACTGTTTCCACAGTGACGTCATGTTAGCTGCAGGTCATTTGATCCACCTCCTATTAGAATTGATGTTAAAGGAATCAGTTTGCAACACTTGGAGGTTACGGGCACTATGGGGTGACTCTGGGCCTGGCATCTCCTTCGTCTCACCAGGTTGGGCACCTGCACGTTGTGCCGCTCTTGCTCCCGCCGGACACATCATCCTCACTTGGTGGATCTTCAAGTCGCGATCGTTCTTTCAGATTTTGCCACATGCACACTGCTTGCTCATAGTCATCTGTCCATTACCTGGGTCTGTTGCAGTCATGTCTGTCCGACTGGGGTGCTCTTCCTCCCTCCCTCTCAGGCACCCCCGGGGGTATCTTTCACTTAGAATTATTGTAGCTTTTGCGGGGGCCGTCCTTTCGCAAAATAATAGTTTGGCATGGAGTAGAAGAGATGATGGGCTTGTTTCTGCTATCATACGCTTTGGCACATATACAGCATTTGTCCCATTGTCACTATGATCATCACACAATACAGTTACGTTTCCCAAGTAATAATGCTGATCAACACCTCCACCCACTAACCCACCTCACCACCGCTACTTTATAACTTCCTGTCAGTCACCTTATGTAAAAACACTTCTGTGCCTAGCATCACTTTATGGACATACAATCAATGTGTACAAGGTATCTTATGTATTTATATTCATTGTTTTTTTTCATTATTGTGCTCTTTATCATATTTTTTATGCTGCATTCTGGAGTACAATTATTTCATTCTCCTTTAGACTCGTTTATTGGAAATGACATAAAGCAATCTAGGATTTTGATTTTCTGATGTTTTTTTCTTAATTCTAATGCCCCAAATGATAAACAGTTAACTTTAACTTTTTAAAATCTATGAAAAAGACCACAATAAAACCATTCTTCTTTTTTCCAAGGGGCATAAGTCATGGAAAAATAAGTGGAAATTTGCATATGCCTCTGCTTCTATGGCAATTGATCAAGCATCTCCTCCACAAATGAGAATACATGTCATTCTTATGAAGCCAACAGCTTAAATCCCAAAATCTGTTAAGAAAGCCAAAAATGGCAGTATCTTCACATGATATTCCTAAAATGTGATAGGATGAGTAACATTAACATCTTAAATAAAATTGAGGTTTCTAATATCCACATGAAACTCTAATTTTATTATTGAATCATGTAATGGTTGAGAAAATCATTTTGTCTGAAAGCTTGTGTGCTTATATGATAGAAAGTTCAATAATCTCTAATATGAGCAGTCAAAGAAGAGTTTATGTTTCCTCTCTCTCCCTCCAGCTTGCACTGATGGATAATTACCAGAAGCTGGACTGTTTGCTCAAAGGCCTCCGACGACAATTACCACTTACACACACAACAGTTGACTGGAACAAAATCATCAATGCTAAGATTGTCAGGGAGATGGTTCTGGCACAGTGTTCATAAGAATCTGAAACTAAAGTTTTGTTCAATTCAACTCATTATATTTAAAAATTAAAGTACATGCATCAAAATAGAGTCTGGTCTTACCATAATTCACAGATTTAAGTCTGCTATGCAGAAGAATAATCAGTATTGGGAAAACACGAACTACTTTACATTCTAGTAGAGAAGAGGATCACCTTTTTTAGCAGTTGAAATTTTGGATATGGATGTCATTTATAAAACAGGTTAAAGTTTTCTTTGTTTTAATCCCACTTATGGACTAAATCAGTATCAGAACATGTTCCTGATTACTTAAGAGATGCTTTTGAAGTTTTATCAGCAAAAATAAATATTTGTTTTATAATTATAATTATGCGGCTTCTTGGACAGCACATTGCTATGAACATTTATGTTCTTCAAAATCCATTTAATTGTAGAGCTATACAGCACTGAAACAGGCACCCATGACCCATCAAGCCTAGACCAATCATCAAGCACCCGTTTATACTAATCACATTTTATTTTCCCCACATTCTCATTAATTTCCCCAGATTCTCCAACTCAACTGTACACTAAGGACAATATATAATTGCCAGTTAACCTACTAAATTTTATATCTAAAGGATATAAGAAAAAATTATTAAATGAAATTGAGGCTGCCAATATCAATATGAAGCTTTTATTTTAAGATATTGAAGAAATGCTTCTAAGCACCTGGAAGAAGCAAGATGCAGGGAAAGCCAACTCCACATAGACAACACTGGAGGTTAGGGTTGTGATCAGGACATTGAAGCTGCAATGCCACTGTGCCACTCTTTATTTCTCCCAGGTGGAACATAAAGTTAAACAGTGGTATAGACTAACTAAATCCAGCAGGATCTACATATCTTGTAGATTTATAAATCTTGAGAATGTATAAAGTCACAAAGAAAGGAAGAACGTCATCATCTTTTATACTGTGAAGATATTTCAAAATATTCCATCTTCAACAAATGAAATTTGGATATACCATCTGTTCTGTATTCAGGTACCACAAATAGCTATGGCTGTTCGAGTGGTCAGGGATGAAAGATAAATTTTGCCACTTCTTGAGAATCTTCAAAAATATCCCAAAGTGATACACTCCATGGATTTAAATAAGCAGTGATATTTCTATTTATTATCTTAACCAAGACAGGTAGTCTCTAGTAATAAGCCATTCCCCCTTGATCACACAAAATTTTCATATTACATAATTCACTTAAAGACATGTGTCAGATATTAAAACAATTAATTTACAGGAAAGTTACTACTGAGGCAATGATAGCTTGACTGAGTAAGGTCAACCTACAACTCTTCAGTCGTACTAAGAGGAAAGGCACTTAAAATACTCTTAGATCATCAAATAAAATTAAATAATTTGAACTAAAGTTAGATAGGACCTTGGTTGGACTGACTTCAATACTTTAGGTTGTCTCAAGCTGCTGCAGTCTGTTCAGTGCAAAGTTAAACCACATAGCAACATTCATGAACACATCAGCTTCTGTGTCAATGTTGGAGAGCGCATGGTTGTCATCAGGGTACCACAGTAACCTAAGAGGGAGAAGAAAATCACATACTTGATTGCTTATGAGGATGAATTACTTTCCTTACTGAGTAGTTATTCCACGTTTTCTGCCATACGGCAATGAAAAATGTTCAAGATGACAACTATATCATAAACTTGAAACGATGCAGCACACTGATCCAATCATTGCAGTATCATCAAGCAACATCTGACTTTGTACCAACAACTTTTGTATGGTACTGTATTTGTCAATTTAGTACCATTTGAGTTTGTAAATCTAGCAGGAGCCAAGGATGTTGGAAATGCCTAGGGTGGAGCACCACAGGAGAGGCATGGGACCTTTGGCCGAGAAGGAGTAGCAGGGGTGGGGTGTGGTGCAGGTGCAGACACACCCAGTCTTTGAGACACCAGGCAAAAACATTTGATTCCAAACAACTTGTTTATTGATCATTACAGAATGTCTCTCTGGTGCTTCATGCTCCCTCTCACCTTCCCTCCTCTTTTCCTAGCCAAGATTCACCTCTCCCCGCCCCCTTCTCATTCTCAGTCCACAATACAGACGCATGTCAGATTCAGGTTTTATCATCACTCATACATGTCATGAAATTTGTTTTTGTAGCTGCAGCTGTACAGTGCAATACATAAAATTAATACAGTACTGTGCAAAAGTCTTAGGCCCCCTACATACATAGATGAACTGTATAATTATTACTCAGCCCATCAAATCTGCTACACCATTCCATAATGGTTGATTTATTGTCCCTCTTAACCCCATTCTTCTACCTTCTCCTTTAATGCCCTGACTAATGAAGAGCTATCAACCTCCACTTTAAATATATATGCAATGTCTTGACCTCCGCTGTCATCCATGGCAATGAATTTCACAGATACAGCACCCTCTGACTAAAGAAATGCCTCCTCATCTCTGTTCTAAACGGATGACCCTCTAATCTGAGACTGTGCCCTCTGGCCCTAGACTCACACACTATAGGAAACATCCAGTCTATGGAGGTCTTTCACTATTTGATAGGTTTCAATGAGATCACCTCTCATTCTTCTAAACTCTAGCGAGTGGAACATGAGGTATCAACAGTTCTCTATATGTCCTTTCATTCCCAGAATCATTCTTGTGAACATCTTCTGGACCCTCTTCAATGTCAGCACAGATTTCCTGTGACAAGGGCCCCAAAACTGATCACAATACTCCAATATAAAGCGTCAGCATCACATCCTTGCTCTTATACTCTAGACCTCTCAAAATCAATGCTAATGGTTGATGGCTCTTGGGCTCTACTGGCCAGAGTTTAGAAGAATGTGGGGTGATCTCATTGAAACCTGTCACATATTAAATTTATTTGCCTTCTTACTGCTGACTCAACCTGCAAGTTAACCTCTAGGGAATCCTGCACAATGACTCCCAAGCCCCTTTGCACCTCTGAGTTGTGGATTTTCTCCCCATTTAGAAAATAGTCTGTGGTTTTATTTCTTCTACCGAAGTATATGACCATACACTTCCCTACTCTGTATTTCAATTACCATTTTTTGCCCATTCTCCAATCTGTCCAAGTCTTTCTGCAGACTCCCTGCTTCCTCAACACTACATGCCTCTCTATCTATCTATGTATCGTCTGCAAAAATTGGTCTCGAAGCCATTAAATTCCATCATATAATGTGAAAACAAGCAGTCCTAATACCAACCCCACGGAACATCACTAGTTATTGATAGCCACCTAGAATAGCCTCCCTTCATTCCCACTCTTTGCCTCCTGCCAGTTAGCTAATCTTCTATGCAAACTAGTATCTTTCCTGTAATACCATGGGCTATTATCTTGTTAAGCAGCCTCATGTGCGGCACTCTGTGAACAGCCTTCTGAAAATCCAAGTAAACAACATCCATTAATGCAACACACAAAAAACAGATTTCCAGTTTGTGCAGATTTTCTTCTGTTTGGAACATCCACTGACTCTCGTTTGTTCTTCCTGCCTGATATTTTCTCAAAGTATTCCAAAAGACTTGTCAGACAAGATTTCCCCTTAAGAAAACCATGCTGACTTTGGCAAGGCATGTGCCCCCAAGTACCCCCAAGCCTTATGCTTAATAATGGACTCCAACATCTTCCCAACCACTGAAGTCAGGCTAACTAGCCTATTATTTTCTTTCTTTGCCTCCCCCCTTCTCAAAGAGTGAGTAGCTAGATCTCTGAGGATCTATCCTGGGCCTAACATATCGATGCACTTACAAAGAAGGCACGGTAGTGACTATATTTCATTAGGAGTTTGAGGAGAATTGGTATGTCACCAAAGAAATCACTCATAAATTTCTATGGATGTACTGTGTAGAGCATCACTATCCGGCAAGGAGAGCCCACTGCACAATATTGGAAAAACCGGCAGCAAGTTGTAAACACAGCCAGCTCCATCGTGGGCACAAGCCTCCTAGCATCCAGGACACTCTCAAAAGGCAATGCCTCAAAAAAGCAGCAGCAATCATTAAAGACCCCCATCACCCAGGACATGCCCTTTTCTCATTGCTACCATCAAGGTGGGGTGCAGGAGCCTGAAGACGTACAATCAACATTTTAAGAACAGCTGCATCCCCTCAGTCCTCAGATTTCTGAATGGACAATGAACCTATAAACACTACTTTTGTATTTTTTTCTTTTATTTTGCACTACTTATTTAATTTTAATATATACTTATTGTAATTTATAGTTTTTATTATTATGTATTGCAATGCACTGATGCTGCAAAATTTCACTGCATCTGTCAGTGATGGTAAACCTGATTCTGAGTGATACTTGTAAATTTTTCAGTCCTCCGGAACCATTCCAGAATCTAGTGATTCTTGAAAGATGATTACTAATGCTTCCACAACCTCTTCAGCTACCTCTTTCAGATCCCTGGAATGTAGTCCATCTGGTCCAGGTGACTGATCTAC
Source organism: Hypanus sabinus (assembly GCF_030144855.1). Classification (NCBI taxonomy): domain Eukaryota; kingdom Metazoa; phylum Chordata; class Chondrichthyes; order Myliobatiformes; family Dasyatidae; genus Hypanus; species Hypanus sabinus. The sequence continues at coordinate 46,301,150 of NC_082724.1, read as the reverse complement.
CTTCAGACCTTTCCATTTCCCAAGCACATTCTCCTTAGTCATACTGACTTTTCACCCCTGACACTATCACATTTCTGGCATATTGCTAGTGTCACCGATGCTATTGTCCCCCCATTACTACCACTTCAGCATAATTTTCCAGCAGTCCAATATCCACTCTCAGCTCTTTTATTCTTTATATATCTGGGAAAATAACTTTGATATCCTCTTATATTATTGGCTATCTTATCTTCATATTTAATCTTTTCTCTTGTTATGGTTTTTTTAGTTGCCTTCTGTTGGTTTTTAAAAGCTACCTAATCCTCTTACCTCCCACTAATCTTTGCAACATAATATGCCCGCTCTTTTGCTTTTATGTTGTCTTTGAATTTCCTTGACAGCCACAGTTGCCTCATCGTCCCTTTAGAATACTTCTTCATCTTTAGGATGTATCTTTCCTGCATTATCCAAATTGCCTCCAGAAACTCCATCCCTTGATTAAACCAAGGGATGATCAGGAGATCAGAATTGGAGGTCTTCAGATCTTTAACAGGGGATTACAGGATTAGTAAGATCATGGAAAAATGATAATGTACTTAAAAATGTTATAATTGTGGCACTGCTTAACCAGAACTGACATACTTTGTGCGAGCAAGGACATATGATGGGTATCAAATTGTCCTCAGATTTCTGAGGCAGAGAATGACAAGTTTGACACATAATCTATTGGAATGAAGGCTAGAGGCAAGACTGAGCAGCATGGAGGTCAGTGCTGCTGCCTCATACCTCCAGGGACCACACTGATCGTGACTTTGAGAGCGGCCAGCATGGTTAACTTCAATGAAGAATTTCTTCTTAGTGGAGGGAAGTAGCAAAAGAATCAATAAGCGGATAAGAGATAGAATATGTATTAGCAGAAGAAGCAATGGACCTATTGCAAAGGCTTTGCCAGAGACTCACATGAACCCAGTGGGCCAAGTGATCTCCTCTTGTGTCTTAATAAGTCAGTGAATAAAGATAAGGATGAAGTTTTCAGCATAAATGATCTGATTCATATGCAGTAATAAAAATGGAAGTAGATGGTCTTAATTGAGATGACAGCCTATTGCAGAATGAAACATGACTCCTGAATTATAAGCAGTTTGGTTCATTTTCAGATAATTGCTCATCTGGTCAGAACTCTGATCATTTATAGACAGAAGAGGGAGAGGAGATGGTGATGAAGTGGAATTGTTAGTGCATACAAGGATTATGTTGATTAGGAGTATAACAGGCTGTCTGGACGGCATGCAAAACGAAAGCTTTCACCGTGTATCAGTACATGTGACAATAATAAACAAATACAAAATAAAAAGAAATCAACAGATTACAGAAATTTGGAGGACTGCGCAAATTAGAGCAGTGATACAGCAGAGAAGCATTTACAGGGTTTTTTTGGCTGAGATAACAAAGATAAAAACCTGCAACATTAATAAGTATAAATTTAATACAGGAATTACAGTCAAATCACTTGTCACAAGATCATTCATTAAGTACTTTTTTCTATTGGATACATAAGCACAAGGCATTCTGCTGTTTATTGATCCATTACTGCTTTGAGAAGACAGGCAAACAATCTGAATGGATAATCAATCACTTAGCCTTTTGCCTGCATTTGTGGCTATTTGTTCATAGCCAGACAAAGTATTCAAAGCTGTGAAATTAAAATTTAGACAAAACATTTTCAGCTATCAATTTAATAACAGGACCAAAGGTCCAAATCAGCAGATTTACAACAAAGCCTAATCCTCACTATTGAACATAATCCTTGTAGCTGTTGCTTGAGCCCACAGGCTGCTCAGATTTACACAGAACTTACCGTACAGGAACCCCTCTGGCTTTCAGCGCACTGTGGAGTTGAAGACCTTGTGAAGGGGGAACCCGTTTGTCTTTCTCACCTAACATTATCAAAACTGGAGTTGTTGCCTGAAAAAAAGATACTTTTACAAGTACAAGAACAGAGACAGTGGGTTTGAGTTAAGTAATTTAAATTATATTATTTTATTTAACTAAATTGTAATTCCAAGCCCACTCTTCCCATATACCTTATTGACATTTCTCCTATAAAATATAATAAAACAAGCTGTAAATATAATCTGTGGTAACAAAGGGTCCTGCAGTAACTAGCTTTATTCTGTGCAACACATTTCCCTTTTCAATGATGGAATGTGAAACATGCATCCGTAATGTTTTATAGCACCAACAATCAGGGTCCAATTCCCACCGGTGCTGGTAAATAATCTGTACATTTTTCCCATGACCGCTTGGGTTTCCCCCAGGTGCTCTGGTTTTCTCCCACATTTCAAAGCTGTACAGGTTAGGATTAGTAAGATGTGAGTATTCTATGTTAGCACCAGAAGCATGGTGACATCTGTGGGCTGCCCCAGCGCATCCTCGGACTGTGTTGGTCATTGACGTAAATGACGCATTTCACCGCATGTTTCAATGTATATGTGGCAAATAACGCTAATCTTTAATTTTAATTTTTAATTATACCATCTCAGTATATACTAACAGAGGACAAGCCAGTTCAGACAAATGCTCCGAACAGTGAGAGTCATATACAGCACAGAGAACAGGCTCTTCAGCCAAACTGAGCTAGTCCCATTTTCTTGTTTTTGGCTCATATCCCTTTAAACCAGGGGTTTCCAGGCTTTTGCATGCCACTAGCCAATAACATTAAGCAAGGGGTCCATGAACCCCAGGTTGGGAACCCCTGCTTTAAACCTTTCCTATTCAAATATCTTTTAAATGTTGTAATTGTATCTGCCATTACCAATTCTTCTGGCAGTTCATTCAGTATTTGCACATCCATGTGTATGAAAGAGTTGCTTCTCAGGTTCCTTTTAAATCTTTCTTCTTTTGCTTTAAACCTATGCCCCCTAACGTGGCTACTCACCTTAAGTGAAAACTGACATCCACATAATTAAAGCTGACATCTCAGATACATTATTTGCTCTTTGTGACAAGTTTTATGATGAGAAAAAAAATTCAAGGAGTTTATCAACTAAGCTACTCTTTTCTAATTTTTTTGCACTATTTCAATGGCAGCTTACCTGGAAGATGTAAAAAAGTAATAGAAATGTCTCTCTTTACAACCCTAGTTCTCAACTTCTCATTCAAAGGTTTAAAGCGCATTTGTTATCAAAGAATGTATAAATTATACAACCTTGAGATTTGTTTACTTACAGGTAGCCACAAAGCAAGAAACCTGAAAGAACCCAATTAAAGAAAAAAATAAAAATAAAAGACCAACACGCAATGTTCAAGAGAAAGGAAAAGATATTAATTATGCAAACAATTGAAGCAAACAAGATTCTGAACGAAATTGATTCCTCAGATCCAAACTCCAGAGCAGCTCAAAGCCTCACTTATCAGTTCCCAATATTGGCAGGCATGAGACACAGCAGCTGGGGCAGTCTTCATAACCTCAGTGCCATGGCCATCACGGAGAGTGAGCAAAATCAGTTCTCCTCTCAGAGCCCGACACCCTGTCTTTTAAATTTATCAGGGCCACTGATTAATTTGACCAAACAACCGAACAGCAAAAGGCTCCGGTGCCATGGAGAGAGGAGCGAACATCATGGAGTGCAAGCAAAATCAGCTCTCGCCTCCAATCTGTTTAAAGTGTCCTAACAGCAGACTGCACCTTGCACTAAGACCTGGCCACTGTGAAGGGCTCGGGGCCTAGACCATGCCGCCCAGCGACTCGCTCTTATGATTCCCTCCCACACAGTCCTCCCTTTTTCCTTATCCATGTGCCTATCTAAAGGTCTCTTAAATCTCCATAATGCTGCAGCTTCCTTCTTACCTGAGAAATAGATACAATGGGTGACTTGCTCAATAACGTTGCCAACACAGAGGGAGTAGGTAACTGGTCTGGGGCAAACTCAAAGCCAGCTTGCACCATAGTGCTGTTGGGAAAAGACACAAAAATAAAACAAAACAGACCTTTACTTGCATTTACTAGTCTACTTCTAAATTAAAGTCAGCTGTACCTCAGGTCAAGCCAGGCCCAAAAATATTTTGCTGTTTCTGAGATCATATACCCTTAAGCCAAACCTCTGCTTTGCTCCATGACTAATAAATGGCAGCCACAAATAACTTCTTCCTTTAATTTCCCAGCCTCCTCTAATGGGGTACTGAAACTTTCACTAGACACATGACCTTCTTAAACCTGTATGGGTCACACTGAAAGTAAAATTGTTACCTGTCATTGCAGCTCAGACAGCAAAATAATTGCCATGCTTTCAATGCAACGTTATCAGCATAGTGAGGATCCCCAGTTCCCGAGACAATTCAGTTATCATAAATACAAAGCTTAAGGAAAAATAATGTCCATTTTTTCAAACAAATGAATAATATTAAAAATAACAACCTGGCCCAATGCAAAACATTGCAAATTAGAATCATAAGCTGGAACAATTTGATTCATACTGGGAAAAATGGTTTAACTACATAATTCCTCATAGGCCTGATTTTATTCTCACAAATCAATGAATCTGTTGTAAAAAAAAAGATTACTCCCTACTTGTACATAGTTCTTTCCTTTAGCTTGTTTTTTTCTTTCCACTCTTTTCTATAAGTGTATACCCTAGATAAATACTTTGTGGAGATTTTGTGATATATATGATTATATGATATATATGAACAAGTCTGGAATACATCTTATGGAAATATTTGTTTGATGAATTTCAATTAAAAAATACAAAAAAAAAGGAATAGAAAAGTATTCAGTTAAAAGCTGTGAATATGAAGTAGAGCATCAGAACTTATCCAAAGGTCAAAAAGCTGTGATTATAGCCTGCTATGGATCATACCACCATTATGACCTGGTCTCCAAGAAGTCCCGTTTCCAACTTGAACAAATCCAAAATCTAGCACAGATATGTGGGATTTGAAGAATTCCCAAGCTACCTATGATAATCTTTTTATGTGGCAATTTTAAGTTTCAATTTAAGAGATAATGTGTAGAAGACTAATAAAATAGAAAAAATTAAGCTTAATTGGTCTCCTAACAACATAATAAAAATAACAGAAAATGATTGTGGCTCTCAGCAATTCAAATACTGTCTGAGGAGAAAGATACATTAATACTTTACATTAATAGATTTTCATTTAACCTCATCTTGAATACACCCAGTGATTGAATAATCATAGCCTTCCAAGGCATACGGTTTCTGAGATTTACACTGCACTAGGATTTCTCCTGTCTAATTACTAAATAGCTGATTCTTTATTCTGAGACCAGGCTCCCTGATTCTAGATTCTCCATGCATAAAAAGCTTCTCAAGATCCACCATATGAATTCCTCTCAAGAATTTTACCTACTTCTATGACATCACCTCTCTTCCTTCTAAACTCCAGTGAATGGGTGTTAACCCTCCTCACTCTCCCTCACATCATTACCACTGCATGTCAAAAACCATTTTAGTGAGTGTACTCTACACTTACTCCAAGACAAGCATACATAATTTTTCAGATATAGAGATCAGAATTACACACTACATTGCATACGAGGTCTCAACAAAGCCCTGTGCAAATACATTAAGAATTTAAAACTTAGAATTTCCCAGAACTTCTAGAATCATTTTTCAGTGATTTCTCTCAAGTACATCAATATTTATCTTCAAGTAGGCATTTCTTTATAATGTTTTTTCTTGGTATTCTACCATGTTTTGATTAAATGAATGCAGATAAAAATTGCAAAAACAATTAAGTGCTCAATAGAACTATAGAACACCCAGGAATATACAGAGGGAGCAAAGGAGAAATCATATAGTTATGAAGTAGTAGCACTATCACTTCAATAATGTATTTCTCTAAATAAATGAATAAATTAAAAATTTTCAATTATTCCTGAAAATAAAATTCAGTCAAAATTATAGCTTACATTTTTAAGCAGTTACTGTCGTATGATTAAAGTTAATATAAAAATATGTAATATTTTGTTACATTTAACATGGCGTGCTGGGGAGTACAAAGACAATGGCAGTCAATAACAAACTCATCAAGAAATTAAATAAGGACTGCAGTGGCAATTTCTTATTCCAAAAAATAAGAGAAGGAATTATCACAGAGGGTTGTTGAGACACAAAAGAATACGGAGAGAAGGGAATAAAAGGTTATGCTGAAAGGAACCAAATGAGGCAAAACAGTGTGAACTGGTTGCACAACTAGGGTGATCCAGGAGCAATGTGGCTCCCTTTTCCCTAATTATATAGTTTAGCTTGAAAATAAGTGGTACATCATTACTTGCAACATCATGATGTCTTCAATTCCCTATACAATTAATTCCTAGAGTTTCTAAGTCAGCCGGACAATTTATTAACACATACAAAATGTTGGAGGAAGTCAGCAGGTCAGGAAACATCTATGAAAGGAATAAACAGTCACCGTTTTGAGCCAAGACCCTTCATTAAGACTGATGTCTGCTTCACCCAGTCCTGATGACGGGTTTCGGCCTGAAGCATCGACTGCTTATTCCTTTCCATAGGTGCTAAAGGAGTTGCCAAGCTCCTCCAGCATTTCGTATGAATTATTCTGGATTTTCAACATCTGCTGAGTCTCTTGTGTTTAAGATTTGCTGCCAATTTAGTTTAAGGTTACTGTAATTCTATGCTATGCGGCATAGCTATTCCGTGTTTCAACCTCCCCAAGTTCATTACATTGTAGGGACCATAGAAACAAGAGAGATCTTTATCATATAACTATGGTTGGAATACAGTCCAGTTCTCAAAAACGAAAAGCATGGAAATGCATTGAGGTACAGAAATTTAATTTTTCACTGAAAAATAATTTTAGTAATTAGAATTTAAATGTTTGTATATACTGAGAAACAAAATATGATACATATTATGTGCATATATTTCAGGAAAATCCAAACTCACTGGTCAGGAATATCTGTTGTCCCCAGCTTGGAAGCCAGGTTGATGACAGGATTCCTAGTAGCAAAGGCCTTGTAGAAACCAGGATACTGGCCAATCAGGTGACAACCAATAAATCCTCCATGTGAGCCACCAATTAGTAAAATCTTCTCAGAATTTACAAATCCTTCCTTTAACACACTTTCGACAGCAAACTGAAACAAAACACAGACTTTTGGAGCAGTGTACAAAAAGAAATTGCCATTGGAGTATCACCAGTTTCTTTAACAAATCTGAACTTGATCACAGTACTCCTCTGTCTGAAGTTCTTCAGCATTAGAAGAACTACATTAAACAAATGATGCATCTCAGTCCAAGGTATTCACTGCACAATTCTGTTGTACATGAGAATCCAAGGTATCATGCACAACATAACAGGTCTTCTTCACACTTCTTCCAATTAAGTAGGCTGTGACCATGGAGAAGGGCATCTTACCACATATTTGTATTTACTTGTCTTGGTTTCCATCCCTGGCATTCTTCCCACGTGACAAGCTCATTGATAGCTTCCTACAGCTGAATTCCTCATAATCAACTGCAGTGCCAATTTTGGCATAATCTGAAAGCTGCTTAATCTATCATTGGTAAATTCAAAGAACATCTTGAAAGGAAGGCTTCCTGGGAGAGTCCCAGTTCATATAATATTATAGTCACTAAAACTACAATCACTACCACTGAGCCAATCCTGTAGTGTCACTTTCCTTTGGATCCTATGAGCCTTTACTTACTGTTGTCCATGAAGAACTCGTCATGCACTTTGACAAATCCATCCCCACTCTCTTTTATTAATCTGTAACTGTCTTTTAGAATATTTTCCACTAATTTGCCACATCACGTCTGTCATTCTTACAAGTTTACAACTACTTAATCCATTCTTTTAAAGTAAAGAAACCACCTCGGCATTCTTCATATCAGCATAAATTTCATTATTTTCAACTCCAATATTTGATTATACATTTGTACTATAAGAAAAACAGAAAACTGAAATATTCTACAAAAATGAAGTATGGTATAAATGACTTGCAGAAGTATGCTGCGCTTTATTGCATCTCGTCTCTTGCCCATTTTGATTCCATGCCTTTTTCTGCACCTTGTTGTTCAGGATTAAGGATTTTTATCAAAACCATCCACTCACCATCCAGGATGGAATACAGATGAAGTTCCAGGGAACATTCCTCAGTATTCAAGTCTTGCCTATTCCAGTAATTCTGGCCGTTAGCTCCGTCTGAAATTCTGTAAAAATTATTTGAGTAGCTCATTACCTGCACGTCTTTCACGTCTTGCCTTCCTATATTACCGAGTAGTGACCAAATACTGCCTTGTCCAAAGCCACAAGATCCTCTATAATTCACTGAAAGAAACACAAAATGCCCTCCATCAGGATCACGGAATCACAAATTGCACAGTATAGAAATGCTGGCTCATCTATGCCTACTTATGCTAATCCTATTTGACCAAAAGTTCCATGGCCCATCCACTCCTTTCTAAACCAAGTATCTATCCAAATGCATTTTAAACACTGTAATCGTATCTGCTTCCAAAAACTTGACTGGCTACTTTAGCTAGATATTCTTGCCCTCTGTGTGAAAAATTTACACCTCAGATTGCTTTTAAATTTCTCCTCTCTCACCTTAAATCTGTGCCTTCTAGTTCTAGATTCCTCTGCCATTGGAGAAAGATTCTGACTATCTATCCCATCACGCTCCTCATAATTTTATAAAATCCAAGATCACCTTTCAGCCTCTTACATTTCAGTGAGAATAAATGCAGTTTATCTAATCTCTCCTTAAAACCGCAGCACTTTATCATAGGTGTAGCATCCGCACCCCCAATTTACCCCCGTTTGCCTAGGGTGAACCGCTGTCACCATGCCAATAGTGCAATACTTTGGTGTAAATATGGTGTAATGCCCCCCCAGTTTGTGCACATAATATTTTAATATGTTGGAGCTCATGCCTCCGGTTCCATCCACGACGACTTTACCAGCCTTCGGCCACTGTCTGAACCGCCGATGTCTGGTATCCGCCACCTTGGAACCACTGTCCGCTCCTCACACACCTTCCGATAAAAACCGCGAACTCCCGCTCAGCTCACACATACAAGATAATGTAACAATTCTCCATTGGTTAGTTCCCCCCCCCATCTACAGTTATAACACAAACACTCTAGATACAGAAACCCATTACAGCATTAAGTACATTAAGTAACATTACAAAGAAGCCATTTTGTTAGCCTGAACAGTTAACACCACAGTTACTGGTACTGAGAGACCTACATAGGCAACACAATGGTAAATCTTCTACACTCTCTCTATTGCTACCATATCTTTTCTATAATATGACCAGATCTGTATGCTTTACTCTAAGGAGTACATCTACAGCGTGATATCCAATTCATATTCAAAGCACTGGCCTATGAAGATGAGCCTTTTTCATTTCCCTATCAACCCGTATCACCACTTCTAAAGAGCTATGGGACTTGCATCCCATTGCTCTTGCATCCCAAGCCTCTCTGTACATTATTACTTCTAATGTCGCTGCGATTTACTTAAACTGTCCAACCAAAATTTGAATTTCCAGAGTGTATTACCTTGCACTTCTCTGGATTAAATTTCATTTGTCTCTACTCTGCTCATCTTTCCAGTTAACTAATCAGACTTCATGGTTGCAATTTGGAATAAGGCTGGGTCAATGATTTAAAATATTTTATAAATGTTCCACAAAGTTAGGCCAATCATCGACTTCCGTAGAGCCTTCCTCACCTTTGACTCAACCTGCAAGTTAACCTTTAGGGTGTTCTGCAGAAGGACTCCCAAGTCCCTTTGCATCTCAGATTTTTGGATTTTCTCCCTGTTTAGAAAATAGCCTGCACATTTCTTTCTACTATCAAAGAGCATGACTATGCATTTTCCAACATTATATTTCATTTGCCACTTTCTTGCCCAGTCACCTAATCTGTCTAAGTTCTTCTACATCCTACCTGTTTCCTCAACACTATCTGCCACTCCACCATTCTTCGTATCATCTGCGAACTTGGCAACAAAGCTATCAACTTCATCATTTAAATCATTTATATACAGCATTAAAAGAAGTGGTCTCAAAACAGGCCCCTGCAGAAGACCACTAGTCACTGGTAGCCAACCAGAAAAGGATCCTTTTATTCCCACTCGCTGCCTTTTTCCAATTAGCCAATGCTCTAACCATGTTAATACCTTTCTTGTAATACTATGGGCTCTTAACTTGGTAAGCAGCTCATGTGTGGCACCTTGTCAAAGGTCTTCTGAAAGTCCAAATATACAATATCCATTGCATCCCCTTGTAATCTCCTGAAAGAATTACAACAGGTTATCAAGCAGGATTTTCTCTTAAGGCTTTGTCCCATCTTGTCCAGTGCATCAAGTACTCCATCACCTCATCCTTAACAATTGACTCTAACATCTTCCCAACCACTGAGGTCAGGCTAACTAGTCTATAATTTCCTTTCTGCTGCATTCCTTTCTTAAAGAGTGGAGTGACATTTGCAATTTTCCAGTTCTCTAGTACCATGCCAGAGTCCAATGATTTTTGAAAGATCATTTCTAATGCTGCCACACCCTTTCCCAAGGCTCAATACTGAGTAACTCTTCATCATTTATGCTTAATTTACGCACTTCTCCTGACGACTTTGCCTGTCTCTTATCTTTCCTAAATCTCCTTCCTGTTGAAGCAACATCACCATGACACATGACCTCACTGCTTTGCAGGATGCAACCAGCTACTCCAATCACTTCTTTTCCTTACCCCTCACTAGCTGAACCTTCATATCTATTTCTAGGTCCATTTTCTTCTAGATCCATCTTTGCAAAATAATGTCCCTAATATTTTTATAATATATTTAAACTCCCAATGCTAAATCATTGGCCTACCATTCACAAGACAGCTGCAGCTAATTGAATGTAGTGCCTTTCCTACCAAATATTAGCTTTTTGGATATGAAAAGAATAAGAGGGTATGGGGTTAGTGCAGAAAAGTGTTGATGGAGTAAAAGATTGGCTATGAGCTTCTTGAATACTTGAGCAAGACCAAGATCTCCTCCTCATTCCACTTACGTTCGTTTGAATCAGATTTCATGCTCTTGATTATTATTTGATATACTCTCATCAATAAACAAATACAAGGCTAACATTAAATGAGATCTAAAATGAGGTAGGTGAAAAAAATATTAAATGGAGCACTTACCAAGCAGCACTGAATATCCTAACCTACAAAAGGCAATGGGCAGCAACATCCAACATGCAATGAAGACAGAGTTAGGTCCTCCTGTACAAAGGAGAGAGCATCAAGATATAACTGAAGTGGCCAGCTGAAATAGGATCCAATTATGTACCAGTAGCTTTTTAAAAATTCCTACATAGATTGTATTGTTTCTTGGAAAGTGATAATACTCAATGCTATTATAAACAAAAATCAAACTGATCCTGAATTATAAAAAGACAAATTCATTGTCTCATGATCATCAGTCATATGCATTTGGTCACTGAGAATAATTGATACACGTGGAAAGGTTCCTGTTCCTAATGTTATTATTATGGGAAAATAAATGGGTGATTAAAAGCTAAAAATGATAAATATGACCTAGATGTGTACATCCTATCAACAGAGTAAAAAAAGCATTCAGTTTGAGAAGACTAGAATATAAAAGCAAGGATGTAATGCCAATTGGTCAGACTGCACTTGGGAGTATTGCGAGCTGATTTTAGCACTTTATCTAAGACAAGATGTGCTGGCATTGGAGAGGGTCCAGGGGAGATTCACGAGAATGATTCAAGAAATGAAAAGGTTAACGCATGAAGAGTGTTTGTTGGCTCTGTGCCTGTACTCACTGGAGTTTATCAGAATCAGGTTTATTATCACCAGCATGTGTCATGAAATTTATTAACTTTGCAGTTCAATTCAATACATAATATAGAAGAAAAAAAGTAAAAATAATTAAGTAAATCAATTACAGTATATGTACAAAGTATATGAATAGCTTAAAAATAGAGGAAAAACAGAAATAAAATATATTAAAAAGTGAGGTAGTGTTCATGAGTTCAATGTTCATTTAGGAATCAGATGACACAGGGGAAGAAGCTGTTCCCGAGTTGCGGAATGTGCGTCTTCAGGCTTTTGTACCCTCTACCTGACAGTAACAATGAGAAAAGGGCATGCCTTGGGTGCTGAGGGTCTTTAGTAATGGATGCTGCCTTTCTGAGACACCACTCCTTGAAGACGTTGTGGCAACTTTGTAACCTAGTACCCAAGTTGGAGCCAACTAAATTTATAGCCCACTGCAGCTTCTTTCAGTCTCACACAGTAGCTCCCCCCCCTCACCCATACCAGACAGTGATACAGCCTTATTTAGAAGAATAAGGAGGGATTTTATCAAAACCTATTGAATATTGAAATGCCTAGATAGAGTGGATGTGGAGAGGTTGTTTCCTGTGGTGGGGAGTCTAGGGCCAGAGTATAGAGCCTCAGGATAAAGGTACATCCCTTTAGAACAGAGATGAGGATATATATTTCTTTAGCCAGAGGGTGGTGAATCTGTGGAATTCATTGCCACAAATGGCTGTGGAGGCCAAGTCATTGGGTATATTTAAAGTAGAGGTTGATAGGTTTTAGTTTAGTAAGGGTAAATAAAGTTATGGGGAGAAAGCAGTAAAATAGGGGTTGAGAGGGATAATAAGTCCGCCATGATTGAATGGTGGAGCAGACATAATGGACCAAATAAATTAATTCTGCTCCTATGTCTTACAGTCTATAAATATAAAGCTACATGAATACACAGTAAGTGACAAATAACATCACAAGATGAAATAGATCTTTAAAAAATTAAGATCCACCTTTAATATTACTAGGGTCAAAATGGCTCGTCAAGTCTGTAGAATTATCTTCATTGTCACAGATTAGGTCACTCTGAGCAGAGATTAACAATATTAACCCATAAATCTTGGAAAGAGGCTATTGTTACGTATCCCGTAACTGGATAACTTACCAGCAAAGATAGAGAGGTCTGCTGAAGTCCAATGTCACTATTTTCAAATGTTTTTATTTATAAAGGGGCACAAAAGTAAGGTTAATGCAAACATTCAGAGAGTGCACATCTCCAATACGCAATCTAAAGCCCGGATATAGTCATAATCATCATTAATCTCGGCTGTTGTCTAGGGGATAATATTTTTCTGTCTATTGGAAATCTAAAGAGTCATTTAAAAGTCTTTCGAGGAATTGCTGGGTGTCACGTGTCTTAGAGGAATCTGGGAGAACGAAAAGAAGACTTGCCCGTATCTTTTTGACCACTCCGTTAAAATCAGGGGAGCGTTGGTTTCCCTGTTGTTAGTTCGAAGTCCTTCTCGGTATTATCAGCCACCTGCTCCCCAGGCAAAGGAGTTAGGAGCGCACGTGGCGTTGAGTGGCTTCCAGCTCTCACGGGAGCGTTGAGCGAGCAAGTTCTTCTGGTGCATCGCTAGGGTACTGCCTCCTGCAGTCCGCTTTTATCTTTACTTGCAGAGTTGTAGCTGTCCATCAAAGTAGGGGGATGCAATCTCCATCCCCACATGGCCCGAGAGCATTCAGGTTCATGGTAGTTGTCACGTAGCCGGGACTTGCATGTGACACAGGTGCCTCTAAGAACAAATGGTCAAAACCGTTGCATTGTCTCTCACTTCTGAGTCCCGAATTAATAGCGATCTTGCGATTCTCCAGAAGGAGGGGGCTGCTCCCGCTCCTTCGGCCCCTCAGAGCTGTGGTACATTCATACCACCTCCCCTCTAAAACAGCTTTTTTACCAGCGGTTAAAAACGGAGCTGTACAGTGTTTTACAGGACTTTTACTCTAACACAATACCCAAGCTTTTTCTCTTCACAGAATATTACCGTTATTCATTCAAGTCAGTATCTAAATAGTTAACGATTACAGTGCCCCTTTCTTTAATATCTTAAAATCGCATACCGTACTAAAGACTTGTAGCATCAGACTTCAATTCAATAATCATCTATTTATGAGTAGTTTTTTTTTCACAACAAAATTAAGGAGGGATGCCCTTAGCTTAGGTGCATTTACAAAAGTTTATGTGAACACTGATCGTTTCAGTCGTTTTACGTAACCAGCAGGTCTCCAAAAGGGGCTGTCTTTATCATTCACAGGCTTTGGTGCAAACCCGTTCAACCTGCTTGGCTGTCTAACAATGGCATCTCCATTAACCGTCGCCTCTTTTTCGGCAAGCACCCCCGTGGGGAACTTGAGTAATTTTTCGTGGTGAACTCCCGCCAGCCTCGTTCATCGGGGTAATTTTTGCAACACCATGCCCCAAACTTAGATCCTTTTCACCCAATTCTTCGATTTTACCCAGGTGGCTGGCCCTTTTATCAGTCCCCTTCAGGCTATTGGTGTTTGATTCGAACTCTTCGCTCAAGTAGCATGTCGAAGGCAGCCTTTTCACACCCCATCCTGGCATAACAGTAGAGTGGGGGGCCCTGCTTTTCCCAGGCTCACTCTGTGAGTGATCTGCCAGGTTTAAGATTTCTTCCTTTGATTTGGAAACTACAGACTTTTCGTTTTCTTCGCTAACAATCTTCACCCCCCCATTCTTAAATTCTGCATTAACTTTGAACACTCCTTCGAGTACAAACGCCGGGGAACTCACACTTCCCCCGGTTACCAAGGTTAACCCTTTTCCCACTGAACCAAGTCCATCTGACCCACAAGGACGGCTGCCCCGTTCCACTGGATCAGGTACCTCAGACTTCTTCTGAGCTCCGTTACCAGGTTCAGCACCTCGTGCATCCCCATCTCGGACACACTCAAATGGGACATTGGCCTCTTCCAGGCTTTTAACACCCAGACCTTTTTCAAATTCTAACTTCCCCTGATCCTCCCAGTTACTCTCTGGGCAGCTCCCACCCGGGGAAGGCGCAACCCTGCGAGCTGAAACAACCTCCTCGGCCCTTTCAGCAGACCCCTTCAAGGCAAGGGTATCCTTTCCATCTAGGACTGCCCTCCTCTCATTATTGGGAACACCTTTAGAACTCTCAAGTTCTTCAAACAATTCTGCCAAACCAGACAGATCATCCATGTCCAACTCTGGACCTTTCAACAGCTTTATCTGTTTCTCATCTTTATCTCCTACCTTTAGGACCTTTCTCTTCGCTGAAGGCAGATCTATCTCCTCTCCCTTGCACCCTTTCACTTTACTACCCTTCGTCTTACCACCCTCTAAACCCGCATGGCACAGGGTCAGCAAAGACGTCTCGGCCAAATCAAAACTGGCCAGATTTAAACTGCTCTCGTTCACAGCTGCCTCTCTCGACATGCTGCGAGTGACCGCGCCTGCGAGATAGTCCTTGGGCGCTAGGGGCGGGGCTACCACTCTCTCCGGTCGCCAGGTCGGCAGCATGGCCGACCAAACCTTACCCCCTGCTAAGTCATTTCCCAGCAGGATGTCCACGTCATCTCTCGGGAATTCTGAGGGCACCCCTATTTCAACTGATCCATACACCAGCTCACCATCTAGAATGACCCTATATAAGGGCACCATTTCTATCCGTTTATTTATTCCTTCCACCTTTACCATGCCCGTTTCCCGACCAAATTCTAGTACCTTACGGCTAACCAGGGATAATTCAGCACCCGTATCCCTCCAGATTCGTACGGAAACTGGTGTGTCTCCCTCCGTCACAGACACGGTTCCGTGTGACAGACAACTCCCAGAGCCTTCTCGTACTCTGTCTACCCTCGGCTCTCTGGTCGATTTGCTGATTACCACGGCACACCCAATAGGGATTGCAGCTTTCCCTCTTCCTATCTCCTTCCTCGGAGCAAAGCATCGAGATGCAATGTGCCCCTCCTTTCCACAATTAAAACAGGTCAAACCCGGAGCCCTCTGGCTGTCTTGCCTTTCCCCCTCAACCTTACCGCTAGCTCCCGGTGGGACCTCTGCCTCACTCGTCGGACTTTCTCGATCGTTCCCACGATCTCTCTGGGGACCTTTATTCGAGGGAGTCTTTGTCTTGGGGGTTAGGGCATATTCATCCGCCAACCTGGCAAATTCTGAAATGGTCTTATCCGGCTTCTCATTCAAATACACCTGGATCTCCTCCGGAACACAACTTTTGAATTCCTCAATCAAAAATAACTCCCTGACACGCCCATAATCCTCTCCCACTCTTTCTTCGGTGCATCAACGGTCCAAGAGCACACCCTTCTCATGGGCTAGCTCGGTATACGTTTGATTCCACCCTTTCCTTAAATTTCTAAACTTTTGTCTATAGGCCTCAGGCACCAATTCGTAAGTCTGGAGAATGACCTTTTTTACCTCATCATAATTCTCCGTTCCTCCCCCCTCCAGGGACAAGGCCGCATATGCTCGTTGGGCCTTCCCCTTTAACGCACTTTGTAACAACGCCACCCACTGCTCTTTTGGCCACTTCTGATTTACTGCCACCTTTTCAAAAAGCAAGAAATAACTATTGACATCTGTCTCCTCGAACGGGGGCACCAATCTCAACTCCCTACTAACATTAAACCGCTCTGCTTGGTCTAACCCTTGATCTCTTCGCTCGTTCTTCATCTTCTCAATTTCCCTGTCATGTTGCCTCTGTTTCTCTTTCTCGGCACGTTCCTTCTCTTTCTCTTCTGCTTCTAGCTTCTTTAGGTGAATTTCATGCTGTTTTTGCCTTTCTCTCTCTCTCTCTCTCTCTCTCTCTCTCAGCCACTTCCAGCTCTTTTAACTTAAGTTCACGTTCCACCTGTAACTGAACCGTCCCACTTGATGGTACTTTGTCAGGGATAACTTCCAATACCTCATCTTCAAACACATTCTTCCCAACATAACACTGAGTTATGGCCCTTCGTACCTCCCGCTTTTTCATGGACGACCTCACTTCTGTGAGGTTCAACCCCTTCGCCAAATTTAACAAGTCTGATTTGGTGGCCGCCTCTAGTCGAGTTTTCCATAAATTCCCCCACGTCCATCTTTGCTGGTTTCCCGTCTGGCTACCCGCGTAACCAGATTCAAGTTTTTGATTTACAAGCCTGATTCACTGGCCTCCCAATTTGGTGTCAAATCCCGGACGAGCCCCCAAGTTGTTACGTATCCTGTAACTGGATAATTTACCAGCAAAGATAGAGAGGTCTGTTGAAGTCTGATGTCACTATTTTCAAACGTTTTTATTTACAAAGGGGCACAAAAGTAAGGTTAATGCAAACATTCAGAGAGCGCACATCTCCAATACACAATCTAAAGCCTGGATATAGTCATAATCATCATTAATCTCGGCTGTTGTCTAGGGGATAATATTTTTCTGTCCATTGGAAATCTAAAGAGTCATTTAAAAGTCTTTCAAGGAATTGCTGGGTGTCACGTGTTTTAGAGGAATCTGGGAGAACGAAAAGAAGACTTGCCCGTATCTTTTTGACCACTCCGTTAAAATCAGGGGAGCGTTGGTTTCCCCATTGTTAGTTCGAAGTCCTTCTCGGTAGTATCAGCCACCCGCTCCCCAGGCAAAGGAGTTAGGAGCACACGTGGCGTTGAGTGGCTTCCAGCCACGGGAGCACTGAGCGAGGGTGTCCTTCTGGTGCATCGCTAGGGTACTGCCTCCTGCAGTCTGCTTTTATCTTTACTTGCAGAGTTGTAGCTGTCCATCAAAGTAGGGGGATGCAATCTCCACCCCCACATGGCCCGAGGGCGTTCAGGTTCATGGTAGTTGTCACGTAGCCGGGACTTGCACGTGACACAGGTGCCTCTAAGAACAAATGGTCAAAACCGTTGCATTGTCTCTCACTTCTGAGTCCCGAATTAATAGCGATCTTGCGATTCTCCGGAAGGAGGGGGCTACTCCCGCTCCTTCGGCCCCTCAGAGCTGTGGTACATTCATAACACTATACATAGAGAAAATTAGATTTTCAAATGCATCTTAATTAGTGGTGTCCCTTTCATATCCTCACAACTAATGGCAAGATCCATCAGCTTGTCTACGGTTACAACATCACAAGATTTAACATTTTATACTGCTTGTTGTGAACTTGGAACCTTAGGCTTATTATTTTAGAGAAGGGAAAACTTAAATTAAGAACCAGCCTAAGTACAATCTACCATTTGTGTCTTCTAGCCAAGTTTTGAAGAAAGCCCTGCAAAATGTTATACAAAACTAATAAGCAATAATCAGTATTAACAGGACACCGTTCAAACACCCATCTGCTTACCATGTGGACTTACAACAAGCGGAGGTTTTCCATTTTTTCCCCGCACAGGAGCAAGCAAAATACCCTCAAAGAGAAGTCTCCCTGTCAGGAAAAAATACAAAAGCTAGTACCAGACAAAATCATACGCAACTAGGTGTGCCACATCTCCCACCTCTAGTGACAAACAGTTTGACTCTGAGCAAGTTAGAGGAAATCTCTATTAGCCTTGTGTTGTGATAGACCATTAAGCACGACACTGAATATTGTAAATATTTATTAGTTTTTTAATCATTCACTATGTCAGATAAAAAAGATCCTGGTGAATAGTGACAAAACAGACAAATCTCATTCAATTTCTGACTAGATTGCATCCTCAGCTCATGAACATTTAAGGTCAAATAATATGAAATAATAGAAAAAAATAAAGACCACTTTCTCATGCAGACACTCAGTATAGCTTAAATTAAAAGGAGGTGTATGGTAAATTAATTATTTGCAAACCATTGACTCCTACTGTTATTTTTTCTTTACAGAGGTTTGAATAGCACACAATTAAACCATAGTCTGTTACCTTCCAGACCCATAAATTAATTGATATGAACATTAGGGTGGAAGTTGCATAGAGAAAATCATGATGAAGGTATTATATACACACACACGGGGAAATTAAATTATAATAAAAATCTCACACATCTCTTCATGAAATGAGGTATGATGGTTTCAGCAGTCACTGAATGTAAAACAATCAAACTAAAATACAAAGAATCTTGAGATTAAGGTATAGCAAATACTAACAGTCCCAAAATACTTACGAAACTTTGGATTCTCTTGCTTAAGAGGAGGTGTAAAAGTCAGGATTTTCCACTCTATGTCTTGCAGTGGTTCAGGTGCATCTAGAGGCATCCAGACAATCTCTTGCTCCTGTCCTGCAGGTGGCAGGAAACCCACCTGCTAAAGAAATGGAAAAAAAATCACATATCTCAGCAACGGTAATCTTTCACGTCTTACCAAAAATGGAATTTTATGGCTTTGCTATGTGCTGTTAAGTTAGTTGATAAGGCAGAAGAGCTCTTTGCCACATTTCCCCTTGAATGTACACTCATTCAAATAATGTGTTAAGTGGAGTGTCACTGCAGATGTGGGATGCAACATGCCTCCAAGAGCAACTTAAACTAAATAAAGCAATCTCATTTTTGTTTCACTACAAGCTTTTAAACAAAACTGCATCTTCAAACTTTAACACAATAGGGGATGCAACAATAGAAACAGTATCATTGCACATAATTACACATATTTCTGAACTGCCAGTGTCTTACCTTTTCAGTAATTGAGAGCGGCTAATCATTTATGAATACATTTAGGACTGATAAATTAAAGACCTCAGTTATATATTTTGAGAGTTAAAACATGAAAATAAGTTTCTCACTATGGTGGTGTGGGTGGCGGAGTGGAGGTACATCTCTATTAAAGGAGGTGTAAGATGCTCTTTCCATCTGCTAACCTGTAGGTTGGCTTCGGGCAAGGTGTGATACCTGCTTTAGTGTCCTGATCAGGATCACATGAAGCCATGGAAGCAGGTTGCGGATGATAGCTGGTGCATATCACAAATCCTGGTTATGCGCCACGTGACACCAGGCAGACAGTCTCTGAAGAGTATTGTTAATGGTTGTGGTCACCCGTCTTGTAAAGACAGTGTCCAGAAGAAGGCAGTGGCAAACCACTTCTATAGAAAATTTTGCCAAGAACAATCATGGTCATGAAAGGACCATGACTGGCCATGTCATATGACATGACACAAAAGAATGAATATAGTTTGCTACAAGATAACACTTCCCATCGAACTTGAAGAATAAACCCTATTAAGATTTAGTATACACCTTCTTTTCGCACATCTTTTGTCAATTATCCGGAAACTTACAGCTGTAATTATATCAAACAGGTTGAGCACCCAATCGTTTTAAGGAATTCTCACAGACAGCATACAATTAACCTAAAGGAACATTTTTCAATTATGTTTTTAATGTAAAATCCATAATAAAGACTGGAATATGCACAAAGAATTAGAAGCAGCAGCTAAAATAAAATTTAAAACAATTTATAATTTTGAAATATGAGTAAATTTGATGATACATAAATTAATTTGCTTTAGGGAAAGATGGTTTTTATAACTATAATCATGGGTTAAACATCACCTGATCTTCAAGATATAAAGTCCATATTTGTTCTGTGTATTTTACTACAGAACTAGTTCATAAATATTTCATAGGCACACCTGTTCAAATAATTTTTTTCACAATTCCATTGCAGAAGGCTGCAAACAGTTCGGAAGTGGTGCTTTGAATCATTGATGGAAAATTCATGATATCCTCATTAAACTGTGCATGTACAGAAATCTCAAAGTTTAGTGAGTGCAATCAAGTTTTGAAATTCCATACATCCCTGGGTCAGTGCAGAATCACCAAATTTGCTGGCTCCTAATTTCATAACTCTCTTAACTTCAATGGAAAGAGAAAGTGTATAGGATTCTAGTGATATTTTTCATTACATGGTGTTTTGCATTTTAAGTGCTATTGTTTTTTTAATCAATTAACTATTTAGATGGTGATTAATTTAATTTAACAGCTTGGAAACATTTATCAATGCTATTTAATGAAAGGTGCAATAAGGGTTAGAAATTCCTATGTCTTTAGTTGTTAAAATAACAGTGAATTTTTGACTAATGATGTTTTAAGAAGTTCTGTAGGGACAGTGATATTCCACTCTATAGTTCACCAACAGCTTCTTCCCACTGCCATCTGATGTCCTAATGGACATTGAACCCTTTGAACCCATGAACACTACCTCACTAGTTTTATTTTTGCAGTACTTACTTAATTTATCTATTTAACATACATACATATATATATATATCTTTTTCTATTATTATGTATTACATTGTACTGCTGCCACAAAACCAATAAATTACACAACATGTCAGTGATATTAAACCTGGTTCTGAATAACTTCTAAATAACTTAGCTAACTTGCCTGGTTTGAAACAAGCCACATTAACTAACCCATTGTCTTCCACTGCACCTTTTGAAAAGTTAGTCCAGGTGCTGTGATCCAAAATCCTGCTTTCCAAAGACAGTGTATCTGTTTGCAAAGCTGTCCTTTCAGCTTCAAATTGATTACTGTGTGCAATTTACAGTAAAAACAGAAGATTGGTTCCCATTTAAAACAAGAAGCTAAACAAAGAATACTAGCTGCTATGTTTAGAAAACCAAGCATGGCAGAAAGGAAGAGGCCCGCTGGCCAAGAATGCAATTATTTATCACAAAGGATACTGTGAGGTTAAGAATCCATCTTATCATACAAGAGATCTGTTCAATGGTCTTGTAACGGCAGGTTAGAAGCTGCCTTGAGCCAGGTGGTATCTGGCAGTGCAGGATGAAGCATCACGATCTCATAAAATTTGCCAAGGTGAATGTTTAGAACCTAAAATGTCTTCATTACATCTTCAGTCCTTACTTACATTGCCACTCATCTTCTGTTAGCATCTTTCCTTGCATCATACGCTGTCTCACTTCAATATAAGAAATTTCTGCCTCTGTCGTCCCTCTCTTTCAGAATCAGAATCAAGTTTTATACCACAGGCATGTTCATGAAATGTGTTATCTTACAGCAGCAGTACAATGCAAAACATAGTAATAAAACAAAACTATAAGTTACAATAAGTATTACGCTGCATTCCAGTTAATTAAGCTATCGGTTAGTCAGGGCAGTCGCTTATTTGGGACAACTTATACAAAACAAAAACTAATTGAGAAAATAACTGGAATTCCTTTAATGTATTTGGGATTCTATGTCACTCAATTGGGTGAGGAGACTGTTGCGGAACAATTTCTAACTAGCGTCAATTGCATGTGCTTGTGTGGCCGTTAGACACTACAGCGTGCTTAGTGCAACCAGTTATTAAGTAACATCAACTGTGTGTGTTTGTGTTCAAAAAACAGTGATTTTTATCACTGACAGATGGTGAGAAATAAGTAATAGGGCAATTCAGAATTGTTTTGCTCACTTTGGTTTCAAGCACTCAGGCTTGGAGATGCGGAAAATGGCAAGGAATGAAAATGAAGCAATTTCACTACTTCAGGTTAGAAACTATGAAGAATTTGAAGGTACCAACAATCAACTTGAAAATGAAAATGAAGATTTGGAGGATGAAATCGTCAAAAGTATTGTATAAAGTTTGTCCATTATGCTTGTGTTCAAAAAGCAGTAATTTTTGTCACTGATAGGTGATAAGAAGTAAGCAGTAGGACAATTTGGAACTGTGATGTTCACCACAGGTTCAGCCATTCAGGCTTGAAGATGCCAGGACTGAAAATGAAATTAATTCACTACTTCAACAAGGTAGGAATTATGAAGATATCAACAATCATCATAAATGATATAACCAAGACTTGGTGTCTAAAGCATTATATTAAGACAATCCATTATCTGCACTTATTGTCTGCGCTGAATCTGTTCATCTACAGTAAACTGAAAGAACATGGGAGATGAATTCCTCCTTTGATAACTATTAGGAACTAAAACACAGTTTTATGGTACTGTAGCAGTATTGGTGCTATAAAGAAAGAGTTTATTCCCATTGCAAAGAACATTTATCTATCTAATTTGTTCTGTATTTAACTTAAATGTATAAATTGTTAAACAGTAGTTTGACTTTTTTTTATAACATTTAATCAGTTCCATGAAATTTCAGCTAATTGGTGCAGATGCTTAATTGGGCCAAAATATACTAGTCCCAATGTGTCCTAATTAACTGGAACCCACTGTATTTCCTTTACAATTCAGTATACTACAGTATGTCGAGAGAATCATGTATAATTCTGGGTCTTATCTCAAAACTTCAGGAGGGCATGGAGCTACCACTCTCCGCTGAACATCGACGGCTACTCGGTAGAGAGCATTAAGAGTACCAAATTTCTTGGTGTTCACCTGGCGGAGAATCTTATCTGGTCCCTCAACGCCAGCTCCAAAGGAAAGAAAGCCCAGCAGTGCCTCTACTTTCTGTGAAGGTTAAGAAAAGTCTATCTCCCACCCCCCATCCTCACCACATTCTACAGAGGTTGTATTGAGAGCATCCTGATCAGCTGCATCACCACCTGGTTCGGAAATTGCACCATCTCGGATCACAAGACCCTGTAGCAGATAGTGAGGTCAGCTGAGAAGATCATCGGGGCCTCTCTTCCCTCCATTACAGACACTTACAACACACGCTGCATCCGCAAAGTGAACAACATTATGAAGGACCCCCTATACCCCTCATACAAACTCTTCTCCCTCCTGCCATCTGGGAAAAGGCACCGTAGCATTCGGGCTCTCATGACCAGACTATGTAACAGTTTCTTCCCCCAAGCCATCAGAAACCTCAATACCCAGAGACTGGACTGACACCAACTTACTGCCCTCTTCTGTGCCTATTGTCTTGTTTATTATTTATTGTAATGCCTGCACTGTTTTGTACACTTTATGCAGTCCTGGGTAGGTCTGTAGTCTAGTGTTTTTTTGTGTGTTGTTTTACATAGTTCAGTGTAGTTTTTGTATTGTTTCATGTAGCACCATGGTCCTGAAAAACATTGACTCGTTTTTCCTGTGTACTGTACCAGCAGTTACGGTCGAAATGCCAATAAAAAGTGACTTGACTTGACTTGAACACATTTCTTTAAGTACCATGCAACATAAAGACCACTCCAGCATGTGCCTTTGGGCACTGGCTCCTTTACTAATTTTAGACAGCAATAGCTAACGATGTTCGACTCATGTCATGCCGAAATACAGGGAAAAATGCTTCTGTATCAAAATCAGAATTCGGTATAATATCACTGGCCTATGTTGTGAAATTTGTTGTTTTGTGGCAGACATACATTGCAATATATAATAATTAAAAAATATAAATTAGTTTTATTATATAAAACTCATAGTTCAAAAAAAATATACACACACACACACACACACACACACACACACACACACACATATATATATATATATATAATACGTAGTTCAAAAAGAGAGAAAAAATAAACACAAACAAATAGTGGGGTTGCGTACATGGGCTTATTGTCAATTCAGTAATCTGATGGCAGAGGGGATTAAGCTATTCCTAAGACATTTATTTATAACAATTGCTATTATGAACGTATCACAAATATGAGATAAAACTTGGTAATGTGTTTATTTTCTAAATTAGCAGCTTTTCACAACTTCTGTACCATAAAGATTTCAATGCGATGATATCAGAGTTCAGGACAGGACAGCACTGGTTAGATACAACAGTGAATCTCAGCCAAACACTGATTAACAGTGCAAGAAATGTAATTGATCCTTGCAGCAAAATTAGAGAGAGTTTGTTCCCTTCGGAGAGAAAATTTAAAAAATTCATGGACCTCATTTGATACCAATTAGGATGACATTATTGACAACAATGATAGGTTTTTTTGGCAATAATTTGCAAATCACAATAAATAAAATGGTAATTTAATCTGCTCTTCTACTTTGATATATTTGTCCTTCATGATAAACATTCCATTCTTCATACCAGTTTTCATTTTTAAGAGTACATGTTCTATTTAATCCATAAATTTTCCTACCAAAAAAGGTGGACATTTAGGGGATGAGCAGCTGACCACAATTAGGTCCTGGTGAACATCCAGTAGTGTCCAACTCCCCATTTCGGAACCTGCAACATTCAAATATTCATCATTGCACTATTAACGTGAGAAGCTAACTTACAAGTGTGTTAATTTCGAGAGTAAATTATCTTTCTAAATGTTAAGAATTTTCTCACAGCTATGATGATTGGTTAAAAGTCCATTATTGGACACGCTTCCTTGCTCTTTAATAGGAAAACGACTGTCTTGTGCTATACCAGTTCAGAGAACCCATGTATTTTGTAGATTATTTGTGAGATCAGAAATTATCTAATTTATTTGCAATCCTGCCAGGAGAGATAAGAGCCTTCTTTCTGGCAAGCAGAATAAGATCACCCTCAAACCCTGCCCACAATAACATCTCCCTATACCAAAATGTGTCAGATTTAATTACTTTCTTATCCATGGGATGAGAACAACATGAAATTTTCAGTGTTTATGCCTAATAGGCACAGAATTGTGGATACAGCGAATTGCAGAGGTGGCTCTGCAATTGTACAAAGGCCAAGCTGGGCATAGATTGTAAACTTGTTCCCTGAAGATCCTTATAACAATCTGATAATTGACAGTTACCATTACTGAGACAAGCTTTCATAGAAACATAGAAAACCTACAGCACAGTACAGGCCCTTCGGCCCATAAAGTTGTGCCGAACATGTCCCTACTTTAGAAATTACTAGGCTAACACACACAGAGTTCTGGAGGAACTCAACAGGCCAGGCAGCATCCATGGAAGAGCAAACAGTGACATTTCGGTCTGAGACTCTCACCAGGATTGGAGAAGAAAGATGCTGTCAGAGTAAGGTGGGGGAGAGGGGAGGAAGAAATACTAGGTGATAGGTGAAACCTGGAGGGGGGAGGGGTGAAGAAGAGCTGGAAATTCGATTAGTGAACAAGATAAAGGGCTGGAGAAGGGGGAAATCTAATAGAAGAGGACAGAAGTCCATGAAAGAAAGGGATGTGAAGTGTTGCCTTATCTGTAAGGACTATTTGGGGCTTTGAATGGAGGTGAGGGAGGAGTTGTATGGGCTTTCATTGCGGACTTATTTAAATACAGCTCCCTAAGATTGACAGCTACAATGATTGGATTTGAATTCATTATTGTTGCATAATTCTGGCTCTAGTTTGAAGTTTAACATCACAAAAAATTTATTATCAAAGTATCATGTCACTGTATACAACCCTAAGACTTATTTTCTTGTGGGCATACTCTATAAATCTATAGAATAATAACCATAACAGAATCAATGAAAGAACACCCAACTTGGGCTTTCAACCAGAGTGCAGAAAGACAGCAAACTGCAAATAAATAAATAATAAACAATAAACATTGAGCACAAGATGAAGAGTCTTTGAAAATAAGTCTATTGTGAGAACATTTCAATGATGGGGCAAGTGAAGTTGAGTGAAGTTATCCCTTTGGTTCAAGAGACCGATGGTTGAGGGTACTAACTGTTCCTGAACCTGGTGCTGTGAGTCCTGAGGCTCCTGTACCTTCTTCCTGATGGCAGCAGTGAGAAGAGGGCATGTACTGGGTGGTGGGAGTCCCTGATGTGGATGCTACTTTCCTGCAACAGTGTTTCCTGTCGATGTGCTCAAAAGTGGGGAGGGCTTTACCCATGATGGACTGGGCTGTATCCACTACGTTTTAAAGACTTTTCTCTGCAAGGACATTGGTGGTTCCATACCAAGCTATGGTGCAGCCAGGCAATATACTCTCCCCTGCACATCTACAGAAGATTGTCGAAGTTTTAGATGTCATGCCAAACGTCAGCAAATTCCTAAGGAAGTAAAGGTGCTGCTCTGCTTTTTTCGTAATTGCATTTACTTGCTGGGCCCAGGACAGCAACTCAGAAACAATAGTAATTTAAAGTTGCAGACCAGCTGTACCCTGTTCCTCCATTGAGGACTAGCTCATGGACTTCTGCTTTCCTTCTCCTGACATCAATAATCACCTCCTTGCTCTTGCTGACATTGCATAAGAGGTTGTTGTTATGGCACCACTCAGCCGGATTTTCAATTTCCGTCGTATATGCGGATTCATCACCAGCTTTGATTCGGCATGAAATAGCAGTGTTATTAGCAAACTTGAATATGCCATTGAAACTATGCTTAACCAAACAGTCATAAGTATAAAGCATGTAGAGCATGGGCTAAGCACACACCCTTGTGGTACACCTGTGCTGATGGAGATCCTGAAGGAAATGCTGATGACAATCCGAAGTAACTGGGGTCTGCAAGTGAGGAAATCGAGCATCCAATCTCACAAGGATGTATTGAAGGGTTGATGGTATTAAATGTTGAGCAGTATTTGATAAGGAGCATCCTGATGTATGTATCTTTGCTGTCGAGATGATCCAGGGTTCAGATGGCATCTGCTGTGGACTTGTTGCCCTAGTAGGCAAATTGCAGAGGATCTAAGTTGCTTCTCTTAACCAACCTCTCAAAAAACTTCATGACTGTGGATATAAGTACTACTGGGAGATAACCATTGAGACAGGTCTCCGCATTCTTCTTGGGCACCGGTATAATGGAAGCCTGCTTGAAGCAGGTGGGTACCTCAAACTGCCGAAGAGGTTAGAGATCTTAGTAAACACTCCAGCTAGTCGATCAGCACAGGTATTTAGTATTTGGCCAGGTACCCCATCTGGGCTGAACGATTTTCATGAGTTCACCCCCCTGAAGGCTGCTCACACAACATCCTCAGAGACTGAAATCATAGGATCATTGGGGGAAGTGGGAGTTCATGATGTTCCCTCCAAGTTTTGATGGTCAAAGTGAGCATAGAGGGCATTGTGTAATTTAACCAAAATACTACAACACCCTGTTGATTATTCAGTGATCAAAGCTGCCAAATATTCTATCAAAGGCAACAAAATCCTTGTTTTTGAAATGCAGTATTTGCAATTCTAAAACTGATTGCATCATAAAGATCTTTTTCAATCAAGTAATGAATAATCTAGTCAAGATGGTTTAAACCAAAAATAACTGGAATGTAAATCTAAGGAGATAGACCTGCCAGTCACACAGAAGAAATATTCAGGGATGGTGAACTTAGATGACTTGCTTCTCAGAGTTATATCGGATATGCATGGGCTAACAACCGTTTGCATTCCCTGCTTAAATTAATATGGGACTCAGGGACATGTGGCATCAATTTTTTTCAAAAAACAGACGCTGCTGCAAGTATGTGGCAAGGTACTCCTTATTGGCAAAGTCCAAGACCATTTTGAGATCAAAAGAACAGAAAGGAATATGAACAGATACTTTATTTTTGTTTAATATGTAGAAGAAAACAACAATTGCAAGATAAACATCAAATCAAATTACAAAGTGGATTTGGGAGAAAGAACACCAAATGGAAAATGAAGGCCATATGGGAAAAAAAAACACATTTTTAAAATAACAGGCTAAAGCAATAGCATTTAAAATCAGTATTGAGGTGGTTGGTAGACATGATGACTTCATGGTTAGTAAAGTTTTGAAGTGACCTTTATATTTTGCTTTGTTTTTACATTAGTGTTATCTCTTTAATTGGATTATTGCAGGGTCAGTTTGATGTTTTGTAAATTTTCATTCCACATCTCAACAGTTTTCATTTAATATGATTATTTCTTTACAGAGTGGCCAACTCTACTACAACCATTTGCTAGTTTTGATGATAAGCTAACATTCAAAAAAAAAGTTTTGTAAAACTGTACTTTAAACCATACAGTATATAGTGGCAGCTGATGTTAAATCAAAAACTAACTGCTAAAAAAATCCAAAAATGTACTTCAACAACACATCAGCTTTTGAGGTGAAGTATATTTTTGTCTGTTGATTTTGAAGCTTGGAATTTATGCACTGAGTTCTCTTCTCTGGCAGCTTGTTGCTTTGATGAAAAGATTCATTGAGAACATGCAAAGGACAATGGAACAGGCAGTACTTACCAGCAGTGAGGGATGTTACAATTTCTTTTGCAATGTTCACTACAATTAGATCCTGAGAAAGCAAAACATATGGTTAGAATGAGGCTTCATCTATTGGCTTACATTTTACATTCATACCCCTGCAAGTATTTTGTACCTCATGCAACATATGTAAATAAAGAAGTCTTTTCTCATATTTCTTTCTAACGTAAAGGGTGGTAAGACTCTTGGCAGTGTGGAGGATCAGCGGGATCTTGGGGTCCAAGTCCATAGGACACTCAAAACTGTTGTGCAGGTTGACTCTGTGGTTAAGAAGGCATACGGTGCATTGGCTTTCATCAATTATGGCACTGAGTTTTTGAGCAGAGCGGTAATGTTGCAGCTATATAGGACTCTGGTCAGACCCTACTTGGAGTACTGTGCTCAGATCCACTCGCCTCACGACAGGAAGGATGTGGAAATCATAGAAAGGATGCAGAGGAGAATTACAAGAATGTTGCCTGGATTGGGGAGCATGCCTTATGAGAACAGGTTGAGTGAACTTAGTCTTTTCTCCTTTAAGAGATGGAGGATGAGAGGTGACCTGATAGAGGTGTATAAGATGATGAGAGGCATTGATCATGTGGATAGTCAGAAGCTTTTTCCCAGTGCTGAAATGGCTAACACGAGAGGACACAGTTTTAAGGCACAGGAGATGTCGGGGTGAGTATTTTTACGCAGAGTGGTGAGGGCGTGGAATGGGTTGCCGGCAAGAGTGGTGGTGGCGGATACGATAGGATCCTTTAAGAGACTCCTGGATAGGTACATGGAGCTTAGAAAAATAGGGAGGGCTATGGGTAACCCTAGGTAATGTCTAAGGTAAGGACATTTTTGGCACAGCTTTGTGGGCCAAAGGGCATGTATTGTGCTGTAGGTTTTCTATGTTTCTATAAGGTTCATAAAGCCTATGCCACAAAGATCTCAAACTGAAATATTGACTGCTTATTGCCCTCCATAGATGCTATTTGACTTGCTGAGTTCCTCAAGCATTTTGTGTTTGTGTGTGTGTGTGTGTGTGTGTGTGTGCGTTGCCAGCAATAGCAATCCCATTAATCCCATTGCCCCACTTATTTCTCTCCAACCTAATCTCCAGAACATGCCAATCAATTCCAGCCTAATCCTCTTGCATTACCTACACAAACAGTAATTTACAATTAGCCTAAGGACATCTTTGGACATAGGAGGTAACTGAAGCAAATGGGGACACCCATGTGGCTACAGGGAGGACATCTAAACTGTACAAATGTGGTCAGGATCAAACCTGAACTGCTGAGACGTGTGAGGCAGCCATTATCTGTTGCACTACCATGTTTCCTTTTCCATATTAGCATTTAGAAAGGTAGAATTAGCAGCAGTGTACAGATTAGCAAGGGTTTTTTTTTCAAAAATTCACTCCATATTCCTATTCAAAAGACTTAAATTGCTCAAACTTGCTTTGTGAGAGAGAACAGGATCAGACTAAGGATACTATTCCTGAAAAAACAGCTCACATTTCCTTACATTCTGGGTTCAGATATATAACGGATGGCTATTTGTCTATCAGATTGTTATTTTCAGAAACAGAATTGTCATTGTCTTCCCATTGGATGTGAAATCATTTGAGCTTATAGAATAATTGCATGATCTAGCCTGTAACTGACATCTTCTGAGAATAACTTGTATGTGATTTCAAATCTAAAGTAAAATAGGATCTGAGAATAAGACAGTCTCATTTCTAGGGTGGGGGGGGGGGGCATGGTAGCAACACAATGCTTTACATGCAACCCGGGTTCAATTCCCGCCATTGCTGGTAAAGTGTTCTCTCCGTGACTGTGTGGGTTTCTTCTGGGTGGTCCAGTTTCCTCCCAAAAACCTTCCGGTTGGTAGGCTAATTGGTCACAGTAAATTGTCCCGTGATTAGGCTAAGATTAAATCAGGGGATTGCTGGGTGGTTTGGCTGAAAGGAGCCAAAGGGCCTATACCATTCTGTATTTCAATAAATAAAAAAAAGTAGAATTTACATTCTGAAACTGTATTATTGCCTTTTATTATGCTGCTTTTAATCAACATTTTATTATAGAGTGCTTTTTTAGAAGAGGAAATAATAAATTAAAAAATCAATCTCCACATTAAGTAGTTAAATATTCATCCAACTACATAGCTGATATTCATGTGAAAAATTTTAGCTGATTAATTCAATGTGCCCACAATACTGCACAACTATTGCATTTATCTTAGCTAAATACTTCACTATTCTTTTCTGCAAATGCTAATCTTTTCAGAGATACAGCTTCAAGAAGTTGTACCTGAAGTTTTCTATTCTGCTGATACTAAGTAGGTCCTTTCTCCGGTAGGTTATTTTAGGAACGCCTAGATCCACATTCAGTGTAATTCTGCTCCCTGTTCAAGTCTGTGTCCATATAGTGATTGTACTTTTACCTTCCTGCTTCTCTGTGGTGTGTCAATGAGGACTCGCTGGCTATCAGTTGCCCAACATTTTCGTGCCAGTGATGAAGAGTAAATGCCAGTAAATCCATCTGAAACACATCATTGGCCATCAGAGTTAATACACACAAAAAAGCTTCTCGTGCTTTGGTTAATGTTCAACCATCCCAATGTACAGTGAACAAACATTTTGTTTGCACAGCAGATATATTGATTGGTTTTCTATGATTTGGTTTAGAACATGCAAGGTTATTTGCAGTTTCCAAAATAAATTTTCTCTGAGGGTGACTTTCTTTTTCACATGGAAGGGGAAGAGGGGGAGGGAGGGAGGAGGGGAGACTGGGCACTATGAGACTGGGGGGAAGAGAGGAAAAAGAGAAAGAATGTCCATGAGTTAATATCAAAGTGACACTTGGGCATGCCCTTTTGGCTAATCATACAACAACTGCATTACTTCTGACAACTTTCTTAGAATATTATAAGGAATGGGATGTGGACAAACAGTGCAATAACCTGCTTTTGAAGAAGATGAAAAAAGTGTGTCCTTCAAAGCCTTTATGGGAAGGATGTATTATTTGCATCCTCCATTTTTTCTATCATATTTAGTTATGTAGAAATGCAAGGCAAAAAGGAGAACCATTTAAAATGTAATAAAGTCTAATTTGTTTATTAAATTTTCACTTATTTTTTCCTATTTGACTATTTAACCATATAATTCAATGCAGACTGATTCTGATACTCCCTTTCTTTAATATCATCAGATTTCCTGCCTTCTCCTATTATGTATCCCAACTGCCTTCAAAGTTAAAGATTATAATTTTTCCACTTTCACCATCTTTCAAAATGAAGGCTAACCGCACCTGGTTAAGTTTTTTTCTAATTAGTGAAACCATGTTATCAACATTCAAATAAATGTGACTTAACGAGGGTTACAAGGAATAAATAGACAGTAGAAAATCCCTTGTAAAGGAAAATCTTTGGCTCTAACCCAAATCAGTTTAGATACTTTTTGCAGTTAAAGACAAGTTTTAAAATTATATCCATTTAAATTTAGTTACTTCAGAAAATAATTTGTTGAACTACAATATAGAAGTATTTGTTAAATGCAGCATGCCATTATTGGATCTTTGACTGGTAAAGCTATCCACCTTTGCTGTTTTCCTTCTATCAATTCAGGGCTTATCGTAAATTAATCTATAAAGATCAATTGTGACAACTGAATGACAACTCGCTTCTCATTCTGTCATGCAGCCAGTGAAGTGATGGAAGGTAAAGTGTGCAGAATGAATATGTGGTATAATACTTAGTCAATAAATAACTTGTCACTGTCATTTGTTATGATTATCAATGTTATTCTGTTGAATCCAGCATTGGGAAAGGAAACAAATATACCATGCTTTCTGTTGCTATTGTTCAGCATGCTCAACTGGTATGTGTTATTACGATCACAAAAGAGACTGTTGATAATCACTTCCCAGACCCAAGTGTGCCAGTTAGTATGTGCAACAACGAACCGAAGGAACCCAGCAAAGGACACAAATTCCAGGCAAGAAGAAAAATTGCTTTATTTAGCAAAACAATCAATCACCAACCTATTGTTGGATAATCCACAATCTTTACCACAGTTGATGTCACTTTTTTATCCAAATTATACTGAAAGAAAATATAAGATCCATTATAGTAAATAGAAGAAGCTACCACTAACCACAGTCGATTTACTCTAAACCCCTCTTCACTCGGGGCTACAGGAACATTACTTGGCTGGTTGTATTGAAGTCTGTTAGTTCAGGAAGTCACCTTCCAACTTCCAAAGGAGAAATTAAATCAGTTAGAAAAGCTTATAAGTTTTGATGAGTGTGTTCAGGATCTTCTCTACTGAGAAAAACAAACTCCCTCAAAACATGCTGTGTACTTAGCCCCCTGCTCTACTCACTTTATACCTCTGACCGTGAGGCTAAGCACAACTCCAATGTCATATTTAAGTTTGATGATGCCACAGTCATTGGCCAAATCAAAGACGGTGATGAATCAGCATACAAGAGGAAGACTAAAAATCTGGATAAGTGGTGCCACAACAACAACCTCTCACTGAGTGTCAGCAAGACCAAGGAAGTGAATATTCAAGAGGAGGAAACCAGAGCTCCGTGAAATAATCCTCATCAGCGGATCAGAGGTGGAGAGGGTCAGCAACTTTAAATTCTGAGGATCTGTCCTGGGTAAAGTACATAAGTGCCATTACTAAGAAACCACAACAGCATCTCTACTTTCTTAGAAGTTTGCGAAGATTCAGCATGTCATCTGATACTTTGACAAACTTCTATATATGTGAGGTGGAGAGTATATTGACTGTTTGCACAATGGCCTGGAATGGAAACACCAATGCTCTTGTATGGAAAAGCCTACAAACTGTAGTGGATATGGCCTAGTCCATCACGGGTAAAGCCCTCCCCGCCATCGATGACATCAGCATGCTGCATTGCCGCATTGAGGACCACCCAACATAAATGCTATCCCTCAGCAATCAGGCTCTTGAATCAGAAGGGATAACATCACTCAAGTTCACTCGCACCCATCACTTTTAAGGACTCTTCATCTCATTTTCTCGATATTTATTGCATATGTATTTCTTATTTCTTTTTTGTTATTATTATTATTTCTTGTTTTTTCTCTTTCTTTTTGTATTTACATAGTTTGTAAGTTGGTTGTTGTCTGTCCTGTTGGGTATGGTCTTTCTTTGATCATATTGTGTTTCTCTTGCATTTACAGTGATTGCCTGCAAGAAGGAGAATCTCAGGGTTGCATATGGAGACATATACTGTATGTACTTTGATAATAAACATAATTTGAACTTTGAAATCCAGATCAGGTTCAATCTCAAAGATAAATGTGACAACTAGGACTCATACCAAACAAAAATGACTCAGAGTTGTAAATGTACTTGAAACTTGCACAAAGGTGAATTTTTCAGCTTATCATAAATTGGTTCTCAAACTAGGTACCTGCAAAGCACCAGGGAGCTGGTCAGCAAATCTGAGGTTTGTTGGATTCAATGTAGAGATAACCTTCCCATTAAATTCAACTGGACGCAACGGGAGAATGGCAGGGAGAGAGGGCAAGCATGGGTCAACAGTTGCCATGGTACTTCTTTGCACTTCTTTCTGGTGAAGCCTCTCAAATATTTTTTACTTGAATCAAGAATTCATTTTATTTCTTTCAATGAAAGGTCTGGAACATTTTCATACCTTGTAGAGTACATATTTTAAGATGCATTTTTAAAAAATTATCGTTATCACAAAGCCAATGTGAAAGGAAAATAAAAAGGCACTGGAAGCATTGAACATTCTAACGATGATGGCTGAATTGATTTGTAAAAAAAATGCACGGTTGCTGATAATATGTACATGCAATATGTTATTTTTGCAAGGTCCCACTTTTTGAGCAGTAATGCTAAATGTTCACTTTGTAACTGACATTTGAAAAGCATACCTAAAACCTTTCCTCATTCGCAACTTCCATTCACAAGCTTCTAAGAGGAGATTGAATAGACTGGGGAAACTACTAACCAAGGACAGGCTGTAGCACTGATGATGAGTCTTAATGTTGCCACCTTCCAGATAAATCAGATGGTGCTGGTCAGGACTAAGGCGTGGAGAATGTACAGAATTTATTCCAGAAGAAATCTGCACTGTGAAAGGGTACAGAATATTAATTTCACAATACTTCAGTAAGCAAAATGATAACACAGTATCAAAAAAAGGTTTTTGTCAGTAATAAATGTCTTCAGATAATTATGGAGGTGCAGGGTCACTTTACACAAGGAAGTGCAAAAAATGTTCCAACATTTGAGTAAAATCAAAATAACCCATTCCTAGAAGTGAACTTCATGGAAATTTACACATACCTTGAAGTAGACGGACCGCTGACCATCAAAATTGTAAATCAAGTCAATATATTAAGTACAGAGATGTGAGTTGTACTGAAACAAGGTGGCATCCTGGTTAAACAGGGTCTGATCAGTGCTTCCATGTAAATTAATGGAATAAATTAATTCCATGTAAATTAATCTATACAGATTAATGTAAATTAACACATGCCTAGAAAAATATTAAAATGCGATAACTGGGTACATGGGACTGTGGCTAATAGTGTCTGACATCCTCCTTTTCAATCAGGTAATTGTATAAAAATTGAAAAGTGCGTTGTGGTCAACTGTATATAAAATGTGAACTAGTTAAAAAATCACTTACCACATTCATTCCTTGCTAAGTCCACACAGTACAGAGCTGATCTGCAGTAGAAACAAAACCACAGGAAACCAGAGAAAATAGCAAATCTAATGATACAATCAATAAAAATCTCATTTAGAGCCCCGTGAAAGTCCAGTACATTGCATCTCTGTGGTCACATCTCAAAATTTTAAAATGAAGTTATCCAAAATGGAATCCAACTTAAGCAGCACAAAAATGATAACAAATATTATTGTTGGATATTAAAAATCTGCTGATTAATAATGGTCCTTTTAATGGATCATTTAACAGAGGATCAATCTACTCTTTCAGGTATACAGTATGCATACAGTCTCATGCTATTATTTCTAAAAATGCAAGTTATCCTTGAGGATGCAAAGTTATGTGCAAATTGGTTCCTACATACTTTACAATTGTAATTGTACCATAAACATACTTCATTAACAGTAGATGCTATAGGGCATCCTGACTCCACAATATCAAAGCAACTATCAAGGTTATTTTTATGTGTATTACATTAGTAATATTATTTTTGTCAATTGTTATAGATGCACCATAGAAAACATCTTATCCTGATGTATCACATAGCTTGGTAAGGTAAATGCTTTTGTAAATGCAACCCAGTCCATCAGACAAACTAAACTTCCCTTCACTGATCTGGTTTACTCTTCCCGCTGCTATGGAAAAGCAGCTAACATAATTATTATGCCTCCTATCCCTGTTATTCTCTCTTCATCCATCTCCCCTCAGGCAAAATCTACAAAGGTCTGACAGCACAAACCATTAGACTGAAGCACAGCTTCGATTACAAAGCTATCAGATTCTTGAATGGACCTCTGATGCTGTAAATGATGAAATACTGATCTTTCAATCAACCTTTACTTTTCTTTACTTGTCTATCCGTACAGCACTTACTCTGTAAGTGCCACAACTATGTTCTGCATCCTGTTTTCTACTACTTCAGTGTAAATATATATGGAATCATTCATCTAAATGGCACAAAAAACAAAGTATTTTCACTGTATCTCAATATATGTCACAATACTAAACCAACATCAATACTCAATTACTTACTTCCGATTGGTGCAGTATTTGAGACCCAATCGCCAAGGCACGTGACAACGGCCAACAAAGATAACTCCAGCATCCTTAGGAGCCCAGATTGCCTGAAATACATAGGATCAGGTAGGCTTACTTAAGACTCCCAAATATGTTGCCAAAAAAAAAGATCAATATGGAAACTTCAAATTTGAAAATAAGCTTAGTAGCTACAAAATGAATAAACAGTCAACGTTTCAGGCTCAGCCCAAAATGTCGACTATTTATTCATTTCCAAAGATGCTGTCTGACCTGCTTAGCTCCTCAAGCATCTTGAGTGTGTTGCTGTAGAGTTGCAGCATCTGCAGAATCTCTTTGATTATTAGTAGCTACAAAGACAATTAAATTTTGATGACAATTTCCTTAAGTTCTGTACACTTGTGCAAAATGTAGGAGCCTAGCTCTTTGGAAGAGATTTTAATTCATATACTGTTAGTCTCCTCTGGCTATAAAAACTAAATAGGTTTAATAGCAAAGCTATTTCAAAGCTATTTTTCAGCATCTAATCCTTCTAGTCTACCTTGAATAAATGCATAGTTTGGGTGTGGTAGAATTATGTTTCTACTTTGGGAAAAATTTGTGATCCAGATGCAAAACTTCATTCAAACATGATTTTAAATCAATTTTCTATTCAAGCCTTTGTATGAATGCAAAATCTTTCAAGAACCTATAAATCAGGTTTTGATTTGAAACCATTTTTACACAAAATCTTTTGATATGATTAAGGTTATAATAATCAGTATGATTAATACTGCTGACAATTTCACAGTTAGCCCATCATGAAATATACTGTTAGAGAAAATCATTCGGTTTATGTGCATTATGGAATTATAATGCGAGGATAGTTTGTGAGTCACTACCCTAACCAGTATCTTTCCAGCACTGTACCTCC
This sequence comes from Hypanus sabinus, assembly GCF_030144855.1. Taxonomy (NCBI): domain Eukaryota; kingdom Metazoa; phylum Chordata; class Chondrichthyes; order Myliobatiformes; family Dasyatidae; genus Hypanus; species Hypanus sabinus. Next base: position 46,263,696 of record NC_082724.1, on the reverse strand, counting down.
CACTTATGCCTCCTTGCTATTTTGTTCTGTAATTAAAGAAATATGCTGTCTGCTCACAGGCAGGCTGAAGCCCACAGGTCTACTAGACAAATTTCAGACATTGAATGCCTACAAGAAATGGGCAATAAATGCTGGCTTCGCTACTCGAAAGCCATAGATAAAACAAGCACAAGATACACAAAGACTGTGCCCCAGAGACACTGCTAACTACAGATACAATTTATATCACTGGAACATGCATCTTTCTGATAACAGAAAATGCCACCACAGGGATGACTAAACATTAAACCTTGACTGACCACATTCAAAATAACAAATAAACAAATGAATTTAAGTTGTGCAGTATTTAGTATTTATTATACAGTTGCAAGACGATTGAGTAGCAAACCATCTGGTTCAAAGGCAACATTTGGCATTGCTTCTGGACATGCACAGCATAATATTATGCCATTTCCATCAATAAGAAAAAAACACAGAGATTATTACAAGAAATAAGGATGTTATTTTAATTCCATTATATTACTTCCTCTTTCAATCCTTCCTGTCATTTAATGAGAGGGCAAGATGTAAACATACATCAATATTGCTGAAATACAGCTAAAATTGCAGTGTACTAAGACAAATTCTGGGTCACCAATGTCTTTCATTTTAATCTTGCCAACTGAGTGACTCAGAACTTAAACTTCCACTTTGGAGCCCCGGTCTCTATTTGGCCAAAACCAGAAAATATCTGAAACCATACCTTTTAAATATACATTTGAGGCCATAATGTTCTGCCACCCTAAGTCTATTTTGTGATGTTAGCACCAGGAACACAATTATAAAAAGGGAAATGTGAATAACTAAAGAATTATACCAACCTCTCCAGGAGAAATATGCTCAGGCACCTCATCCCGTACTGAGATGTTTCCACTCCGGATGTTTAAGACACAGAGGACTGGAGTACTCTTGTTTGCCAACCCTTCACCCCAATCCTCCCAATATTCAAACTGACTACTCTGCAGGGGAAAATACATAGTACAAGAAAATAGTTAATTTCAAAATATGGCATATCTAAGTTTTAACATATACTCAGATTGGGACGCTCTCTTATATTTTACAGGGTCCAATGAAGTTAACTTTTGACAAAATGGAGGCTGCATCGTATTCTGAGATGATAAGCACAGTGCCAGATATTAAACCAGAAGCTCCCAGTTAAGTGGAATGATAACATTGATAACATTTTAAGGGTGCTTGTGGCAGTCCTTGTCTTGCTGTTTTGTGTTTTGCCATGTACTAAATCCCAAGTGGATCTACTGGAAAATATTGCTCTGCCATACTGTTTTCAGGTACAATTATTCATCACTCCCTCTATCAGGGCCATGTGTTTATTGTACAGTTTGCTCTATTACATTTCACAATGGCTGCAATCTACTGTGGAAAACTGAAGGTGCACACATCAACCTCAAGAGTAAATTACAAATTTAAAAAACCTGCAGATATTAGAAAACTGAACTTAGAACAGCAAATGGTGTAAACACTCAGCAGGTCGAGCAGCACCTGAGGTAAAGGCCGTTGCTTTGAAACATTAATTCTGTTATTCTTTCCATAGATGTTGCCTGACCTAATAATAAGTGTTATCATCATTTTCTGTTTATATGTCATTCATTTGAGTGCATCTGCCACTATTCAATAACTCACAATGTCAGGTTTGGAGAAGTCTTTCCTACCACAGATCTATTCTTTCTATAACTTCCAATATATTTCTCCTGAAGAATTATGAGGCATATTCCCTGGTGTTGGTATTCTCTCCATTGATTTAGCAAGTATACATATTTGCTGCGCTGTGTTGATAGACATCGGTACGACCCTTTCAAGGACTGTAATCTATGTTATATGGCCATTTAACAAACAACTGTCAGGTCTCTGAAAATGTAAGATCAAAACAAGAAATAAACTGGCAGATGCTGAAAATCTGAAATAAGAACAGAAAATGCTTGAAACACTCTGGAAGTCAGGCAGGAGAAAAAGACACAAAGGTTGCATCAAATGATGGAACTTTGAACTAATACATTAATTCTGCTTTGCTTTCTGTGATCTCTGGTATAGTCAGGCAGTGTTTGCCATTTCAAAGAGAAGTGTGATTTTTAAATATCTGCAACAGAAAACTGCCATGAATTTAGAATTTCATTAAAGGATGCACACTTAACATATTCCGACTTAGAACAATTTATTTCAACATGTATCTAAAACTTTAGCTCACACCCTCCCATCTCCCATGTGCTGAATGGAAGTACATTTTCTGTAATTTCTTGCTAGATACTAAGATATTACTAAAAAACTATTATTCATACCGACAGTTTAAGTGTATTTCTAATAATCAAATAGAAAAGCTGAAGGAGCTTCATGCGGTTGTTGAATAAGAGACTAAAGCTATTCAGGTAACAAAGCTTTCATTTATCTCTTGGGGCTTTTCAGTGACAGTCTAGTGAATACAAAAAAGTGGTGTATTTTTATGAGCAAATAATAATACTGTACTTTCTCAGATTTTGGGTCACTTTTTGCTCTGTTGTCTTCAACATCCTCATTTACACTGAGCTCTGGTTTAGACTGGAAGAAGGATTCAAGCTTGGGTCTTTTCTTTTCAGCGATGTACAAAATGCAAGTTTCAGAGTAAGACCATTCCAGGCAGCCAAACTGCTCTGATGGAGAGGGCAAAGGGTAAGACAAATATTGACTCATCCTTGTAACAGAAGTTTGAGCACATCAGATTTACAATCTATTTTTTCAAAAAATCATTTTAATTACACATTTTAAAAGTTGGGAGCTCTAGACAATTGAAAAAAATAACTGTATTAAACAGGCATCGAAGACGTCTAATAACAATTGTTGGAAACATCACTGAAAGACATCAATATAATAATTTGTAATACTGCATATGGTAGAATTTCTTATGTAATGTGCCTACATTTGATTGCATTAATTAGTTACACAAATAAAATATTTCACAAGATATAAAACTAAAAAATTCAATAACCTATATGTAACACTCTGGGAAAAGTTTCACTGCTGATGTAATGGTCTTTCTGTAAAAACAGTGTTTGGGTTATGGTTAGAGATAACGGGTGTTTTGGAATGTGAGCTGTCCAACGACGGGAGGGTGCTTTCGTGCCGTGTGCCTGACAACAGGGTGATCCGGGTATTTGTTGGGCGGGAGGTAAAGAAAGAAGATGCCAGAGCAGAGCCTTGGCCCAATGAAGGCCGGGGAGATCGAAGGAGGATCGGTGAAGGGGAAACAGTGAGCTCCAACTTGTGCACATTTGACTGTTTCATAAAATGGGTCCTTTACTTTTTTTGCTTTTTCTTCACTAACCCTGTTGTCAAATTAAGAATTACAAAGCTAAGTCATTTAATTGTACGTGGTGTGCTGTCTGTTAGTTTGTGGTAGTGATTTATTACAGGGTAACATCCACACAAACTGGGGGGGTGTCCTTTCGGGGTGGACTCGCATCTCAATCTCACCCATTTGGCAGAGCCACAGATGGTCTTCCCTAGACTCAAACAGCCAACAGAACCTGAGGGCTGCGTATGAAACTAGCAATCATAAAAAATCTAAACTGATCCAGAGTAAATGATTGAGATGTGAGATTTGCTACAAACTGTTTAATACCATCTTCATACACCTTGCCATGCTTGTCAAGTGCAGTCAGGTTTATGCTCTTCTCCTTGGAGTTTTTGTTCCAGATCTGAAAAGCAATTCACAGATAAATTAAATTGCTCATAAAACTGATAGCTGACATTCACTGCACAAAATGAAGTAATTCTATACTTGTAATAATAGTTGTATCATTAGAAGTAACTAGATAATCTATTTTGTAGTATTAGTTGAAGGATAAAGTCTGCGTACAACACAAGAATTCTCCCTTCCTTTCTAACAGTGCTATTTGCTATACAACCTGTAACATCCAACTCGAAGGAAAAAAATATAAGGTTGCAGTTTGTTATTCTATTTATATCACAGCAGTGTGGAATTCACTGAATGTTGCAATGCAAGATTCGGCAGTTTAACGGGGGCACAACTGCACAAGTGCATGTAAGTCGGACCATGAGGCAGCGGGAGTATTTAAAGAGAGCAGTTAGACTGAGTGGGCAGCGTTGTAGTGGGCGATAGAGTAGAGGGAGACAGAGTAGGAAGACTTTGGCTTGAGAGGCTTCGACGAGCAGAGGCTGAGGACGAGCTTCACTCCAAGTGAGATAAGGCCAGGTAAGTTCCTTTAAAAGGAGAATGTTTCAAAAGTTGAGGCAACGTATTGGGTAGGTCATGGCAGCTGAGATCGGCCCTGTGGTTTGTTCATCCTGCAGCATGTAGGAAATCAGGGATACTTCCAGTGTCCCTGACGACTATGTGTGCAGGAAGTGTGTCCAGCTGCAGCTTCTGGCAGACTGCATTGAGCGGCTGGAGCTGCAATTGGATTCATACTGGAGCATCCGCTATGCTGAGAAAGTCGTGAATAGCACATTCAGTGAGTTGGCCACACTGCAGGTAAAGGCTACACAGGCAGAAAGGGAAGGGGTGGCCACTAGACAGCGTAGCAGTAGACAGGTAGTGCAGGAGTCCCCTGAGGTCATCTCCCTCCTAAACAAATATACTGTTTCGGATACTGTTGGGAGAGATGTCTCATCAGGGGAAGGCAGCAGCAGTCAAGTCCATGGCAACATGGGTGGCTCTGCAGCACAGGAGGGAAGGAAAAGGAGTGGGAGAGCTAAAGTGATAGGGGATTCGATTGTAAGGGGAATAGACAGGCGTTACTGCGGCCGCAAACACGACTCCAGGGTGGTATGTTGCCTCCCTGGTGCAAGGGTCAAGGATGTCTCTGAGCGGCTGCAGGACATTCTGGATTGGGAGGGTGAACAGCCAGTGGCCGTGGTGCACATAGGTACCAACGATATAGGTTAAAAACGGGTGTAAAGGGGGGTTTCTTCTTTTTCTTTGTTACTGTGTATGTTAATCAAAATGGCTCCTTTTGTTGCAAGTAGGAATGCTTCTTTGTTGCGAGAGAGTGCTGGAAGCTTGTTTGGGTTAAAATTTACTGATAATGAGAATTGTATTCCTTTGTAAACCAATTGGGATTAATGTTGTGCTTTCTTCTGAGTCTGTAAGCTATTGTTGGCGAGCTTTTGGGGAGATTGGCATGAGGGAGTGAGAGAGGACGTGGTGCTGTAAACTGGGCGAGGAACGGACCCCAAGCGGGGGTCCAAGGCCAGGAGGTACCCCAAGGAGAGGAGACGAAGATAGATGTGCTTGGTTGACCACTTCGGAGGTTCCTGAGCTGTGAGTCGAGGAGTTCGGAGGAGATCGAATGGTGGCCAGAAGACTTCAGTAATTGAGCTCCAACTGTTTTGCACTAAGTGGTTTGGACTTTGATAAGTTTGGCACCTTTTCTTTATTTTCTTTTCCTTCATGTATACTGTATCGTTATTAATTACTTAGTTAGAGTAATCTTTATAAACTGTAATCATTTAATCGCATATGGTGTCCTGTTTGTTCTTTGGCGAGGTGGGGACATCACACAGCATCCACACAAGCTGATTACCCAGTTTGGCGGGGCCAAAGGCTGCTCCCCTTAGACGAGAATGAGCTGAGCGAGCCTGAGGCGACCCAGGGGGTTACACAGGATGAGGTCCTACATGGTGAATTCAGGGAGTTAGGAGATAAACTAAAAAGTAGGACCACAAAGGTAATAATCTCTGGATTACTACCAGTGCCATGTGCTTGTCAGAGTAGAAATAGGAGGATATTTCAGATGAATACGTGGCTTGAAAAATGGTGCAAGGGGAAGGGATTCAAATTTCTGGGGCATTGGAACCAGTTCTAGGGGAGGTGGGACCGGTACAAACAGGATGGTCTGCACCTGGGCTGGACTGGATCCAACATCCTAGGGGGAGCATTTGCTACTGCTGTTCAGGAGGATTTAAACTAATGTGGCAGGGGGATGGGAACAAGTGCCGAGAGACAGAGGGGTGAAAAATGAAGGTAGAAGCAAAAAGTAGTAAGGTGAAAAGTAAAAGTGGCAGGCCGGCAAATCCAGGGCAAAAATCAAAAAGGGCCACTTTTCAACATAATTGTATAAGGGCTAAGAGTGTTGTAATAACAAGCCTGAAGGCTTTGTGTGTCAATGCGAGGAGCATTCGTAACAAGGTGGATGAATTGAATGTGCAGATAGTTATTAATGAATATGACATAGTTGGGATCACAGAGACATGGCTCCGGGGTGACCAAGGATGGGAGCTCAACATCCAGGGATATTCAATATTCAGGATGGAGAGACAGGAAAGAAAAGGAGGTGGGGTAGCATTGCTGGTTAGAGAGGATATTCACGCAATAGAAAGGAAGGACATTAGTCTGGAGGATGTGGAATCGATATGGGTAGAGCTGCATAACACTAAGGGGCAGAAAACGCTGGTGGGAGTTGTGTACATGCCACCGAACAGTAGTAGTGAGGTTGGGAATGGCATTAAACAGGAAATTAAAAATGCGTGCAATAAAGGATCAGTAGTTATAATGGGTGACTTCAATCTACATATAGATTGAGTGAACCAAATTCATAAGGGTGCTGAGGAAGAGGATTTCTTGGAATGTATGCGGGATGGTTTTCTGAACCAACATGTCAAGGAACCAACCAGACAGCAGGCCATTATGATAGGGTATTGAGCAATGAGGAAGGCTTAGTTAGCAATCTTGTTGTGCGAGGCCCCTTGGGCAAGAGTGACGATAATATGGTGGAATTCTTCATTAAGATGGAGAGTGACATAGTTAATTCAGAAACAAAGGTTCTGAACTTAAAGAAGGGTAACTTTGAAGGTATGAGACGTGAATTAGCTAAGACAGACTGGCAAATGAAACTTAAAGGGTTGATGAAGGATATGCAATGGCAAGCATTTAAAGATCGCATGGATGAACTACAACAATTGTTCATTCCACTTTGGCAAAAGAGTAAACTAGGGAAGGTAGTGCACCCATGGCTGACAAGGGAAATTAGGGATAGTGTCAAGTCCAAAGAAGAAACATACAAATTAGCCAGAAAAAGCGGCACACCTGAGGACTGGGAGAAATTCAGAGTCCAGCAGAGGAGGACAAAGGGCTTAATTAGGAAAGGGAAAAAAGATTATGAGAGAAATCTGGCAGGAAACATAAAAACTGACTGTAAAAGCTTTTATAGATATGTGAAAAGAAAAAGATTGGTTAAGGCAAATGTAGGTCCTTTATAGCAAGAAACAGGTGAATTAATCATGGGGAACAAGGACATGGCAGACCAATTGAACAACTACTTTGGTTCTGTCTTCACTAAGGAGGACATAATTAATCTTCTGGAAATAGTAGGGGACCGAGGGTCTAGTGAGATGGAGGAACGGAGGGAAATAGATGTTAGTAGGGAAGTGGTGTTAGGTAAATTGAAGGGATTAAAGGCAGATAAATCCCCAGGGCCAGATGGTCTGCATCCCAGAGTGCTTAAGGAAGTAGCCCAAGAAATAGTGGATGCATTAGTGATAATTTTTCAAAACTCCTTAGATTCTGGATTAGTTCCTGAGGGTTGGAGGGTGGCTAACGTAACCCCACTTTTTAAAAAAGGAGGGAGAGAAAAACCGGGGAATTATAGACCAGTTAGCCTGACATCGGTGGTGGTGAAATTGCTAAGAGTCGATTATCAAAGATGTGATAACAGCACACTTGGAAAGCGGTGAAAACATCGGACAAAGTCAGCATGGATTTGTGAAAGGAAAATCATGTCTGATGAATCTTACAGAATTTTTTGAAGACGTAACTAGTAGAGTGGATAGGGGAGAGCCAGTGGATGTGGTATATTTGGATTTTCAAAAGGCTTTTGACAAGGTCCCACACAGGAGATTAGTGTGCAAACTTAAAGCACAAGGTATTGGGGGTATGGTATTGATGTGGATAGAGAATTGGTTAGCAGACAGGAAGCAAAAAGTGGGAGTAAACAGGACCTTTTCAGAATGGCAGGCAGTGACTAGTGGGGTACCGCAAGGCTCAGTGCTGGGACCCCAGTTGTTTACAATAAATATTAATGATTTAGACGGGGGAATTAAATGCAGCATCTCCAAGTTTGTGGATGACACGAAGCTGGGCAGTGGTGTTAGCTGTGAGGAGGATGCTAAGAGGCTGCAGGGTGACTTGGATAGGTTAGGTGAGTGGGCAAATTCATGGCAGATGCAATTTAATGTGGATAAATGTGAGGTTATCCACTTTGGTTGCAAGAACAGGAAAACAGATTATTATCTGAATGGTGGCCGATTAGGAAAAGGGGAGGTGCAACGAGACTTGGGTGTCATTGTACACCAGTCATTGAAGGTGGGCATTCAGGTACAGCAGGCGGTGAAAAAGGCAAATGGTATGTTGGCATTCATAGCAAAAGAATTCGAGTACAGGAGCAGGGAGGTTCTACTGCAGTTGTACAAGGCCTTGGTGAGACCACACCTAGAATATTGTGTGCAGTTTTGGTCCCCTAATCTGAAGAAAGACATTCTTGCCATAGAGGGAGTACAAAGAAGGTTCACCAGATTGATTCCTGGGATGGCAGGACTTTCATATGAAGGAAGACTGGATCGACTTATACTTATATAGGCTTATACTCGCTGGAATTTAGAAGATTGAGGGGGGATCTTATTGAAACATAAAAAATTCTAAAGGGATTGGACAGGCTAGATGCAGGAAGATTGTTTCCGATGTTGGGGAAATCCAGAACAAGGGGTGACAGTTTAAGGATAAAGGAGAAGCCTTTTAGGACCAAGATGAGGAAAAACTTCTTCACACAGAGAGTGGTGAATCTGTGGAATTCTCTGCCACAGGAAACAGTTAAGGCCCGTTCATTGGCTATATTTAAGAGGAAGTTAGATATGGCCCTTGTGGCTAAAGGGATCAGGGGGTATGGAGAGAAAGCAGGTACAGGGTTCTGAGTTGGATGATCAGCCATGATCATACTGAATGGCGGTGCAGGCTCGAAGAGCCGAATGGCCTACTCCTGCACCTATTTTCTATGTTTCTATGTTAAGATCATCAAGAATTATAGTGTAGTGCTCTACAAAATACGACTGAACCAATTACTTTTTAACTCAAGGAGTGACATGTTCTAAAGGTGATGGATATAGTGAACAAATATGAAGGCTTAATATACATTTTGATAACAAAATCTATAGACTGTTGTTCCCAGAATCATGCAACTCAAGGGTTCTTGCAATGTTATAAAAGATCATTGCACATGGACTGATATCACACTACACAGCATTTGAATTATCTTAAAGGTGCAAAAGTGACTCATGCCCAGAAATAACAAAATGTAAGTAGTAGCTGTCATGTATGCTTTATTCTGAGGAATAAAACACACACTAAAAACAATCAATTTTCAATTGCTTTCTCCAAATTGCTTTCTAGCAACAATGTATTCTACACTGAGTGTCCACTTTATAAGATACAGGAGGTATCTAATAACATGACCACTGAGTGTATGTACTTTGATAATAAATTTACTTTGAACTTGATAAGCCAAGTAGACAATCTATCAAATTCTCCTTTGCGTGTTCCTAATGTGGCATTTTCCCAGTCCCAGAGGGCCTCACCTATGCAGGGCTGCAGAGGGTTGTAAATTCAGCCACCTCCACTCTAGGTATTAAATTCCCCACCATTAAGGACATCTTCAAAAGGCAAGAGAAGTCGGCACCCACTATTTAGGACACCCACCATCCATGACATGACCTTTTCTCATTACTACCATCATGGAGGTAGCACATGAACCTTGAGGCACACACTCAACATTTTAGGAACAGCTTTCCCCCCTCTACAATTAGATTACTGTATGGTCAATTAATCCATGAACACTACCTCACTATTTTTGCTCTCTTTTTAAATTATTAGTTAATCACCCCTAACAAAGTGGCCACTGTGCCTAGACCCTCTACGATTGTATTAGTTTCCCACATTCATTGTACATGTTACAGGTATTCTTTATTCTGTATTCTTCAAGACTTACTGCCTAGCTGGAATTCTACTTATGGCAGAACATTTAAACTGAGCATCTTCTAGATCAGTCTAACAGCTTCACTGTTAATCTTTTGTCAACTGAGTGTCTGAAACAAAAGGCTATCAGCTGACAGGCGTAAAGCTAAGAAGTCCATATCAGTTACTTTCACTTGTCTAGCACACAGATTTGAATGTTTCCCTGTATAAACACATATCACGGCTCAGTCAGCAGAATTTAGATTTATTGTTAAAAGCCAAGGTCAAATTGGACTGAACTAATATTTTAAAGTGTGTTGTATTCAATTAGATTTTCTTTATACAATTTTTAGATTCACTTTATGCATGGTGCAAATCTCTAATCCAAGCATTATAGGAAGTAAGGATGAAGTAAGTTCAAACACTTACATTTAAATCAGTGGAACATAAATGATGGCATAGGCCTCTTACTTCTTTCCATACTGTAAATTCTATGCAATAGACTTCGCCTCTTTACATTCATAAGACACTGACTTATGATGCTTTCAATTACAGGAGCACCAACAGTTCAGTGAAACCTCCCAATATGACCCTTCCGTAACTGAGCTGTATCTTAGAGAAAGTGTAAGAAGTGATATGGGTTTTTCAGCAGTTTGAAGCATGTTGGCATTAAGTCTTGCATCTCAGACTCCTGAATGATGATTAAAAAAAAGGAATGAATCTATAACATTGATCACATACATTTGGGCATTTTCAGTAAGAGATATTGAACACTACTTGGCTGGATTGAGATCAAATAATAATGCGCCAGGTGAAATCAAACAATTTAATAAAAACAACATAAATGCTAGTAAAAGTAGATCCAGGGATTAGACCCACAATTTCAGGCAATCAAACCAGATGGGAATACAGAAAAAAATACCGCAAGAGAAACCGTTTTCACTAAATCTGTGTCTTCGACTACATTGTAGACTTTACTTGCTCATGATTTTGAGGAAAACTTCTCCAAAGGTTTTGCTAAACAACATGAAATTCATGCCATGCACAATTCACCTCAGTCCAGCTCCTTCCTTGTATCATAAGCCACCCACATGCCATGGTTAATTGTTATGAAATACTGGTTTAAGTAAAATTGGAGTATTTTGTCCAATTCTGCATTTCACTCTTTGGGAAAGATGTGATGACTTAGAGGATGCAGAAGAGGTCAAATAGAACTTTTTTCCAGGAATGAAGAACTTTAGTTATATAGGGAGATTTAAAAAAACTTGGGTTATTATCCTCAGATTAGATTTTTAATTTGAACAATTTTGCTACATCTTGCACCATTATACATTTGATTTAATATTACTATTTTATAGTAATCATTTTATAATAAATTTATTACAGTGATTTCCCCACCCTACACCTTCATCACCCAAAACATAGTTACCTCCAGATACTGTTGCTTTTCCTGCTTTCTGTTAGTATGCTCCCTGATGACAGCTTTCAAGGTGCCAGAAGGTGAATCTCTACTCAGTAATCTGTGGGTCAAAGTTCAGGTCGATGTTAAACCCAATATTTAGAAACTCAGTGTACAAAACACTAGAAGCTCATTGTCTTGCAGTACATATTCAAAATTCACTAGTAGGCAATATTTCAAGTAATGCAACTTATTTGGCAAACCCCTTCATGAAAATGGGTACAACTAGAAATACTTCTGAGATTAGAACATTACAATACAGTGCAAGCTCTTCAGCCACAACATTGAGCCAACCTTTCAATTTACTCTAAGATTGATCTAATCCTTCCCTCCTACATAGCCCTCTGTTTTTCTGTCATCCATGTTTCTTACGTGCCCCTAATGTATTTGCTTCTACTATCACCCCTAGCAGCTCATTCCACTCACCCACCACTCTCTGTATTAAAGAAAAACTTACATTCGCCCTGCACTTTTCTACAATCACCTTAAAATTATAGTAGCCGTTTCTGTCCTGAAAAAAAGTCTCTGGCTGTTCACAACCAATGCCTCTTGTCATCTTGTGCACCTCAATCAAGTCACCTCGCATCCTCCTTTGTTCTAAAGAGGAAAGCCCGAGCTCGCTCAACCTATCTTCATAAGATATACTCTCTAACCCAAGCAAAATCCTAGTAAATCTCCTCTGCACCCTCTCTAAAGCTTCCACATCTTTCCTATAATGAGGCAACCTCACAATTGAACACTATATTGCCAGTTTATAGAGCTGCAACATTACCTTGCAGCTCTTAATACTCCGACTAATGAGGGTCAGCACAGTATGTGCTTTCTTAGCAACTCTATCAACTTGAGTGACAACTATGGATGTGGACCCCAAGACCCCACTCTTCCTCCACACTCCTAAGAATCTTGCCATTAACTCTGTATTCTGCCTTCAAATGTGAATCATTTCAGTTTTCTAGGTTGAACTCCATCTGTGACTTCTCAGCCCAGCTCTGCATTCTGTCAGTGTCATGTTGCTGCCTATGGCAAACCTCGACACTATCTAAACTCCAACAACCTTTGTGACATTTGAAAACTTAATAACCCACCATTTCACTTCCTCATTCAAGTCATTTATAAAAAAAATCACAAAGAGCAGGAGTCCCAGAAATGATCTCTGTGGAACATCACCCGTCACTGACTCTAGGCAGAATACGTTCCATCTACAACCACATTCTGCCTTCAATGGGCAAGCCAATTCTCAATCTACACAGTCAAGTTTCCCTGGATCTCATTCCTCCTGACTTTCTGAATGAATCTACCATGGGAAACCTTATCAAACGCCTTACTATTCTCCTATTCTCATATTTTATTTTCCCATTCTCACAGATGCTGCCATCAAATAAGAACTAACCGATGATAGGTAATATTACAAATATAGCATTATGCTGCAGGAGTGAGCAAGACCACACAACTACAAAAACAAAAGAATCGGAAGTTAAACTTCCATCATGCCTTGGCACAGTCATACTTTGCCCACATCCCTGATATTCAAAATTACCCCTACAAGTACATCAACCTCAAGCACCTGTCCAATTCCTTTCAAAAAAAAATACTCACTGCATCAGCTTTCTCCACTTTTTGGAGCAGAACTCCAGATCCCAACAAATCTCCGAGTAAAAATGTTAAGATTAAATTTCTGGACTCTATTTTTACAGATCATATTAACCAGCACAATTACAGAATTGCTCAGTGCTACTGAAACGAAAGGTCAGGGAGAATTAAAAAAAACGAAAAAACAAAAAACCTACCTCAGTAGGTCAAGCAACATCTGCAGCAGCAAAAGGATGGTCGACATCTCAGGTGTAGAGGGAGCATAACCAGTAAATACCAGTAAGCGGAAAAGGGGCTTATAAATCCCTTCCGTGCAAAGTATGCAGCCAAATTCAAAGATTCAAAGTGCATTTATTTTCAAAGTATGTGTACAGAATAGAGCTATGAGATTCATCCTCCTGCAAGCAGCCACGAAACAAAGAAACACCGTGGAATCCGTTCAACAAAATATCAAACACGCAGCAGGCGAGAAAAGAACAAATTGTGCAAAAAGCAAGCAAACAGCACATAGAATATCAAAATCAAAGTGGGAATCCTGTAGTATTCCATTCAGTTCAGATCCCACTGCAGGCTGCAGGGTCATTCTTCACTGAAGCGCCCCAGTCTGCATCGATCCAATCAAACCGCTCAAGAACAGTAAAAACAAGCAGTAACCGGAATCCAGAACCACATGTAACATGAACTTCAAAGTCCCCCAAAGGAAGTCCATTGCCTTGCCGATCAATCTTTGCAACATGGATACCAAGACTCTTTGACAGTGGCTAGCAAGAAGGAGAGGAGGACCAGACAAATGCAGGCAGATGGTGCCGAACACCCGCCCCATCCTCCACTCGTCCTTGATAACTTCGACCTTGCTCGATGCATCAATCCGAGAGAGTCAATGGAGTCAATCATGGGCTCCGGCCTCCCAGGCCTCTAGGCCACACACTCCACTCCAAACTTCACCAAAACCTCATTGATTAACTACCAATATGCAGAAAATGTAGCTCAGTAGAATGAGACACAAATTAAAAAACCCAGATGAAATTGACTGCCTGAAAACAAAAGACATTTGTACAATGATGGAACACTGAAGTCAAACAGAGATAAGAGCTTAAATGAGAATTAATAAAGTCTTGGATCATGCATGGCCTAAGTTACGCTCACCCATCTTGCCGTTCTGTGCAACTTCCTAAACGGCTAGTGCACACAATGGAAGTTTCGTCATGGAAGACAATGTACTCTTGAAATGCTTTCACTCTCTCAGCCTGCTCAAGATCCCTCTGAGACCACTCTGAAATAAACATTAAACATTTTATTACCCTGGAGACACAAGAGATTACAGGTGCTGGAACACACATAACACTGAAGGAGTTCAACAGGTCTTGCAGCATGAGTGGAAGGAAATAGACAGTCAACATTTTGGGTCAAGACCTTTCAGCTGTACTGAGAGACAGAGGGAAGATATCCAGTAAAAAAGATAGAGTCAAAGGGTGGAGAAAAAGCTTGTAGGTATTGGGTGGATCCAGATGAGGAGGGTGGGGAAAGGGAAGTGAGGTGAACAGATGGGAAGGGGAGAATGTGAGTAGTATCAGAAGTTGGAAGGTGATAGGTGAAAGTGACAAAGATCATGGAATATAGGGGATTTTTGTTAATTGGAACACATCAGGACCAGTACAATTTAGCTGAATTAAATGGCTGCCTCAATTAGCCAAAGTTTCATGGAAAAAGTTAAAAGATATAAAAAAGACAAACTTTTGTTTAATTGAACAACAAATTATACATTTAAACAAAACACAGAATAAGTTATAATACTGTAAAATTGTGTATTAATTCCTAATAGTTCATTCAGTCTTTTGAATGACTGTAAATGAACAAAATCTGCACAGACACCTAATGCAGATAATGGACTGTCTTCATACAATTATTTGGACAGTTGCATTCACGAGATCATTATTTTCATTATAAAATTCAAGATGACTGTCGATACCTTCAAAATCTTCATAGTTTCTAACTTGGTGAAGTAGTGAAATTATTTCATTTTCACTCCCAGTCATTTGTGGCATCTCTAAGCTTAAATACTTGAAACTGAATGCACAACACATTTCTGAATACTCTCTATTCTTATTTCTCGCCAACCATCAGAGACAAAAATCACTGCTTTTTGAACACAAATGCATGGAACTAACGCTATTTAAAATCTGTTTATTCTTATTTATTTTGTAATTCATAGTAATTTTATGACATAGCACTGCACTGACACGAGAAACTTCACAGCATAACAGATAAAAACCCGATTGTGATCCAATGGGAGAGGAAGGTGGAACATCAAATAAAGGGACAAAGGTGGGAAAGGAAGGAGAACCAGAGAGGTGTATGTGGGTGATGGGCAGAAGGGAAGAGTGGTAATGATTGCCTTGGTCTAGTTTGCATCATGTCATAGACAAGTTCATAGCTAACCCTACAATTGGGAAATAACAGGTCTAGTTAGTTCTTGTTGCAGCATCATAAATGCATTGAAAAAATACACTAAAGGTTTTGCTATACATATATAATAATCAGATAAGTGCTTTTCCAAGATTCTGTCAGATTAGTGATAGAGCAGGACTTAGATTAGATCTTCCACCATTTGATACATACTTCCATTATCTTCTTGTCAATGACTGTTAGTTAAATTCAATAATAAGATAATCAGCTCATATTGGTTTAGATATTTTAAAAAACTGGAATAATTAAAATTGATTGAATCTGTCTCTGTCAAAGCAACACACACAAAATGCTGGAGGAACTCAGTAGGCCAGGTCTGCATCTATGAAAAAGAGTACAGTCCATGTTTTGGCCCAAAACATGGTCTGCATCTATGAAATAGAGTACAGTCCATGTTTTGGCCCAAAACATCAACTGTACTCTTTTCCATAGATAATGCTTGGCCTGCTGAGTTCCTCCAGCACTTTGTGCGCATTGCTTGAATTTCCAGCATCTGCAGACTTTCTCTTATCTGTGTTGACAAAATTGTGGCTAAAACACCCCTCAAATACTGTGGGTATTACAACAACTTTCAGAGGGCTTTTTTCATAATAAGACTCAAGAATGGAACTCATTTTTTGAAAACTAGTTTTTCTTTTTTCTGATTCAGGTTACAAAAATAACATGCAAATTTGAAAACCTCTTTCAGATCCAAGGTACAAAATTTCTGAAATGCTTTAGAAATGATATATGTATGGTCACAAAAATAAAATATTGAAATAACTAAACTGTTTATCGTCATTAGATGATTTACCTTTAACTATTATTATGGTTTTACCTTACTATGAAATATCTCTTGCTTAATGTTTAAATATTTTCAAAACATATTTCTAAATTTGTTAGATAGGATATAGAGACAGACATAAATGTTCATAAATATATATACAATAGCATAATCACGAGGCATACTTCCATTGCACATATATAAGAACATCACATAGCCTGATGTGAACACTTTCATGAGTGATTTAAGACACATTAGTCCAAGCACATATCGTAATTCTGGAACATTTTTTTTAACCCCAAATGAAAGCATTTAAGGCTTCACAAATAAACATCTCACATTTGGAACAAATCTTGCTGGACTTGGTCATTTCTTGGTGATAATAGCCAAGGGTGGCAGCAGAGGAACATCTTTCTGATTTGAAGTCTGTGGCCAGCAGGGCATTGCAAAGATTGATGCTAGGATCTTTGATGTTTGTTAAATTTATTAACAACTTGGATGTGAAAACAGGAGGTCTGATTAGAAAATTTATAGCTGGCAATAAAAATAGTGATATTTATATAGCAAAGGAGATTCAACAATACTCCTGAGGGCCCTACCATTTACTGTGTGTGATGTATGATTAAATTCCATCTGCCACTACTCTGCCCATTACTCCAGCTGATATATATCTTGCAAGAACTGGGCACAGCAATGACAGATGGAATTTAATCCTGACAATTGGGAGGTGCTGCGTTTTGGGTAGTCAAATAAAGGTGGGACATACACAACACATGAGAGGACCATCAGGGGTATTGTTGAATGGAGAGACCCTGAGGAATAAGTCCATTGCTCAATGTAAATGGGAGTACTGATGAATAGGACGGTGAAGAAGGCATATGGGATGCTTGCCTTCATTAGACAGGGCAAAGAATATTAAAGTTGAGACATCAGATTACAACTTTACAAAACATTGGTTAGGTTGAACTTGGAGTATTGTGTGTAGTTCTGGTTGCCATACCACAAGGATGTGATTGTGCTGAACAGGTTCCAGAGAAGGCCCACCTGGAATTTGCCTGAGTTGAACAGCATTACTTATAAGTAAAGATTGGATAAGACTGTAGGAGGCATACAGTATAAAATTATGAAAGTCATTGGGAAAGTAGATAATAAGAATGTATTTCCCATGGGAGAGATATCTAACACAAGAAGAAATCGGTTTAAAGTGAAAAGTAGAAGGTTTAAAGCAGAAGTTCATAATCTTTTTTTTTGCCATGGGTCCATGAACACCAGGTTGGAACGTCTGGTTTAGAGGGATCAGAGGTAAATGTTTATTATAGAAAGAGTGGACAATATACAAACACAAGAAAATCTGCGCACTACACACACAAAGTGCTGGAAAAACTCAGCAGGTCAGGTAGCATCCATGGAGAGGAAGCAGATATGGATAATGTCTAGAAGCCACTGCAAGAGAAGGTGGTGGAAGTAGATAGAATCACAAGTATTTAAGAGGCATCTAGAATTTAGAGTTGCACAGACAAAGCATAAAAGGCTGCCGACCCAATGCAGGCAAATAGGATTAGTACAGACAGGTAAAATGGCCAGCATGAAAATAGTGGCCTGAAGGGCCTATTTCCATACTGTATGACTCAATGATTCTGTATTTCTTTCTGCCTCAGAAATATTTCATATTTATATCAGGTTTTG
The DNA here is from genome assembly GCF_030144855.1 of Hypanus sabinus. Taxonomy (NCBI): domain Eukaryota; kingdom Metazoa; phylum Chordata; class Chondrichthyes; order Myliobatiformes; family Dasyatidae; genus Hypanus; species Hypanus sabinus. The sequence goes on along the minus strand of NC_082724.1, from coordinate 46,245,741 downwards.
TTTATCTCTTAAATTATAAGTAACTTTTTTCAAGTGGAATGCAGCTAAAAATTTCATTCTTCCAACGATCTATACTTAAGTATGAATCCGATTTCCAAGTAACTGCAATAGCCTTTTTGGCTACTGCCAATGCAATTTTTATGAATTCTTTCTGATATTTATTCAATTTGGATTTTGATTTTATCCCTTCAATATCGCCTAGTAAAAATAATATTGGATTGTGTGGAAGTTGTATTCCAATAATTTGTTCCAATAAAACTCTTAAATTTGTCCAAAAAGGTTGAATTTTAGAACAAGATCAAGTAGAGTGTAAAGAAGTACCAATTTCTAGATTACATCGAAAACATTGATCAGATAAATTTGAGTTTAATCTATTTATTTTTTGTGGTGTAATATATATTTGATGCAAAAAGTTATATTGTACTAATCTTAGTCGAACATTTACTGTATTTGTCATACTATCAAGACATAATCTTGACCAACTTGTTTCATCAATTTTAATATTCAAATCAGTTTCCCATTTTTGTCTTGACTTATGAATTCCTTGTTTAATTGCCTGTTTTTGAATCAAACTATACATCCCAGAAATAATTTTTTTAAATTTTTCCTTTATGAATTAAAGTTTCTATTTCATTAGGTTTCGGCAATAACATTGTTTGATCCAGTTTATCTCTTAAATAATCTCTTAATTGGAAATAACAGAAAAGAGTGTTATTTGATATTTTATATTTATTCTTTAATTGGTCAAATGACATTAATACACCTCCTTCAAAACAGTCTCCTAAATATATAATCCCTTTGTGAAACCAGTTATATAAAAGTTGATTATCCATTGTAAAAGGGATAAGTTTATTTTGAAATAACGGTCTCTTTGCTAATAAAGATTTCTTTATCTCATCATCAACATTTATCTTATTCCATAAATCAATCAAATGTTTTAGTATAGGAGATTCTTTATTTTCCTGTATCCATTTAGATTCCCAATTATATATAACCTCTTCTGGTATATTTTCTCCTATTTTATCTAATTCTAGTCTAATCCATGCCAGCTTATCTTCATCAAAAAAAGATGCAATAAATCTAAGTTGATTTGCTTTGTAATAATTCTTAAAATTTGGTAATTGTAACCCTCCTAGGTCAAATTTCCATGTCAATTTTTCCAACGATATTCTTGACATCTTACCTTTCCAAAGGAATTTCCTCACACATTTATTTAACTCTTGAAAAAATTTCTATGGTAATTGTATTGGTAATGTTTGGAATAAATATTGTAATCTAGGGAATATATTCATTTTTACAGCATTGACTCTACCTATTAATGTTATTGGTAACATCATCCATTTATCAAGATCCTCTTGAATTTTTTTTCAATAATGGCAAATAATTTAATTTATATAAATTCTTTATATCATTATCAACTCTTATACCTAAATACTTTATACCATTTATCGGCCATCTAAATTGAGTTATTAATCGACATTGACTATAATCTCCTTTAGTAAGGGATAGAATTTCACTTTTATCCCAATTTATTTTGTACCCTGATATTTTCCCATATTCTTCCAATCTTGAAGATAATTTACTCAACGATTGTAATGGGTTAGTTAGATAAATCAGAACATCATCAGCAAATAAGTTAATCTTATATTCTTCCTGATTAACTCTGAAACCCATAATATCTGAGTCAGTTCTAATTAATTCAGCTAATGGTTCTATCACCAACACAAATAAAGCAGGTGATAATGGACAACCTTGTCTAGTTGACCTTGTTAACTGAAGTGATGTTGAAATTTGGCCATTTGTCACCACTTTAGCTTTGGGGTTAGTATTTAAGGTTTTAATCCATTTTATAAAAGAAACTTCTAATCCATATTTTTCCAATACCTTAAATAAAAAATCCCATTCCAATCTATCAAATGCTTTTTCTGCATCTAAAGCAACTGCTACATTCATTTCTTCCCTCTTTTGTGCCAAATGAAATATGTTAAGTAACCGAGTTACATTATCTGCCAATTGTCTATTTTTAATAAATCCTGTTTGGTCCATGTATATTAATTTTGGTAAGTATTTAGATAATCTGTTAGATAAAATCTTTGCTATTATTTTATAATCCGTGTTCAACAAAGAAATAGGTCTATATGATGTTGGTTTTAAAAGATTTCTATTTTTTTGACAATACTATTAAAACAGCTGTCAAAAAAGATTCTGGAAGTTTATGCGTTCTTTCCGCTTGGTGTATTAGCCCCATAAAAGGAGGAATTAATAAATCTTTAAACTTTTTGTAAAATTCAGGCGGAAAACCATCTTCTCCTGGAGATTTGTTACTCTGAAGTGATCCTAGAGCTTCTTCAATCTCTTTTAATGTAAAAGGCACATCTAATCCCTTCTGTTCTTCCAAATTCAATTTTGGGAAAGTTATTTGTGATAAAAACCTTTCTATCTCAACAATATCATTTTGTGATTCTGATTGATACAATTCAGAATAAAAATTTTTTTAAGTTTCATTGATTTCTAAAGGTTTATAAATAATTTTATTTACACTTGTTCTAATTGCATTTATCATTTTGGAAGCCTGGTCTGTTTTTAACTGCCAAGCAAGAATCCTGTGTGATCTTTCACCTAGTTCATAATATCTCTGTTTAGTTCTCATAATTGCTTTTTCTGTTCGGTATCTCTGAAGTGTATTATATTGTAGTTTCTTATTAACAAGTTGTCTTTGTTTTTCTTCTGTCATATATCTTTGAGATTCTTTTTCCAATTTTGTAATCTCTTTTTCCAATTCATCTATTTCTACCATATATTCCTTCTTAATTTTAGAAGTATAACTTATTATCTGGCCTCTCAAATATGCCTTAATCGCTTCCCATAATATAAATTTATCATCAACTGAACGTGAGTTTGTATCTAAAAAAAACTGAATTTGTTTTTTCATAAAATCACAAAAATCTTGACGTTTTAATAATATTGAATTAAATCTCCAGCTGTAAATCGATTCCTCCTTATCCATCATTATCATTGTCATTATCAAGGGGGAATGATCTGACAATATTCTTGCTTTGAATTCCATATTTTTCACTCTGTCTTGAATATTCACTGATAGTAAGAAAAAAATCTATCCTTGAATAAGTTTTATGTCTATTTGAATAAAATGAATAATCTCTTTCTCTTGGGTTAATTGTTCTCCATATATCAATCAAATTTAAATCTTTCATCAATGATAAAGTTAATTTTGCTGCTTTTGGTTTTGTAACAACCTTTGTTGACCTATCTAAAACTGGGTCTAGGCAAAAGTTAAAGTCTCCACCTATTAATATTTTATCGTGTGCGTCAGCCAAATTCAAAAAAGCCTCCTGTATAAATCTTACATCGTTTTCATTTGGTGCATAAATATTCGTAAGAGTCCATAGTTTTGAAAAGATTTGCCAATGTATAATTACATATCTTCCCGCAGAATCAATTAATACCTTTTGTATTTTAATTGGTAAAGTTTTGTTGACCAAAATTGCAACTCCCCTCACTTTTGAATTAAATGAAGCTGCTATAACATTTCCGACCCAATCTCTGTAATTTCTGATGTTCTATCTCTGTTAAATGTGTTTCTTGTATCTCCCCCGATCATCCAGGCAAAGAAAGAAAGATAAAAAAAAGATAGATTATAAAGAAAAAAAAAGCAAAAACCCCCCCTGTTAATGTTGTGAATGAAAAAAAACACAACATTAGCCCCCTCCGTTGTGCGGGTCATGGCAAACGCCATGATTACACACGTGAATCCCGTAGCGATCGATCCGAAATTTCCCCAGCTCACCCGTAACATGAAAAAAGTATATATAAAATAAGGAAAAAAATATCACTACTCTCAATTAATATTTCTCAAATTTTTACCTTTCTCCCCTGTATCATATAATTAAAAGTATATTTAAATATTCCTCTGTCTTTAATGTCCAACAACTCACTTCAGTGTCCCCGTCTTCATCTTTAATCTGTTTCACTTTTAAATCTTTACTGTGACTAGTGAATATTTGGGAATTCTTGTGCAAACTCCTCTGCATCCCGATGATCAGTAAAACATCTTCTTTTTCCGTCATCCAAAAAAATTATCAGTGTTGCCGGGTGGCGCAATATAAATTTATAACCCTTTTCCCATAAAACCTTTTTCGTTGAGTTAAATTCCTTCTTTCTCTTCAAAAGGTCATAACTTATATCGGGATAGAAAAGAACTGCTTTCCCTTCTATCATCAATGGCTCATTTTTCTTTCTGGCATATTGGGCAGCTGCCTTCAGGATCTTTTCTTTATCTTGATCTCTTAAGCATTTTATCAAGATTGGTCGTGGATTTTGGTCAGGTTGCGGTTTTGATCTTAAGGCTCTGAGGACCCTTTTGATTTCAATCAATTGGGTTCCCTATTCCATTTCCAAATTTTCCGGGATCCATTTTTGAAAAATTTTTATTGGATCCTCTCCCTCTATCCCCTCTTTAAGACCAACAGTTTTAATATTATTTCGTCTACTAAAATTTTCAAGCAGGTCTATTTTTTCCAACAGTGGTTTTCTTTCTGAAGTCCAGGGAAGAATATTATCTTCCATTTTATTCACTCTCTCAATAGTGTCTCCCATTATTTCTTCCAGGTTTTTAACTTTCTTGTCCATTTTCTCCAGTTTTTTCACCATTTTATCAAACATAGCCTTCATATTTTTAATATCTTCTTGTATTATTTTTAATCTTTTAAATTCTTTTAACTCATGCATTATTTGCACCAAAGCTTCTCTTATGTCTCCAGAATATCTTCCACCTCCAGTCTCTTCCTGTTGTTCTTCTTTTACCTCCTCATCTTCATCTGTACATTCCAGAGAATCCGAATCCACCTCGGATTCATTTTCACTTGCACTTCCAATCGTAGCTGGGATTTGTAGTTCAAATTGCTCATGTTTGTGCATGCCCTTTCCTTCGCGCACGCGCAGTTCCTGTTGTTCCTTCTTGGAGACTATTGATGCTGCGGCTGATTTCTGTTCTGTGTCGCTGGAGGTAAGATGCACTTGAGTCCGAGGCTTCTTCCTGGTGGCCGGCTCAACTTGTACTATCTTCAAAATAGAAGTTTTCTTCTTTGTCTGTTTAGGAGGCATATCTAAGGAAAATCCTGAGTAGTTTAGACGTAGTTTTTAGAAAATATTTACTAACTTTTCTTCACTTAAACATTAATTTATTAGTTTTTTTACGGGAGAGCTGGATATCCGCATCTCGATCCCACGTCATCGCGTGACGTCCCTACAGCCGTTTTGATGTTTTTGAGCTTGATGGTTTTGAGCAAGAGTTGAAATATCTGGTTCAAGTTGTGACAGCAAGAGCCTTAAGTCCCCATGTGTAACAATGTCCAAGCTATTTCTGTTTTTTGTGAGTATATGGTTCACTGCATTGAAGCCTCTTTCAACAAGGGAGGAGGACGGAAATACACTGAAAAACAGTTTGGCTCTTCTCTAAAGACCAAGAAACTTTATATGACAGTGTAGCCTCATATCACAATAGCTGACATTTTTGACAAGCATTTTTGCTTCTTTATCATTCTGATTTTTGATCATTTCTTCCTGCAAGCTCTCTTCCTGTTCTTCTACCTTGCAAAGAAATAGATTAATTAGCCAGTCCAGAGTCTCCAGATCGTTCAAATCCTTGAATCGATTCTGAAAATTTTTCAGTAACTGCAGATGTAAGCAGTACTCTTGTAAATCACTGTCTGTGAAAGACAGTGCCATACTTTCCATGCAAGGAAAATGTGAGAACATTCTTCTCCCAATGTTTTGCTGATACATTTCTAAATTTTCCAATAAAAGTGGACTCTGCAGTTTTGGCCTAGATTAAATTGAAATTCTCATCTTGCAATTTCATATTTAAAATATTCATTTTGTCTTATAAATCGGCTAGGTATGCCACATCTCCTCGTAGATCTTGTTTCCTAAGTTCGTGTCAACTTTGAGCAAAAATTCAACCACAGTGGCAAAAAGATCAAAGAAATGTTGTATGCTGCAACTGTTTGACAGTCAACACATTTTAGTGTGAAGAAGCAAGCATTCAAACTCCTCATTGTTTTCTTGGCATAACTGGCAAAATATTCTGCTATTTAATGGATGAGCTTTAGTTTTATTGATAGCAGATATTACAAGAGTCATGCTTGAAAAAAGTCACTGGCTGAGGTTTCTGGCTGCGAGATGTTGATGATGAATTACACACTGGATTGCAAACAGACCTGGAATTTCTTTTTTTATAATTGCCACTGAAGCAACTTGGTGACCTGTCATATATGGTGTTCTATCTGTTGCAGAAAAGATCATGTTCCTAATCGGTATACCTTTATCCTCAATATACATTTTGATCTCATCATACATTGATTCTCTACTGATATTTGTTTCAATTTTTTACAAAAGAGAAATGAGAATCTCTTCATAAACGCTTCCATTTTTGATAAAACGTACGTATGCCATTAGCAATGCCTCATTGCCTCACGCAATTGACTCATCTAGCTGTATCCCAAATTCTGTTTTTTGTAGCTCTGTGCATTGTTGATATTGAGTATCATTTTGTCAATTCTCCAAGCCATAGTATTATTGTTCAGAGGACTTGATTTTAAAATACTGGTATCCATTTTGAGAACAGTGGTGAGCACTTCTGATACAGCAGGCATTATTAATTGTATGAGATTTTTCACACTTAGCTATAATTTATATATGCTATAAGAAGCAATGAGACCACTATCAATCCCATTTTTAGCTTTCTTGACAAATGACTCGAGTGTGCAACGCTTTTCAAATACTTCTTTCATCTTCTGAGTAATACTGTAAGAAGCCTTTTCAGGGTGTCTTTTACGGAAATGGTTCTACAATCTTGATGATTTCTCAGCTTCATTAGACAGCACAGTATTACAAATAAGACACATGGTGTGTCATTGATCTGACAGGAATGGAATAAAGCCATACTCCAGGTATGTAGCATTTTACTCCAGGTATGATGCACTTTCTGTAGTTTATTTTCTCTTATTGGCTAATCACATAAGGTCTTAGTATCCCCAAAGATGATTCTTGACCACACATATGAAGCCAAGGTCGCTTTGAACCACTCAAGAGGAATCCGCGGGTTCGATAGGTTCACTAATTGGCTGTATTTCACCATTTGGTTCCGGCTAACTCTGCATTATTGTGTGACCTGTGTGACCTGTATTGTGTGATCTGTAGTGACAGTTAAGTGGGCGTACTTGACTTATCAATTATTAAATTGCATGAACTCATTCTGTGCCGTGAGTCGGGGGAAACCGTTGGGCCCCCGGTTGCTAATTTATGCATCCTCAGTAATGTCTGCTTGCTTGGTAAAGGCCAGATGAGATTGCCAAGTTTCAGATGCATTGTGATAACAAGAGCTCACCACCTGCAGAGCCATGGTTCTTCCTGTGTTCCACTGCCTCATCTTTTTCTTTAGAAGTGCCTGCTCTACTAACGGTTGGCCAGGTCTCATGCCTCAAGTTACAGTGGCACTTAATGCCATCCACTTCCCCACACAGGTTCTATTTCCTCTACCATCCCATTAGGACACGTAACTGTCTCCTTGGGTGGGAGGGGGTACTGCCCCAGTTGGGAATCACTGATCTAGCCTCTCAGCTCAGCAAATTATTGGTGGGCAATGGGTCAGAGGTCAGAAATTCCCACAGTTCACCTCCAGTTCAACCTCAATTTCTATAGCACAAAGTGTTAGCATCATATTTGAAATGCACTGACACCACATTTCAGCTAGCTAGTTCTCCACACTACTGTTGACTATCAATCAGCATAACCCGGACTAATACTTGATATAAATTTTAATGAATCTACGATCACAATTTATACGTTGCACAAAACATTAAAAGTTTTAGTTTTATTTATGGATGATTGGTGACACTGCCTACATAAGAACTCATTGACTTTTTCCCCCACCATTCCTGACTAGGCCCCAACTACATTCAGTCAGCTCCAATGGCGGGTTAAGTTGATCACATGGCTAATACTGACAATCTATTCTTAGACCATCATTAGTTCCCGAAGAACATCACCAACCAAATGCAAAACAGGCCTCTGGTGCCACACATAGTAGTGATAAAGTAATGATGACTATTTTTTCCTCATTAGGGATACTAATAAACCAGAATGTTTCATTTTATAAAACAACATTCTTCATTTTTCTGGTTCTAGTCCAAAAATTACCAGATTTACAACTTGCCACGATGGGAAATGAAGTTGTATTGAAGTTATAATATCTTTTTCTTCCAAAAATAATGCTAGGCTTTAACAAACTGTTTGAGAAACAAAGGAGGAATTCTATCCACTCCATCATAAATAAGAAAATATACTGTACAATGACATCATATTTAAACACAGCAAGACTGCCTAACATATGCATGCACCTTGATGTGACTGTCATTGTATACCTGCAGAGATGATGCTGTACTTTTCTGTACTTTTTAATGTAACTTGTGGTCTGATGCAAGCTTTCAAGGGAGTTGGAAATTTGCTGAGCTCTCGGTAGATCCCAGCAATCTCTTCCAGGTCATTTATCATCTTCAATAAAAAGAAAGAACAACCAATTTCAGTAACTTTTCTTGCAATTAATTACTCATACAGCAGCTACAAATGAGATAGTTTTACATGTTCCAACTTAAGGAAAGGGTGTCAACTTTTGAACACTTAAAAGATTCAATTTTCCAGATCGTAGATTATCGTATTAAATAGTAGCTAACAAGACTTCAGAAGAAGATTCTAATTTAATCTTCAAAGACATTTTTTGAGGTATCACATAAAATGGATGATAGCCACAGGTTGTGGTCTACATGATCATCAAAGATGATTTTGACAAAGTTCAGGGAAGCTGCTGTAAATTCTCAAAATGGTAGTTCAAGATAAAGCCCAGTAATAAGACCAGAAGTTGTAATAATAGAGAATTGTTAATGAATTCATCAGATCACATGGTGGAGGGGGAGAAACTGTTCCTAAAACTTTGAGTATGTGTGTCTTTGGGCTCCTGTACCTCGATGGTATCAATGCCAAGAGGGCATGTCCTGGGTGATGGGGGTCCTTAATGAAGAATACCGCCTTTTTGAGCCATCTCATTTTGAACGTACAGTATCCTGGATGGTAGGGAGGCTAGTGCCCATGTTGGAGATGATTGAGTTTACAACTTTCTGCAGCTTTTTCCTATCCTGTCTAGTGGCCTCTCTATACCAGTCATTGATGCAACCAGTTAGAATGCTCTCCACATACATCTGTAGAAATTTGCAAGTGCCTTTGGTAACATACTAAATCTCCCCTAACTCCTAATGCAATAAAGCTGCTGCTATGCCTTCTTTATAATTTCATACATATGTTGGGCCCAAGATAGATCTTCAAAGATGTTGACACCCAGGAACTTTCAACTGCTTACCCTTTCCATTTCCAATCCCTCAACGAGGAGTGATGTGTGTTCCATCAACTTCCTCTTTGTGAAGCCCACAATCAATCCCTTGGTCTTACTGACACTGAGTGCAAGGTTGTTGCTGTGACACCATTCAACCAGCTGATGTCTCGCTCCTGAAATTATGCCGACAATAGTAGTGTCATCAGGAAATTTATAGATGGCATTTGAGCTGTGCCTAGCCACACAGTTGTGGGTGTAGAGAGAGTAGAGCAATAAGCTAAAGACGCATCTTTGAGGTTTGCCAGTGTTGATTGTCAGTGAGGAGAAGTTATTTCTGATGTGGTGTCCCTGTGAGGAAGTCAAGGATGCAGTTGCAGTTTTGGAGCTTTTTGCTTAGAACTAAGGTTATGATTGTGTTGAATGCTTAACTGTAGACAATAAACAACAGCTTGATGTAAGTATTACTATTGTCCAGGTGATGCAAGGCCAAGTGGAGATCTAGTGAGATTGCATTGCTGTAGACCCATTGTGGCGATAGGCAAATTGCAGCAGGTCCAGTCCTTGCTTAGGCAAAAGTTGGTTCTAGCCATGACCAGTCCCTCAAAGCATTTCATGCATGATCAACCTCTCAAAGCACTTCATAACAGTAGATGTGAGTGCCACAGGGTGACAGTCACTGAAGCTGCTCACCATGCTCTGCTTGGACAGTGGTATGATTGTCGCCCATTTGAAGCAAGTGGGAACCTCTGACTGCAGCAGTGAGAGCTTGAAGGAGTCTTTGGACACTCCTGCCAGTTGGTTGACTCAGATTTTTAGAACCCTACCAAACCCACCATCAGGGCATGACACCTTGAGAGGAATCACTTTCTTGAAAGATGTTCTGATGTCAGTCTCCAAGACAAAGCTTACAGGATCACTGGATGCTTCAAGCTTTGCAGAGATATACTTCTATTCTCCCTTTCAAAGCATGCATAAAGGCATTGGGCACATCTGGGAGTGAACCATCACTGCCATTAATGACATTATTTTTCACTTTGTAGGAAGTAATGGCCTGCAAATATTGCAAACTGACATGCATCCAATTCCCTACCAGTCCTCAATTGGAATTGTTTTTTTCTCTCTCTTAAGATAGCCTTCCATAGGTTGTAACTGGACTTCTTGTATAGTTTTGGATGTCTTGAATGTCACAGATGTAGCCCTCAGTAGACTATGAATCTCCTGGTTCAACATGGCTTTTGGTTTGGGTGTCTCCAGTATGTTCTCAAAGGTGTGCATTCATCCACACAGGTCTTGATGAAGCTGGTGATAATTATGAAGTATTCATTCAGACTCAAAGACGAATCCTTGAATATTGTCTGGTCCACTGACTCAAAGCAGTCCTGTAAGCATTTCTCTGCTTCCCTTGAACATACTTTCTTGGACCTCACCACTGATGCTGCAATCTTAAGTCTGCCTGACTATACGCTGGGAGTAGAAGTACGACCAGGTGATTGGGCTTTCCAATGTGTGGGCATGGGATGGCACTGTAAGGATTCTTGATTGCGGTATAAGCAGTGATCAAGTATACTTTGTTCCTCTGGTTCTACAGGTGATATGTTGGTGGTAGTTTTTCAGAGACTTCAAGCTGGCCTGGCTGAAATCCCCCCACAATAATAGGAAAGGCATCAGGTGTACGGCTTTGTGCCTGCTGATTACAGAGCTTAGCTCCTCCAGTGCATGCCTGACATTAGCCTGAGGTGGAATGTTGGTGGAAAACTCCTTCAGCAGATAAAAAGAATGATATTTGACTGCTAGACTTTCAAGGTCAAGTGAGCAAGACTGAGTCAGAACCATTATGTTTATATACTATGATGAGTTAATTATAAAGCATACTCTACCTCCTCTTCCTTTAAAAGACTGAGCTGTCCTGTCTTTACGGTGAATGGTGAAGCCATTGAGCTAAAGAGCTGCCTCTGAAATGGCAGGTGATAGCCATGTTTCCATGAAGTAAAGTACACAGCAGTCTCTGAATGGCTCTGCTACAGCATTCTTGCTCTGAGGTATTCAATTTTATTTTCTAGTGATCTGAGTCTCCCAGGACTTCAATATCTGACATGAAGAACACACAATGGCCATGTAAACTACACTAAGTACACCTGACACAGTAAAAAAAAGGAAAGTTTACCTGGAGCCAATGGCTCTTCTGAGCCGAAGCCTCCTTTGAGCCAAAGCCTGACACCCAACTCTCACCACTGACCTACTCTTACTCTTAACAAAGGCCGCTTCTCTTGTCCCTTCTGTACTTTTATTTCTTCCTCTCTGCACTGCTCTCGCCACTGAGTGGGCTGCTGGAATTACACCGAATACCTGCAAAGCTCTTCTTTTAAATGAGTGCTGCTGACCCGCGAGAAACCTCCCCACAGTGCACTGCACCTGCCACTGATTGGGCAGCCAGAATGGTACTGAACATTAGTGAATGTCTTCAATAGTGGGGAGATGGAGCTGGCTGAGCCTATATCTCTTTGCAGTTTTTCGCAATCCTGTACATCAGAGCCTCCATACCGAGCTGTGATGACACCAGCCAGAATGCTCCACTCTGTATGTCAATAGAAATTTGTAAGAGTCTTTGTAACATAGAAAATCTCCTCAACTCCCAATGAAGCAGAGCTGCTGACATGTCTTCTTTGTGATTGCATTAATGTGTTGAGTTAAGTGCAGATCCTCTGAGATGCTGATACCCAGGAGTTTCAAAATGTTCACACTTTCCACTGCCGACTCTTTAATGGGTGCATGTTCTCTTGACTTCTCCTTCCTTAAATCCACAATCAATTTTTTCATCTTGCCGACATTGATTGTGAGGTTGTAGTCATGACACCACTCAACTAGCTGATCTATCTCACTCCAAATATGCCCCCTTCTCACCTGATATTTTACCAAAAACATTTGTGTCATCTACTTGACTTTGTCCTTACCAATCTATCTTAGGCAGCTGCACCTGTCTATTGGTAGGAGTGACAATATCACTTCTCTTGCATGGGCAAATTTCCTTCTTCATACACAACCTATAAATTGTTGTGGATCTATAAATATGCTAAATGGAATTCAACTCAGCTGCCCAATCTAACTGCCTATCCATGAAGCACTGTGAACCAAAAGAAAACATTAGATATGTATCACAAACACGAGAAAGTCTGTGGATGCTGTACCTCCAAAGCAACACACACAAAACATTGGAAGAACTCAGCAGGTCAGGCAGCATCTCTGGAAAAGTATAAACAGTCGACATTTTGGGCCATGATCCTTCTCCAGAACTGAAAAAGAAGGGGAAAGATGCCAGAATAAAAAGGTGGGAGGGTAAAGAGGCCATCTGGAAGGTGATAGGTGAAGCCACGTGAGTGGGAAAGGTCAAGAGCTGGAGAAGAAAGAATCTGGTAGGGGAGGAGAGTGGACCATAGGAGAGAGGAAAGGAGGAGAGGACCCTTGGGGAAGTAATAGGCAGCTGAGAAGTAAAAGGTCAGTAGGGAATAAAGGAAAGGGGGTGGGAGGGGGGAATATATTGATTGGAAGGAGAAATCGATATACATGCCATTAGGTTGCATAATACTCAGACAGAATACAAGGTGTTGTTCCTCCACGAGAGTAGCCTCATCTTGGCATGAGGATGCCATGGATTGACACGTCAGGACGAGAGTAGTTATCAGTAAAATGCTTGGCCACTGGGAAGTCCCCCTTGTGGCGGATGGTACAGAGGTGCTCAACAAAGCGGACTCCAATTTACAATGGGTGTCACCAATGAAGAGCAGGCTGTATCAGGAGTACCTGACATAATAGACAACCCCAGAAGATTCACAGGTGTTGCCCCACCTGGGATGACTATTTAGAGCCCTGAACGGAGGTGAGGGAGGTGTATGTGCAGATGTATCACTTAGTCTGCATTCAGGGATAAGTGCTGGGAGGGAGATTAATAGGTAGGGATGAATGGACAAGAGAATCACAGAGGGGCAAAGAGGTAAAATATGTTTAGAGGTAGCTATGTATACTATCATAATCATAACCTCATGGACCCCACATCATACACTTTATCATTATAATCAAACTGAGGCATCAAATCAGGTTCAAAGAGGAATGCAGAAGGGGTGGTGTGTGCATTACCAAAAATAATAAGGCATCAGCCTGATGAAGCTCCAATACAGAACTACAAACAGAATGCAAAGACGGAGCTGAGCAATCTCACAACTATTAGATCAGATTAAAGCTCTGAAGTATTAACATATCTAATTGTAAGTGGTGTTAAACCATTAACTAGAAAACAAGTATACTCCCATCCTCAATAACAGGGTCCAGTGTGAGAGTCTTAAAAGACTGCAGCATATGCAGTCAGAGGTGCTGGAGGTCCCAAATTCTTCAACATCAGAAAAGCTTTCTCCAAAGTTCTCCACCAAGTTTCCATATGACATTGGGAAACTACCGAGTTCAAAGTAAATTTATTATATAGGTATGTATATACACTCTATGGTCATTTTATCGGTACCTACTGTACCTAATAAAGTGGATACTGAGTGTATGCTTGTGATCTTCTGCTGCTGTAGCCCATCTACTTCAAGGCTCAATGTGTTGTGCATTCAGACATGCTCTTCTGCATACCACTATTGTAGCATGTGGTTATTTGAGCTACTGTTGCCTTCCTGTCAGCTTGAACTAGTCTGGCCATTCTCTGCTGACCTCTCTCATTAATGAGGCATTTTCACCAACAGAACTGACCCTCAGTGGATATATTTTTGTTTCCTGCACCATTCTCTGTAAACTTTAGAAACTGTTGTGCATGCAAATCCTAGCAGATCAGCAGTTTCTGAGATATTTTTTAAAAAACCCAGTCTGGCATCAGTAACCATTCCATGGTCAAAGTCACTAAGATCACATTTCTTCCACATTCTGATATTTACAGTAGTCTGAACAAGAACTGAACCTTTTGACCATGTCTACATGCTTTTATGAAATGAGCTGCTGCCACATGATTGGCTGATTAGATATTTGCATTAACAAGCAGGTGTACAGATTTACCTAAAGTGTAGTGTTCGTGTAGGCCTCCATTAGTCTCGATAGATCATGGATTTCTGCCATGGAAAGTTTCCAGAGTGCAAGCCTGGGCAAGGATTTTTTTTAATGGAAGACCAGCAGTTGCCCAAGCTCATGTCTCCCTTCTCTACGCCACCGATGTTGTCCAAGGGAAGGGCATTAGGATGAACCTAATAAAGTGGCCACTGAGTACACGTCACCACATACTACCTTGAAATTCATTTTCGTGCAGACATTCACAGTACAACAAAGAAATGGAATAGAATCAACGAAATACTACAGAGACTGACAAACACCTAATGTGCAAAAGAAGACGAACTGTACAAATACAAAACAGACAATAAGTAAATAACTGAGACGCAGATGCTGCAAATGCTCTGAGCCATCCCAAACATCATGTCACACTGAGGATCTGATCACCAGAGGCACCTATGCAGCGTACAGCATTCGGGTCACTTTGAAATAAAGAATGCTAAATACTTTGAACAGAGAAGAGAATCACTGAACCCGCAAACACTACGCTGTGAAATGAAGTAAAAATTAAACCTGCACCACGTGAACAAACAGGCACCCCATTTAAAGAACAACACACACCAAATGCTGGTGGAACACAGCAGGTCAGGCAGCATCTATAGCGAGAAGCGCTGTCGACGTTTCGGGCCGAGACCCTTCGTCAGGACCCCATTTAAAGACGCAGCTTTTTTCAAAATTCAGGATCAGGTTTATTATCACCGTTCAATGGATATTCATTATCAAAGTATGCATATTATATAGAACCAAGAGATAATTTTAAATTTTAAAATGAGATGTACTATTGCGGTACGGTAGTGAAACACAAAATACTGGCAGTAATCTGAGGCCAAATGTTTTGACAAGTGCAGTGTCTACTGATCTCAGTTGGAACAGCATTACAGTCACCAGCAATTACAGATCCCCGGGGATGCAAAGATAAAGGTTAATGTGTGAAAACAGGAGCTGCTTGAGTTGGACAAACAACCAGGGTGACACTCACTTGGGCAGGAGAGGTGGAATCGAACAGCGTCCCGCGCATGCGCTCTCGCTCGACCGGGCCCACTCCTGGCAGTTGCGCAGCGTCAGCAACCGGAGTGCCGACGTTTCCATCAACAAAGTGCAGGGGGAGACTTACATTACAAATAGTAGGATTTCGAAAGAAAATAAATAATTTCCGGGACATATAACAGTAGTAACGAAAATACATCTAATGTATTATTTTCAAGGAAACAATAGTCTACGATCTTCATTATTTCAAGCTTTAAAATGCTTGGGTTTAGCCCTCTCTACCGCCGACTGGTTGGTATTTCCAAAGCCTGCCGCCCCGAGCGGCTGGGGAGGGGGAGGAGTAGACCAGTAACCATGGAAACGATGGGTTCGGAGGTAAGTGAGACCTGGCTCGGTGTTGGGGTCGTGGTCTGATGGCTTAGGCTCTGTTCCGAGCGGTGCTTGGAATCATGCAGCAGACTAAGGCTGTGCTTTTTGTCAGTCCTACTGCAGTAATGGAGGGTGGGCCTTTCCTCGTTCCCATTGGGCCCCGACCACGGTCTTTTCGCCCTTGACGATTCTGTGTGTGACACTCCTCCCTACCTGCTTCACTTTTTTAGCCTTGGCTTCCTCCCCACCCCACAACCAATCGATTCCTTATTTTCAATGACGGGCAATTTTAGTCTGTGTCACCATCAATACGGCTTCATGGACAGATGCCCTTTCACCCTCTGATTGTTTTGAGTATAATTCATGCTTCTCTATCATCGATATAAAGGATTAACTGATTACAATCTAGCTGTTGCAAAACGGGAGTGGATTGCTTTGTCACCCGAGACCACATTCCAGAAGTGTTTCATTGTTTGTTAAATGAATTTAGGTCTCCCGAGATCGTGAAATTACTTGTGAAAATACTTCCTACATATAATTACAATTTGTTTATTTTCATTGGAATTTGGGAGGTGCGAAGAGTCACATTTATGCCAAGCTCTGAAATGTTTACCTATCTTGACACAAAATTAGGTGGAGTTGAGCGTAGTAAGGAATTCAACAGGATGTGGGTATGCTAAGTTAGCAGGTGTGAAAAAATGAAGTCGTGTACATGGTTGTACAAAACATAATTGAACGATATTTTAAAATAGTGGTTAGGAAATGTTGAGGTTCAAATGTATGTTTTTTGCACTGATCACTGAACAGTGCAACTATGAAGTAAGAATATAGTGTGTTGAGCTTTAATAGATGGGTCTTACAGCATTCATTCTGGACTTCTAGGTAACAAGCAGGTTCTGTTTGTACCAATGTTCATTAGTCAGTTTTGCTGTGTCAGAAAGTGCATAAAAAATACTTAGGACAACCATCCCTCCACAGTATTGTAATTAATAGCACAAAAGACTTAAAAGAGAACAATTACTAAAAGAGGAGAGAAAGGTGGAGGGAGGAAACTAATTCTGCTGTTCATAGGAATGAACATATGTATGTGACAAATATGAATTTATTAATACAGAGTACTCTGGTTTATTGGGACACATCAGGACCAGTATATTGTGGCCCAATTAAGTAGCTGCCCAATTAAATGGTTGAAGTTTCATGGAAATAGTTAAAAAGGTATGAAAAAAAAGACAAGCTGCCATTTAACTGAATAACAAATATGTACTTAAATGAAATACACGGTAAGCTTACCAATACTACTACAGCACTATAAAACTGTATTAGCTCCAAATATTTTTCAAGCTTGGGAATTAATCCAATGTATGCTGTTGTGTTTTTTTAATTGACTATAAATGAAGAAAATCAGCACATACACCTAGTACAGATAATAAACTGTCTTTAAACAATGTATCCTCCAAATCTTAATTTTCATTGTAACATTCAAGGTGATTGTTAATACCTTCCAATTCTTTGTAGTGCCTTACCTGTTCAAGTCGTGAGATCATTTCATTTTTTTTTCCTGGCCATTTCTGGCATCTCCAAGCCTGAATGCTTGAAGCTACTGGAGCAAAACAGTTCTGAATTGTCTTACTGCTCATTTCTCGCCAGCTATCTCTGACAACCGCCTTTTGAACACAAACACATGCAACTGACACTATTGGAAAAACTATTCGCTCCAAGCATGGTGTAGTATTTAAAAGCCACAGAAGTACACATGGCTGACGTTAGTTAGGAACTATTTGGCAACAGTTTCCTTTCCCAACTAAGCAACATAGTCTCCCAAATAAACAAAGGAAATCCTGGCTATTTTCTCAATTAGTTTTTGTTCTTTAAGAGATGTCTCCAATAAACATCTACCCTAATTAGCTGACGACCAAATTAACTGGTATCCACTGTATATGGGAGCTTGATCCCTAAGTTGGGCTTTGGTAACCCACAGATGGCATGTAAGAGCTTTGTACTTACAGACCTAGAATATTGAGTACCAGTTTGGTCTCATTATTAATACAGAGAGCATAGTAAAATTTGACCGGCCTATTTCTTGGAATGGCAGGTAATCGGAAGTTGCTGAAACTACACCAGTACTCTGGATTTTAGAAAAATCAGTGGTGATCTCACTAAATCTAAAAAAGTTCTTACAACACACACAAAATGCTAGAGGAACTCAGCAGGCCAGGCTGCATCTATGGATAAAAGTACAGTCGATTTGTTTGAGCCAAAACCCGTGGCAGGACTGGAGAAAAAAAGATGAGTAGATTTGAAAGGTAGGTGGGGGAGGGGGAGGGCTTTTTTCCCATTCATTGGGAAGACTGAGGCTGAAATCTGGAGCTGGAGTCCTAAGGCAGTCCTCCATCGAGTTCAATGCTGTCTGGCAACTCCTACGGTACTGCTGGTACCAAACTGTATCAGTCTCTGCTGTTCCTTTGGGTTCATCAGATGCGTGAAGAGGGGGAGCTTGCTACATGGGTAACAGCTTGCTCTCCATATCATACTGCCCAGGCTTGTGTATCTAGACAGCTAGGACGCAACCTCCATGGTCAACTCTGACTGACGGAAGCCCTCACCTCACTTCTCACTGAATAAAACATAAAATACTATAAATTATAATAAGAACTTTTTACTGTATATAAATTTAACTAAGTAATGCAAAAAGAGAGCAAAAACAGTGAGGGAGTGTTCTTGGGTTGGTTCGTTGTCCATTTAGAGATCTGATGGCAGAGGAAGGAAAAGCCTGATGCAAGACTGAGACAGATGTGGCACCTGTGCACCACAATGAGTTAATCATGAGGCAAAGTCTGCCTCCTCTACCTTTACCTGATTCTGCTGTTCAGTCCATGCAGTGGAAGGTGAAGCCCTTAGGCTGCAGTGCCTTGTCCGGAGTGCTGATGGTGACAGTACATAACAAACATGACAGACACAAGTTAACGTAAATTATAAATGGCTTGCATGACAAAATAAACATACGGTGGAGGGTGATTGATAAGTTTGTGGCCTAAGGTAGAAGGTGTCAATTTTAGAAAACCTAGCACATTTATTTTTCAACATAGTCCCCTCCTACATTTACACACTTAGTCCAGCAGTCGTGGAGCATACGGATCCCTTCTTATGTAGACCACTTCTACAAAGTGATAAGTTCGTACCCTAAGTGGAAGGAGATAAGTTATACAGCTCTCGTCACAGGCACGTGCTGTTCAATTCTTTGAGTGAAAATGCAGAAAGTTTGAAGTTAATAGCTCATCTCTTTCAACCTTAGGACACAAACTTAACAATCACCCCTTCTGTAGACCACTTCTGGAGGCCGACTTCTACAAAGAAGGGATCTGTATGCTCCATGACCGCTGGACTAAGTGTGTAAATGTAGGAAAAATAAATGTGCTAGGTTTTCTAAAATTGACTCCTTCTACCTTAGGCCACGAACTTATCAATCACCCCTTGTAATGATATTAGTACAATTTAAAATGAACATTACAACTTGAATGTATGTTGAATAAACATAATGCCATTGGTGCAGTCTGTCACTTCTGAAGAGAAGTTCTATACATGAAACATGATTTTATGTGACTTTAACAAATATCTAGACTTCTGGGCTCTTCTAGTTTTTTTTTGACTTTTTCTTTTGAGTTCGACTTATCTGGTATTTTATATTCCGTTAGCATATGTAAATGTTCTCAACACTGGTGCTTAGATATGTCCTCAGCCCCCTATTGTACTCCCTATACACTAATGGCTGTATGGCATAAGATAAACGCAATAGATTCTGCACATGTTGGAATTCTAGAGCAAAACACACAAAATGC
This sequence comes from Hypanus sabinus, assembly GCF_030144855.1. NCBI lineage: Eukaryota > Metazoa > Chordata > Chondrichthyes > Myliobatiformes > Dasyatidae > Hypanus > Hypanus sabinus. The sequence continues at coordinate 46,226,058 of NC_082724.1, read as the reverse complement.
TGGAGATACAGTATCTATGGAGGGGAATAAGCAGTCGATGTTTTGGGCCTGGATCCTGCATTAGGACTGAAAAGGAAGGATTGAAGAAGCTAAAATAAGGTGGGAGAGGGGAAGGGGTACAAACTGACAGGAAATAGCTGAAACAAGGTAAAGGGGAAGGTGCATGGGTGGGGGAGGACGGATGAAGTAAGAATCTGGGAAGGGATAGGTAGAAGATGTAAAGAGCAAAAGAAGGAATCTGCAAGAAGAGGACGATGGATAATGGGGAAAAAAGGAAGGAGTGGGGGCACCAGAGGCAAGTGAGGAGAAGAGAAGGTAAGAAGTGTGTTAGAATGGGGAATTGAAAAAGAAAGGAGGAAGAGGGAGAATTTACCTGAGGTTAGAGAAATTGATGTTCATGCAATCAGTTCAGAGGCTACCCAGATGGAACATGAATTTATTCTCCTCCATCCTGAGTTTGGCCTCATCATGACAATAAAGATGGCCATGGACATACATGTCAGAATGAGAATGGAAGGGCAAATGGAAATGGGTAGCCATTCGGAGATCCTGCCTTTTATGGCGGACAGAGAGAAATGGTTGAAGAGGTGATCCTCCAGCGTATGTAGGGTCCATCATTTTGTGTTTGTTGCTCATGTTTTCCAGCATTTGCAGATTCTGTTGTGTTTCTAATCTTATTTTCTTCTCCCTGCAGATAAAATACAGGTAATTGTGCAGGAATTAATTTATACAGAACAGTTGAGTACTTCTGCTTCTAAAGTGAGACATTTAATATACCTTCAGGCAATGTTACATGTCTGCAAGTGTGGGTTTGTCAGGATCATCAACATCTTCCTGAAAAATGAGTGAAGCATCAGGAACTGGTGCTGAAACTGGCACAACAGTTTCTTCAAAAACTGTTTATGATGGTGGCAGTACATCTGGGTGAGCAGAAGCAGAAGTTGGAGAAAGGAGGTCTTCTATACGCCATATTTCACGCGATCACCAGGCAGCCGGGGATTCGGCGCTGGGTTCTTCCCTCTTCACTGAGGGTATCCTCGTTAGTTTCTTTTCCTCCGCTTAGTAATATGCTTAAATTCAGTGGGTCGCCACATCTGATTTGAAATCGTAGGCAGAAGACAACAGAGCAAATACATAAGAAAAATTAGAAAATAAAATAAATAAGCAATAAATATCAAGAACGTGAGATGAAGAGTTCTTGAAAGTGAGTCCATAATTTGTGGGAACTGTTGATGAAGTGAAGTTGAGTGAAGTTATCCTCTTTGGTTCAAGAGCCTGATGGTTGAGGGGTAATATCTATTCCGAAACCTGGTGGTGTGAATCTTGAGGCCTTCTTCCTGATGGCAGCAGCGAGAAGAGAACATGTCACACAAAATGCTGGAGAAACTCAGCAGACCAGGCAGCATCTATGGAAAAAGTACAGTTGACACTTCGGGCCAAAACCCTTCGGCATGACTGGAGAAAAATTGCTGAGAGGTGGAGAGAAGGGACTGAGAAACACCAGGTGATAGTTGAAGCTTGGAGGAGGAGGAATGAAGCAAAGAGCTGGGAAGTTGATTGATGAAAGAGACAGAAGGCCATGGAAGAAAGAAGAAAGTGGTGGGGGGGAGGAGCACCAGAGGGAGGTGATAGGTGGGCAAGGAGATAACTAGAGAGAGACAAGGGGATGGGAAATGGTGAATGGGGGTGGGGTGTGGAGGGATTACTGGAAGTTTGAGAAATCGATGTTCATGCCATCAGGTTGGAGGCTACCCAAACAGAATATAAGGTGTCGTTCCTCCAACCTAAGTGTGGACTTAGTGTGGAAGTGTTTCCACCTCCCATTCCCATTCCAATATGTCCATCCATGGCCTCCTCCACTGTTGGGATAAGGTCTTGCTTGCTGTGCTCAGGACAGATCCTCTGAAATAACAAGTTGCAGAGTAACTTGCTATTTGAGAAGCTACTAACTTCAATTTTTTATTGATTCCTACAACAATGTATGGTCATGCTTAATCTTTATAAGCTAACGATTACAGCAGCTGTATTGAAATTATTTCTGTATTGGCATTTTCCTCAGGCATGTGAGTAATTTACATATTTTTCATTGCTTGCCATTTACATTGAAAAGAACTCAGTCCACTGCAGTAAATGGTTACTGAATTTTCTTTCTTGGCCTCTTTTAAGCAAAATGTCATATTCATCTGGCACTGTTAAAAAGGGTTTAAGTAAAACTTGTAAAATGTTCTTTTTTTTTGTGGATTTCATGACTTATTTTATCTTTCCAGATGGTCATGACTAATTATTCTGTTGGAAGAGAATGAATGAGGTTGTGACTTAACCAGATTACCTTTAATGAAGGTGTGTCTAGTTATCACAGACATTTCAAACCCCTGACATGTCGATTACATTTTTCAACCTGATTCAAAGATAATTTTAGTCAATAGTAAATCTGGCACCCTTGGGATTTGGTAATGCCAGACTAACAGAATTTTTTAAATATTGGAGATTACTCTAATATGCTTTTATTTTACTTTTTTAACATTTTGCACTGTACTATATTTCCCAAATAACCCAGTGATTTTTAAAGATCACTGAAAGTATGCAAGCACCCTGGCTGCTGACCTGGTGTTGCAAACGTGTACTCTGGCCCACAGCTCTGATCCCCCAATCCTGGTTACACATGTTATATACACTCTGGAATTGTGGTTTACTCCACACTGATGAGTAAACCAGATGCTGAACAATTGTATACCAAATCCTTAAGAATTTTCTGGTTGAGCTGTAAATGTGCAACTGTTCCATTGAGTATTTGGATAGTGCATATTTAATATTTTGCCCTCAGATTTAGTTTCAATAAATCTGTAGGCAAGGTATTTGTAATTTATGATGTTCTGCCTAAATATGGTGTTTTCAAATCAGAAGTTGCACTAGTATATAAAAAAATACAACTAATTTCATTGCTATTAATATCTTTAAATGCATAATTCGGTATTCAAAGTCAAAGTAAATTTGTCATCAAAGTACAGTACATATACACTCATTGGCCACATTATTAATGAGCAGGTGTACTGTTGTACCTAATAAAGTATGTTATACACACTGAGTGTATGTTACCAAATACTACCTTGAGATTCATCTTCTTGCAGGCATTTACAGGAAAATAAATACTATATAATTCATTAAAAGCTATACGTAAACATAGTCTGGCAAATATCCAATTTGAAAAAGAATACAAATTGGGCAAATAAAAAAATACTGAAAATCTGAGTTGTAGTGTTGGCCATAGTGGATTTGAAATGTGGAAGAAAACATTGAACTCAAATGGGTCAAGGATAATGGAAGCAGACAATGTCTTTGTTCCTGCCACGTGCTTTGAAATGGAGCTTGCCATTTTCTGGAGCTGTTTTACATCCTCTATTTTGTGATATGAAGTTGCTTAATTTTTTGAGTTTTAAGTGGACACAATGATACTTCAGATAATCTGCTAGACTGGAGATCATTTCCAAATAAGAAGTTATTCATGAGATGTTCTTTGGTTGAATAAAATGCAGGTTTTTGACTGTTGGCACCAGTATCTGTTTCGTATGAATAAAGCTCGTTGATGATTGTGAACAAAGAACAACCATCCTATATGTTGATTTGTTACCATGTTTGATTTGGCCAACAACAGTCTCGGTAAAGTCAGCCAACTTAAATATGGAATTGGAGTGTACTTAGCCACACAATCATAAATATAATGTGAATAGGGCAGGGGTTAAGCACGCAGCCTTGTCATGCAGATGTTGTTGCCAATCTGTACAGTCTGCAGGTGAGGAAGTTGAGGATCCAATTGCATGGGAGAGAGGATTCAGGTCTTGGTTTTTGAGCCTAGTGATTAGTTTCAAGGGGATAATACTGTTAAATGCTGAGTTGTAGGGACTGAAGAGCATCCTAATGTATGGATCTTCGTTGTTCGGATGTTCCAGAAATGAGTGAAGAGCCAATGAAATGGCATCCACTGTTGACCTGTTGTGATGTTAAGCAAATTGGAGTGGTTATTCCTCAGACAGATGTTGATGTGCTTCATGAACAATCTTTCAAAGTACTTCATTACAGTGGATGCAAATGTTACCTCACATTGTCATTTATATTGTCGTTTATATTTGCAGAAATTTGAGAACTTTATAACTGTCATTCATTAATTTGGCCCAGTTTCACACAATTATAAATATGCCTTCCATAAAGTTTGCATTTGTACTTTTGTGAAATTTGTACTTCAAGTTTTTATAAACCACTTGGCTTGTTCCCCACTGCACTTAGCACATCAAAGAGAGTAAGAGTAATCTGCAAAATACAGATTTTCATGGCAGCTAACCATTTTAATTGCTATCCTCATTACTGTTCCAACTTGTCAGTTTATGGCCTCCTCCTCTTCTGCCACGATGAGCCCACTCTCAGTTTGGAAGAGCAACACCTCATATTCCATCTAGATAGTCTCCACATGGATATCAATTTCTCCTTCTGGTTATTTTTCTCTCCAACCCCTTCCCCCTTCTCCTAATCCCCACTCTGGCCTTCTCCTTACCTGCCCATCACGTCCCCCTGGTGCCCCAACTTCTTCCCATTCTCCTATGGTCCTATCCTTTAAGATTCCTTCTTCTCCAGCCCTTTGTCTTTTCTATCACCTCTCAGATTCTTTCTTCATCTCTCCTCCCCCACCCACTTAACTTCACCTATCACCTCCAAGCTTATACTCCTACCCCTCCCCCCACCTTTTATTCTGGCATCGTCTCCTTTCCTTTCCAGTCCTGATGAAGGGTCTCAGCCTGAAATGTCAACTGTTTGTTCATTTCCATAAATGCTGTCTGACTTGCCAAGCTCCTCCAGCACTTTGTGTGCTGCTTCTCTGGATTCTGACCATCTGCAGAATCATTTGTGTTTAGAAATAGATAGAAGTATCTCATTGACAAAAACATCTGGAATTGGAAGATATAGAATTGAAAGCTATAGGCTGCACAATAGCGTATTGGTTAGCAAAAATCTCTTTACAGCACTAGAAATCACTGATACAGGTTTGATTCCCACTGCTGCCTGTAAGGAGTTTGTAACTTCTTCATATGATCATGTGGGGATTCCTCCAAGTGCTCCAGTTTCCTCCCACATTCTGAAGGTGTACAATTAGGGTTAGTGAGTTGTGAGCATGCTATGTTAGCACCGAAAGTACAGTAACTTTTGCGGACTGCACGGCACAATTGTCGATGATTAGATTTAATGCAAAGGATGCATTTCACTGCATGTTTTGATGTACATAGTTATGTAAATATCTCTACACTATTATGATATGATATTATTGACAATACTTTAACATGTTGTTGAGAGAATCTTTCTTCAGCATTTAGTGCAGCCCCACAGCAATTACAGAATATTATGAGCTCTGTGTACTTGAGAGCTACACAGAAATAATGATCTCAAGCTACAAATAATTAATATTTTTTGAAGTGCAATTACTTTTGCAGTCAATGAAAATCTGCATACAACAAAGTTCCACAGATATTAATCATGTAAATGATTAGGTAAATCATTGTTACTTCTGATCTCGAGAATGTGTAGAACATTATCAAGGACTTAAGGAAAACCTCACATATTTGAGTGATAACAGTGATTGTTTATCAACAAATGTATTAATGTATTTGATCTATTTAATGGCCTTCAGCAGCATGAAAAGGAATCAGTCATAAATCGTTGAGTGGATTGTATGGGACATATTTTTGCTTGTTGTCCTTGGGCACAATGTATAACCTACAACTACCTCATCAAGCCATTTCAACAGTCAGTTGAATATTTTAACAACTCAGAAAAAAGGAAGTAAAAAAACTTAATTTTTGACTCACCTTTTTATAGAGAATAAAATTAAAACAGAGTAATATAGAAATCAGAAGTACTGTACAAATAATTTTTTGTGTTATTTTACAACTTGTGGAGGGATTGTCCTTGGTCATAAATGGTAGGATCACACTATAGTATACATTTTGTGTTTCATTTCTGAAACTTGTCTGAATTGACTTCAGTTGAACTTACATTTGGAAGTTAGGTTTGATGTTACAGCCAAGAACAAATTTCTACCCGTAAAAATGTTGTTCTGAAGAAATGAAAATCCACTCATGAAAATTAACAAGTATAGTCTTAAAGGTCAGTGTCCATTTCAATTTGCTGATCTTTTGATGATTGCTTTAGTAAAGATTTAAAAATCTCAACTTGTGGCAGAGGCAAACTATCATTGATGCTAACCCGTATATGCATTTATATACCCCAAAGAATGCTACCATATTTTCTTTTTCATTTCTGTGAGCATTACTAGCTTCAGTGTTACTCTGATCATAAACTTGGACCATCATCTCCTCCACAAAGTAATATATCTGTGTGAGTTGCACATCTTTAGTATTGTATGAAAGTACATGTCTAGACAGTGCGCTGTTTTCTAATGGTGTCTAGATGTTCATCTCATACAGTTATTACAAACAAAGACAATGAAAGGAAGGCATATCATATTTCATGATATTAATATGGAAGGGACAGTCTCAACACTGAAAGCTTTGATTACTATCATTTAGCTTATAAGTAAATCTGCCTTGTGACACACTTGGATAATGTGTTGAAAGAACAATTTCAGATTGTATTTAATTACATAATTAATATATGCTCTTTTCTTTCTTGATGAAGGTGGTTACCAATCCCAAGGCAATTGCTGAGATCTACAAAGAATTGAGTAAATTCCCATCTCTGTCAAAAGCTAGCATTGGACCACAGGTAATTTCCCAGTATGGTGGCAAATACTGCAACGTCTATACAGGTATGTGGAACAAAGATATAAAAACACAATATCATGGAAACACTCAACAGATCAGATAGCATCTATGGAAAGAGAAACAAAAGTTAATATTTCAGGTTGAGACCTTTTGTCAGACCTGAGAAATTATTTTTAAGTTGCAAAGAGTTTGGGGGAGGATGGCTAGAATAAAGGAAATGTCTGATAAGGTGAAGTCAGGGTTGATATGGAGATAAACTGTAAACAAGATAATTTGGTTGATGGGTTAATTGGGCATTTAGAGAAGATCTGAACAAAACTACATAAAAGCTATGAAATGAGAGTAGTCAGTAAGAAAACAGGGAATGTATAAGTTGTAACATGCAGAGCTGTAGGAGATGCTCAGCAGGTCAATCTGTGCTAATGCTAATGCAGAATGAAAAAAAACTGAGCCAATATTATGGTTGGACTTGCCAGACGGGAGAATATGTTATTGAGGTTGTAGAATTCAGTATTTACCCTATAATGCTATACTTCCCCAGATATTAGATGAGGTGCTGTTCCATAGATGTTATAGTTTCAGATGGGTCAGAATAAAATGGGAGTGGGATGGAGAATAAAGCACAAACAGTGAGAAGCTTAGGGCTGCTGCTGTAGACTAAATGCAGATTGTTTTGCAAAATAATCACCCAATCTACTTTTAGTTCCTCCATTGTAGAGGAGATAAAACTGTGAACTTCAAATACAATGAACTGTATTAAAAGAAGTGCAGTTAAATCACTGCTTCACATGAAAGAACGTTTGGGTTCCAGATGGAAGTGATAAAGGATCAAGGACCCACTTTATTCACGTTTACATGTATTAGGAATTTGTTGTGGTGTGTTGTTACAACATGCAATAAAAAACAACACTCAACAATTAGCATTATATAAAAATCAGATGTATGGGGATGAAATAAATTGTGCATTAGTACATATGTACAGTGTGAACAGGATGTATTTACAATGTGAAAAGCATTATATAAAGTAGTTTAAAGGGCTTATAATGCAGTGCAGTAACTGAGGTAATGGATAGAGTAGGTGGGCAGGAAAAGGATAAAGGGAAATTAAAGGGCATGAATGGCTCCTCCTGCAGTTGCATAGATAAGTATCTTAACAAGGGAAGTAGCTGGTGAAGCTGAAGAGTGGACCAGAAAGCTGCAAAGGAATATGTGTCTGGTCATGGAATGAAGGTAATAAAAATTGCCTTGCCTGCTGAGTGCATCCAATATTTTGTGTTTTTACTTCATTTTTCTAGCATCTATGGTTTCTTGGTTTTATTTAACTGAAGGAAAGATCCTTGTTTCCTATAAGTAAAGAGGAGCAAAGAATTGGATTTTAGATTTATATATTGAAGAAAAAGTTGGTTATAAAGAGTTTTAGGAAAGGAATACCAAAGCGTAGGACCTACAGTGTTTTGGTATTGGTTTATTGTCACATATACCAAGATGTAGTGAAAAGCTTGTCTTGCATATTCTTCATACATATCATAAAACATTACACAGTGCATCGAGGTGAAATGAAGTAAAATAATAACAGTGCAGAATAAAGTGTCAATGCTACTGAAAAAGTATAGTATAGGTAAGCAATAAAGTGTAAGATAACAATGACGTAGATTGTGAGGTCAAGAGTCCATCTTAATATTGAAGAGACCCATTCAAGAGTCTGATAATGGTGGGATAGAAACTATCCTTAAGCCTGGCAGTAAGTGCTTTCAGGCTTTAATAGGAGAGAGAAGAAGAAAGAATGTCTGAGCTGGAAGGATCTTTGATCATGTTGGCTGCTTTCCTGAGAAAGTGGGAAGTATAGACAGAATCAGTAAAGGAGAGGCTGGTTCCCGTGATGTTCTGTGTTGTGTCCATAATGCTCTGCAGTTTTTTTACAATCACATGCAGAGCAGTTACCATGCCAGGCTTTTATGCATCCAGATGGAATGCTTCCTATGGGGCCTTTCAAAGAGCCTCTTGAATGCCATTTGCTTCTACTTCGTTCCAGGCAAGTGCCACTTTCTAAGCAAACTTACCCTCTGTATTCCCTTTAAACTTTTGCTCCTCTCACCTTAAACCAATGCATTTTAACATTTGACACTTCTACTATAGGAAGTGTGTGGTGGGGCAGAGATACATCTCTACCAAAGGAGGTGTAGGTACTCCTTCCCTCCACTAGCCTGTAGGTGCTTAGTCCCTAATCAGGGTCACATGAAGTCATGGGAGCAGGTGGTGGATAATCGCATGAGCAGCTGGTATATATCACAAGTCTTGGTTATGCGACCACTGATGCCAGCTAGTAAATTTCTTAAGAATATTGTTAATGGCTGGAGTCACCTGTCTTGTAAAGACATTGCCCATTAGAAGGCAATGGTAAACCACTTCTGTGGAAAAGTTTGCCAAGAACAATTGTGATTGCCCACCTCAAATGACACAGCACTTGATGATGATGACCAAAGGAAAAAAGATTCTGGTTGTCTCCCCTGTCTATGCCTTCTTTAGTTTTAGAAACTTTTATCAGGTCTCCTTCAGAGTGAACAATCCACATTGGTCCAGCTTCTTATAGCTAATACTCTCTAATCCAGTCAGCATTCTGGTAAACCTATTTTGAACCCTCCTCCAAAGTTTCCACATCTTTCCTGTAATTGGGCAACCAGAACTGCACACAGTACTTACTCTAAGTTGGATATGCCACTCTAAGTGGCATATCCAAACTTTTATATTACTGTCATGTAACTTCCTGACTCTTATACTCTGATGTCCTTAGTGATGATGGCAAACATGTTATAAGCTTTATTTACTGCTCTATCTATTAGTGTTGTCACTTTCAGGAAGGTATGGTCTTGGATCTGAAGATCCCTATTAATGTCAGTGTTGTTAAAGATACTTCCATTATCTGTATACTTTCTCCTTACGTTTCACTTCCGAAAATGCAACACTTGCTAAATTAAATTCTGCCTGCTGTATCCTTAAACAACCTTCTTCACTCTCTGCATTCCACCAATTTTTGTGTCATCCACAGAGTAACTGACCAACCCATCCGCATTTTGGAATAGGTGCCTTTAAAGTATCCACTCAAATAACAGCATGTATCTGCCTAAGGCTCAAAAGAATCACTGAGTTATCATATGTAACTTTGATCGAGGCCACTTTAATGCTTTGATAAATGCAAAAACATGATTGAAATTCCTGCATGGAGTGATTCCATGTCAGCTTTCTACTACCAAGACCTTTCTAAAAAAAAACAAATTTTAATTATGCAACTTCCCTGTAAAAGGTGGACAGATTTAGAAAGGTAAATCAGAATTGATTAAAGAACTAAAAATAATAAATTATTAGTCTCCTGATTAATTTATAATTCAAAAATATGGGCAATCCATCTGCCTGAATGTTTGACCCCCTCACTATAATCCCTTCCAATAAGTAGACATCCAGGCTCAAATGTGGCAGCACTTTGCTGTTTAATCAGTAGTTATCCCAGTATTAAGTGAAGTCCCATGGCATTGCTTAGTGTCATTGAAATTCCCTTGCTGAAATCACCTCTGTGATACTGTGCCAGTTTAAACCTGCCCTAAGGTCTGACCCTCATTACTTCAGTGGGGTTGCAGGGCTAAGGAACAAGCAACAAAGAAGGTAGTTAATTTTTTTGCCTATGATTTCATCTTAGTTTCATGTTTCATCTATTTACTTACATTGAGCCATTTTTAATTAACTATTTGAGTAAAACAGATAACCCTCTAACCTGTTTGGAAACCCTGGTGGCTTCTGGCTCACCAACTGATGTTTCTTGCACGTCTCTGAAACTCAGCAGGTTCACTGAGAATTTTATTCCAATACTCTAATACTGTGGATCTATTTTTGCACAATTTCTGATTACGCTTTAATCTTCGCAGCACTCTGCTGTTTTGCGCTTGTGGCGGTGTTTAATGTAATTTTTACCACGTGTGCTGTTTATTCTGTACTTCATCCAAACAAGAAATTTCACTACACCCTCTTAGCTGATCTAATCTTTAAATATAGTGATCTGCAAGTACATTAAGTATTAATGAAATAACATCCAACAGTCTAGAGAATCTGCCAGTCCAGCACCACCAAAGTCCTGAGCATGCCAGGATTATTGGAATTTTACTGTACTTTTAAGAAAATTTACTAAATGTTGTTTGTGAATGTTGAAAAGTTTAAAAACTGCAAAAGTCCCAGCTTCGGGAATTGGAAAATTTGGATAGCTCTCCATGACAATTTTAGGATAGGAATGTTAATACTGAACTACCGGAGACTCTATACTGCTCAGGTCTATGATGGTTTAGGTTAGCAAGATTGGTTCTCCACATCAGCACCAGGAAAGATTGAGAATTGATCATTTTGGATGGGAATTCTGGGTGACAGGGTCATCCAGATCTGCTTGTTTAGTTAGAGATTTAAAGAAATGTTTATTTCTGATTTTACAGAATGGTCTCAGCGAGATCTGGAACGAGCAGAGCAGGTGAAATTCTGCCGACCGTATATTATGTTCTATGATGATGATTCCATAGTTTATACAGGTCCTTCTGGAAGCTGTACAGAGCTACAAGGCGAGTGAGTAGATCATTATGTGTATACACTGTGTTTGCTCCATCATGCAAATTTAGGTCAGTTAATTATTTGAGCCATAATGTTCAAATATGTCCTTTTAAATTAACTGGCATCAAAGGCATAAATTAAAGGTTAGTGAGCAGGGAAACTAGATAATTTTTAATTTTTGAGCAGAATCAGGAATGATCAGAGTCATAAAGTTATAATGCTTGGAAACAGACCCTTCTGATTGAATTTGACCCACATTCTTCTAAACCTTTCCTATCCATGAATTTGTCTAAATATCCTTTTAAATATGATTGTACCCACCTCTACCATTTTCTCTGGTAGCTCGATATATGTACCTTCTATGTGGAAAAACTTACCTCTCTGGAATCATTTGAGTTGTTCTTCTCTTTCCTTCAACTTATGCCCTCTAGTTTTAGACTCTCTTACCCTGGGGGAGAAAAGGGTTTCACCATCCAGCCTATGTTTTTAATGCATTTCTATTAGATGACCCCTTGGCCTCCTTTGGTCTTGGGTCAAACAGACCCAGTCTATCCAGTTTCTCCTCATAACTAAACCGCTCCAATCCCAACGACAGCACTCTGTATCTTTCCTGCACCCTCTCTATCTTAATCACATCCTTTCTTTAGAATGGTGACCATAATTGCATACAATAATCTAGGTGCAATTTCACCAATGTCCTGTACAGTTCTAATGAATTAAATATTCTCAGATTAGAGGCATTTAATATGTTTGTCTATAAAGTAATTTTATTTCCTCTTTATTATCTAGATGATGTGGAATACATGGCCATAGGCACCAATATAAAACTGCAGCCATTGATAGAAATTAAATATTGTTAATTAACCTGTACAACTTATTTAAGATTTGATGTTTATTGATGATTAATGATAATTGACGTGTGGCACGTAGTCAAGTGGATAAGGTGTAGGTCTAGTGATCTGAAGGTCATTAGTTTGAGCGTTAACTGAGGCAGTGTGTTGTGTTGTTGAGCAAGGCACTTAACCACACATTGCTCTGCGACGACACCAGTGCCAAGTTGTATGGGTCTTAATGTCCTTCCTTTGATCAACATCGGTATCGTGGAGAGGGGAGACTTGCAGCATGGGCAACTGCAGATCTTCCATACAACCTTGCCCAGGCTTCAGTCATCATCAAAAATTGATGGACAGTCAAAGAAGAATGATAATTGATTAAGCTGGTAGAGAACTGAAGACCAGAAAGTTGTTCGATCCATGGTAGCGTAGTGGTTAGCAGGACACTATTACAGCTCAGAGCATTCTGGAATTTGGAGTTCAATTCTGGTGCTGTCTGTAAGGAGTTTGTACGTGCTGTCCATGAATGCGTAGTTTCATGGATTTCTTCCCACTCTGGTTTCTTCCCACTCTTCCCACAGTCCAAAGACGTACTGGTCAGTAAGTTAATTGGTCATTGTAACTTGTTCTGATCCACTGTTAAGTAGATTGGTTGCTGGGTTGGCGCAGCTTATTGGGACAGGGAGGCCTGTTCTATGCTGTATCTCTAAATAAGTAAAATAAATTAAATCTAAATTTATATACCACTGGTAGTTCCATAGAGAATTTTTGTAAATACTCTCCTTGCAGATCAGATTATTCCCAATTTAAACACTTGTGAAGTGCTTGCAAAGAGGTTGTCGGAAATGAGCTGAATTTGGCACATAACAGCATTCTCCATGCCCATCCCCTTGGCCTGCTATTGGATTGTGCCATGGGCTCAGTGCTGAGGATAAATGCCTGGAGCTAATAGGATGGCACACTTTATTGCAGGGAAAGAACACCATTGCCAAATTAGGCTGGGAAGATGAATAGATTTTTTTAAGCACATTTCTTACATTTTTACTCATTTATTCCAACACAGAAGGACCCTGCCAATTCCCAACTGAGCAACCCCGCTAGTCTCATTCCCCTCTCTTTATTTCCTTTTAGCTGTGTAGTTTATTTCTTTCTCGAATACCCATTACTTCTCTGATTCCTTTTGCCATATGCCTACAGCATGTAATAATTTACCATAATGAATTAAGCCTCCAACACATCTTTGGGAGATGGAAGGAAATCAGAGTGCCTCATGAAAACCCTCCTGGTCACTTGCAAACTCCACTCTACACAGTCAGTACTTAATGTAGAATTGGAACTGGATCCCAAGAAGCAGTGATTTATAAGTAGTTCAATGACCATTAATAACAACAAACTAACTAAAAGCCATCAGGCCTTATATTGCCCAAGACCTAGTCACCACACCTAGGTCATTCCACTTCATTGCACAATCATGATGGCTGGGACTTATGGAGTATTTCTTTATTTATATTGAGATACAGCATGCAACTGGCTCTTCAGGCCCTTTGAGCCATACCACCCTGCAACAAACCTATTAACCCTAGCTTGATCACAGGTCAATTTACAATGACCAGTTAACTTACTAACTGGTTCGTCTTTGGACAGAGCACCAGGAGGAAATCCATACGTACATTTTTGCCTACAGTGGACACCAGAATTGAATTCCAAACTCTGATGCCCAAGCTGTAACAATGCCATGCTAACTGCTATGCACGACACCTATATGATTTATCCCATTAATGGGAGACTAAAGAGAGATTTTCGTTATGTAGAGAGACTGAATACCTAGCCAAAAATTGACCTGTCATCTGGATTTTTCTAGACAACTTTTTAAATTCATTTTGATATAGCATTGCAAATATCAGGACTAATCTATTCTGTTTTCCTTTGGGACATTGTCAGATATAATTCAATTACTGGTGCTTGTCAATTCATCAGTGAAATGTGTTAAATAGAGCAGATATAAATGAACATGAAAGTTTTTTTTTCTACAGTTGCTTTTGGTGCTAGCACAACAAAATCTAATTTTCAGAGGAAAGGTTCGGTGGGATATAAAATGTAGAATGTTTGTTTTTTGGCTTTTTTTCCCTCTTTTAATGCCCTTTCCTGACTTTGCATATAGTCTTAAATGACATTTCTCCAGATCTCTTCATGTTCTTCCAAGTAATCACACTTCTGTTTCTAAGTTTTCATAAATTAGTGGGGGATTGTTGATCAGTTAGGGAACTGGGTGGAGTAGTGGCAAGTGGATTTCAGTACAAGTAAGCATGAGGTGAAGAATTTTGGAAAGTCGAAGCAGCGTAGGACTCATATTATGGAATGTAATGGAATAGGGGTCTTAAGTACGGTGCAGGGGCAGGGTTTCAAATTTCTGGATCATTAGGTTTTCTTGGGAAAATATGACCAATACAAAATGGATGGGTTACACCTGAACCTGAGGGGGACTGATATCCTTATGGGCAGGTCTGCTAGAGCTGTTTGGGATGGTTTAAACTAAGTTGACAGGAAAATGGGTATCGAAGTGATAGGACTAAGGATGGCAGTTGGTATGCGAGTCAATGAAGTGTGTAGTGAGATTGTCAGGAAGGACAGGCAGATGATAGGGCAAAATTGGGATGAGTTGAAGTGTAACCTGGGGGCAAATTTTAAAATGGTGATGAATACAGGACTGAAGGTGTTATATTTAAATGGAGGCCATATACAGAATAAGGTAAATCATCGTGTAGTGCAGTTAGAGATTGGCAGATATGATATTGTGGGCATCACTGAGGCATGGCTGAAAGAAGATCATATTTAGGAGCTTAACAAGGAAATACCTTCTATTGAAAGGACAGGCAGGAAAGCAGAGGGGCTGGGGTGGTTCTGATGGTAAAAATTAAATTAAATCCTTAGAAAGAGGTAACAGGATCAGAAGATGTGGAATTCTCGTGGGTAGAGTAAAGAAACTGCAAGTGTAAAAAGAACCTGAGAGGAGTTATATACATGTCCCCGAACGATAGCCAGGAAGTGGGATATTAATTTCAACAGGAAATGGAAAAGGCATATAATGTAATAACAGCAATATTGCGATAGACATGGTGGATTTCATTATGTAGGTAGATTGGGGAAAATTAGATAGGTGCAGGATTGCAAGAGAAGAAATTGGTAGAATGCCTATGAGGTGGCATTTTGGAGCAGCTTGTGGTTAAGTCCACTTGAGGAAAGGTAGTTCTAGATTGGGTATTGTGTAATGAACCTGATTTGTTTATTGAGCTTAAGGTAAAGAAACACTTGGGGAACAGTGATCATAATATGATAGCATTGATGCTGCAGTTTGAGAGGGAGAAGATAAAGTCATATGCATCAGCATTACAGTAGACTAAAGGGAATTACAGATGCATGAGAGAGGAGCTGGCCAAAGTTGATTGCAAGGAGACACCAGCAAGGATGATGGCAGAACAGCAATGGCTAAAATTTCTGGGGGCAATTTGGAAAACACAAGATAGATAATTCCCAAGAATGAAGAAGTATTTTAAAAGGGGGATGATGCAGCTGTGGTGGACATAGGAAGTCAAAGGCAGCATAAAAAACAAAAGAGAGGGCATATAATAGCGCAAAAATTAGTAGAAAGTTAGAGGATTGGGAAGTTTTTAAAAAACCAACAGAAGGCAAATAAAAAATCTCTGAACTATGAAGATAAATTGGCTAATAATCTAAAAGAGGATTAAAAAAGATTTTTTTTCAGACCTATAAAGATTAAAAGAGAATTGAGTATGGATATTGGACCGTTGGAAATTGATACCGGGGAGGTAGTAATGGGGGACAAAGAAACGGTGGATGAACTGAATAAGTATTTTACACTAGTCTTCACTATGGAAGACACTAGCAGTGTGCCAGAAACATAGGAACATAGAAAATAGGTGCAGGAGTAGGCCATTCGGCCCTTCAAGCCTGCACCACCATTCAGTATGATCATGGTTGATCATCCAACTCAGAACCCTGTACCTGCTTTCTCTCCATACCCCCGATCCCTTTAGCCACAAGGGCCATATCTAACTTCCTCTTAAATATAGCCAATGAACCGGCCTCAACTGTTTCCTGTGGCAGAGAATTCCACAGATTCACCACTCTCTGTGTGAAGAAGTTCTTCCTCATCTCGGTCCTAAAAGGCTTCCCCTTTATCCTTAAACTGTGACCCCTTGTTCTGGACTTCCCCAACATTGGAAACAATCTTCCTGCATCTAGCCTGTCCAATCCCTTTAGAATTTTATATGTTTCAATAAGATCCCCCCTCAGTCTTCTAAATTCTAGTGAGTATAAGCCTAGTCGATCTAGTCTTTCTTCATATAAAAGTCCTGCCATCCCAGGAATCAATCTGATGAACCTTCTTTGTACTCCCTCTTTGGCAAGAATGTCTTTCCTCAGATTAGGGGACCAGAACTGCACACAATACTCTGGGTGCAGTCTCACCAAGGCCTTGTACAACTACAGTAGAACCTCCCTGCTCCTGTACTCAAATCCTTTTGCTATGAATGCCAACATACCATTTGCCTTTGTCACCGCCTGCTGTACCTGCATGCCCACCTTCAATGACTGGTGTACATTGACACCCAGGTCTCGTTGCACCTCCCCTTTTCCTAATCGGCCACCATTCAGATAATAATCTGTTTTCCTGTTCTTGCAACCAAAGTGGATAACCTCACATTTATCCAATTCAAGAGTGTCAGAAGGCACAAGTGAGAGTAGTTGCTATTACTAAGGAGAAGGTGCGTGAGAAACTGAAAGGTCTGCAGTGTGATATGTCACCTAAACTAGATGGACTGTACCTCACTGTTCTGAAGGAGGTAGCTGAAGAGATTATGGAAGTATTATTAATGATCTTTCAAGAATCACTGGATTCTGGAATAGTTCCTTGGGACTAGAAATTTGCAAATATAACCATGCTTTAAGAAGGGAGAGAGGCAGAAGAAAGTAAACTCCAACTCACTTAGCCTGACTTCGGAGGTGGGTAAGATGCTAGAGTCCCATTATTAAGAATGAGGTTTCTGGGTACTTAGAGGCACATGATAAATCTGGTGGAATTCTTTGAGGAAGTAACGGGCAGGATAGATAAAGGAGAGTTAGTGGAAGTTCTTTATTTGGATTTTCAGAAGGCTTTTGACAAGGTGCTGCACATGAGGCTGCTTAACAAAATAAGAGCTCATGGTATTACAGAAAAGATATTAGCTGAATTGAAGACTGGCTGATTGGCAGGAGGCAAAGAGTGGGAATAAAGGGGGCCTATTCTGTTTGGCTGCCGGTAACTAGTTGTGTTTAGCAGAGGTCAGTATTTGGACCATTTCTTTTCACATTATACGTCAATGATTTGGATGACAGAACTAGTGGCTTTCCGGCCAAATTTACAATGCGGTATAAAGATAGACGGAGGGGCAGGTAGTATTGAAGCAGGGAGTCAGCAGAAAACCTTGGAATTTAGTGTAGGGAGGTGTATAGTCATGCAATTTGGTAGAAGGAATAAAGGCATTTGATTTTCTGAGCAGGGAGAATATACAAAGATCAGAGATACGAAGGGACTTGGGATACTTTCATGCAGAATTCCTTAAAGGTTAACTTGCAGGTCGAGTCAGTGGCCCGGTAAGCAAATGCAAAGTTAGCATTAATTTCAAGAGAACTAGAATACAAAAGCATGGAGGTAATGCTGAGGCTTTATAAGGCATTAGTCAAACTACACTTGGAATATTATGAGCAATTTTAGGCCCCTTATTTGAGAAAAGATGTGTTGGCATTGGAGAGGGTCCACGAGAAGTTCATGAGAATGATTCCAAGAAAGAAAGAGTTAACATATGAGGAGTGTTTGGTCCTAGGCCTGTATTCACTCAGGTTTAGAAGAATGAGGGGTATTCTCATTGAAACTTGTCAAATATTGAAATACCTAGACAGAATAGATGTGGAGAGCATGTTTCCTATAGTGGGTAAGTTTAAGACCAGGAGGCACAACCTTTAAATAGAGGGACATACATTTTGAACAGAGATGAGAAGGAATTTCTTTAGTCAGATTGTGGTGAATCTATGGAATTCATTACCATGGACAGCTCTGGAGTCCCAAGTCATTGAGTATATTTATAGCAAAGGTTTATGGGTTCTTAGTCAAGGTGTCAAAGATTACAAGGAGAAGACAGGAGAATGGGTTTGAGGGGGATAGTAAACAGGGGTGCAGTGCTAATTTTTTTAGGTGCCAGAGCTGACAAAATGCTTGCCATTTCCTATATCCTCTTTTTTTATATATATATATATATATATATATATATATATATATGTCACACCCAGTTTGCGTACCTGCTCATTTCATGTACTGGACGACTTCCTTGCCCCATTCGTGTAATGAGCAGGTACACAAATTGGGTGTGACATATATTTATATGAATAGGGCTTCTTATAATGTCAAGCACTAAACCAAGATGAAAGAAATATATGAATTCCAGAGCTCCACAGAAATATGGTGATAGTTAAGACATTAACAAGGTTATAGCCTATCACTACATTTCAGTGTATAACTGGTACAATAAAACATATAATTAATTTAATAATATGACAAAGTATTGCACGGTTGCACTCACTAATTATCATAAAATATAATTATCAAGCAAGTAAAGAAAGACGGTAATCATGTATTTTACCAACTTAAAAGTAATTACCTGCTTACCAAATGCCACCAATAAGAAGTTTCACAATAATTTCCACAAAGGGTCAGGTGTAATATGTGTTCGGGGGTCTTAAGCAACTCTTGTCCTGGTGTCATCTGCTGATCTGTGGTACTGCAGCCATGATGTGACTTACGGCGCAGGATTCCAATGAACTGGAGGAGGTCTGTGTAGTTTAACAAACATAGGTGTTGATACATGATTTATGAGAATTTTTGAGTTGTTGTTATTATCAAGTTCATGTGACTAAATCCCCTCTCACACTCAGCAGTACTAATAAGAATAACTTGTGAGCAGCTCAGTAATGGGTGTAAATCTTGGGAGATGCAGTATCCACGATCCTCCACATAATCTCTGAAGGAATTTATTACAGAGGAAGAAGAAAGCTTAAACCTCTTACAGAGAGATGATATTGCAGCTTCTTCATAATCGGGCGGTATTTCAGCAGGCCAGTTATCCTTATCAAGGACTCACATTTCATTTAGCAGGGATTTATACATACTTTGAGGTTTAGAAGTTTGAGAACCTTTCAAGGATGTTGCCGTGAACATACGGTGCTGCAAATTGTTTATAAGACTAGTAAGAAACTGTAGATAATTAATGGAGGCAATTTTGCTGTTGCTTGTTAAGGTAATTTCTCCAAACTCCCTTTTCAACTGCCTGTTGAGCTTCTAGAGTTTTTGTACCAGGTTGCTTTTTCAGTCCGTGCAGTGATCTTATGCTCTGTTGGCTCATTTTGTCTGTGTAAACAATCGTAGTAGTGTGTTTCTGTAAACACTCTTGACAGTAAACCAAGTTCATGCAACGCGTCATACATTAGAGCTAAGTCCAATAGAAACTGTTCTGAAGAGAGTCTTTTCAACAGACCTTCATAGGTTTTTCTGTCACTCCCGGATCTGGTTTCACCCTTCATTGCTTTTTCAAAATGAAAACACAGTGCTTCATAATTTTGCCACACTGCTGAAACTGTTTGAAACAAGCTAGCTACTCGCCTGGTGCCCAGAACACGGCCTATTTTGCAAATTTGTTGCTCTAGTTGAGAGGCACATTCAGACAGTTCCTTTTGACTTAGAGGTAATCTACCGTAAACAGAGTACAATTTGTCCATAAATGATTTATTCCATGAACTTCTCTCACCAAATCACCTATTGCAAGTTCTAATCTGTGATTAAGGCAGTGCCAAATTATCACATCAGGGTAATGTTCCTTGAGAATTGTAGCAACACCAGATTTGACACCAAGCATTGCACTTGCCCCATCACTAGCAAATGCTACAGTGTTCTGTTTCAAGTAAGAGTCATCAAACCCATGGTTATTGAGACAGTTCAATAGATGCTTAGCAATAGTTGCAGTTTTCTGATCAGGCAGTTCAATTAGATCTAAAAACATAAAATGGGGATCACCTTCCTTATCACTTCCACATTTCAAATAAACTATTAGGGCAGTCTTAATGCTCAGGCTTCTTGATTCATCAATGAGAACAGAAAATTTGCCATTTATCTGCTTGCTATGCTGGCAAATTTTCTTTTTCATATTAATGGCTATATGAGTAATTATCTCTGTAGCACTAGTGCGGGAATGCAGTCCAATTCCAATTCCAATACCATTTGTTTTTGAAGTTAAAATAAGCCAAAGTGATCAGAGTATGGTCTGTCATTCTGAGCTAAATAATATGCAGAAGGAAAAATTGAACAAGTTGCCTTTAGATGTGAAGCATTCATGGTGTCGCATAACTTTCCAAGAACATCTTCACTAGCTATATTTTCAACACTTAGAGCAGCAGTGTGAGCTTTTGATAGTTTGTGATCAACAGTTTTTTTTCTGAGAGACTTCAAGTGTGTACTTCAATCGGCTCCATTATAAGATACTTGGTATATCTGCCATGCCGATTCTCCAGTGATCTTTAAGTTCTTGAGGCCGTAGCACTTTACGTAGCTAGCCAGCCATCCCTTACTAGCCTTAAACTCCTTCCTCTCGCTCTCCTCAACCCCCTCACAGTAGTGCTCTGGAGGCTAAGAGATTTTTCACTCATAATTTTGCTGTCAACAGGGTAATGCTGCTGTGACATGTCCTCTAGCCATACACTTAATACTTTCTCAGTCTTTGCAAGCACTTTAACACGAACCAGAGAGACCATTTTTGCCATTGTCGGGGTAGCACTAACACTTGCATGAATTTCAGCTTCTTTCTGCTTTATTGTGTGAATGCTCGATTTGTTCTTACCGACCTTACGGCCCACTTCGGCAAGCGACATGCCACTTTTCAAAACATAGAAGGTTTTTATTTTCTCAGCGAATATTGCTGAAACAACGAATGCTGGAGAGAGACAGAGGATCTGTGAAATGGCGGGAGGCTACAGCAGGTTGTGCTGGGGCAACGGGTCCCAGCACACCATGACAGATTTTAAAAAATCTGGGAGGAGTTTCACAAAACAGTCACAGCTCCAGAATTTCACCAAAACCATCAAATATCCTAATATTATTAGTGGTATTTTCCCCACCAGCCACCACCCTCTCTCCCCAACCCCTGCTTCCATAAAATTCCCTCTATTTAATATGCGGCCACCGTTACATTCCCCACTTGTTTATTTTGACTTATCTTTACAGAGGTGCTGGAGCGGTGCTCGGGTAGCTCTGCACCCCTGATAGTAAAGTAGCCGTAATGGAATGGTGGAGCAGACACAATGGGCCAAGTGGCCTATTTCTGCTTCTATATCTTAACGGTCTTATGGTCTGTCATTGCATGGTTCATTGAAAACAGTGTAACAGGAGGACAGGCTAATGAAAAAGACATTTAGCATGCTGGCCTTCATCAGTCAGGGCATTGAGTTTCAGAGCTGGGATATGATGTTATAATTGTATAAGCCATTGATGAGGCTGGACTTCTGAGTACAGTAAATAGTTTTGGTCACCCTGTTATAGAAAAGGTGTGGTTAAACTAGAAAGACTTCAGCAAAAAAAAACAAGGATGTTACCAGGACCAAAGGGCCCTAGTTATAGGGAAAGTTTGGCTGGTTTAGAGCTTTATTCTTTGGAATGTAGGAGAATGAGGGATAACACAGAAATTTTTCAATAGATAAAAAGAGGGCAGAGGTTTAGAATGAAAGGGGAAAGATTTTTAAAGGGACCTGGAGGCAACTTTTTCATACAGAGAGTGGTGAGTATATGAAACAGGCTTCCAGAAGACATGGGTGAAGCAGTTACATTAGTACCACAGAAGAAGCTCTTGTATAGATACATGGAGGAGTGGGGCTTAGAAGTATATGGCCAAACCCTGAAAATGGCAACTAGCTGGATAAGATCATAACTGGAGAGAAAAGGATGTAAATGAAAAGTTTCTTGCGACATAGACATGATAAGTAGACAAGAATATGAAAGATTCAATATAATATAGGATCATCCACTTTGATAAACACATTAGAGATTCAGAGATTTCTTAAAATCTGTCTGGTGGGGAAATATTGATGGTAAAAGGAATCAAGATGTCCTTGTACACACAGAATGTAGGAATAGCAAGCAAGAAACAGGCAAATGCTGTGTACATCTTTGATACAGGAACATTTGAATACAAAAGTCCAAATGTCTTCTGCCATTATATGGACCATAAGGCAAAGGAGCAGAAGTTGGCCATTAGGCCCAGTGAGTCTGCTCCGCCATTTTATCATGAGCTGATCCATTCTCCCATTTATTCCCACTCCCCTGCCTTTTCACCATAACCTTTGATGCCCTGGCTACTCAGATACCTATCAGTCTCTTTCTTAAATACACCCAATGACTTGGCCTCCACTGCCGCCCGTGGCACCAAATTCCACAGATTCACCACCCTCTGGCTAAAAAAATTTCTTCACATCTCTGTTCTGAATGGGCACCCTTCAATCATGAAGTTATTCCCTCTCGTACTAGACTCCCCCACCATAGGAAACAACTTTGCCACATTCACTCTGTCCATGCAGGACTTGGCAGGATCTTATTTGGAGCGGCTGTGTTCCCCTTAACTTGAAAAGGGTATGCTTGAGACAGAGAGTGTGAGGTAAAGGTTCACTAGCCTAGTTTTTCATTTGTGCTATACTGAATGAGAGGAGGTTGAGGAGTAGAATGAGGAGTTTTCATGCTTCCAAACTCAAGGTCTGTATTCTCTTGGGTTTGAAAAATTGAAGAGTAATTTCATTGAAACTTACAAAATTCTAATAGAGCTCAACAAACTGGATGCAGGAAGAGTGTTTTCTCTAGTTGAGTCATGTATCATCAGCGATCTTAGCTTCAGAACAAGGGGTGCTGTTGTAGTAGCATAGAATACTGGCAAAGAATACAGTGGAATATAGATCAGTTGCAGATATGGGCAGAGAAATGGCAGATGGATTTAACCCAGCCAAATGTGAAGTGCTGCATTTTGGTAGGTCAAATGTGAGGAGACAGTATATTGTTGAGGGCAAGACACTTAACAGTGTTCATGAGCAGAGAAATTTTGGGTCCAAGATAGCTCCTTGAAAGTGGCTACACAGGTTGATCGGGTAGTTAAGAAGGCAGATTGTATTAGTTGAGACTCTGAGTTCAAAAGTCAGGAAGTTATGTTGCAGCTTTATAAAACCCTAGCTGTGCCACATCTGGAATATTGCATACAGTTCCATTATATGAAACATAGTGAGACTTTGGAGAAGTCGCAGAGGAGGTTTATCAGGATGTTTCCTGGAATATTTGGTATTATGAGAGGTTGGACAAACTTGGGTTGTTTTCTCTGAAGCAGTGGAGGCTGTGGGAAGATCTGACAGAGGTTATAAGATTTTGAGAGGCACAGTAGAAAAGATAGACAGTATCTTTTTCCCTGAGTTGAAATGTCTAATACCAGAGGCTATGCATTTAAGGCGAGAGGGGGTAATTTCAAAGAAGATGTGAGGGTAAGATTTTTACACAGAGAGTGGTGGGTGCTTGGAATGCACTGCCTGCGGTAGTGGTAGACAGATACATTAGGGACTTCTAAGTGATGTGTAGATAGGCACATGAATGTGAGGAAAATGGAAGGAAATGGACATTGTATAGGCAGAAGAGATTAGTTGGCCATTTCATTACTCATTTAATTGGTTTGGCACAACATTGTAGGCCAAAGGGCCTAATCCTGTGCTCTACTGTTCTGTGTTCTATATGTAATGCTTTTCCCTCTACTGATCTAAGTAGCCAAGAATTCTCCTTACTTCAGTTCTTAATGACCAGCCTCTTCTGCCTATGTCCCTTTGTTCATGACTTTCCCACTAACGAAAACATCTCAACATTTCCCTTGTCAAGTCCCCATCAAATCTTAAATATTTGTATCAGGTCATACCTCATTTTTTTTAGAGTTCAGAAAAATGAGTACAGATCCAAATTATCTGCTATCTTTTTGTGATTCATGCACTAGAACAAGGCAATCCCTCTAAATTTACAGGTTGTGTAGAAATACTTCAGAACTTGTGCTGCAAAATTATTGTTTTACTTTATGTAGGCTGTTGAGCAGAGACTCGCCCTCTGGATTCTTAAAGGCTGTACTTCGAGAACACACAAACAAAAAAGGAGAAGAAAAACAATTTCTGGAGGTACATATTATAGGAGCAATTTATTGCTTGTCAAAAAGCCAATTATGCTGCAGTATTTATTTCCAGATTTAATGTTTATAGGAAGCAGGCCATTCCAGACAAAGGGACTAAATAAAAACTTTCTCACATATCTATAATGATAGTAAAAATCCTTTTTGAGCCTCCATTGTTTTAAAATTATACTTTGGACATTCCTAGCTGAAACGTCTGTGAGGTTTCATGTTGCTCCAAAGTTTTGTATCAACCTGTTGTCTAATGCATTACGAAGATTTTTTAATTTCTTTGCTGCTTTGCTTCCTTGAAATCAATAAGTACAGATTTTTTTCTCCGTCCCCTCTGAATAAGCAAGTGAAAGTGGTCCATTTTGTTTTCCAATACCATTCTTTCATAAATACAAATTCCCTTTCCAAAAGAATTTCCAGTAAAGAAAGTATTTGGAAAAGTTAATAGCATCATAAAAACATTCACACTGTTTCACCTTTATTGACTGTAACTTCCATGTCATGGCACCATAATAGTATGAATGGAGCGTTCATTAGAGGACAAAAAAAACCAGTAGAAATAAATGCTATTGTCACATTTCTCTTCAAAGTCATTCTAGAAAAAGTAGTTACATAACTACATTTTTAGCGACAAACTCTGAAGTTTTTAATGCAATTGCTTATGTGTCTCTAATTAGAATACCTTATAATTTTTTGTAAATTTTATTAATCAGTGTTTAAGTAGATAATTTATTTTACTCATATACTGATAACATTGGACAACAAAGATTTTGCTTCCTGAATACTTTTGTGTGTATCTTAATCAATTTTGGGCTGCCAATCAAGAAAATCACCATGAAATGTTCCTATCACGCATTTTTTAAAATTTTTTGCATTTATTATTTCATATCTTAATTTATGTCAATATACTTGATGCCAAGATTAAGGAAGGCACTTTTGGTCCACAAATCATACAGGTTATTAATGACAGGTAATTCTAAGAATCTTGAGCTGGATTGAAGAAAATCACATGGAAGGCATTCAAGGATATTATTGAAAATTTTCTTGGCAATTGCAGAGCACCAAACTATGTGTAGCTGGTTGACAAGCATACAAACCATGAAGTACAACATGTCACTAAAGATACATTTTGTGCATTCCCATTTAGACTTCTTCCCTGAAAATCTTGGCACTGTCAGTGCCGAACATGGTAAAAGGTTTCATTAGATATTGCAGTCAAGGAGAAATGCTATCAGGGCAATTAGAATCCATCACTGCTGGCTGATTATTGTTGGACACTTAAGCGAGAAGCTTAAGTACTCCGAGTACAAACAAAAATCATCAACAAAACATTTTTAGCTTAGTTGAACTATTGCAAAACGCCAACACCATTATACAATTAAATGTGTTATACTCAAAAAAAAGTTAAGTTTTGTTTCTCCACATCCCTAAGTGATACAAGTATATTTTGAAATTATGTTTGTGTTCTGCTTCAAGCTGTCTATCATAACCAAAAAAAATTCTGACATAAGCAACAATTTTGAAAAAGTTTGTTGTCCAGTGTAATGGGTTTAATATTTATTTACCACTAATTGTCCAACTCCATTGGATATGTTATCCTGTCTTTTATTGCCTGTATATTTGCACTTATTGATTGCTTTCACAGATCTGGAATAAGAACTCCAAGGAGAAGAGCATAAACCTGACTGCACTTGACAAGCATGGCAAGGTGTATGAAGATGGTATGGATTTAGCTGGAAGTGAACAGTTTTCATTTTGTTTATAAGACCAGTGTGTATAGTATATGAACTGTTTGTGGAAGAACTGGGGAGGAGGATACTTTTCCCCTTTAATAGTTACCAAAATTTTTTAGTCCTAGCTAAATAAAACTGAGGTGATGAGGGAATTGGGGGAGAATGTTGAGGAAACTTTCAGGGGAATAAGCAGGAGCATATTGGCTATTTTTTCAATGATTGTTTATTAAAAAGTAATAGGCAGACTTCTACCTTCCCAGAAAATATAAGTTTTATGTAGCTTACTCCAAATATGCTGACTGCTGGTGTACAGGCATCAGCACTAGACTTCGAGGTCGCAAGTTTGAATCCAGATAGCTCCTTGCACGCTTTTCATCCATGCTGGGTTGAGCCTCATAAAAAATAGTAAAAAACATGCTACAGAAATGGCAAAAATGCCACCCGATGTGCCACAAGGCACGAAAAGGAACAACAGCAACAACTCCAAACATGGGATGATTGCAAGATTTTAAAAATTGCTTAATGTAAAAATTAACTATAAATTAGATAGGAGAGTACTATATTCATTCTTAAGAAGTCTTACTATATTCTTTAATATTGTTGCATTCTTATTTTCTCCTCAGATCAATTTGGTTGTCTTGTGTGGTCTCACTCTGAGACTCACATCCTGTACATTGCTGAAAAGAAAAGACCCAAAACAGAATCCTTTTTCCAACCTAAGCCACAAATTGATATGACTGAAGAGGATGAGGACAGCATCAAACCCGAAAAACAGGAGAAGCCTGTGAAAGTACAGTGTCATTCACTTTTTTAATCATCTTCTACTCACTCTGTTTCTATGTCCTGAGGTGATTAGCATATAAATAAGGATTCACTTCAGGTAAAAGTTTCAGGTTTTAAAGTAATATTTTGCTTTGAACTTGAATGTATTTGGTTTAGACTAGTTTGGAGAAAAACAAATGGTGCATATCTGGTAAACTGATTTTTGGATGCTATGCATAGCTTTTAGCAGTGTTAATTGCTGCTTACCTTACAGGGAGATGACTTTGTGTACTGGGAGGACTGGGGAGAAACTCTGGTGAGAAAGTCCACACCTGTCCTGTGCGTGCTGGATATCGAAAGCAGTAACATCTCTGTTCTGGAAGGCATACCTGACCACATTTCACCTGGGCAGGTTTGTTTTCGAAGAGTTTATTTTGTGCGATTTTTAAGTTTTTGTATTGCTCCTATTGCAGTTGTACATGCTTAAGCCACCTCATCTGGTAGCTCTTTCCATATATCTACCGCACTCTGTGCACTAAACTTGCCCCTCAGATCCATTTTTAATTCCTTTCCCTTTCACCTTAAACCTATGCCCTCTAGTTGTAGATTCCCCCACTCTGAGGAAAAGACTGTGAATATCTCTGCTGCTCATAATTTAATAAAGCTTGCTTATGGATTTATGTTATACATGAAGAAAATAGAAGGTTTGGTAGAAGATGAATTTGACCAGTTCTTCAGTCTGTCACCATGATATATTTAAATTATGGAAACTAGTTTCAATGTAAAATTTGTGCATGTACCTGGAATAACTGCTGCCTTTTGGTGGTAATTTTAGTGCCATGCAATACAGAGATTTTAATCGTGTTATGGACATCTTTAAGCTGATTTGATCAGCAACATCAAAGCTGACTGAAAAAATTGTTTTAGTTTAGTATTCTAATGCAAACTTTTAAATTCCTTCTTTCAACCTACATGAATATAACAGATACAAATTTTATGACCACTTCTAATTTATAATAGTCATGGGTAAATAGATCACCAAA
The DNA here is from genome assembly GCF_030144855.1 of Hypanus sabinus. NCBI lineage: Eukaryota > Metazoa > Chordata > Chondrichthyes > Myliobatiformes > Dasyatidae > Hypanus > Hypanus sabinus. Next base: position 46,198,049 of record NC_082724.1, on the reverse strand, counting down.
TAACTCTCCAAAAAAATATATTTCAACCTGTGCAGAAAAATATATTTCAACCTGTTGTTATTCCTTTGCAGAAGATACTCTAGAAGTGTACTGACAAGCAGAATTTCTTTCTTGCAGTATGTTTTCATGTGTCATCAGTGGTACAGTAGTAATACTGTATCCTCTGAATCAGAAAGCTGTGGGCTTGAGAGTCATTCCAGTGAATTTTAGGCTGCTGTTTCAGTGCTATTTCAAAATAGGTTGGCTTTTTGAAATTGAAGGAAGTGAGAAACCAAGGGCCAGTATCCTGTAGGAAATCGATTGAAGTACAATTACATTAGTTTGAAGAGGAGTCTGGGAATTAAGCCTAGGAACCTCGATGAGGCACCATTATTAAAAATAACGTATCTGGTTCTTTTTTGCATTGCTTTGTGGAAGCTACCTGAATAAAAATTGGATTCTAAGTCTGTAAAGTGAATACACTTCTCAGGTTCTTTATCTTAAAAAAAATTCAGAATATCTTGAATGAGCATGAAAAATGTTGCATAAATGTTAATCTGTCACTAATTCTATTGCTTTGGTTTAGATAGTCTTGCAACTTTAAACATTTCAGTAAACTTTGAAAATTCTATTTTCAACTTGTTGATGCATAGGAATATTTTTGATCCTTTAATTTTACAGTTTATTAAGATGAGACTATAAGATATCAGAGCGGAAAATAATCCATTTGGCCCATGGTGTCTGCTCCCCTGTCTTCTCCCATAACCTTTGGTGTCCTTACTAATTAAGTACTATCAACTTCCACTTTTAATATACCCAATGACTTGATCTCCATGGCTGTCTGTGGCAATGAATTCCACAGATCCACCACTCTGTGACTAAATAAATTCCTCCTGTTCTAAAGAGACGTCTTTCTGTTCTGAGGTTTTGCCCTCAGATCCTAGATGCTCCCACTATTTGAAACATCCTCTACATGTCCACTCTGACTAGGTTTTTAATATTCAGTAGGTTTCAATGAGAGCCCCTTCCCCCTTGTTCTTCTAAACCCCAGCAAGTATAGACCCAGAGCCTTCAAATGCTCCTCATACATTAATCTTTTCATTCCCAGCATCATTGTTGTAAACCTTCTCTGGACTTTCTCAAATGCCAACACATTTTTTCTTAGCTATGGGGCCCGAAGCTGCTCACAATACTCCAAATACGGCATAACAAATGTCTTATAAAGCCTTACTTCCTTAAAATATTGATCATCGGAGCAAACACGAGGAAATCTGCAGATGCTGGAAATTCAAACAACAACACATACAAAATGCCGAGACCCTTCATCAGGACTAGACGAAACGTCGACAGCGCTTCTCCCTATAGATGCTGCCTGGCCTGCTGTGTTCCACCAGCATTTTGTGTGTGTTGTTGTTTGATCATCAGGGAGACTGGTTGACACTTGGCTCTATCTGAAATCTGACTTAAAGACTTTTCTAGTTGCAAAATTATTCTATTCTTTGCATCTTCGCTGTTGAGTCAGTGTATTTGATATTTGTACCATTTTTACTCTAACTTCCAGCTATAGCAAATGGTTCTGCTTGAAAATCTAATAAATAAATGAAGAAAGCCGGTTGGAAAGGGTTTGAAAGTTGAAGTTCAGATTCATTTATTGCATTCCTTGTTTTCAATTTTTTAATTTAGTTATAAAATAGAACAGCCCAAAACAAGCCTAGTCTAGGTAGTCTCCTCATAACTGAAACAGGTAACTGTCTATTGACTCTCATTTGTGCTTTTTTCCAATGCAGTGATATCCTTTCCTATATCATAGTGACTAGAACTGTATATTTTACTGCAGCAAAGGCCTAGCCAATGTTCTAAAATTTGTGTAATACCCTCCCTGTTTTTATATTCTTTGCCCTGCTGGTGAACATAAATATTCCATATTCTACGTAAATATTCTACGTAATCTTATCTTCTGACTTCTACCGCAGAGTCCCTCTATTCCACAACAATCTGTAGATTTCATTCATTATGTATGTCATACCCTTAATAAATCTCCCAAAGTGCGTCACCTCATTTTTATAAGCATTAAATTCCATCTGCTATTGCCTTTCATATCTTTCCAATACCATCCTGTCATCCAAAAATATTCTCCTATTTATCAACAACACTACCAATTTTAATATCATCCAAAAGCTTACTAATAATATCTCTTGTGTTCATATCCAGATTATTAATGTACATAACTTATTAAGGCTCTCAGAACTGATCCCAGTGGAACAACATTGGTCATAGGTTTCTAATCACATAGCACCTCCACCATCGTTCCATGCCTCTAATTATTGTTCCTATCCACACCTTGTGGTGCATGAGAACCTTGCCATTTCTTTTAGCATTTTTGTCAGTTTTTTTACGAGGCTGAGTTACTAGCTCGACGCTCAACCCAGCACGGATGAAAAGCATGCAAGGAGCCAGGGGTTGTGGGGGGGGGGGGGGGGGGGGGGGAGGACTCAAACTCGGGACCACTCGCCACTAAGTCTGGTACAGATGCCACTTTACCACCAGGCAGCAATGTCTCCTATTATTAAGGCAATTTTGTATCAGTTTTGCCAATTTTCCCTGGGTTCCATTTGGTCCAACTTTTTGGAGCAGTCTTCCATGTATGACCCTGTCAAGGCTTTGCTGGTCCACTCAGAATACATCAACCACACTACTATCATCAGTACACTTCATTACCTCTTCAAAATTTCAATCAGGTTACTTAGGCAGATCTTCCCACAGCAAAGCCATGCTGATTACTTTTGCTTAAGCCAGGCCCTTCCAAGTGCAGATTAATTGTATACCTCAGAATGTTTTCAGTATATTCCGTGGCAATGATGTATATCTTGCAGGACTATTGTCATTCTTGAATAAAGATTTCATATTTGCTATCCTCCAATTGTCTGGAGGTTTCCCTGTAGCCAAAGAAGATTCAAAAATCTGTCATGGCTGCAGTTATTTTTGCCTGTGGCTCTGATAGTAGCAGTTTAGTTTTACTGTACAATATTTTTAAACTGTATTATGTAACTAAATAGAAACTTAATTTGTTGAACTTTTTTTTAATCAAAGTCCTCTTTTCTGACTGCTTCCTGTGTATTAAAATGAACCAAAATAATCTATATTATAATATACAGCTTTTATCTTCCCCCCCCCCCCCCCCCACACTCATCCTGTGTTTGTATTTCAGGCTTTTTGGGCTCCCAATGACACTGGCATCGTATTTGTTGGATGGGATCATGAACCTCATCGTTTGGGTCTTGTGCACTGCACCAATAGAAAGTAAGAAATTTTTAACTACAAAATATGTAAAGTAATTGAGTTATCTACTTGCAGAGTTATCACCTCGAATGCTAGTAAGCTGCTTAGAACAGGTAATAGTCACTTATTTTCCTGGCATTTGTTGAGCCTACTGTTCACACCAGGACATCAGTTGGTCCGCTGAAACTAAAATGAAGATAAATCACATTTCCTGCTTCTGATTTGTTCTCTAGAGATCTCCTGTAGAAAACTGCCCTCCAGCCAAATAACATCATCGTCCACAGTTTTATGATTTAAGATTCGGCTATTTGGATGGCACTGAGGATGACTGAGAGCACTACTAAAATGATCATTTCTGTTCGGCATACAGGAGCCTTTGGCATTTTTGGTTTAAATTATTCTTTTGATCTGATATTTTAGGTCTGGACTGTACTATGTAGATCTGACTGGTGGCAACTGTGGTAAGTGAATGCAGTTACGTGAACTATTTTTATTGCCGTCTTCATGCTGTTTAACTGCTCTGATTCCATAGAGATGTAATGAACACTTGGAGGTGAATTTTGCTTCTAATACACTTAACTTGCAAGGCATAATCTGATGAACTGTATTTAAGGGATGATAGTTGGCAGATGTGATGCCAATTTTGTACTTCCTATGTAGCATCAATAAGGTTTACTGTGGCTTTCGTAAGTGCAGCACTTCAGACTGGAGAAATACTAGCCAAGCAAAATCTATATCAATGTTTTAACAAAATGTACCACAAGAACAAATTAATGCAACCATAGTTGTGTTCTATTAGTTTATGATGGGATGGGCCCATGCAATCTAATCTGGCAACTAAAGTTGTGATGATGGAATATATTGAGAAAATGGAACTTCGTACTTTATAGGAACAATAGAATGATCTTATAAAGGTGTATAAAATCATGAGGATGTAGATAAGGTGAATAGATTCAGTTTTTTTTTGCCTGGGGAATCAAGAACGAGAGGGCATATGGTTAAGGTGACAGTTGAAAAATTTAATAGGAACTTGAGGGCAACTTTTCTTTTACACGAACGGTGGAGTACGTGAAATGAGCTTCCAAAGGTATTGGTTGAGGCAGGTAGAATGACAACTTTTAAAAGACAGTTGACAGGTACATGCATGGAACATTATAGGCCAAACGCTAGCGAATAGGACCAGCTTAGATTGGGCATTTTAGCTGACATAGACAAGTTTGGATGAAAGGCCTGTTTCTTTTCTGTTCTAACTTTGACTCTAGTAATCTGTTTAGTTTAACTAGTTATCAGTTTAACTACATCAAAGCCTTAATTCCCAGTCAGTTCAATTGCTGAACAAAAACTAATGATGGATATTGCACTGTTTTTCTAGAAAATGGTGACAAACTTTTATACTATTTTGGATATCAACTTCATAAAATATAATGTCATTGAAGTAATGCTGTAAACATTAAGCTGTGTAGCAAATAGATATTTTTAAGGCTATAGACTTGAACAGTATAATCAGCTTCTTGCACAATACTATGCGTTGATGTGGATACTCAATGCATTCTTAAGTTGGACCATAAGTCACATATATTCATGGCTTAAAATGTCTACATGCAAAAATGTTCATCATTGTATATCTATAGAAACTTGCAAGTCTTTGATAACATACTGTACCAAATCTCCTCGATTACACCAATATGATGGGGCTAGGATAGAGCCTTTAACATGTTGAAGCATAGAGGTTAAAGCTGTTCACCCTTTCCACCACTACTCCCTCAATGAGAATTAGTGGATTTTCTGTCAACCTTCCCTTCCTGAAACCCACAATCAATTACCTAGTCTTGCTAAAATTTAGTGTAAAGTTGTTACAATACGACTCAGTCACTGATTACTGCTGGTACACCTGCTCGTTGCCATCAGAAATTTACCAGTTGTCTCAGGAAATGCTATGGTTTCCAGGGGTTTTCCGTTTCCAGCCCTATTGCTCATAATCACCTTTTTTTACCTACTACATATGATTCAGCGTTCCAGGTTTGGTATAGGAAGGGCATTAGACATTTTGAAGATCTTTTCATTGATAATCGCTTTGCTTCTTTTCAGCAGCTCTCTGTTAAGTTCAATCTGCCCAATGCTCATTTTTTCAGATATCTCCAAATCCGACACTTTATTGCTCCTTTAATTCCTAACTTTCCTGAAATGCCTGCGAAAAATGCTATGGACCTATTTCTTTCCATGAATCCACTAGGTAAAGGCTTAATATCAATCATCCGAGATAAACTAGCAGCCTTACGACGGGCTCCCATGGATAAAATCAAAATGGCCTGGGAGCAGGATTTAAATATCTCCTTATCTGAGGAGAGCTGGGATTCAGTTCTCAAATCGGTTAACTCAACCTCTCTTTGTGCTCGCCACTGCCTTTTACAGTTTAAGATTGTTCATAGAGCCCATTTGTCCAAATCTAAACTATCTCGATTCTACCCTAGCATTAGTCCGCTCTGTGATAAATGCAAGAGGGGCGTGGCCTCTCTCATCCATATGTACTGGTTCTGTCCTAGCTTGGAGAAATTCTGGAAAGATGTCTTCACTACGTTATCATGTATTCTGAATCAGCACCTAGAACCAAACCCCTTAATTGCTCTGTTCGGTTTTTGGGGCGAGACAGATTTATGTCTGGGTCCGACCAAATGCTGAATATTATCCTTTGCCTCTCTCCTGGCTAGACGCTTGATCCTCCTCAGATGGAGAGATGTTGCCCCGCCCACTCATGCTCAATGGCTTAACGACATCATGGCCTGTTTGGACCTCGAAAAAATTTATTATTCAGTTCTCAATTCGGATCTAAAGTTCCATAAGGTCTGGGGACCTTTTATCAAGTACTTTCATAACCTTCCTCTTGACTAGGGTTTTTTTTTCTTTTCGGTCCCTTGCTTTCAGCTCCTTTTTTTTTCTGGTAGAAGGCATTATTATCCTCTGTTGCTGAGTGTATTCACAGTCTGGGAGTTTGGCTGTCCTGACTTATACTCTCTATATTGTGTTGTGGTTGGTCTGGAGTTGCTGTTGTTTTTTCTTTTGTTGCGGGGCTTGGGGAGGACACTAAGCTTACTTGTCTTTAATTCAGGTGCTTTTTTTTTTGCTAAACTCTCTTCCTTTGTAGTATATTGTTATTGTATGCTTAATTTTGCACTGTTTTAATGTTCCTCATTGGGATTTGGGGTTTTTAATTTGTAAAATGTTTTGAAAAACTAATAAAAAAAATTAAAAAAAATAAAAATAAATTACCAGTTGTCATCTGCAAATTTATAATATAATTTGAGTTGTACTTAGCCAAACAGTGATGAATATAAGCAGTGTGCTAAACATGCAACCTTGGTCAGACCTGGAGAGGCTGCTGCAACCATGCATACTCTCATCTTGCAAGCCATGCCTCAGAAAATCTAATCTGATCCTTTTTGAAATCCAAATGTTGTTTATGTTCAAGTTTTCACTCTGTTTCTTTTTTTTTCCAGTGCAACTTTCATCTCAAACAAATTCTGTTTGGTCTCCACGACTTAGTCCTGACAAATGTCGAATTGTCTACTTAGAAGGTGATGCAGGTGGTCCCCACCACCAGTGTAGCAGACTTTGCATGGTTAGTATTTAAATGAAAAATAGGTTACAAAAAAAAATTCCAAATAAAAGATCATTCAGTCTCGGGTGGGTTATTTGTACAAGTGGCATCAGCATCTGTTGCTAAATTATATCTTAACAAGTAATTATATGGAATATGAAAAGAATGCAGAGATAGCAGATAGGGAACTCCCAAGAGCCAGTTGTAGTTGAATGCTGATGTTGATTAGTTTTGTTTGTAAATTTCTGTGGTGTCTGCATATTTGGATCTTTTTTAATCAAATATGAATTTGTAAAATTTAAATATCTGGTGAATAGTAAGTGTCTTTTGACTATTCTGTGAGAAACATATTTTCTCTTACTCAAAGCTTTCTGTACCACCAATGGATTTTCAGTATCATTTTGTAAAATAGAGCTTGGGGATAAAAGGCTGACAGATTACATGTGTAATCAATCTAGACATTGCCTGCAGACAGATCCAATAGATGAAAACACAATTCTAATACTTAAACATTGCCCTTCTCATACATGACCATTTAAGGTTTTAATTGAGGGTTAATGGCCATGCAGCTCTCAGAAGACAGATTATTTAGTTAACCATTTTAATAAACTTTTGTACCACAGATTTATTCTTTTTGAAGCTCTATTGCTGGCTGACGAAGTTTTACAGGGCCATGAAAGTCTGGAAATGTGGAGTAATCAATGGGAAGATGTTAATAATATGCCAATTGTGTTGTTTAGCCTGTTGGAGAACCTTAACGGCTCTTAGTAACTTAGCAACACACACAAAATGCTGGAGCTGAGCAGGCAGCATCTATGGAAATTAATAAACAGTTGATGTTTCAGGCCGAGACCTTCGATCAGCACTGGAAAGGAATGGGGAAGATGCTAGAATAAGAAGGTGAGGGGAGGGGAAGAAGGGCAAGCTGGAAGGTGATAAGTGAAGTCAGGTGGGTAGGGTGGGTGATGAAGTAAGAACCTGGGAAAAGATAGATGAAAAAGATAAAGGGCTGGAGAAGAAGGAATTTGATGAGAGAGGAGATTAGAGAAAGGGAAGGAAGAAGGGCACCAGGGGTAGGTGATAGGCAGGTGAAGAGAAGAGGTAAGAGGCCAGAGTGGGGAATTGAAGAGGTAGGTGGGAGGGGAAACAAAATTACCAGAAATTGCAGAAATTGATGTTCGTGCCATCAGGTTGGAAGCTATAAAGTGTTGCTCCTCCAACCTGAGAGTGGCCTCATTGTAGCAGAAAAGGAGGTCATGGACCAACATGTCAGAAAGGGATGGGGATTGGAATTAAAATGCTGGCCACAGGGAAATCCTACTTTTTGTGGATGGAGTAGGGTGCTCCACAAAATGATCCCCCCAATCTATGTTGAGTCTCACCAGTGTAAAGGAGGCCGCATCAGGAGCACTGGATACAGTAGATGGCCATAACAGATTTGCAGGTGAAGTGTGCCCATTCATCTCTCCACTCTCACCTTCATTCAGGGTCCCAAAGTGTCCTTCCACGTGAGACAACATTTCATCCCCATCTGCATTTCCTCGCCCAGTATAAAGTAAAATGAATAATACAAAGCCCCATCTAATCTGGTTAGTCCAAGATTAACCCTAGAAAGAATCCCTGTTAGGTTGAGTGCAACACAAAGAGAAAGCATGGACCAATAATAAAGGCAAGAGGGCCAGGTTAAAATGGCACTTCCTAGTGACACTGAATCTCCAATATTGAGAACAGTAAACACAAGAAGGATGATATTCCCATCAGCACAAACTGACTCAAATATCATGGCATCAGTTGGCAGTTAACAGAGAATTAGAAGGGACTTTGTATAGTAAAAAAAAAAGACGACAATCGTAACCAAAGTACTGTTCTTTTTCAGTATGACTGGTATACGAAACTTACCTCCACTGTCGTGGATATTGTGAATCGACCAGATGAAGGTAATTGAGGTCTTAGCATATTGATTCAATCATGTGCTTTGAAGTTTCAACTCTTCGGTGCAATTAGATTTTGTTTATTGCAGTCACATTTATATTTCCAAATTGTCTTGTCTTTGATATACTCTCTTCTCTAGTTGCTGTTATTTCTTGGAACATGCTTCTATGGGTAATTAAAAATTCTAAAAACAGACAACATATGTTGGACTAACGATTTTCTTACAGTGAGAAGAGGGATTAATGATTAGTTTAATTTGCTTCCCAATCAGGACAACTGAAGCTGGCAGTTGTCTTGTCATCTGTAAGATTAACACTTCAAGGATTTGGACATCAGGCCTTCTGGTCTCTGTACATCATGGTTATACTGGATGGCATTCTTCAACCATTTATCCATTAGTCTTGTGTATATACTGGTATTGGTCCTATTTTAGTCATCTTGAGAAGAAAATTGTACAATTTTTTTCCTTGTTTTTAATGTCATTCCATAACTCTTAATCCACAGTTGTTTCCTCCTAGGATGACTGTGGATTTTCATTGGAGGTGTTTAATATATGAATCAGTCTATCTGCACAGGTCTTTGTAAAAATAGATGTAGGAACTATGAATCAGGAAAAATCTGTCTCTGGTTTAATTCTTCTAAATGACTTAGTGTCTTTCAAAAATTGAATTATAACATTGTTCAGGGTTTAATTCTGGTTTTTACATCACAATATTCAAAATTTTATACAGTGGATTCCAGTTAATTAGTCTGTCAGTTAATTGGGACAGCCACTTATTTGGGCCAACTCTTAAAGAACCAAAACTAATTGAGAAAGTAGCCAAGATACTCTTTGTTTACTTGGGACACTGTGCTGCTTAATTGGAAAAGGTGATCTGCTAAGTGGTTTCTAACTAGCGTCAGTCACGTGGACTTACATGGCTGTTAGACACTACACTGTGCTAAGAGTGAACAGTTTATAAACAGTGTCAGTTACATGTGTTTGTATTCAAAAAACAGAGATTTTTATCACTGATAGTTGGCGAGAAATAAACAGTAAGATAATTTAGAATTGTTGTGCTCACTGTGGTGTAAGCTTGGAGCTGTCAGAAATAGCCAGGAATGAAATTGAAACAATTTCAATGCTTCAACAAGTTAAGAGCTATGAGGAATTTGAAGGTATTGACATTCATCTCAAATGTTACAATGAAAAGGAAGATTTGGAGGATGCATTTGTCGAAAGCATTATACGAAGGCAGTCCATTAGCTACACTAAGTGTCTGAGCTAATTTTGTTCATTTACAGTCAATGTAAAGAACATGACAGTGAAACCTATGTGGGACAGTTTTTGAAGTGGAAAAGATGTTACAATTGGACAGTTCCACTCTCAACCTCAGAAGACCAGGTCCAGTGGTGCAAATTGTTGTCATAAACTGAAATCGTTCTTGGTTGTAATGAATAACCATAACTTTTTCTGTGCCCTGTCATGCCTTTCACTCTCCATGAAGTGGTGCAGATCCGCCTTCTTGGCCATTACATCTCATTGTTGATCTCATCCACCCAGTCTGCCGGAACTGACTTCACATTTCAGGACAGGCACGTTCATATTTCATTTCACTGGGTTATAAGGCATGCCAACTACCCTCACCTGGTTTAGCCCACCTGTTGAAGCAGTGTACTGCGATGTCGCTGTTCTCACATGCCAACAGCTACCTAGAGTCACAGGTGAGAGCTGAGTGTCCGCTGGGGACCAAAGATGAGTGAACTGCCTCAGAATGGACATAACAACTCATTTCACCAGAGATACAACCCCTCCTTGAACACCCCATACGCAGCAATGATTACTTGAATTCATCTGTTGATAACTGTTAGGAACTAATACATAGTTTTATAGTATTGTAGTAGCATTGGTACTATTCTAATTTGTTCTGTATTTTATTTAAATGCCTTATTTGTTACTCAATTAAACGGTAATTTGTCTTTTTAGCTATTTCCTTGAAAGTTCAGCTAATTGGGGCAGCATCTTAATTTAGGCTCTGATGTGTCCCAATTAACCAAAATCCACTATATGATGAAAATAATACAGAAAATCTGTGATGAATAATGGCCATTTCTGTGTGTACAATATTTTTCAGATGGTTTTACTGGCATTTACTCTTTAGCGCTGGCACAGAATTGTTGGGCTATGGACAGTCAGCGGGTTCTAATTGATACACCTCAAAGAAGCAGAAAGGTAATTTGTCAAAAGTTGCAGAGTATCAATGGTGTTGCTTTGAAATAAATTAAATGCAAGAAACATGTTTTTATTGAAATTTTAATGAATAATATGAGCTAGTTGGTTTTCAAATGTATCTTCATATACTTGCAGTTATATTTTTGCCATTTCCTAATCAGTTAAGAAAACAGAAATCCTGCACTAAGTTAATTACTAAGAATCAAGGGACCCTTTAATTCTATTATTTTGCTTTCTGATTACCAAAACATCTATTTGCTTAATATCCACAGCTTCTGGTTTACTGATAGAAGTCTGTCAGAGTTTGAGCAGTTGCGAAGGCTTGGGGACTTTTCATTTGTTTATTAATAACTTGTCAAGTTGCCTCAGTGATGATTGTCATTACCAGTGAGTAAGGAAGTTGTAGGTTCAAATTCCATTCCCAATAATCAACAACACAAACCTTAGTTTTCACTGCTGTGTAAAAACTGAAGGGGTATGGCACTCTGAGATTTGATGTTTTGAATGATGCCACAATTTCACTCTATAAAATATTGTACAAGATTATTTCATTGAAGAGCATTCAATTTTCTCCTGGTGTCCTAACTAATATTTTCCCTTGCTCTATAAAGCAATGATCTGTTCATTGTCAATTTGTTGTTCGCTATACACAAATTTTCTGCTGTGAGCTTTGTGTTCTGTGGTCATTAGAGGCATTCATGACTGCAGGTCTTTTTGCTTTGGTTAAGTATCTTTGTGTTGAATAATAGCGGGAATCACTGCAACGCTTTTAAGGATACTTGTATCACCTATCCTTTTGCATCCTGTTGGTATATTGTAGTCAAGTTCCATCATTATATAGCATTGATAATCTTTGACCAATTTGCTGTTAGGTGCATTTGAGCAATTTCATGTTGAGCTCATTGAGGGTTCTCAAGGCCTTTACATTTATACAAGAGCATAATTTTATCAAACTTTTATCCAGAGGTCCAGATTTATTGAAAAAGATGAAGTGTTCTATTAAAAAATATACATAGTCTTGTGATGGTGGTTGACTGTTCAGATTGGCACTGAATACAACGAAGCAAGTTCTGTTACAAGCAGAATTTTGTAAGCAGTCTTGACCTGGATGGGGGTGGCTAGCTACTTCAGATTATTTTTTTTAAACATATTTAAGTTAATGGCTTGCTTTTGAATTACTGAGAGCAGATTCTTGCATTACCTGCTGAAATAAATTCTAAGAATTTAAAGCGAAAATGTCTATTTTCCATTTTTCACTTTAAAAGCTATCCTTGTTCAGGGGTTTGAAGGTACAATTTAATGTCAGAGAAATGTATCCAATACACATCCTGAAATGCTTTTTCTTCACAACCATCCACAAAAACAGAGGAGTGCCATTGAATGACAGTTAAATATTAGAACCCCAAAGCTCCCCTCTCCTGCACGTAAGCGCCAGCGAGCAACAATCCCCCCTCCCCCGCTCGCAAAACTAAAGCATCAGCACCAGCACTGAGCACTCAAGCATGAGCAAAGCAAAAGCAAAGACACAGACTTGCAGTAACCCCAAAGATTGCGCGTTTCACCCAGTATTCGACATACCGCAGGTTCTCTCCACAGGGAGAAAGAGGTGTCTCCATTTTCCTAGTGAGCGGGGAGACATGACAAACAACTCGCTGGTTTACGATTTTAAAAGTCCGTTACGTTGCTTTTTTCATGCTCTGTGCCTGAAGATCACAAAGATCCTGGGTCTCCAGGCACACAACAGATATCCCGACTCCCCCAACAACACATGGGTCTTTTGTTGTGACACTGACCTTCGATCTGCCAGTCTCCAGAGTCTCTAGATCCTAGGCTTCCAAATTCGAGCCGGACTCTTAGGCCGAGCTTTTAGCATGCCGAACAGCAGCCAGTTATGGAACCCCAAGAGCGGGTCCCATTCCTGCAAAGAACCATAGTCAGCGTGCAACTCCAGGTCAGGGACTTTCAAAAGAATCCTAAAAGGAAAAAATAGAGATTTTAAAGATGGAAGTAGAGCTGTTTCTGAAGATGCAAGCATAAGTGTCCCCGTTAGGTGCCATTAACCCTCCTAAGCTCTGTCTTCAGGGTAATTTCTATCTTTCCAGTTATATTTACAGAGATATATCTGACTGCTCCTTATATCTTTGAATCCAGTCCATTTCAGTTATCTTTTCCATACCCCTACTTATTACAACCATATGAAGAAAGCAACAACTTCCTCAGTCCCTACTTGCTAATTTTTCAAAATTATCATGATTAGTGTTTAAACTCTTGCCATAATGAATAGTTTTAAACTCGAAGTAGAATGATTAAAGCCCTATTTTGCAATCCATCTACATCCTAATATTTTGGATTTTTCTCAGGAACTGCTCGTAATAAATATTACAACAAGAAATGTGACATCACTTACTGGTGGTAAGTTTCTGTGTTCGCAGCATTATGTTGTTTATCTTCAAATTTATTTTACATGTTATTTGTACTTTGGCTGAAGCTTAATTGCTAGATTTTCTGTTCATTGGCCTGTGTGTGAGGGGGTAGGCTTGTCACATTTTCTGTATTTTATATTGCAGGTTCAGACAGTGGAAGCTGGACGCTGTTGACAGTTCACCAGGATCTGATGGTGGTCACATGCTCATCCCCTAACTGTCCACCCAGTTTGGTAAAAGAGTTTTTCTTGCTGAGCTTGCTTTCATAACCTTCTGTAAATGATAACCCATTACTTTATCTTGTTTGATTGTGTGTTGGGGATAGTTCATAGAGATACGGAAAATGACATGAACACTTCTGTAACTCTGAAGCTCTCAAAATTTAATCTGTTTGATCTTTGATGCTTCATTCCTCACTTCTTGTTCCAAAATGTTATAGAGAATAATATATGTTAGAGAATAAGTAAAGCAACAATCTTACCTTGTGATTAATTATCACATCATACTGTTGAAGTGGTTTCTTCTTTTGCAGTTGAGTTAATATTTCACACTCTACAATTGTTTATAATGATCTTATTCAAGGTTGATATTACTGTTGGAAGTGTGGCCATGTCTGCCATTACGTTAGGTTATTTCATTCATCCAGATATATGCTGAGTGGAATGATTGTAACTTTTTTAAAGATGCAATACCGAAATTGAGAGTTTGTTCCTAACCATGGACCATGTTCATGCTCTACTTGAAACTCTTCTTTGAATGATAAGTCAATGTAAGTTATATGAACTCTGAAGCCTCCTCTGCCATTCAGTAACATTATGTCTGAACTTCTGAATCAGCTAGTTTTCTTCCTGACACCCACCCATTATTCCTGTATCCCTTGATACTCAGGTGCCAAAAATCTGTGTAATTAATTTTTAAATAACAAATGTGAATCTAAAATCCTTTAAGATTAGAATGTGAAATGTGCTTGAAAAACATTTGTCTATATTCCTAAATGACTGATCATTTACTGTAACAATGGAAGCTTTAGTTCAAGTTCTATAACCGTATAAAGTTCTTTCAATGAAATTATATCTCATTGTATAATATAGAAAAGCAAAGATATTTAATGTCTTAATCTCTTATCCCAAGAATCTTATCTGCAGTCCCTTTTAAGGTAGGCATATCTTAATTTAGCTAAGGAAACAAAAGATCTACATAGTAAATCAGGCAAAGATTCACCAGGGGTATGCATATTTGCAGCAAGACTGTTTTACTCAGAATGTAATCCATTCACAATAAGCAAATAATATTTGCCTTACTAAGTTTTGCTATGTTAATTTTGTAATACGTGTACAGTGACATCAGCATTTTCCTAAATCATAATCACTCTCATTCTCACTCTGCTTTCTGTCTGTTAAAGATTCTTAATTCCTCATTTTATGATCTGACTGCCAGTTGCTTGAGCCATAACTCAGTGTAACAACCTGTCTTCTGAGAAGTATCCACTTCTTTCAGTCTAATTACTCTTACTGTTATACCATAGCTAAATTCAAGTTGATCCTTTCAAACAATGTTGTAAAATCATGTTGACTGTGCCATTTCATATTAATGATTTTCCAAGTGCCCTGGTGTAATGTCCATTTTACTGATGTCAGTCTGGTCTGTTAGAATCTATTTTCTCTCTCCCTCATTTCCTTAAGTAGCAGCTATGCATTTATTCCCAATGTATGAGAGCTAATCTAGAATCCTGGAGAATTCTGAAAATGCAAATTAATCAATGCACAGCCATCTCTCTTAAATCTCTTGGATGTAGATCTTAAGTTCCATGAAATTTATCGCCTTATAATTCCCTTAGTTCTTGTAATTATGTTCCTTATTAGATCCCTGGATCCTGGCAATATTTTGATTGTTCTTCATGTTTCTTTGTAAGAGAGAGTAAACACAGTAAACACTTCTGCTAATTCTTTATTCACCATTCTAGTTTATCCTTTCTCTGCCTGTGGGAATCTTATCTTTTTACATATCTCTAGTAACTTCTATGCACTTATTATATTTCTTGCTAGTATATTCTATATCAATTTCATCATTTTTTATCAACTTTGCATTATTCTATAAGCTCCACCATTCATCAGGATGACTTTTTTAGTAATGTTGGGAGTTATTTTTTAATCCAATGTGACCTTTAATTTATTCAGTTAGCGACAACTGTTCTCCCTTCCTGTGACATTTCTGGTTACCAAGGTGATGATGTTAGTCTCACTCTCAGCTTAATCCTGCATTTCCTCTCCCATGTGCTTTTCTAGCTTCCTATTTAATGCATCTACACTGTTCACTTCAACTATTCCCTAGGACAGCAAACTCTGCACTTCCATACCTAGTAACATTTCATATTGTAATCTTGGTAACTATTTGGGCTTAATTAATTCATCAATTGATTAATGGCCTTTAATATTCTAATTCCTCAAATTTGATAACATTTTCTGTGCCTTTGCTTTAATGTTTAGTAAATTTTCTTTAAATTTCTCTTGCCTTTTTAAAAGAAAAGAAACCCAACTTATTCCCATCCATATAGCCAAGTTATATATTGCGTTTATTCAAGCAAGGACATGTATAGTCATGATCTTTTATATAATGCTCTTAAATGTAGTCAATGTTGCAGAATGGCAGACTTTTCTTCAGAAATTCTGATATAACTGATGGTAATCTTACCATCCTTAACTTCTCTCCCAATTCTCCCACTTCCAGTGGATAAAGAGTTTGCATTCATTATTCTGAATCATCAGAGATAATTACTACTTTATTAATTGCACAACTTTTGAGGGGTACTGTTTTTTTTTAATTGAATCAACATGGAACTTTGTTATTTACAAAATGTTGTTTTCATTCCCATAGAAAGTGGGTTTTCTGCCTGCCACAGGCAAAGAACAAAGTGTTATTTGGGTGGCGCTTGATGAAGCAGAACCATTGCTAGGCATAGATTGGAAAATTCTGACATTTACTCCTCCAGTTGAACAAGCGAATCCTAAATTCCGTAAGTAGGAAGACAAAATATAACCGTATGGAGCTCTGTGTTCCAACACTTTTTTTTCTCAATTTCATTATTGAATACTTTTCAATCTAATTTTATGTTTCTTGTTGACTGCTTTTTTTTTGTTAATCATTTTCCCTCTATACTTTTGAGTTGCAGTTGCAATAGATGGCCTAATTAAAACATGTAAAGTTATACATTGAGTTGCAGGAACATTCAAATGATAACAATTCCAATCTATGTTTTTAAATTGATTCCAGTAAGTCTGAAACTGGATTAGAGAATTTAATAAGAAAACAGATGTTGATTTTGGAAGCCAGAAATAAGACAAATTGTTTGCCATTGAGTATTTGAAAGAGCATTTGCAGAGTGAAACACAGTTAACATTTCAAGTTCTGTCTTCCAAACATGGAAAGTTATAAGTTAGAAATTCAAAAGTACTTTCAAGTTGAAGACTAGGTTGAGTGGGGAGGAGGAAGGAAAATAAGATTCCATATGATAGGATAGATATCAAAGATGTCAGAATAGCTCAAATTGAGGTGATACTGGATAAAAGAGGGTGACGAAGACATGAAAACCTTAGCTGATCTGTTTGGCAATTTAAACGCACTTAACAGTGAGCTCATGGGAAAAGATGCGACACCTGCCCCTCATGATAAGCGCAGTAAATGCGTTTAAGGCCAAGCTCGATGTTTGGATTTCAAATTTAAAGAACGGGAGGCTGACACACTTTCCCAACTTGGAGAAAATGTTACAGGCTATCAAGGAAATAAATGCTTTTCACCCTGAGCAGTACTGTGCTTACCTAGACAAACTGGAAATAGAGTTCGATCGGCGTTTTGGGGAGTTAAATGTCATGAAAGATATTGCTGCATTTATTTCAAACCCATTTCTGCCGATATAGAACAGATAGCAGTCAAATTCCAGCAAGTATTGAAATGGAAATAATTGATTTGCAAAATGACATCGAACTTAAGCAAGATCAAGGGACGATGACTTTTGGGGGCTTGTCAGCAGGGAGAAGTTTCCTCATCTCACCATCTGTGCACTAAGAGTCAGTGCCTACTTCGGGTCAACTTATCTGTGAAATTGCATTTTCACAGATGAAATTTATTAAATCTAAGTACAGAAGCCATCTTACTGACAGACACCTCACAGACTATCTCAGACTGGCTGTCTCTAATTATGAGCCAACTTTCAGAGAACTAGCAGAAAGTATTCAGCCCCAGTCATCACACTGAGTGCAACAGTCAATTTTTATTCATTTATTGTTCATGTTGAAATAAAATTAAATAATGAAACTTAGAATTAAGAGTATGAAGTATTGTAATATTCTTAAAGAAAGACAGCTATGGCCTGTTTGATATGCTAGTTACAGTGTTTTCTTGGTTAAATTAATTTGGAAGTTTGACAAAAGCATTTTATGTAATTCAAATACAATTAGCTCAAATAAAAGGCCTCATGTTGGAAGTACAATCTGAGCTGTTTTTTCTCAACGATTTAGTAGGTAGATCTTACCTTTCACTAAGGTTGAAGTAGAAGATCTTGGGCTTAAAAAGGTTGGTGATCACTGCCCTAAGCTTTCATATACTCGTCACTTTAATTATTCGTCCCCTGTGGCCATTCCCCTCAACAACAGGTATACCGATTTGGATACTGTTGGGTGGGATGACTTACCTGGGACAAGCTGCGGCAGCCGGATCTCTAGCACTGAGTCTGGTTCTGCAGTGCAGAAGGGAGGGTGGAAGAAGAGGAGAGCGGTAGTGATAGGGGACTTGATAGTTAGAGGTGCAGACAGGAGGTTCTGTGGTCGTGACAGAGACTCCCGGATGGTTTGTTGCCTCCCGGGTGCCAGGGTCAGGGATGTCTCTGACTGCGTGCACAGCGTTCTGAAATGGGAGTGTGATCAGCCAGATGTCATGGTACACATCGGTACCAATGACGTAGGAAGAAAGAGTGAGGAGGTCCTGAAGAATGAGTATAGAGAGCTTGGTAGGAAGTTAAAAAGCAGGATCTCAAGGGTAGTAATCTCAGGATTGCTACCTGTGCCACGTGCCAGTGAGGGTAAGTGTAGGATGCTCTGGAGGATGAACACGTGGCTGAGGAACTGGTGTAGGGGGCAGAGTTTCAGATTTTTTGGATCATTGGGACCTCTTTTGGGGCAGGTGAGTCCTGTACAAGAGAGATGGGTTACACCTGAACTACAGGGACACCAATATCCTTGCAGGGAGGTTTCCTAGTGCTATTGGGGAGGGTTTAAACTAGATTTTCAGGGGGATGGGAACCAGAGTGCCAGAGCAGATAGTGGAGTGGGGGTGAAAATAAATTATGTTAAAAGTTCATGCAAAGTCAGACATAGAAGGGTTGTGTGTGGTGGTAATAATCTTCTGAGGTGTGTCTATTTCAATGCGAGATGTGTTGTGAGGAAGGCAGACGAGCTGAGGGTGTGGATTGACACATGGAAGTATGACACTTGCTCCTCCAATTCTCTCAGACTATTGGGTGGTCTGTAATACAACCCCATTAATGTGGTCATAACTTTCCTGTTTCTCAGCTCCACCCATATGGCCTCGATAGACAAGCCTTCTAATCTGTCCTGCCTGAGCACTGCTGTAACATTTTCCCTGACTAGCAATGCCACCCCCCCCCCCCCCCCCACCCTTCATCCCTCTGCCTCTATCACGTCTGAAACATCGGAACCCTGGAACATTAAGCTGCCAGTCCTGCCCCTCCTGTAGCCAGAGAGCAGTTGTAGGTAGTTGCCTTTCTGACTGGTGGCCTGTGACCAGGGGTGTGCCACAGCGATTGGTGCTGGGTTTGTTGTTGTTTGCAATCTATATCAACAATCTGAATGACGATGTGATAGACTGGATCAGCAAGTTTACAGATGACACCAAGATTAAGACATCGAGGAAGATTATCAAAGCTTTTAGCTAGAAAAGTGGGCTGATAAATGGCAGATGGAATTTAATGCAGACAAATGTTAGGTGTTGCACTTTGATAGGACCAACTAAGGTAGGTAGAGCGGTGTGGAGTGCAGTAGAACAGAGTGGTGTGGGAATATAGATACATAGTTCCTTGAAAATGGCATTACAGCTAAATAGGTTCGTAAAGAAAGTTTTCAGCATGTTGGCCTTCAGAAGTCAAATGTATTGAGTACAAGAGTTAGGATGTTATGTTGAAATTATATAAGATGTTGGTGAAGCTAATTTGGAGTATTGTGTCCAGTATTGGAAACCTACTTACAGGAAAAATGTAATTAAGATTGAAAGAACGCAGAGAAAATTTACAAGGGTATTGCTGGGGCTTGAGGACCTGAATTCTAGGGAAAACGTTGAATAGGTTAGGACATTATTCCCTAGAACATAGAGGATTGAGGAGAGATTTAGTATATAAAATTATGAGGGGTAGAGATAGGGTAAATGCAAAGTAGGCTTTTCCCACTGAGATTGAGTGAGAGTACAACTAGAGGTCATGGGTGAAAGGTGAAATGTTTAAGAGGAACATGAAAAGAATCTTCGTCACTCAGATGGTTGTGACAGTGAGGAATGATTTGCCAGGCCAAATGCTAGATGCGGGGTCAATTTAAACACTTAAGAGAAATTTGGATAGGTTCATGGATGGGAGGGTTATAGAGGGCTATGGTCGAGGTACGGAATCAGAATCGCATTTAATATCACTGGCATATGTAATGAAATTTGTTAACTTTGCGGCAGCAGTACAATATAATACATGATAATATAGGGGAAAATAATTAAGTAAAATCAGTTTCAGTTACTGTAAATAAATATGTATTAGTTAAATTTTTAAAAATTAAAAAAATAGTTAAATAGTGCAAAAATGGAAATAGTAAAAGTGTGGTAGTGTTTATGGGTGCAATATCCATTTAAGAACTGGGTGGCAGAGGGGAAGAAGCTGTTGCTGAATTGCTGAGTGTGGGCCTTCAGGCTTCTTACTGAACAATAACAACGAGAAGAGGAACATGTCCTGTATGATGGGGTCCTTAATGATGGATATCATCTTTCGGAGACATAGCTCCTTGAAGATGTCTTGGATTCTACGGAGGTGAGTACCCAAGATGGAGATGACTAGTTTTACAACTTTTGGTAGCTTCTTTCGATCCATTGCAGTCAGTGCCCCATACCAGACAATGGTGCTGTCAGAATGTTCTCCATGGTACATCTGTAAAAGTTTCCGAGTGTTTTAGGTGACAAACTAAATCTTCTCAATCTCCTAATGAATTATAGCCACTGTCTTGCCTTCTTCATAGCTGTATCGATATGTTGGGACTAAGTTAGATCCTCAGAGATCTTGAGTCCCAGGAGATTGCTCGCCCTCTCAACCTCTGATCCCTCTATGAGGATTGGTTTGTGATCTCTCGTCCTGAAGTCCACAGTCAGCTCTTTGATCTTTCTGACATTGAGTGCATGGTTGTTGCTGTGACACCACTATTGCTGATTCTGCCAACAATAGTTGTATCATCAACAAATTTATAGATGACATTTGAGCTATGCCTAGCCACACAGTCATAGTTATGTAGAGAGTAGAGCAGTGGGTTAAGCACACACCCCTGAGGTGTGCCAGTGTTGATTGTCAGTACGGAAGCATTATTAATACCAATTCACATAGATTGTGGTCTTTCGGTTAGGAAGTTGCATATCCAATTACAGAAGGCGGTACAGAGGCCCAGGTTACTTAGCCTATCAATTAGGACTGTAGGAATGATGGTGTTAAATGCTGAGCTATAGTCAATGAACAGCATAGGTGTGTGTATTGTCCAGGTGATGTAAGGTTGCATAAAGAGCCATTGAGATTGTGTCTGCAGTAGATCTGTTGTTGTGATAGGCAAATTGCAGTGGATCCAGGAGTTGATTCTGACCATGACCAACCTCTCAAAGCATTTTATCACTACAAATGAAAGTTCTACTGGATGATTGTCATTGAGGCAGCTCACACCACTCTTCTTGGGTACTGGTATAATAGTTGCTCTTTTGAAGCAGGTTGATGGAACTAGGCAGATTAATGATTTGGCATATACTAGTTGGCTAAATGTCTATTTCTGTACTGTAGTGCTATATCAGTCAAGTAGCCTCTGACAACCAAGTCCAGTTCCTGGCCTTCATGTGTGGCATAGCTACTAAACCCAACAGAACTGTTTCTACTGACAGAAGAAGAGGCAAAGGCGGTTTACTGGTGCCTTAAATCCAGTTGCTTCGGGCAGATGGGACTCATCAACCATGTTTGGCAGCTCACCTAGGAAAAGGAAAACTCTGATCTCAAACCTATGCTTCCTTATGGTATACCCACACATGGGGAAGGCTTTGGGAGTAAACCCCAAGGGAAAAGTCTGGAGCTGGAGTTCCTAAGACAGTCCTACATTGAGTTCAATGCTGACTGACAACACCTGCAACACTTCTGGTACCAAATTGTATTGGTCTCTGCCGTTCCTTTGGGTTAATCAGATGTGTAGAGAGGGGGAGGGAGCTTGCTACATGGGCAACAGCTTGCTCTCTATATTGTACTGCCCAGACTTGCATATCTAGTCAGTTCGGACACAGTATCCATGGTCAAATCTGATCAATGGAGGCCTCACTCACTCACTCACTCTGGTTCTATGAGAGGCAAAGTAAACTAAATGGTCTCTTATTATTTGCATTGATGTACATAAGAATCCTAATGAGTTTGCATACAATCAGACTTGGCCTTAATGCAAAATCTTTGATTTTTGTTGGTTCAGAACTGGGGAAACAAAAGCTGTAGACTGTTGAATTATCAATTTTCTTCATTGTCAACTGTATATATTTTGGTAGACACTGAATGGGTCTGGAATTAGTAGTGGTTTATTTTGACTGTAGGAAATCACGTATGTGTTTAGTGATCACTTTACTAGGTGCCTCCTGTACCTAATAAATTGGACACTGTGAGTGTATGCTCATAATCTTCATGCACGAAACACTGTAGGAACTCAGCAGGTTGGGTAGCATCCGTGGAACGAACAGTCAATGTTTCAGGCTGAGACCCTTCGTCAGGACTGTTATAATCTTCCATTGCTATAGCCCATCCACTTGAAGGTTCGATGAGTTGTGCATTCACAGATGGTATTCTGAACACCACTGTAGCTTTTGTTTTTTTGAATTCGCCTTCCTGTCAGCTTGAACCAGTCTGGCCATTCTTCTCTGAACTCTCTCATTAACAAGGCGTTTTCACCCACAGAACCATCACTCACTGGATGTTTTTTTTTTGTTTATCACACCATTCTTTGTAAACTCTAGAGACTGTTGTGCATAAAATTCCCAGAAGATCAATGGTTTGTGAGAGACTCAAACCACCTGTCTCTCACAAACAATCGTTCCACAGTTAAAGTTACTTAGATCACATTTCTTCATCATTCTGATGTTTAGTCAAGTCAAGTCAACTTTTTTTGTCATTTCGACCATGACTGCTGGTACAGTGCATAGTAAAAATGAGACAACTTTTTTCAGGACTATGGTTTACATGACACAGTACAAAAAACTAGACTGAACTACATAATTTAAAAAAAAGCACAGAGAAAGCTATACTAGACTACAGACCTACACTGGACTGCATAAAGTGCACAAAAACAGTACCGGCATTACAATACATAATAAACAGGACAGTAGGGCAAGGTGTCAGTCCAGGCTTTGGGTATTGAGGAGTCTGATAGCTTCGGCTATTGATCTGAATAACTGAGCCTCTTGACAATGTCTGCATGCTTTTATGCATTGAGTTACTGCTACATGATTGACTGATTAGATGTTTGAATTAACGAGCAAGTGTACAGGTGCACCTAATAAAGTGAATGTAAATGGGTAGATTTTGGCTTTGTATCTTGTTTTTATATTTGCCTTTAATTTCAAGTTAATTCAGAAATTTGATATTGCCAGAAGAATTCAAGTTTCAGGCACTTGACTGATCTGAACGGAGCATGACCTATATATATCACATGTGCAGGAGGTAATCAGTATTGTTGCTGTACTGTTGCAATTTCCATTTCAATTGTTTCTTTCCTTTTCACTCAGCTGCAATGGATTTTGAAGGCATCCTTTTGCTGCCCGATGAAAGAAAGGAAGGCTCTCCATCTCCAGTTATTGTTTGGCCACATGGTGAGTTAACATAATTGTGGACACATTGTTGAAGGCTTACAAATGAATCTGTGCTTGCACAGGTCAACCATACACTCTAAAGCCCAGTGAAATTAATTTTATTAATAAATTCCTGTCCTCAGTATTATCTTGCCACTGTACTGTATTGACAAGATATTAGATTTTTCTGTATAATTGAATTTATTTTAAATAAACGTGGAGATTGAATTAGATTGGAATCCTAAAATAGACCTGTAATGAACAGCCATTATGGACTTTTCTGTAATGTCCCATCTCTCACAG
This sequence comes from Hypanus sabinus, assembly GCF_030144855.1. Lineage (NCBI taxonomy): Eukaryota > Metazoa > Chordata > Chondrichthyes > Myliobatiformes > Dasyatidae > Hypanus > Hypanus sabinus. Next base: position 46,174,213 of record NC_082724.1, on the reverse strand, counting down.
CAATAAGTACTTAGACAATAGTGTCCAATAGCTAGCAATCTAGAAGTGCACTCTGTTTCCAAGTTGATTTCCAGTGGTAAAGGGATGACTATTCTGTTTGGAGATAGTAAGTTTAAACTGATGCAAAGAAACTGGAAAATTTTGCAGAGAGTAAGCTGGTTTAAACATTTACAGAGGATGCATCTAAAGAATGTAATGTCTGTTTCATTGTTTTGTAAAGTTTGATTGGATGTTGAGGAACTTTTTTTTCTAGTAAATCCAGATCAGTACTCTTTTATGTATGGAGGTACACTGAATAAAGCCTATGTAGTCTGGCCCCATCTTGAACATTCCCAACCATCCTACCTCCTCTATCCAAGTAAAACCATGCATACAGCTCAGGATTGACAGCAAATTTAGTAATGTATTATTGTTAGTCAAAACGATGGATTAAAATTTTAATCACTCTTCGATGTATAGGTGGACCGCATTCAGTTTTCTCAGCGGAATGGATGTTATACCCTGTCACTCTTTGCAGACTGGGATTCGCAGTTTTACTAAGTAAGTAGCCACTGTCCTCTTACAAATGCTGAGTTCAATTCAAATGACAATATACTGTGTAAACCAATTGTTTCATTTTAAGTTGGAGATCCTTGGATGGTACATGGTCTAAAGAAGGCATTTTCTCAAAGGTATATGAACTGCCTTCCTCACACTACCTCAGAGAGAATAGTAAATAACTGTTAATATCAGATCACTTGACTTCTGGGATTATAGTGTATTGTGGTGTAGCACACATAGTGAGTTTAATTTCAAAGTAAATTTATTATCAAAATAAATTTTGTCACCATATACCACATACTCTGAGATTCATTTTCTTGTGGGGATTCACTGTAAATACAAAGAAACAAAAAATATAATAAATAAGCAATATATATAGAGAACATGAGATGAAGACTTCTTAAAAGGGAGCCCTTAGGCTGTGGGAGCATTTCAGTGTTGAGGTGAGTGAAGTTGAATAAAGTCATCCCCTCTGTTCAAGAGCTTGCTAGTTGAAAGGTAATAACTGTTCCTGGACCTAGTGGTGTGCTGTAAAATGCAGGACAAATAGTTCATGTAAGGTACATAGTTAAAAATCAACGATTTTCTTTATTATAAGCAGTCCACATCTTGGTTTATAGGAATGTAATTTTCAGGTGTGGGATTACGCCTTTGGAAACATCTTCTTTTATGATTCAGTGTATTAGGATGCATATTAAGATTATAGTATGAATTACTATCGGTGACTGATTCCCAGAATGTCAAAAGTAAAAGCAGAAAGATTTTGGAAATATGTAGTAATTCTATCAGAAACTAAAAAAGTGGATATTTGCTTTAGTTGGTGACTAAATTATTAATTCCACTTTTTTTAGATTCTGATGGATTTGCTAAACACATTTCCAATTTTTTTCTACTTTTACTTTTGATGTTCAGTCTCAGCTAGAGCTATTTACTCTTTTCCATAGATGTTGCCTGGCCTCCAGCATTTTGTGTTTTTATTCAGGAAGAGAGTTCATTTTTCTTTATTTCCTTCAAATGACAGTGTTGAAGATGATAGTCATTATCGTTGTTGTCTCTAAACCCTTTCTGCCATCTGAAACTGAGTGAGTCTTTTCAAAACTATTATCAGTGTTGACACAGTGATTAACGTAGGAGCAAATATCTGCATCATTACTAAGAGTACCTGTCTCCATTGCAATCTCCACTTTGCTTCATTTCATCTGTTATTGAAAGCCTTACTACTGTCTTTTGATTATGTCCATGTGACCATTTCAATACTTTAGTGCCTAAGCTCCTTCACTTTATTTCCTGCGTACTCGAAATCACCCATTCTGTTTGAGTCCAATTCCTCAGCTCCCCAGTCTAGTTGACCTGTTAAGCAGCCTCCACTTTTTAAAATTGTCACCCATTTATGTTAAATCCCAGTGTATCTGCATTCTTCACCATTTCTGTTATCTTATTTGGTCATACGGTCCTGGGATATCTGTACTCTTATCAGTTCTGACTTCTAGATCATTGCTGTACCAATGGCAACTGTTCTTCCAACATTCTCCAAATCTACACTTTTCTACCTCCCTATATTCCTTGTTTAAGCTTATGTCGAACCAACATTTTGTCATGTCCTTTTATACAATAATGTCAAAATTGTTTGAAGAATTATTACGAAGTATCTTGAGATATTTGGCTTCATGAAAAGCATGTAACAGAAGGTTTTATTGTTGGACATCAAATTTGCAGTATTTGCATTTTGACTCTGTTCAAAATAATGTAGCTGTAATTCTTTGATTCTACAGTAAACTACAGAGGGTCCACTGGCTTTGGACAGGATAGTATCTTCTCTCTGCCTGGGAATGTAGGAAGCCAAGATGTGAAAGATGTGCAGGTAAAGAACTGTTCAGTTAGGGTAATTTATATTTAGAAGATAGAGTATATTTCACAAAAATGTATTGAAACATTATCCAGCCCAATGAAGAATATGGATCTAATTGAATTGAATTGACTTTATTATTTACATCCTTCACATACATGAGGAGTAAAAATCTTTATGTCTCTGTCTAAGTGTGTAATGTGCAATTTATAGTAATTTGTAATAAATAGTATGTACAACAGGATAGTCAGTATAACATGCAAATACAATTGTATCTCTGTGAATTAATCAGTGTGATGGCCTGGTACAAGAAGCTGTCCTGAACCCTGTTGGTCCTGGCCTTACCCAATGATCCTTCAGGCCCTTTTTACATACCTGTCTTTGTAAATGTCCTGGATAGTGGGAAGTTCACATCTACAGATGTGCTGGGCTGTCCGCACCACTCTCTGCAGAGTCCTGCGATTGAGGGAAGTGCAGTTTCCATAGCAGGCAGTGATGCAGCCAGTCAGGATGCTCTCTCTCATTTGTGCCCCTGTAGAAAGTTCTTAGGATTTGAGGGCCTATACCAAGCTTCTTCAATCATCTGAGGTGAAAGAGGCACTGTTGTGTCTTTTTCAACGCACAGACGATGTGTATAGAACACGTGAGATCCTTGATGTGTACGCCAAGGAACTTAAAGCTGTTCACCCTCTCAGCCCCAGATCCATTGATGTCAATAGAGGTTAGCTTCTCTCCATTACTCCTGTAGTCCACAACCAGCTGTTTAACATCAGACCTTTGTTTCGATGTTTATACCAAGATCAAGTGGAAATGCTAGTAGAGAGAATTAATAAATAAAAATGAATTACATGCTGGAAGTTATTTGCAGATGTGAGTTCTAAGTACCTATAAATTCAAGGCACTTGTTGGATTTCATTACTTAAGCACTGTAAACAAATTGTAGGGTCTAAACTGGTGATATAATGGGTTTCAATGGATGTAGGTTTCAATTGATATGAAATTTAGCATTTAGTTTTATCCTGACATTCCACATGATTTGGAAAACTTTTCACAGCATGTAAGAAGCCTGTAGATAAATAATTCGATCACCAAGACATTAAAGGATACACTCCTAGCATTCACTCCTACTATCCCTTGGTGATTCAATTATTTGTCAAGAGGGTGCTGGCGATATAGGGAGACGTTTTGCGGGTAGCTCACAGAACTACTAGATATTCATCTTCTGAACTCTTATTGCTGCAATCGGCAGCCTGTAATTTCCCTTTAAGAACACACACTTTTGAATCATTTAAATGCACTAGCAATTTTCTAACCTCCTGAAGGACTTGGCAAACTTGACTCTCAGGAATGCAGATACAGCACCTGGAAGTGGACAAATGTCTGCCATCGCTGGAAGAGAGGGCACCAAGGAGGACTTCAAGCCAGACTGAAGTGGCAGGGCATGTGACCTCTATACCCTAGCATATTACTGGCAAATGTACAGTCACTGGAGAACAAGATAGAGGACTTAAGGGCACGACTGTTGAATTGAAGGATGCTCAAGAGCTGAAGGAAGCTCAGTAGCAAAACCAGGCAACATAAATGACAACAAAGTTTCGCTCCCAGATGAGTTCAATGGCTCTTATGCTTGCTTTGTCTGACAGAAATGGAGGCACCATCATGAACTCCCACAGTCTCTGATGAACCTGTGATTTCAGTCTGAGGCTGAAGGGAGAATCACCATCAGGAACGTAACCCCACAGAAAGGATCGGGCACAGACAGTGTATCTGGCCACATACTGAAGAGCTGTGCTCAGCAACTGGCTTGAGAGTTTACTGAAATCTTTAACCTCTCATGTTGGCAGTCTGAGGTACCCACTTGCTTCAAGCTGGCTTCATTTGTACCCATACCTAAGAAGAACATGCAAACCTCCCTCAATCACTCACATCCAGTATCACTTACATCCACTCTGATGCAATTGATTGAAAGGTAGGTCATGAGTCGCATCAATTCCTGCTTGAAGAATGACATGGATCCACTTCAATTTGCCTACCCTCAAAACAGGACAACAGTAGATGCCATTTGATTGGCTCTTCACTCAGCTCTGAAACATTTGAATAATGAAGATTCTTACATCAGGATGCTCTTCATTGACTACAAGTAAGCATTCAACACCATTTTTCTCTCGAAAATTATCAGTCTTTATGTATAGTTTTTCATTGATACTATTATATTTCTTTGTTTTCCTGTGAATGCCTGTAAGAAAATAAACCTCAAGGTAGTATATGGTCATGTATACATACTTTGGTAATAAATTCACTTTGACCTTTGAACTTTGTGAATCAGATTAGTTTATATAATAAACTGTACTACAGAATCCAAAGTTCAAAGTTAAAATTTATTATCAAAGTATGTATCTCACATACAATCTTGAGATTCATCTTCTTGCAGGTATTTACAAAACAAAGAAACACACACAAGACCGCCACATATTCAATTTGCCAAAGAGAATAAATCACACAAATAGTAAAAGGAAGTAAACAAAAACACATGGAACATGAACTGCAGAGTCCCCAAAAGAAAGTCCTCAGTTGCAGAGTCCATTCAACACTGGAAGCGAGTAAAGCCTGTGCAGAAGCCTGATGGTTGCAGGGCAACAACTGCTCCTGAACCTGACCCAAGATTCCTGCACTTCCCACCCAACAGTAGTAACGAGAAGATAGGGAAACTTTTCAAAACTTTGTTCATTTTTCACCTTCATCTGTTATGATCTTAATCTTGCTCAACATTTCAATGAGTGCGAAGTTATGGTGCCAACCATTTGTTCATCTTCCACTATCAGGCCTCGATTGCTTTGTCCAGCCCCAGTGATGGCTGCCGGGCCTTACCTGCACTTTAGAGAGTCTAGTATGCTGAATCCACAGGAGACTGTAAAAGCGCCAAATCATTTAGTCTGTTCAAAAGTACATCCTTAGAAAGGAAATTACAGGCTGAAGACTGCGGTGATCGCAGTTCAGAAGAAGTATATCTTCTGGAGTATCTAGTAGTTTTGTGAACTGTCTGCAAAATGTCACCGTTGGTTGCCAGTGCCATCTTGCTGAACACATACTTCAGCTGAAAGTGCCTTGAGGTCACAAGAGACCACGAAAGCCTTCATGAAAGTATTATGTGGGACTATATACTGAAGGGTTACAAAAAGGTGTTTTCAATTTTGTATCAGTATGAGAATACAAATAAAAGATGGTGGTAAACTGATGCTGATAGTTGAGGACATGGAATTGTTGATATCTACTGGGGGCTAAATGGTTTGTTTTAGTGACCTGTGGAGTTTCAGGGGTTCCCAATCTAGGGTCTATGGCATAAAAAGGTTGGGAACCCCAGTAGGTGATTAAAAAAATAGAAAGTGAATTTTGAAGACAGAAGAAAATTGTTGTGGGTTGACAATTCCTTAATGCTATAAAAATCTGAATTGATTACATGTTCAAAAAGTTGCTGTTGTTTTCAATTTCCAAACTGGAACTACTAATTGCATGAACAAAATAAAAATGAAATAAACATCCTGCGAGGTTAAATGAGCCATACGTCAAAATCATTAAATATTCAAACATTCTCAGCATGATAAAACATACTCAGTTCGTCATCAAAATTCCTGTAACTGATTATTCAACAGTGCAGATGTACAAATTTATTTCTTTTATGTTTGTTCCAGAGCAATATAAAAGATATTTTTAACAAGTGAACTTTCTCGTCAAACATTAATTTGGTCTGGTTTAAGATTTTCATAGAATCCATGTTGAATTTATTGTGTGTGAACTTAGCAAATATTGCTTTGATGAATTACACTTAAACTTTGAAAAAGCAAATAAAAGAATAGCCTTGTGTTACAGCATGTCTGCACTGCAGACCAGAGTTATTTCTTGGTTTCATCTTTTTCTGTTTATTTTAATTCAGTTGAAGATTAAATATCATAATTTATGTCAATATTCTTTGGTTAAAAGAATGTGAATCATTGCAAGTTCTCATTCCCAATTATATATCAGAAACTTGTCTGTTGCAATCAGACAAGGATAAGAGCAGGCATTGCTATTATAAACTACACAGACAAATGCTTTCTTTGTAGATGAATTGCCACTATTAGAGATGTTCAGTTGGGATGTCCAATCAGCACAGCAATGAGCAAGCCTAAAAAAATACTCATTTCGATAATCAAAGTTGAGTACAAATTAAGTGAAAGTTTACTGAATCTATTAATGGTTCTGAAACTGGTTATGATTATTGAGATGGAACAGAGAACACGCATTCCATAAGAATCAGGGGGTGAGTTGTTCGTTTGTTTCCTGATATTAGAAATTTGACTTGAGAAGCAAATAGACCTGCTGGCATAAAGTAGTAATGAGTACAGAAAAAGGAAAAGAAACCTGGAAAATAAAATTTTCAAATATGTGTCAAGGGGATTCATGTTTAGGTTAGTAAACACCAAATTTAGGATGATATCTTGATATTGTGACTAAGTAGTTGTTATTTGTATTGAACTACAGAGGAGTTGAGGAAAATGGGATCATTTAGGAACCAATGTCATTTATCAAAGCTGGTATTTCTGGATGAATGATTAAATTTGGATTGAATGACTTTTCTAATTTGCAATCATCTATCATGTTTGAATTGATTCTTCACATTACATTTTATGATGAAAAATTGTAATTTTAGTGAATGGCATTGCTTAATTCATAATACAGCAGAAGTATATCTGAAATCTTCAAGAAATTAAAGAGAGAAACTCATAATGTTTTCGTTGCTTTCTTAAGAATTCTGTAAACACTGAATATAACATAAGCTAAGAAGCAGAAGCAGGATTATGTCCTCTGGTTTTAGAGTTTCCAACTAGAGGAAGCATCTTCTCAATATCTGCACTGCCAATCGCTTTCAGAATCCTGTCAGTAAGAATGTCTCTCATTCTTAAACTGCAGCAGTTTTTGCATTCATCTTTATTAAGTAATCATCTCATTCCAAGAATGTCTGGTAAATATAGTTTGTGCTGACTCCAAATCTAGTTACCTCACATCCTCAATTTTCCCCAGTGCCTTGAAATAAAAGTCAAACTATCATTTACCTCCTAAATAATTGTGCCTGAATCTTCAGTTTCTGCCTTTCCTCAACCACCACACCCCAATCACTATAATTAAACAGTTACTGGTTTCTCACCATTTAGTAGAACATTCTGTCAGGATGCACAACCTTGTATTTTACCACATTGTATTCCACTGACCACCTTCTTGCCCACTGACTTAACGTGTCTGCACCTCGGAAGACTCTGTGTTTTACACACAGCTCACTTTACTAACTAACTTTGTATCATTATATTTCACTATATTGGATTTTTTTCATCCACATTATTTATGTTAATTGTGAACAGCATAGGCCCTATGTTGATAAATGTGCTACTATTGGTTTGCCAGTCTAGGAACTCCCTCTTTCTGACTCTTTAACATTTCTTCTGTCCATGTTCAAATAGAAGCATTGGTCCTTATTTTTTGGAGCAATATTTTGATGTGATACCTCATCAGTTACTTTTTGGAAATACGAATATTCTTTTACCACTAGGTTGGCTTAACTACCATGCTACTTAATGAATATATTGTCAAAAGCTGTTAGTTTTGGGCCCAGTGCATGAATCAAAGCAGCTGTCTTAGGATTTTGGTAGCCTATGTTTTGTCTTTCTCTTCAGCTGCTTATGCGTGGTAGCCATGGGTGTGATTTTATTTCTGAGCGAGATTTCACCTATTTGATACCATATCTGTTTTATTGCTCGTGTAACAAAATTATAATTGTGGATAGATTTCAAGCATTGTTATATCATTTCAAGTGAAAGTTAAATGCTTACTTTATTTCAGTTTGCAGCAGAATTTGTACTGAAGGAAAAGTTTGCTGATACCTCAAAGGTTTTCGTCATGGGTGGCTCACATGGAGGTTTTCTTGCTAGCCACCTGGTTGGGCAGTACCCTGAATTCTATAAGGCCTGTGTGGCTAGGAATCCTGTCACTAACATTGCTTCCATGCTAGGAACGACAGATATTCCAGACTGGTAGGTACTGCTTGAGGGTGAGGGAAGAATAATATATTTTTCATGTTAACCTAGTGTTTTTGTTAAAAGTCTTTACACCTTCATAGTGCTTTTAGTTATTTAGGCAGATTTGTAGGACTATAAATTAAAAAGAAGTCCCACTCTTCTGAAGAAAGTCTGAGCAGTGTCAGTTGAACTGTGTAGCACTTGAAATCCAGCATCGCAGCACTGATCTCCTGCAGTTTCCCAGAAGTTATACTGAGAAATAGGCATAATACTGCTGCAGGTTGAGTGACACCATTCACTTCAGTGGAAAGAAATATCCATGAAGTGCGGTCATGAGTCTCAGTGATTAATACATTTTGGTTTGAGTCGATTAAATGTTTTCAAGTCTTAGTTTCTTTACATTTTTAAGGCAACCTTTCTCAAATGTTTTTCCTTTGAGGAACTCTTGAAATAATTTTCAGGTCTCAGGGAACCGCTGTGTAGAAAAATATTATATCTACAATTCGCAATGTGATAATGTAGTCAGTACGTTATAGATATAATAATCCAAAAATAATTGTCACTGTTCTTTTGAGTAGAGAATGAAATTTTAGCCAACCTTTCTCGAATAAAAAGCAGGTAGTTAGTTTAGCATACCTTTCTTGAAATTAATATCTTTCTTTCCCTTTAATAAATTTTAAAAACTCATAAAGCAAACATAATAAATTTCTGTGCAAGCAGCAGTGGAAAGATTTCAAGATTTCCTTTTGCAACATGATTTTTCCAAAAATTCAGTTTGCTTTTAAATCCAAGAATTTTATCACTTGAAGTCAAAACATTTTCTCCAGGGCCTTGGAGAGACTTGTTCAACTGGTTCATATGTTGAAGAATGTCTACTAAATAGGCTAGCTTCTGCAGGGGTTAACAAAATTTGAAAAAGAATAGCATAATAAATAACTAAATGAGAAAACTGTAGAAAATACAAAAAAATTACAATACATTTCACTTCTAACCTACACCATCCACCTTTTGTAACATTTACAACAGCAATGCAGCAGGCCAGCAGCTGAGTTGTGGTGTGTGTTTAAAAAAAAAAAATAATTCCTTCTTTAGAATGAATATTTTCCTCCAATTTTCTACTACACCAGTAATTGTTTGCTCTCGTATGTCAGTAAGGGGTGCATAAGGGGAAGTTGGGGAAGTAATTTAGGAGGGAAAGGCTGATGTCACAGCCCAAGTTGAGTAAGTCCATTATTCAATGTTCAGAAATGCTCCACGTTCCTCATCAGTCTACCATCTTTCCTTCCATGCAATACAGCACTGACCAATTATCAACTGCCTCCCTTATCTCACGTCAAAATCTGAGAATGAACTCAACCTCGGTCACTGCCCACCACTGCGAGCGCTAGCATTGCACATTATTCAGAAACAATGTTTTTTTTTAATCATGCTGTCTCGCAGAACCCTGGTTGAGAGAGTCTGTTTTAAGATTTTGAATGTTTTTCAATGTTTATGAATATTCTAAATATTCACAAAATACTCAATTTCTGACAGTTTGATGACTAATCAGTGTTGAGGCTTGTTTTATGGAAGTAGTTCTGGGTTAAGGTTTGCTGTTTGTGACATAAGGCCTTGCACTTCATTTATCTGCTATGATCAGGAATTTGTAGATAGACCAGAGATGTGAATTGGATGTTACCATAGTATATCAATCAGTACTGGGTTAACTTTGCTAAATATAGTTAATTACTTTTCATTTTCAGTGTATATGAGTTATCTCTTTTGTATGATGAAGAGATTTGTGGTGTAACAAATCAAGCAGGGTTGAAAGATAAATTGGCTTTGGCTACAGAGACACATTTCAGACCACATTTCAAAGCCCTCCTATATGTTATTTAAGTTATTTTGTGATTTGTAGCATTAGTTGTTCTTGCTTTATTAATTTTTAATTGGGGTTACAAAACTGGTTGACAGAGAACTACTCATTCTATCTAAGTCTGAAGCTACACCACACTACACCAGATAAATCCGTAACAGAAGCTTTTTCTCTTCGTTTTTACCCTCCATCCACACTAAAACGGCGTTATCGTCCCCTGAAACTGGATATTTTCAGAAATGCTCTCTGACATGTGTAATTTTGAAAACGCCGCTTGGCCGGAGCAGTGTGGACAGGATAACCGGAGATTTCTAGAAACCCTGTCATGACCTGCCGGAACAAATGGTGACGGCTGCACGCCATTTCATTGTTTTCTTGAACACAACCTAGCAATTTCAGAACAGATGGCAACGAGACTGAGCCAAAAGAGTTAGAAATATACTCACCAAATACTTTGACCCATAACTTGCTGAATAAATAAGTATAATCACTTTGCCCTGTTTTCTGTCCTTGCTCGTATGAAGGTGGTTTTACCTACTTATGCAAGTACTTCTCTGACAATAGATGTGTAACAGCCTAATGTAACATTGTATGGAAATACAAGATAATACTGATGCAGACATCTTTTATACATTTAACAAGGGGCTTTATTAATGCAACAGAGTTAGTCAGTTTTTTAATGTTCGTCGTCAGCCAGGTCATACTGTCCGTGAACTCCCTGTCGGTTGCCTCCATACGCTCCAGTATTTTGTTTTACTTTTAAGTTCTCCTGCACGAGAGCCAACAGCTGTCCGTCATTTAAGTTTTTCTAGTCTGTAACTGCATAAACACGCACTTTCACAGCAAGATTCGACACCAAACATGTGGCTTGTTTTCGGTAGATGTATCCTGCACATGCGCAGTAGGAGGAAATTTGCCAAAATATTTCTTTCAATGTGGACAGAAATATTTATAAAAACACAGTGTGGACGCCTATTGTTTTTACGCGAAACCGGCGTGTTCATAATTATCTGGTCTAGTGTGGATGTAGCCTGAAATATGCCTAAATCACATTGGTAATAAGCCTTTAAGTAGGTAATAACTGTCCATCATGGAGTTAAGATGAAATGGACACATTTCTTTCTAGTGTGTATCATTCCACTCCTAATAATTTGAAGTCAATGATGTGAGAATTAGAATGGTTAGACAATGGTATCCTGAAGAGTTAGTGCAACAATGTTGAATCATTGGTTTTAAATGGGCAGGCAGCTTTTAACTCAAAATGTTGAGAATAAAACCCAAAGTACTTTGTTTTTTAGGTGTACAGTGGAGGCTGGTTTTGAGTACACTGCTAATCAGCTCCCAACTCCAGCATTGTTGGAAGCGATGTTGAGCAAATCACCAATCGTGTACTCTTCTCAAGTAAGCACTTCACAATTCTTCATTTCAAACCTTGCATGCTTGATACCCTTCCGTCTGGTTGTTAGTGAAGTCAGCATTATTTTGCTGCTTTTTGTATTTATAAATTGAAACTAGTTAAAACAATGCAACACACACAAAATGCTGGTGGAACTCAGCAGGTCAGGTAGTATCTATGGCAGGGGTCAGCAACCTTTACCACTGAAAGAGCCACTTGGACCCGTTTCCCACAGAAAAGAAAACACTGGGAGCCGCAAAACCCGTTTGACATTTAAAATGAAATAACACTGCATACAACGTTTTGTTTTGCCTTAATGCTATGTATAAACAAACTATAATGTGTTGCATTTATGAAATTGATGAACTCCTGCAGAGAAAACGGAATTACATTTCTGCATGCAACAAAAACATTTTGAACTCCGAAAAAAAGACGTTGGGTTGAAGGTTACTTTTAAGTAAAATACTCAACGTCTATTTGAGTCCTTCTTGTATTTATGAAAAACGCCAAACTTAAATTTGCCGCCAGCAGCAAACCAAAAATAACGTCAGCCAGCTGTCAACCTGAAAAATAAAAGGACTATTTCACTGAACGATGAAAACATATGAATATACGTAAAATAATAGGCAATTAAAATATTTATCATACTTGTTCAGGTTGACTCACACCTGACAATGCAGTTGTATTCAGTAGGGATGGATCGATGCTTAGGGGAGTGACCGGGAAGGATAATGTGTTTTTTCCCTCTCTGAACTCACAGAAGCGTTTCCCAAACGATGTTTGCATTGCGATGATTGCAGAATGTAAATACTCCGAATTTATCATGTCGTGACCTTGTTTGAACTCTCTCAAATTGGGGAAGTGAGACAATGTGCCTTTCTGTAAATCTCTGGCAAGCAACGTCAACTTGCGCTCGAATGCCAAAACATCCTCCAACATGTGCAGGGCTGTACGTCCTTACCCCGTTGAAGAGCTGTGTTCAGCGTGTTCAGGTGCGCTGTCATGTCTACCATGAAGTGTAGCTTTTCCAGCCACTCTGACTGTTCCAGCTCAGGAAAGTTGAGCCCTTTGCTGCCCAGGAAAGTTTTCACTTCTTCCAGACACGCGACAAAGCGTTTCAGCACCTCCCCTCTGGACAGCTAGCGATAAAAACACGTTGTAGCGGTGTGCTACACGCAGTCAGTAAACTGCAGTCAAAGATAGCTTTATTCGAACTAAACAGCCTTGCTTTTAAGCCTCCCTCAACCCGCCCCCCATGGGCTCGGATGCTGCAAAAGACACGTACTCACAAACCCCCGTAGGCTATCTCCCTTAGCCTGAACGCTGGCTAATTGTGAGCCGGTTCGGATGTGTCAGGAAATGGGTCGCCACAATGTCTTATTTAGATTGTACAAGATCACCGTAATCTTCAAATTTAGATTTACATTTCAAAAACTAACAAACTAACATAAAATACATTTTAATTAAATACTGACCATGTAGCGGTGTGCTACACGCAGCGCTAAAATTACGACACGGAGTCGGTAACTGCAGTCGAAGGAAAAAACTTTATTCGAAATCTTCAGCCTCACTTTTAAGCCTCCCTCAACCTGCCCCCCATGGCGCAGAGGCTCCAAAGCTCTGTGCTCGCAAACCCCCGTAGGCTATCTAATTGTGAGCAGGTTCGGATGTGCCAGGAAAAGGGTCGCCACAACCAATTATTTCCCAAAGCAACAGGGAGCCGCAGCACAGACGTAAAAGAGCCACATGTGGCTCCGGAGCCGCGGGTTGCTGACCCCCGATCTATGGGAATGAATAGTAAACACTTTGGGCTGAGACCCTTCTTCAGGACTATTAAAACAATTGACCTGTTTTTGGACAAAGCTGTGTGAAGATGCCCATGCTGGGTATTGAACTTCATTTAACTTTTGACTAGTGCCAACCTCTTTCTGATTAGGCTACCATAGCTAGCTTCTCAGTGCAGAACTTTCTATCTATTTAAATGCACAAATTTAGATTAGAGTGCTTTCCAGTTTATTTTTCCTTACTTGATACTCTTTGGCTATTGAATGAGATTTGAAAATCTTGGGTAATTTATGTCAACATCATCTCATGAATAGGGCAGACTGTTTTTAACTGTGCATATGTCATTTTTCCGTTCTTCATGGAATAATTTTCTGCTCCTCCAGGTAAAATCCGCAGTGTTGATCTTGCTATCTGAGAAAGACAAACGTGTTCATCCCAGTCAAGGCCTTGAGTTCTACCGGGCATTGAAAGCCAGAGAGGTTCCTGTGCGGTATGTATGGAATTATTGAAATGGAAACTGATTTTTTAAATACTTCTTTAGACCAATTAAAACTGGAAGATGCATATAGAAGATAGCATTGTGGCATAAGTTTTATTTTTAAGTAATGGTAAATTTTATAGAATATAAGTACAGAGATCTTAAAAATGCCACCTGGCTACACCAAGGAATTTGAGCAGGTCTGAGGAAAATCTACAATAATTGAGTTGCACTTCTTTTGCCATAAATGCCACTTGATCATATAGCAGCAGAATTGACATCATCAGCATTCTGTGTATGGTATCCATCTTGAAAATTTCTGCTATAAATAACCTCTGGCCATGTGACCAAATCAATCAGACATTACAAGATAATATTTCTGCAGTACAAGCCAAAAGGAAAGTTTTAGTGACATTTTATTACTGCACATCTCGAGGAGAATATTTAAAGATTAAAGATTGGCTTTATTTGCCACATGTAAATTGAAACATACAATGAAGTATGTCATTTGCATCAAGAAGGTGCTGGGACAGTTCCAACGTAGCATGCCCACAGCTTATTAACCCTATGTACATGTGTGGAAATTTGGGAAGAAACTGGAGCACCTGGAGGCATCCCATGTGGTCACAGAGAGAAAGTACAAACTTCACCCATAGAGCGGTGAAAATTGAACCCTGATATTACAGCTGCCACTGTAAAGCATTATACAAGCCACTACATTACCATGCTGGTGTTAATCTGAATAAAAAATCCCCTTGCTTTAATTCCATAAGGCATAGGTACAAAATTAGGCCATTCAGAACATCAAGTCTGCTCTGCCATTCCACCATGGTTGATTGATTATCCTTCTCAGCCCCATTCTGCTGACTTCTCCCCATAACCTTTGAAGACCTTAGTAATCAGGAACCTATCAATCTTCACTTCAAATATACCCAATGACTTGGCCTCCACTGCCATCTCTGGAAATGAACTCCACAGATTCACCACCCTATGGCTAAAGAAATTCTTCCTCATCTCTGTTCTAAAGGGTTGTCCCTCTGTTTTGAGGCATTGCTCTCTGCTTCTAGACTTGCTCACTAAAGAAAACATGCTGCCCACAGCCACTCTACTCTAGGCCGTTTAATATTCGATAGGTTTCAATGAGATCTTCCTTATTCTTCTCTCCAGCCAGTACAGGCCCACAGCCATCATATGCTCTTCATACATTAACCCTATCAATCCCAGAATCATTCTTGTGAACTCCTCTGGACCCTCTTCACTGCCAACACATATTTTCTTAGATAAGGGCCCCAAAACTACTCGCAATACTCCAAGTGCGGTCCGACCAATGCCTTATAAAACCACAGCATTACATTCTTTCTTTCATCTAAAGCAAATGCAATACATGAATCTGCAATTAATAAAAAGTTTTTAAATCTACTTTCCTATAATGTTTTGCTGATAATGTAATTCATTTATAGTGGAGCATTCATTAGGTCAATACAGCTAAAGCAAATAGTATTTGAGTTGTACCGTACAAAGAATATTTAGTGAGGAAGAAGGAAGTTGCATGGGCTTTGGATGTTTAAATTCAAGCTACTGATATTAAGTAAAGTGAATTATACTGATGGTACTGCAAATATTGAATGACTTATAGAGTTGATAGAACAGAGATTGACACAAAAGTTATCTATTATGTTAATATTTCCATCAATATGAATATTTGGATGATGATGCCTATTGAGCAGTAAATGTAACAAGATATAATATGAAATTAGGTATATAAAAGATAATTTCCAAATCTGTGGATGATGCAGAACTTGAAATTGTAGTGAGCTGTGAGTTGTATAGCAATGAACTTCAATACGATACACAAATCCCCAGTTTATGAATGCCCACCTTAAGTAAAGCCTGTATATACAAAAGAGCATTGAGGAGACCAGAGAGTTGGATTCTGATGTTTTAATCCAAGTTTCTTTCAAATGTCAGGAAGGAAGCACAAAAATTGTTACTTTATTATTGTTTCATTATGCAATGCTAGAACAAAGGAAAATTGAAATAAACAGTCATAGGAGCAGAAGCTAGTAGCAAGTTAGAGACTAAGATGTTAAAATTAAGATGACACTGACTTTGTGGTGAGGCTCTTTTATATCCATAGATTTGGAAAATTCCATTCAGATTAGTAGGTAAGAGTAAATCAATGAGGAAGTACTTATTCAAATAATGTAGTACCAAGAGAAGCTTCCAAAATTGTACATATGTAACAACATATGACAACAATCTCTCTTCCACAATCTCCATCTGCACAGCTGCACCACATGGTTGTGTGCTTAGCTCCCTGCTCTACTCACTTTGTACTTATGACTGTGAGGCTAAGAACAGGTTCAATGCCATATTTAAGTTTGCTGACAGCACCACTGTCATTTGCCAAATCAAAGGTGGTGACAAATCAGCATACAGGAGGGAGGGGGTGGAGTTTCAAGATGGCGACGTAAACATCTGCCTTTTAGGCGCTCTTCACTTTTCTAACTATAATCACCCTTTAATCTAATCTTTTCGAATTTAATCAAATGAGTTGATATTTTCGATTGACTTTTTTTTTCTTTTAAAACTATATTTGATCTAACTTTGCCGAACTTAAAATGGCTACAAGTAAGAAATCGTCTAAGGAGCCGTTATCTGTTGAAACAATTTCTAATCTTCTGGACACTAAACTTGCAGGTTTGGATAACAAGTTGCAAAGTAAAATGGCAAGTTTAGAAAGTAAAATGGCAAGTTTGGAAAACACGTTTACCACGAAAATGTCTGAACTTGAAGGAGCTGTTAAATCGCTTGATACTAAGTTTCAGTCGCAGGCATCGGTTATTCAGCGGCATGAAGATAAGTTGGCGACTCTTGAAAAATTAATTGTTGAAAAAGTACGTACAATTGAAGTGTTGGATAAGAAGGTACAATCGACTCTTAAGACTGTAGATCAGTATAAGTTTAAAATTTCTGATCTCGAAAATCGATCTCGCAGACAGAACTTGCGTATTATCGGGTTTCCCGAAAAAGTTGAGTCCGGTGATTTAACTGAATTTTTCTCTAATTTACTATGGGAAATTTTCGGTGATGAGGGTTTGCAAACTAAACCTGTTATCGACCGCGCTCACAGAGTTGCGAGGTTTTCGTCTGTGCCTGATAAACCTCGAGCGGTGATTGTTCGCCTTCATTATCCTCGTGAGAAAGAGCTTCTAATTCGATTAGCTCGTAAAAAAGGTATGATTTCCTACAAAAACTTTCAGTTTCGAATAGTCGAGGATTATTCTTTTGAAGTAATGAGAGCCAGGATCGCTTTTAAACCAGTGATGGCAGAGATTCATTCGATCGGACTTAAACAAGCTTTAATGTATCCAGCGAAGCTTAGAATTGTGCTGCCCGACAACAGTCAACGATTTTTCAACACTCTGGAAGAAGCGAAGAAATTTGTTGGAGAATTTCGATCTTCTACTGCAACTTGAACTATGTGTTATGTGGAAGATTTTTCGGAGAGAGGATATCTTTCTATTTTAAGTTTTAACCTATGAAGTTGGGTTATAACTTTTTATTTTTTGATCTATGGGTTCGGTTTTTTTTTACTAGCTTCATTGTTTATAGATGTTTTTTTTTTAATTTTGATAATATTCTTTTTTTTCTTTCTGTTTTGGTTATATACGTTTATATTTTGCATTAATGATTTATCTTTTTTTTAAGTTGTTTATTTTTCCCGTAAGATTCTGTTTTTTTACAAGCATTTATCTGTTTGCCTGTACTCAGATATGGGACGAATGTTTTGGACTTTTAGTTTTTTTTATATATATGCTGTACTGTACTGTACTATATCCCTTTCTTTTTAAATGTTATTTTGTCTTTTAACAGATTGCTGAACTCACATTTGTATTTAGTAATATGGTTTTTTCAAAATGGCGTTTCTTCTTCCCATAAGTCTTTGCTCTTGAAACGTCATCTTGTATTTGAATATGGGATTTTTTTTTAAAGGTATACTACACTTTTAAATTTTGACGTTTATACCTTTTTTTTATTAATGATTGTTGTATTATATTAGTTTTTTTTATTATTCTGATTGATATATATATATTTTTTTTTGCAACTCTATATTTTAATTTGGGTGATATATAGTTTTCTTCTAATCTTTTTTTTATAGAGCTGCCATCTTGAAATGGGGGTAATATTAGTATTAGATTATGCGCCTGCCGCTTGGCTTTCTTTCGAAGGGTGGGGGGAGGGGGTAGGGATCTTTTTTCACGCTTTTGCTTTTTATTTTTTTGCTTTTAGTTTATGGGCCGACTTTAAATTACTAATATTGTTGAGGTGTCATGTTCTCCGGCTGCTCCTGAATCAATTTTCCTCCTTCCTGAATTGTGGGTTATGTGTCTTTTTAACCTTTTATGATACACACAATTAATATTGGTATGATGGATAGATCTGTTAACTTTATCTCCTGGAATACTAATGGTTTAAATCATCCGATTAAACGCAAAAAAATATTTAAAGTATTCCATAGACTGAATGCTAATATTATCTTTGCACAGGAGACCCATATCAGGAGGGAGGATAATCAACGTTTTTTTAGGTTCTGGAAGGGTCAACAATTTCATTCGAATTGTACCGCCAAAATTAGGGGTGTGTCTATTTTTATAGATCCCTCAATATCGTTTACACATCATGAAATTATCTCTGACCCACAGGGTAGATTTTTGTTGATAACTGGTTTACTTTTCCATCGGAAAGTTGTTCTAGTTAATATTTATGCTCCAAACTTTGATTGCCCTGAATTTTTTAGACGTTTATTTACCTCTCTTCCTAATCTAAATGAATATATGTTGATAATGGGTGGAGATTTTAATTGTTGTTTGAATCCTTCGATGGATAGATCTAAACCTATTCGCACTCTTCCGAATAGATCAGCCCTACTTATTAATTCATTTTTGGTTGACTCGGGAATTACAGAAATATGGCGGTTTTTGAACCCTAAAGATAAAGAATTTTCTTTTTTTTCACATGTATATCATAGCTACTCTAGAATTGACTATTTTCTTATTGATCATCGGTTATTAACGGATGTTATTGATTGTAAATATGATTCTATTACTATTTCGGATCATGCACCTTTGAAGTTATCTATTAAGATTTCGGACTATTCCAATAACACCAGATCTTGGAGACTTAACGCTACTTTGCTTCAAGACCCAGAATTTATTACTTATATAAAACAGCAAATTGACTTGTTCTTTTCTACAAACTGTACTGAAGAAATCGACAGAGGAATACTTTGGGACTCTTTTAAGGCTTTTATTCGTGGTCAAATTATCTGTTGGTAAAAGAAAACAAAGATATTTAGATATTGCTTTATTGGTGGATAAAATTAAGGAAATTGATAAGATTTATTCCGTGACTCCTACCAAAGAACTTTATAAGAAGAGAGTTGAGCTTCAAATGGAACATAGTTTACTATTATCTTCTTCAATTGAAAATCAATTAATTAGGACCAGGGCTCAATTTTATATTCATAGTGACCGTACTGGTAAACTGTTAGCTAATCAATTAAAGGCTATCTCGACTAAGCGACAAATTATTAAAATTCGCAAATTAGACGGTAATTTAACTACTGATCATAAAGAAATTAATAATACCTTTCAAGATTTTTATAAATCTTTATATCATTCAGAATTTGATGGTGACCAGTCCATGATAGATAATTTTTTTAACAATTTGAATATTCCTAAACTGACTGATGAAGATCATAGTCTGTTAGATGCTCCTATTTCTATAGTGGAAATAGGAGAGGCTATTTCATCAATGAACTCAGGGAAGGCTCCTGGTCCTGATGGTTATATAGTAGAATTTTTTAAAACTTTTTCTTCTTTGCTTTCTCCTTGGTTATGTGAAATTTTTAATGATGCGTTTGCTAAGAAGAGATTACCTCAATCTTTTTATGAAGCTAATATTTCTCTAATTCTTAAAAAAGATAAAGATCCTACTTTATGTACATCTTATCGCCCTATATCATTATTAAATGTAGATTCTAAGATTCTTACAAAAATTTTAGCTATTAGATTAGAAAAAGTACTGTCTCAGATTATTTCAGAAGATCAAACTGGTTTTATGAGGAATCGGTATTCCTTTTTTAATGTAAGAAAATTGATTAATATAATTCATACTTCACCACCCACAATCCCAGAATGTGTTATTTCATTAGATGCTGAAAAAGCTTTTGATAGAGTTGAATGGATATATTTATTTAATACATTGAGAAATTTTAATTTTAGTCCTAATTTTATATCATGGATTAAATTAATATATCATAAACCTGTTGCTTCTGTTTTTACGAATAACCACAGATCCTCTTTTTTTCAATTATCTCGTGGTACGAGACAGGGTTGTCCCTTAAGTCCTTTATTATTTAATATTGCATTAGAACCTTTAGCTATTGCTATTCGTGAATCTCCTAATATTTTTGGTATTACCCGTAATGAGAAGTTATATAAATTATCTCTTTATGCTGATGATTTGCTGTTATATATTTCTGACCCTGATAGGTCTATTCCTGCTATTTTATCCTTGTTGGTTCAATTTGGTACTTTTTCTGGTTATAAACTAAATTTAGATAAGAGTGAATTATTTCCTTTAAATGCACAAACTTTATTGACTGATAGGACACCATTTAAAGTTGTTACTGATAACTTCACTTATCTAGGTATAAAAATTACCAAGAAATATAAAGATTTATTTAGAATGAATTTTTTACCTATGCTTCATCAAATTCATCAACTTACTACAAGATGGTCTCCCTTGTTTTTATCATTAATTGGTCGGATTAATGCTGTCAAAATGATGATTTTACCGAAATTTTTATATTTATTTCAAGCCCTACCAGTTTTTATTGCTAAGTCTTTTTTTGATAGCATTGATTCAAAAATTTCTTCATTTGTGTGGCAAAATAAAAACCCTAGGTTAAGTAAAAAGCAATTACAAAAATCAAAAAAAGATGGTGGTTTAGCTTTACCTAATTTTAGATTTTATTATTGGGCAAATAATATTCGTAATTTATTGTATTGGAAATTAGATTTGGATTCACCACTGTGCCCACAGTGGGTAAATTTGGAATGTAATGAGGTAAAGGGATATTCTCTATTCTCTGTTCTTGGTTCTTGTCTTCCTGCGGATTTAGTTAAATTTAATAAACAAATATTTAATCCTGTTATTAAACATACATTACGAATTTGGTTTCAATTTCGTAAGTTCTTTATTTTGAAAAACTTTGTTCTTGATAGCCCTATCTTATTTAATTTCTTTTTCAAACCTTCCTGGACAGATCAAGCTTTTAACATATGGAAAAGGAAAGGTATAAAATGTTTTCGTGATCTCTTTTTTGAAGATACTTTGATGTCATTTGATCAACTTTCTAATAAATTTGAATTACCTAAATCTAATTTTTTCAGATATTTACAAATTAGAAATTTTTTACATAAAGTTTTACCATCTTTTCCTAATTCAACTTTGATGGACACTACAGATTTGATCTTTACCTTAAATCCTTGTCAGAAGGGATTAGTAGCTTTTATTTATAATATGATTATGAAGATACAACCAGAAATATCAGTTAGAATTAAACAAGAATGGGAAAAAGAACTTCAATATAACATATCAACAGATAAATGGGAAAAAATTTTGCAAATGGTTAATTCTTCTTCTATATGTGCTAAACATGCTTTAATACAATTTAAAATTGTACATAGAGCTCATATGTCTAAAGATAAACTTGCTCGATTCTATTCTCATATTAACCCTCTATGTGACAGATGTCATTTAGCAGTGGCCTCATTGACCCATATGTTTTGGTCATGTCCCACTTTACATAATTATTGGAAGGATATATTTACTACTATTTCCTCAATTTGGAATATAGATTTACAACCTCATTTTATTACTGCAATATTTGGTATACCAAATGAAGATGGCAATCAGTTTTCCCCCTCAATCAGACGAATGATTGCTTTTGTAACATTAATGGCCAGAAGGTCTATACTACAAAATTGGAAAGAAGTAAATCCTCCTACTACATTTCAGTGGCTTTCTCAAACTATTTCTTATCTGAGTTTGGAAAAAATTAGAAGCACTATTTTTGACATCAATTAAATTTGAAGAAACTTGGAGACCGTTTATTCGACATTTTCATATGAATTAATTTGGCCTTCTCCGGACCTTTCTGCTTATTCATGTTCAGGTATGGAGTTCCGGAGTTCTTTGACACTATCTTATACTTGTAAACTGTTATTATTGCCTATGTTAGTTTAGTTTAGTGTTTTATTTTTTTTTAATATATATTTTTTCTCACATATTTTTTAATATTTTTTTTTCTTTTTTAATGGTTATTTGTTTTTTTTTCATATAATCATGTGGACTTGATTAAGGTATTTTCTTTTGTTGATGTTTAGTAGGATATTATTATCTTATCAATGTGATTTCAAGTCTATTGTATTTATAATTTACTTATTACTATGTTATTTTTTTTTGTGTATATGTGAAAATCAATAAAAAGATTGAAAAAGAAAGAAAGGAGGGAGATTGAAAATCTGGCTGACTGGTGCCATAACAACAACCTCTCACTCAATGTCAGCAATACCAAGGAGCTAATTATTGACTTCAAGTGGAGGAAACTGGAGGTTCATTAGCCAGTCCTCATCAGGGGATCAGAAGAGAGAGGTTCAGCAATTTTAAATTCCTCGGTGTTCTTGGATACAGTGTTTTAATGATATTACATAGAATACACGGCAGCACCTCTACTTCCTTAGAAATCTGCAAAGATTCGGCACGTCATCTAAAACTTTGAAAGACTTCTATAGACATGTCATAGAGAGAATATTGACTGGTTGCATCATGGCCCGCTGTGGAAACACCAATGCCCTTGAACAGAAAATCCTACAAAAAATAGTGGATACGGCCCAGTCCATCGCAGGTAAAGCCCTCCCCGCCATTGAGCATATTACACGGTGCACTATCACAGGAAGTCAGTATCCATCATCAAAGATCCTGACCATCCAAGCCATGCCCTCTTCTCACTGCTGCCATCAGGAAGAAGGTACGGAGCCTCAGGACCCAGACCACCAGGTTTAGGAACAGTTTTACCCCTCAACCATCAGACTCTTAAACCAGATGGAATAACTTCACTCACTTTTACTATAGACTCATTTTCAAGGACTTTTCATCTCATGCACTTGATATTTATTTCCTATTTCTTCTTATTTCATTTTATCTATTTTTGTTTCTGCACAGTTTGTTGATTTTTGCCAGTTGGATGTTCGTTGGTCCTGTTGGGTTCAGTCTTTCATTGATTTTATTGTGTTTCTTGCATTTACTGTGAATGCCTGCAAGAAAATGAATCTCAGGGTTATATTATAGTGACATATGTGTACTACTTTGATCTCAGGAACACACGGAACAATTGCATTTACACACAGTGACCACTAGGTGGCATATTAAACTACATATAAGAATTATTTAAAATACAAGCAATAATTAGTTGTTCATCTGCAAAGAAAATAACAATTAAACAGTCTAATCTAAGAATTAAACAGTCGTAGATAACAAGAGATATCAATTGATGCCTGCTGTGGGGCTGTAGACACCTTCTGAGGTATGGGAACTTGGTTCACAGGCCCATTTCCAATTTGTAAACTGTCCCTCAGAGGATATGTCTTGGATCTAGCACTTAAGTAACTTTACAAAGAACACATGGCAGCACCTCTACTTTCTTAGAATTTTGCAACGATTCGGCATGTCATCTAAAATTTTGACAAACTTCTACAGATGTGTGGTGGAGAGTATATGACTGGTTGCATCACATTTCCACAATTATTTTGCCTTTAACTTGCTGCAGTTAACTTTTTTTTAACTTTTGTTTATTTTTAATCCTATGAATTTGTATCATGTATGTTCTGATAAAAATGCAGAACAGTATATTTTAAAATTGTTTTTATATCTTGTTTTTTTTTCAGATTATTATGGTACCCTGACAACAACCACTCATTGTCTAAAGTTGATGCAGAGGCTGATGGATTCATGAATATTACACTATGGTTTGTAAAACACCTCTGAACCTGATTCTTCATTGAAGAGATAGTCATTTATCTTGGTGCAAGTTAAACTGCTGGAGCAGTCATTGTTGCTGTGGTGCAGTCCATTAGGTCTGAAACCCAGATGGTTATCTTAGAGATGTCTTTCATATGTTATTCTGGGGCTCTTTGTAGCCATTGTATGAAAATGTTTCACATTGAATTACATTAGACTGCCAAAAATTTCATGAATTCGGTGTAATTATTACCTTTGCATAGAGGGAGGATATGGTGGCACATAAATAATTTGTTCAGTAGACTGCTAGTGATTACTTAAATTATTTGTGCCATATTTGTAATAGCAAAGCTGTTCTGCACTATATTTTATTATATAGTATAACCAAAACATACTAAATTATTTTCTGGTCAAGTACCAGAAACATAATGCAGTTTCATTTCGTTTTGGGCATTGTTCTGTGTATTATTTGTAGCAATGTACCAAGAAATTCATTTCCTTGGAGCAAAATATTGAAAATATTCCACCTTTTAGTTTTTAAGTCTACAAACAATATCAAAAACGTTAAAGAACTGGTAACTCTGTCTTGTAATTACAATGCTCTAAAATAGACTTATAATTTTATGACTGAAGTATTTGAAATCTTGGTTGCTCATTGACAGTTCCTTGTACTTTGCTACTTTTCAGTACGCTTCACAGGGGTGGCATCACATTACTTTAATAGTCTGCTATTACATTGCCATCTGTTTTGCAGACCAAATCTCACTACACTGGGAAACACAGCTCCTCAAAGATAAAATACATTATTTTTGGTACTGAACAGGTGAAGTCTTTGTATGCCTGCATTCTTTGCATTGACCTATATGCATTGTGCTCTTCACAGGTTTCTTGACTTACATTGAAAGAAAAATATATTTATTTGTATCTAATTTTGCAAAAATAATAACTGATGGATTTCCATTTTTACTGCTGTAATCTAGTTGGAGAGTTCAAATAGAATTCATGAACCACTTGAGTTCAACTTCTAGTTTATATCATCAACATTTACCTATGGAATTCCTACCAGCAAACCATTAATGTTTGCAGAAAAGAATAATGTTGTAATTTGCTTTAAGTCTAAGCATAAATTCTTATCGTGTGATACATTAACTGGATTAATAATGCTTTCCGAGGACTTTTACAGCCTCTTCAGTGGGTTCTGCTTGAGTGTCTTCCCACACCAAAAATTATTGATGGAAAAAAATCGGTGCAAAAATGTGCCTTGACAACTTCTTTGACTCTTGACAGTTCCAGTTAGGATTTTGGAGATCTCCTTGTAAATGATGTCAATATATAGGAAAATTTATACCCAGTGTTCTCTAACTGAGTAGTCATACCTCTTGCCATCTCAAAGTGCTCCAGTAGGAGCTGATGAAGTTTTATGAGAGTTATTCTGTAATAATTCTCCTGCCACACTGATGGGAAGAACTTGCATTATATTCTGAAGTCCTAATAAATAGCTGGAGAAAAAAAGACTGTTGAAATGTTGGACTACCTGTATAAAGCAACGGCTGGAGAGGTGCTTCCTTTGCAATTAGTAACAAGATTTTGGAATAATGATGTGCATTCAAATAAAATCAGTTTTTAATAAAAGCAAGAAAATTATGTTTTGATTGAGGTGTAACTAAGGCTGTCTGGAAAATATATTTAAATATATATTAATTTTTTTTAAATTGCTGGTACTTTTACATGTTAATCTCTGGTGAAGCAAGTATGATTTGTAACTATTACTTCTCAGTACCACAGAATAAATGAAGTAAAACTTACTGTGCATGGTATTTAATTTGAATTGAGGCTAATGATGCCTTGGTCTACTTTTTCCACTTCGGCTTTCTACATGCTCAACAAAAACTAGCAGGTTAGTGGACACAGTATGTTGTATCTTGTAGTCAACTCATCCAAGTATCAATCAAGAAAACACCAGAAGATATTACAATGTCTCTTCTGTGCAGGGGTTTCCAATTTTTAATACCATGGACATCTGCCATCTCAACCTTGGGGTTGAGAACCCCTGCTCTTGAGTAACAAAATCAGAACATTGGGAAGAACTCATTAGGGTAAACAGCGTTCGTGGAGACAAAGATATAGAATGATATTTCAGATTGAGACCGTGCATCATGATTGATATACTAGTTTTCTTTCCTGTTCCCTCTCTGTCTTGGTGCAGTATCTCAACCTGAAACATCAGCTTGCACCTTTTGCCTTCACAAATGCTACTCAATGTTCTGGATTAGCATTTTGCCTTTATTTCAGATTTTGCTTCCCTGGTAATCCATTGTTAAATTTGTCCATTTAAACCTATTAAGATCAAAACATGCAGATGATTCTCCAGTCTACTTGGCCTAAATAGTAAACACCCAAGAGTGAAATGTAACATTAGAAACTGCTTTAAAACAGTAGGTTCACCTTCTTCTGGCTGATGGCAAAATAGTCTGCCAAAGGTTTCCCCAACATAACAAAGGCAAGGAGTTAAACTGTATGGTAGCAGGAAATATAGGACCCTCCCCCCTGCAAGGAGTGGAATGCACAGGTTAAATGGCTGAATAGACCAGAAGAAGGAGCTGGAGACCTTTTAATTATAATAGTTACAGATAAGCTGGCAAGTGGTTTTAGCTGTGGAATTTTAGAAACAAATTATTTGACTCCTATTGCCTATAGTTAGTCGTAGAGTTTCTGTTGCTCAAAGTCCTCCAATCCTGCAGAGAGAACCAAAACAATTTAAGTGCAATTATATCAAGCAGATACCAGAGATCTACAGAACTGGTTTAGAAAGTACAATACTGGAAACAGACTGTGTCTGTACAACTAGCTGTGCCCAGATTGTGATTATAAACATGGAGGTCAAAATCTTAAAGCCTTACAAGAGTACTCTTCAATTTTTTTTAGGCATGTAAGTAATGGACATCGTTATATTTCATTTAATGAAAAATGATAGATTGTAAATAAACAAAACATCTGAATTTCTCAGTAAAATAGTTAAGTCAATCCAGTGATTTTTGATGTACAGTTACTCCTAGGTGATTATTTAAAATGCTCATTTTATGATGAATTCATTTTTAGCTTCATTAATCAAGCTGTACCAAGATATTAATTAAATACATGAACTCTTATTTTTAATGGAAGGAAATGACAAGAAATTTCTTTGGTCTATTGCACTGCCTGATAGGAATTGGTCTCAAGGGATTTTCACTCTTTTAACATTGCAAATGAATAGAAATTTTAACTATTACTATTGAAAAACCAGTACAAATTCAAGGACAGGTATTACCCACTTGTATTTCCACCAAGTTATATTACAGGCTTCACAGAGAATCAAGCACTGTATATCAGTGGCCACATGTAGTGTCGATCAACTGCACAGTAAAGCACCATTTACTGTACTGGAAATTAAATGAACTTAAAAAAAAACTGAATTCAATCTAGGTCAGATGTAAGGTGAAAGATTAGGGCATTTTTCGGGTTACATAACCTGTTGACATGTTCGTTCGGGGGGGGGGGGTCATTGAATTTCTCAACTTTTTCATTAGATTGACAGAGGTCACTACGAAGAATGACTCTTAGGAATACAATAAATTGAATATGAATCTTGTTTTTCTCTCATACAACAAGTAGCAATGTGCACTTCATTGAGTCAATTTATTAATTATTCTAAGTATAATTTGTGCAGGATTAACCAATTACAGATACCAGTTTATAGCAAATGGTCAACAGGGTTTTGTATAAAGTATCATCCCAACCTACACAAAGGAGAAAAAAAATAAGTGCATTGAAGTTTAATGTACAATTTTGCAGGAGGCCAGAAGTACATGCTCTGAATGAGCCCAGTCCTCTTTACCTGTGCTTTCCCCTTATCATTTCAATATATTTTGTAAAATCTTCATTACAGTAGTAAACAGAACCAATAGTACTGTAATTTAATTTATTTCTATTTTGCCCATACATGTGTAGTTTAAATTGTTGTACTTGAAGCATGTTCACACAAAAAAATCATGATTTTCATATTTTTATGGATGGAGTACTTATGGAGTATTGGCTGGGAAATTCAACCAAGATCTTGTGAATGGCAGAACTAGCACACAAAGTCTTTAATCTACCCCAACCTTATATCAGATGTCCTAAGAATGTTTCCCATATCTCCAGCACATTGAAAGTATAATGAAGCAACCAATAGGCTGTGCCTTCTAGGACCATTTTTATTAGAAAATTATCACTGTGTCTTCTGCTTCTGTTTATCAGTCAAAGTTGTGAATTTTTCTAAGATGGCTACATTGCTACAGGATTACCTACTGAATGGTGAAAACAGGAATGGCACTCAGCAGGACACCTGGACCACACCATGAACTGCAGTGCAATAGTGTCCTCAGTTTTTACCTATAGATAGGAACTAACCATTATCCTGTATTTGCCTGGAGATTTCCAATAAATCTGCACCTTGCCCGTGAGATTTACTTGGCTCAAAATCCATGTGGTTATAGGTATTTTCTATATAGTCAATAGGCATAATCCTATGTGATCCCTTACCTAAAATATTTGACTTCCTTTTGCATTCTTTCATTACAGCCTGAAAATAAATTTCTTTATCATTCACAGTCATGACCCTGAAATTCTACTACTAGGGAAAATAGAGTTTACTGTTAACCCATGAATAGAATTCAAAGTGAAATCCAAATGGCATTTTGGAGTATTTGCATATTATAAGCAGGTGCCTCCAGCAACATCGCTAGTTCAAGATAAATAAAGATTTCAATAATCCTATTTCCAGTAGAGCCCGTTTCTCTGGAAGTAATCAGCCTTTTAAAATGCAATTCTCCTATCAGTTTGTAAGCAATAGCCAGGCCAGCCTTTATTCCTAAATTCTAGAATATAAATAAAGGTAACTAAACTGTGTGAAACAAATCTTTCATTTGCACAGCATTATCCAATCCCATTACATGTGCCATCCATAAGTGCCTAGGATAATACCTTCATAGTTTCCATCTGTACATTACAGTAAATATTGCTGCCTATAGTAGAACATTGTGTTAAGGCGCTTGTTAATGACATTATGGAATTGTGGAATGGAGGATAGGCAATGAATGTACAGTACACCCATCTCATCTGGATTGAGATTTAATTCACTTTAATAGATTGAGGCCTAATGTTTGTTCAGCAACCTCTATAGAGAGTAATGCAGGAAATTATTTTCTAATTTACTGCAAAAGTTGACTAATCACTAGCTAGAATGTGAAGGCTACAGAGGCTGATGTTCAAAGGTAAATCAAATAGCTTTTTTAAAAACATTTTACATCAACAAAGAATGTAAAGTGATACATTTAAAAAGAGAAATATTAAACTTCACCCATGATAGGAACATAAGAGCGAAATATTGCCAACAAAGATGTAACATAAGAGCAGAAAATGCTGGAAACAGCATATCAGGTAACATCCATAAGGAAACTTGCAGTTTAATGGTACAGGTTGATGTCCCTTTATTGGAAAGTTAGATATGAAGATTGGAGACCACAGCTGGAAAAACTCCAGGAGGCAGGATCAGTGACAGTGTGGGAAATAGTGGCTTGCTATTTGATGGTGGGGGCATAGTCCACAGAGAGATGCAAAGCAATGTCAGAGAGCTTAATATTCAGTCTCTGCAATGCAGGGATCAGTTATGATATTCTTGGCTCCTTATACAACCCTCCAGGACTGATGATGACTTGCTTCAGTCAGTTTTTGTGAGCTGTCTATATGGAAACCATAGCCTGTCTCACAGGAGCTGCCAGGCAGACAGATTTGCAGTTTGCGAGGTGGTGAACTCATTCCCAGGCATTCTGTGTGCTCTCAATGAATGGTCTTCAGGTTCTCAAAGCTATCCTGAATGCATCATCTTGATTTCAAATAGTCCCAAAGGTCAGCAGAAATGTTGTACTGACATTAGTTTGGTTATTCTCCCAGTAACTTTGGAGGCTACTGTGTAAGTAATTTTTTTCCCACTTTGGATTGCATCTGGCATATTCTAGCCCATTCACTTAATTTGTTCATATCCTCTTGAAGCCTCTCTGCATACTCCTTCCTACTTCCATTCCTACCTAGTTTTGGATCATAAGAAGATTTGGAGATAAGATATTTGGCACCTACAGCCAAATCATTGATTATAGGTTGTGCATAATTGGATTTTATGCACTAATCCCCATGGAACATCACTAATCATAGCTTGCCTACCTGAAAAAGGTCCACATACCACTGTCAGCTTTATTTGTTTGTAACTAAGTCACAACACATTCCAGTTTAATACCCCAATTTCTTGCATTTTGCTATTATTGACCAGCCCCATGTGTGGGTCCTTTCCGCTTTCTGAAAATCCAGATACACTACGTTATTTGTTTATCCCTTAGCTATTCCCTAACTTACATCATCAAACAACTGAAACAGATTAAAAATTCTGAAGGAGAGGATTAATAATTATCTGGAAAGGTAGGGATTAATCAGAGAGGGCCAGCACCCTATGTGAAGGATAGATCTGGGTGACTATTTTGACTGATAAGTGTATCAATGAAGGGAGGACATTAGATTTTATTTCTATGAACTTTAATATAGTCTTTGACAAGGTCCCACATAGGAGACTGGTTCAAAGGGTTAGAGCCCTAGAGCAAATGGGCCATTTGGATCCAAAATTAGCTTGAGAATAGGATACAGAAGGTGATGGTGAGGGTTCTTATTGCAACTGAATACCTGTGGCTAGTGGTGACCTATAAAGATTGGTGCTGGCATTCTTGCTGGTTGTAATATATGAAAGCGATGTGGATGTGGGATGCAAGATCAATAAGTTTGCAGATAGCACTGAAGGTATGAAACCCTTTTTTCACCAGGTGTCCCTAGAGGTGTGGCTTGCTAGCCCCATTCTAACAGCCACCGGACCCAGCGGTGAGAAAACCACCTTTCTCAGACTTTGTATGTCTAAGGTCAGTATGACTTGGGTCCCACCAAACCTAGAATGTTGGAATGTTTCATCCACCTGATTCCCAATCTCTATCAAAACTGTGGAACTACTGCCCCTATGCAATCCCCTGTCGCCAAGAAATAACAGACCGTGCACTGCATACAATTATTTAAAAAAAGTATATTTACAAATTACATCTTTATTGTATAGTTAGCAGGAAAAAAGAAAAGAAAAGGGGCCCATTACAGTTAACCTAGTCCAAATGTGCACATAAGTTGGAACTCATCTTGACGTTGTCTTTAATTCACATGCTGGACCCACGGTCTGTGTGAAAGCCCACACCACCTTCCAACTGTTGCTCGAAATCCATATTGAACAAGTGGGCTCCCCTACAGGAGTATTGGTCGTTCTCCCTTCAAGCTACTCATCTGCTCAAAGCCCTCCGGACTTCTCCCAACTCCAGCCAAAAAGACCTCGACCCACAGCAGTGTCCATCAAAAAACCTGTCCGCACACCGTTCTCTAGAACCTTCTCCCAACTCCACCACCCTGATTGGATGACACTACATTCCTAAGCATGAACATCACAACCCCTTATCTTTACTCAAACCCAAATATGCTGAAAGCAGAACAGACTGCTCTTACAGAACTGCTAAAATGAAATACCTACAGCATAGTAGTAAAAATCTTAACTAGGGTGTTATAGGTAGTCTTAGGCTGCAGCGAGTTATTGAGATATTGGTGAAATTAAAATAATGGGGGTTTAATCCAGACAAATGTGAGATAATAAGTTCTGGAAACATTGATGAGGCTAGAACATAAACCATGGATGGTGTAGTCTTTGGGGAAATTGAGAAACGGGAACCTCAGAGTGCAAGTCTATAGGTACTTCAAGGTGGCATCATGAGTAGACAATGTGATTAGCAAAGCACAGGGGACACTGGCCTTCATAGATCATGGTGTTGAAAACAAAAGTAAAGTTGTGCTCTAACTTAATAAAACCTTGTTTGGAACTCAGCTGGAGTTCTGGTCATCAAGGTGGAGAAAGGATGTGATAATATCAAAAAGAATGCAAAAAAGATTCACCAGGTCATTGCCTTGGATGCAGCAGTTTGATTATAAGTAGAGACTGTCAAACCTTGGTCCTTTCTCACTGCAAGGGATGAGGTTATGATGGGGCGTGATTATGTACATAAAATTGAGGGGTAAATGTAGTGTAGAAGGAAAGAATTCACACCGTGTCTGGATATACCATCAGAATAAATTTTCACTTTATGATAAGCTGAAGTCAACAGGGGCATCATTCATCCTGGAACAAAATGCACCCTGTCCCAAAGTTCTCCCCCACTATCTCTATCCAGCATATGCTTTGTAAATATAGAGTGAGGTAAGGAGGTGAGCCAGTCGTAGCATGATGCCTCAAAGCCTATTTGCTGAGCCAACTTTCAAGCTTCAGTGCTTTGTGTGATGCTTGAGATGCGCGCAATTTCATTTTTTCCTTGTATGCGCAATAAAATCTGGTTACACCACATCTGTTGGTTCCCTATTCCCAAACTCACATCCTAAAAGAACTGAAACAAATTAAAAATTTTGAGGGAGAGGATTAATGTCCCTAGTTTTTTTGGGGGGTCTGTTGTTCTGCTGGTAACAAGGCATAAGTTTACGGTAGTTAATTTTTAGGATCAAGTCTTTTTGAACTTGTTCATCTCATTGCCTTGCAAAATCCCTCTTTATTTCTCTGCTATATGATCATCACCCTATTCTCTACGAAAGGTGCTACAGAGCCAAGAGTTTACTATTCCTTATTATAATAGGATAGACCTGCATACCCGTATCAGAGTTAAACAGAACTATAAGGTATAGTGTTAAGGTAAGAGGAAAGAGATTCATCGGGGATATGAGGGGGAAGAGATCCATCGAGATTTGAGTAGACCTTTTTCATGCAGAGAGTGGTAAGTGGAGCATTCTGCCTGAGAGAATGCTAAAGCTTGATCACTGAGAACAGTTCACAAGTGACCAGATGAAATTGAATTGCTTCATCCTGGAAGGCTATGGGCTAAGTGTTGAAGAATGGGATTAATATCGAAGGACAGCATGAATGAGTCAGGCTATATTGCCTCCTTCTGTACTGTATGATTCTACCATGAATCAAATATGATTTCCCTTCACAAAACCACACTGACTGCTTAGTCCATTTAATATACTTCCAGTACGTACACTATGACTATCACAGAGACAACAGGTTAGAATCAGAATCAAAGTCACTGGCAAGTTTCGTGAAATTTGTTAACTTTGCAGCAGCAGTACAATGCAAGACCTTATGAACATACAAAAAAAAACTGAATTACAGTAATCATATATATGCATTGTAAATAGTTAAGTTAAAATAAGTAGTGCAAAAACTGAAATGGAAGAAGTATTGAGGTAATGTTTATGGGTCCAATGTCCATTTAGAAATCGAATGGCAGAGGGGAAGAAGTTGTTCCTGAGTGACTAACGGTGTGCCTTCAGGCTCCTGTACCTTCTTCCTGATGCTAACAATGAGAAGAGGGCATGTCCTGTGTGGTGAGGGTCCTTAATGATGGACAATAGTTTACTGTTCTCTTTTCCCCTTCCTCCATGAACAGTGGTGCTGAATTTGCTCTGCTCCAATTTCAAAAGCCATTCCAAAATAGATAGGTTTGAAAGATGTTCATTAATGCATTCACTAATTCTGTAGCTGTCATTCTTAAAATTCAATGATGTAAATCATTGTGTCCTTGTGATTAACTACCTTCAGTCCAAACTGCTTCCTCAATGTGTTTTATAAATTAATGCTAATTTACTCTTTCCTAGTGTCACTAGATCCTTGGGTCTCCAGTATTTCTGGCCATACTTTTGTGTCTTCTAGCAAGAAAAGATGAAAAATATTTAACTTTATTGCCTTTTCTTTAATTCATTATAAATTCTTCTGTTCTAGCAGACCCATCTTTGTCCTTGCTTTTCCATTCCTTATAAAAGACCTCCAGAAGTTCTTGTAGATCTTTTTTTGTGCTTCTCACCAATGTACTCACATCTTCCACCTTTCCTTCCTTGCTGAGATTCTTGTTTTGTCTTTGCAGGAGTTCTGTTTACAAATTTTGTCTCCTAGGCTTACAAAGGTGAAATAAAGTTGGTTCAATTCAGCTGGGAGTTTTTAAAATGCTTGTCTCAGTATGGAAGCTATCATAAACTTTAATCTGATTCACTAACGTCCTCCAAGGTAGAAAGTCGCACACAATCTGGCCACCCCAAAGTAATATGTGTGCTTTTATTGCCTCCTTCAGTTCAGGAATAATTAGGAATGGATAGTAAATGAAAAAAAAGATCTTCACAATGTATTTATTTTAAATTCCAGTTTTCTTAAAACTTATTCAGCTAGTAACCAATCCATTAGCATGTCCATTCAACAGATAACCCCTTTTATGCAGGAAACTGAATCTACCACAGGATGGAGACTGTAGTCAAGGAAGGAGGTTAATGTTTCCTCATTATGGCGGATTTGATACTTAGTCCAATAAGAGAAAGACATATCTTACAATGCGTTCATTGTCAGACAAGGGATTCATACTGTGGGCAAGTTGAGCAAAATAACAAATCGTGCTTCAAACAAAACTGCTTCTTATGACTTAACATTAGTTCAGAAACAAATCTTGATATTGTGAAAGTATTTGGAAATGTTGTCAAGAAAGTGAAGCCATGGTTAGTTAACGCTGGGAAGCATAATGTATGAGGGAAGAAGAGTCAACCTAGGGAAATAGAATGTGGGAGTTCAGGCAAAAGACGAAGAAGGCAGCAGAGCATTGGGACCATCTATTAGTTCCTGTATGTTGCCTGCATTGTGATGTAAGCCACTTCACTGAGAACCAGAATAAATTTCTCCACTGTTTTGACACCAGTGCACTTTCCACCCACATTTTACTTGCAAATAGATTTAGCTAGGAGTTAACAATTCTGTAATCATCACATAGATTTCACCCTAAGTGCTGCCAAGATCACTCTATTGTGAACCCCTAGCACCGTCTGCTATTCCTGCAGTTTAATAATTTCACCGACCCCAGTCCAACTGGGCTTCTAGAAAAGCAGCAAAGTATTTCCCACTAAAATAGAAGATGCCAAAATTAATAGCATCTGATGCCAGGAAAACAAACTGCTGGTCAGGAGTTTTTTTTTTAAATAGAACTCTGACACTTTTTTTCTGTCAGATCTGCTGCCAATTTCTAGTATTTATGGTGTGCCTGTATCCTTGAAGGTAATTAATTGGTAATTAAAATATCTCTTTGGTGTGAAGCAGATGATCATTGGAATAGATCGCTCAATGGAATGATTAGTCATAGAATTTGGCATTGTATATTTCTCTGTGTTCTTATGCATCATCGAGTTTGTTCTCCAGAAGTCTTATCCTTGAAAGCCCAATTTTTATATAACATTCACCATTGACTTGCAATTTCCTACTGATGTTCCTCTAATATCAGAGATGATTGATGATATTTATGTAACTATTCAAGTCCAATCTATAACACTGAATTTACAAACAAGGGTGGGATTTTAATCCCTCAATATATAGCTAATGTACCAAGACCAAAATAAATTCATGCAGATTGATGCAAAGCTCCCAGCCACCCTAAAATGTATTATTATTTACAAATCAGAAATGCCAACTTATTTTACTGAGTAAATGAAGAACATGAGAACATGAACTTCTTCAAATCTGGCTGATAACATCCTCAGGAAAAATATAAAGATCAATACAATGTGATGACAAGAATCTTTGCTGAGCAAACCATTGGAATATTGAAGAGGGAGTTGAAAACATAAGAGGATATCCATGAGTTTACCATAGTACCACTGTCACAATGTGGAGTCTTTGTGTAGCAAGATGTTACTTGCCTATCTAAAGAGATCTGAAAGTGAAAGAAGGTCATATATAAATAAAGGGAAATCAAAAGGAGGCAAAAAAAACTCTTGTATGGACTGTTGCCTCATGGAAATTCCTTCTATACCTTTCTGTATATTGGGAAGTTGTGTTCTAATTTTATAAAACTAGGGTTAAGCCACATTTGGAGAATTATATGCAATTTTGGTTGTTGCTTTTAGGAAGAATGTGGAGGTGCACAGAAGAGGCTCACCAGAATGTTGCTTGGATTAGTGAATATTAACCAGACGGATTGATTTCAGAGGCTGCCGGGCACAGGATAGTATATAAAATAATAAAAGGCATACACTGATAGTCAAGTCTTTTTTCCTAGAATGAATGTGTTAAATACTGGAGAGAATAAATTAAAGGTAAGAGGAGGCATCTTAAAGGGAATTTTTTTAAATATATTTATTTTTTATTAAATTTTTAAGAGAATTACATAAAATAAATAGAATAATAAAGTAATGAAAATTAATATTAGCCCTCCCCCTCCCCTTAACCCTTCCCAGCTTAACATCCCTGTCTAAAAAAGAAGAAGAAAAGGAAAAAAAAAGAAGAAAAAAAGGATTCCCTGGATATCGGAGGATCCCCACATGCTCCATGGAGTTCAAAATGACTTTAGTATATATCTTTTTTTTCCCCTAAATAACTAATAATTTTATTTTCAAAGAACCTATATATTTAGTCCTATCTTTTGTAGATAGGGGTGCCAAATTCTCAAAAAATATATCATATTAATTTCTTAGGTTATAAGTAATTTTTTCAAGAGGAATACAACTATATATTTTGTTATTCCAGCGGTCCATAGTTAAGTATGAATCTGATTTCCAAGTAACTGGAATAGTTTTTTTGGCTACTGCCAATGCAATTTTTATAAATGTTTACTGATATTTATTCAATTTAGGTTTCGGTATTATCCCTCCAATATCGCCTAAGAAAAATAATATTGGGTTATGTGGAAACTGTATTCCAACAATTTGTTCCAGTAAAAGTCTTAGATTTATCCAAAAAGGTTGAATTTAAAAAACAAGACCAAGTAGAGTATAAAAAAGTTCTGATTTCTTGAATACATCGGAAACATTGGTCAGATAAATTTGGGTTTAATCTATTTATTTTTTGTGGTATAATATATAATTGATGTAAAAAATTGTATTGTACTAATCTAAGTCGAACATTTATTGTATTTGTCATACTATCAAGACATAGTCTTGACCAATTTTTTCCATCAATTTTAATATTCAAATCAGTTTCCCATTTTTGTCTTGACTTATGAATTCCTGGTTTAATTGTCTGTTTTTGTATCAAATTATACATACAAGATGTAAATTTTTTTATTTTTCCTTTTTGAATTAAAGTTTCTATTTCATTAGATTTTGGCATTAATATTGTTTGACCCAGTTTATCTCTTAAATAGGCCTTTAATTGAAAATAACAGAAAAGAGTGTTATTTGATACTTTATATTTATTCTTTAATTAATCAAACAACATCAATATACCTCCTTCAAAACAGTCACCTACATATCTGATCCCTTTTTGAAACCAGTTATGATTATCCATTGTAAAAGGAGTAAGTCTACTTTGTATTAGGGTTCTCTTTGCTAATAAAGATTTCTTTATTTCATCATCCACATTTACCTTATTCCATAAATTGATCAAATGCTTTAATATAAGAGATTCTTTCTTTTCCTGTATCCATTTGGATTCCCATTTATATATAAAATCTTCTGCTATATTTTCTCCTAACTTATCTAGCTCTATTCTAATCCATGCCAGTTTTTCTTCATCAAAAAAAGATGCAATAAATCTAAGTTGATTTGCTTTGTAATAATTCTTAAAATTTGGGAGTCAAATTTACATGTCAATTTTTCCAACAATATTCTTGACATCTTACCTTTCCAAAGAAACTTCCTCACGCATTTATTCAACTCTTGAAAAAACTTCTGGGGCAGTTGTATTGGTAATGTTTGGAATAAATATTGTAATCTAGGAAATATATTCAATTTTACAGCATTAACTCTACCTACTAATGTTATTGGTAACATCATCCATTTATCAAGATCTTCTTGAATTCTTTTCAATAATGGCAAATAATTTAATTTATAAAAATTCTTTATATCATTATCGACTCTTATACCTAAATATTTTATACCATTTGTCGGCCATCTAAATTGAGTTACTAATATTGGCTATAATCTCCTTTAGTAAGGGGTAAAATTTCGCTTTTATCCCAGTTTACTTTATACCCTGATATTTTCCCATATTCTTCCATTCTAAAAGATAATTTATGCAACAATTGCAATGGATTTGTTAAATAAATCAGAACATCATCAGCAAATAAATTAATCTTATATTCCTCCTGGTTAACTCTGAAGCCCACAATATCTGGATCAGTTCTAATTAATTCAGCTAATGGTTCTATCGCCAATACAAATAGGGCAGGTGATAATTGACAGTCTTGTCTAGTTGACCTTGTTAACTGGAATGATGTTGAAATTTGACCATTTGTCACTACTTTAGCTTTGGGACTACTATTTAAGGTTTTAATCCATATTATAAAAGATTTTCCTAACCCATATTTTTCCAATACCTTAAATAAAAAATCCCATTCCAATCTATCAAATGCTTTTTCTGCATCCAAAGCAACTGCCACACTCATTTCCTCCTTCTTCTGTGCCAGATGAATTATGCTAAGTAACCGAATTACATTATCTGCCAATTGTCTATTTTTAATAAAGCCTGTTTGATCCATATGTATTAATTTTGGTAAATATTTAGATAACCTATTTGATAACATTTTTGCTATTATTTTATAATCCGTATTCAACAAAGAGATGGGTCTATATGATGTTGGTTTTAAAGGATCTCTATCTTTTTTTGGCAATACTATTAGGATCGCTGTCAAAAAAGATTGTGGAAGTTTATGTGTTCTTTCAGCTTGATATATTAACTCCATAAAGGGAGGAATTAATAAATCTTTAATTATTTTATAAAATTCAAGTGGAAAAACCGTCTCTCCTGGAGATTTATTACTCTGAAGTGATCCTAAAGCTTCTTCAACCTCTTTTAATGTAAAGGGCATATCTAATCCTTTTTGTTCTTCCAAATTCAATTTTGGAAGAGTTATTTATGATTAAAAAAATTTCTATTTCAGCAATCTCATTTTGTGATTCTGATTGATATAATTTGGAGTAAAATTTTTTAAAGTTTTCGTTAATTTCTAAAGTTTTATAAGTAATTTTATTTGCACTTGTTCTGATTGCATTTATTGTTTTGGAAGCCTGCTCTGTTTTCAACTGCCAAGCAAGAATCTAATATGATCTTTCACCTAATTCATAATATCTCTGTTTAGTTCTCATAATTACTTTTTCTGTTCGATATGTCTG
Organism: Hypanus sabinus; assembly: GCF_030144855.1. NCBI lineage: Eukaryota > Metazoa > Chordata > Chondrichthyes > Myliobatiformes > Dasyatidae > Hypanus > Hypanus sabinus. Next base: position 46,134,904 of record NC_082724.1, on the reverse strand, counting down.
AAGTGTATTATATTGTAACTTCTTATTGACAAGTTGTCTTTGTTTTTCTTCAGTCATATATCTTTGGTATTCTTTTTCTAATTTTGTAATCTCTTTTTCTAATTGATCTATTTCAACCATATATTCTACTTATTATCTGAACCCTCAAATATGCTTTCATCACATCCCATAATATAAGTTTATCATCAACTGAATATGAGTTTGTATCCAAAAAAATTGGATCTATTTTTTCATAAAATCACAAAAATCTTGATGTTTTAATAAAATTGATTTACATCTCCATCTGTAAATCAGTTCCTCCTTATCCATCATTATCATTGTCATTATCAAAGGGGAATGATCTGACAATATTCTCACTTTATATTCCACACTTTTCACTCTATCCTGAATATTCATTGATAATAGGAAAAAATCAATCCTTGAATAAGTTTTATGTCTATTTGAATAAAATGAATAATCTCTTTCTCTTGGATTAATTCTTCTCCATATATCAATCAAATTTAAGTCTTTCATCAATGATAAAGTTAGCTTTATTACTTTTGATTTTGTAACAGCCTTAGTTGACCTATCTAGAACTGGGTCTAAACAAATTTAAAATCTCCACCTATTAATCTTTTATCATGTGTGTCAGCCAAATTCAAAAAAGCTTCTTATATGAATGTTGCATCATTTTCATTTGGTGCATAAATGTTCATAAGAGTCCATAATTCCAAAAAGATTTGACAATGTATAATCACATATCTCCCCACAGAATTAATTAGTACATTTTGTATTTTAATTGGTGTTTTATTTACCAAAATTGCAACTCCCCTCGACTTTGAATTAAATGAAGCTACAATAACACTTTCAACCCAATCTCTCTTTAATTTCTGATGTTCTGTCTCTGTTAAATGTGTTTCCTGCAAAAAAGCTATATCTCCTTTCATTTTCTTAATATATGTTAAAACTCTTTTCCTTTGCACAGATTCATTAAGCCCATTAACATTAAAACTTAAAAAATGAGTAAATTATTCATTCATAATATCTTGGGGAATCTCTTTAAAATTCTCCATGTTGCTATGTGTCTCTCCACCCCCCCCCCAATTATCCAGGCAAAAAAAGAAAAATAGAAGAAAGATAGATAGTAAATAAAAAATAACAAAATACTCCCCCCACTAATGTTGTGAATGAATAGAAATACACCATTACCCCCCTCCATTTTATGGGTCATGGCAATTGCCATGATTACACACATGAATCCCGCAGCAATTGATCAGAAGCTCCTCCAGCTCCCCGTAAGAAATATATATATATATATATAAGTGAAGAAGAAAAAAATATAATACCTCTACTCCCAATTAATATTTCTCAATTTTTTTAATCTTGTTCCCCTTCTATCATATACTTAAAGTATAATTGTATATTCTTCTACTCGTAAATGTCCATCAAATCCGATCCCTATCTCAGTCTTCATCTTTAATCCATTTCATTTCTATAATTCTTTACCACATCTCATGAATATTAGGAAGTTCTTGTACAAACTCCTCCACTTTCTGATTATCAGTAAAAAATCTTCTTTCTTCTTCATCCAAAAAATTATCAGTGTTGCTGAGTAGCTCAATATAAATTTATAACCCTTTTCCCATAAGATTTTTTTCACTGTATTAAATTCCTTCCGCCTCTTCAAAAGGTCGTAACTTATATCAGTATAGAAAAGAACTGTTTTCCCTTCTATCATCAATGGCCCATTTCTCTTTCTGGCACCTTGAGCAGCTGCCTTCAAGATCTTTTCTTTATTTTGATATCTTAAACATTTTATCAAGATTGATCATGAGTTTTGATCTTGTTGGGGCTTTGGTCTTAAAGCTCTATGAACCCTTTCGATTTCAATTAACTGACTTCCCTTTTCCATTTCCAAGATTTCCGGGATCCATTCTTGAAAGAACTTTATTGAATCTTCTCCCTCTATACCTTCTTTAAGACAACAATCTTAATATTGTTCCATCTGCTGAAATTTTCAAGCACATCTACTTTTTCCAACAACCGTTTTCTTTCTGATGTCCAGGCAAGGATATTATCTTCCATCTTATCCATTCTTTCAGTGTTGTCTCCCATTTTTTCTTCCAACTTTTTAACTTTCTTATCCATTTTCTTTTGTTTTTCCACCTGCTTATCAAGTGCAATCTTCACATTTCTAATATCTGTTTTTATTACTGTTAATTCATGCATTATTTGTATCAGGGCTTTTCTTATGTCTCCAGAAAGTTTTCCACCTTCAATTTCCTCCTGTTCTTGTTCTTCTTCATTTATTTCTTCATCTGTGTTTTCCAGAGAGTCTGATTCTACTTCCGGTTCACTTTCATTCTCACTTCTAGTGCAGTTGGAACTTGTAGTTCTGTTTGTACCTGTTTGTGCATAGTCGTTTCTTCATGCATGCGCAGCTCCCACTGTTTCTTCTGAGAGACCGTTGATATTGCCGCAGCCTCCTGCCCTGCACCATCGGAGGCGACATGTACTTCGCCAGGAAGAGATCCAACTTGAGTACAAGGCTCCACCAAAACAGCCGGGCCTCCTTCCCCGCCAACTTGCGCTGTCTTCAAAGCAGTAATTCTCTTCTGTTTCTGTTTAGGAGGCATATCTGAAGATAGTCCTGAAACGTTTATAAGTAGTTTCTAGAAGGGAAATTTTTGACAGAAGAGAAATGATGGAACTCTGCCGGGGAAGGTGGTGGAAGCATCTACATTTGCAATGTTTAAGAGGCATTTAGACAGGCATATGAGTAGACGGGGAATGGAGAGATATAGACCATTAGATTTGAATGGCAAAATGTTCACCACAGACATGGTGAACTGATGGGCCTATGGGCCTATTCCTGTGTTGCACATTTCCATGTTTTACTGATTGCACATTTGTACAATACCACATAGTTGCCTCCACATTTCTATCCATTCCTCTCCTAAAGCAGCCAGTTAAATCTATACTTGCACTGGTCCTTTCAGCAATTCAGTAAACAACGAGGGTCATTGTAATCACCCAGTCTCATCTTCTCCATGGGAATTCTGTACAGTAGAAACTTATATTTTTCTTACGTATTTCTGGATTCCTGTGACGGGTCAGCCATTGTCCTAAAACTCCTCTAAGAGTAGTTACCTTTCCCCTGAACTGCCTGCCATCAAGATTTGTGAAGAGTCCCTTGTCTCTGAGTTTGACGAATGAACATTCAATAATGTCCTTGACTTTGAATGTCTCTGCCTCCGAGACATCTCACACTTGTCTCTTCTCTTGGCGGTTTTATTACTTCGCTGTGCAGATCTCTGTGTCAATTTTATGATGGTCAGATCATGTGTTTCTCTAATTGAAATTTCTGTCTCAGTATGCAATACTTGTTTCACTGTGCAAACAGACACCTGAACAGCCAGTAAAGTCACTCAATGACTCTCAAAGAATGCTCTCAGAAGGCCTCTTTGTGTATCTAAAAGTCAGAATCAGGTTTAATATCACTGGCATATGTCGTGAGATTTATTATTATGCAGCAGGAGTACATTGCAACACATACAATTAAAAAGTGTGAATTACAATAAGAAAATATATATTTAATACATTAATATAATATATTATACTACTTATTTAATTTAACTTTTTAATATGAGTAGTGTAAAAACAAAAAAGAAAGTAATGAGGAAGTGTCCATTCAGAAATCTAATAGCAGAGGGGAAAAAGCTTTCCTGAATTGTTGAGTGAGTGTGTGCCTTCAGGCTCCTGATCCCCCTCTCTCAGGGTAACAATGAGAACAAGGTATAACCTGGGTGATGGGGATCTTTAATGATGGATGCCACCTTTTTGAAGCATTGCATTGCTCCTGATTGCTGGGGAAGCTATGCTTATGAAGGAGCTGGCTGAGTTTACAATTTTTGTTGCTTATTTCACTCCTGTGCAGCACTCTCCCCCAATATCAGACGGTAATGCAGCCAATCAGAATGCTCTCCATGGTACATCTATTGAAATTTGTGAGTGTCTTTGGTGACATACCAAATCTCCTCAAACTCTTAATGAAATATAGCCGCTGTCATGCCTCCTTGTAACTGCATTGATAAGTTGGGTCCAGGATAGATTCTCAGAGAAGCTGACACCCCAGAATTTGAAATACTCAGCTTTCCACTTCTGATCCCTTGATGAGGACTAGAGTGTGTTCTTTTGTTTTATCCTTTCTGCGGTCTACAATCAATATTTTGGTCTTACTGATGTTCATTGCAAGGTTTTTGCTGTGATACCATTCAACTAACTGATCTATTTCGCTCCTATTTGCCCTCTTGTCACCATCTGGAAGTCCTCCAACAAGTGTTGTTTGCAAATTTAGAGATGGAATTTGTGCTGTGCCTAGCCATACAGTTGTGGGTGTAGAGAGAGTAGAGCAGAGGGCTAAGCACACATCCATGAGGTGCACTAGTGTTGATTATCAGCAATGTGGAGATGTTATTTCTGATCCACACATACTGAGATCTTCCAGTGAGGATGTCAAGGATCCAGTTGCATTAGTAGGTACAGAGGCCAAAGTTTTAGAGCTCTTTGATCAGAACTGTAGGAATGATTGTGTTAAACACTGAGCTATAGCTAAGAAACAATAGCCTGACCTACGTATTAGTCCAGGTGATCCAAGGTGAAGTGCCAATCAAGTTGCATCCACTGTAGACCTATTGTGGCAATAGGCAAAATGCAATGGGTCCAGATTCTTGCTTAGGCAGGAGTTGCTTCTAGCCATAACCAACCTCTCAAAGCATTTCATCATTGTAAATGTAGTGCTGCAGAATGATAGTCATTAAGCCAGGTCGCCCTGCACTTCTTGGGCACTGGTATGATTGCTGCCCTTTGGAAGCAAGTGGGAACTTCTGACTGTAGCAATAAGAGATTGAAAATGTCTTTGAACACACCCACCAGCTGGTTGTCACAGGTTTTCAGAGCCCTACCAAGTACTTCATCAGGGCCTGTCGCCTTGCAAGGGTTCACCCTCTTGAAAGAGGTTTTGATGTCGGACTGCAAGACAGAGACCACAGGGTCACTGAATGCTATGGGTACCTAACAGCTGTAGTTCCATTCTCCCTTTCAAATTGAGCATAAGAAGCATTGTGCTCATCTGGGAGTGAAGCATCACAGCTATTCATGATGCTAGGTTTTGCTTTGTAGGAAGTAATGGCTTGCAGACCTGGCCAGCGTTGACATCTATCCAATTACGCCTCTAACACAATTGGAATTGTTCTTTTGCTCTTGGCATGGCCTTCCATAAGTCGTACTTGGCCTTCTTGTATAGTCCTGGATCAACTTGACATCTCAGATCGGGTGCAGGTTATTCTTGAGAGGGAGGGCAAGAATCCAGATGTTGTAGTTCATGTAGGGACCAATGACGTGGGTAGGTTGAGTGAGGGGGTCCTGTGTAGGGAGTTCAGGGAGTTAGGTGCGAAGCTGAAGAGCAGGACCTCCAGGGTAACAATCTCAGGATTGCTACCTGTGCCACGTGCGAGTGAGGCAAGGAACAGAAGGATTATACAGATTAATATGTGGCTGAAAGGATGGTGCAGGAGGGAGGGCTTCAGGCTTGTAGATAATTGGGCTTTGTTCCAGGGAAGGTGGGATCTGTTCCAAAGGGACGGTTTACACCTGAACTGGAGCGGTACTAACATTCTTGCAGGGAAGCTTGCTAGTGCTTCTTGGGGGGGTTTAAACTAAATATGCAGGGGGCAGGGATCCAGAATGTGAGGGAGGATAGCAAGAGGAAGAATAAAGGACAGGTGGGGACTACACGGTTCCGGAATATTAAGTGTGTAGTAGAGGAAGGTGGGGCGGAACAAGTGATAAGGAGGACTCATGTACAGAGGGATGGTCTGATGGAACATGGAGTCAAATGTGTTGAAAGAATAAGTAAATTTAGGAAGGACAACAAAATCCTAGGGGTGTATAGCCTGATGGGAGTTTGGGAAGCTGGGTTAAGCACAATAGGCAGTGATTCAGACAGAGAGAGGAGAAATGGGTTAAAAATTCTATATCTGAATGCACGAAGTATCAGAAATAGGGCGGATGAGCTTGAAGCCCAGGTGCGAATGGGTAACTATGATGTTGTTGGGATAATGGAGACATGGCTGCAGGGAGATCAGACCTGGGAAATGAATGTACAAGGGTATACGTGCTATCGTAGGGACAGAAATGTGGGCAGAGGGGGTGGGGTGGCCCTGTTGGTGAGGAATGAGATTCAGTCCTTTGCAAGGGGAGACATAGGGTCAGGAGAAGTAAAATCTGTGTGGATAGAACTGAGGAACAGTAAGGGCAAAAGGACCCAAATGGGTGTTGTCTACAGGCCACCAAACAGTAGCATGGATATTGGGTGCAAGTTGAATAGGGAGTTAACATTGGCATATAGCAAAGGTAATGTCGCAGTAGTTATGGGGGATTTCAACATGCAGTTGAACTGGGAGAATCAGGTTGGTGCTGGGCCACAGGATAGGGAGTTTGTAGAGTGCCTATGGGATGCATTCTTGGAACAGCTTGTACGAGAGCTGACCAGGGACAAGACTATTCTGGATTTAGTGTTATGTAATGAACAGGATTTGATAAGCGATCTTGCAGTAATTAGGAGGTAGTGATCATAATATGATAAGTTTTTATCTGCAATTTGAGAAGGATAAGGGCAGCTTGGAGGTGTCAGTGTTGCAGATGAACAGGGGAAACTAAGGAGCCATGAGGGAGGAGCTGGCCAAAGTTGACTGGACGGATAGCCTAGCAGAAAAGACAGTGGGACAGCAATGGCAGGTATTCTTGGGAATAATGCACAAGGTGCGAAATCAGTTCATCCCCCAGAGAAGGAAGGATTCAAAGGGTGGAAAGGGGCCACAGTGGTTGACAAAGGAAGTCAGAGATTGCATAGCATTAAAAAAAAGGAAATATGATAGAGCTAAGGTATGTGGGAGGACAGATGATTGGGAAGTTTTTAAGGAACAACAGAACTTAACTAAAAAGACAATACGGGGAGAAAAAAATGAGGTACGAACGCAAGCTAGCCAGGAATATAAAGGAAGATAGCAAAAGCTTTTTTAGGTATGTGAAGAGAAAGAAGATAGCTAAGAACAATGTTGGGCCCTTAAAGAATGAATTGGGTGAAATTATTATGGGAAACAGAGAAATGGCAGAAGAATTTAATGAGTACTTTAGATCTGTCTTCACTAAGGGAGACACAAGCAATCTCCCAGATGTATGGATGGGCCAAGGACATAGGGTAACAGAGGAAATGAAACAGATTGACATTCAGAAGGAAATGGTGATGAGAAGACTGATGGGACTGAAGGCTGACAATTCCTCAGGTCCAGATGGTCTGCACACTAGGGTACTAAAGGAGGTGGCCCTGAAAATTGCGAATGCATTGGTAATCATTTTCCAATGTTCCTCAGATTCAGGATCAGTTCCTGAGGATTGGAGAATGGCTAATGTTATCCCACTTTTTAAGAAAGGAGGAAGGGAGAAAACAGAGAACTATCAACCTGTCAGCCTGACATCGGTGGTGGGGAAGATGCTAGAGTCCATTATTAAGGATGAAATAGTGGCATATATAGATAGCAGTGATAAGATTGGGCCGAGCCAGCATGGATTTACCAAGGGTAAATCATGCTTGACTAATCTGTTGGAGTTTTTCTAGGATGTAACCAGGAAGTTAGATGGGGGAGATCCAGTGGATGTAGTGTACCTGGATTTTCAGAAGGCATTTGATAAGGTCCCACATATTTGATTGGTGGGTAAAATCAGAGCTCAGGGCATTGGGGGGAAGACATTGACATGGATAGAAAACTAGTTGGCAGATAGAAAGCAAAGGGTAGCGGTGAATGGGTGTTTCTCGGAATGGCAGGTGGTGACTAGTGGGGTGCTACAGGGCTCAGTATTGGGACCACAGCTGTTTACCATTTACATTAACGATTTGGATGAAGGCATAAAAAATAACATCAGCAAATTTGTTGATGATACTAAGCTGGGTGGCAGTGTGACGTGATGAGGATGTTAGGAGAATTCAGGGTGACTTGGATAGGCTGGGTGAATGGGCAGATACTTGGCAGATGACGTTTAATGTGAATAAGTGTGAGGTTATCCACTTTGGGAGTAAGAACAGGAAGGCAGATTATTATCTGAATGGTGTAGAGTTGGGTAAGGGAGAAATACAAAGAGATCTCGGAGTCCTTGTTCTTCAGTCACTGAAGGTGAATGAGCAAGTGCAGCAGGCAGTGAAGAAGGCTAATGGAATGTTGGCCTTTATTACAAAGGGAATTGAGTACAAGAGCAGGGAAATCCTCTTGCATTTGTACAGAGCCCTGGTGAGACCACACCTGGAGTATTGTGTACAGTTTTGGTCTCCAGGGTTCAGGAAGGACATCCTGGCTGTAGAGGAAGTGCAGCATAGATTCATGAGGTTAATTCCTGGGATGTCCGGACTGTCCTACGCAGAAAGGTTAGAGAGACTGGGCTTGTACACACTGGAATTAAGGAGATTGAGAGGGGATCTGATTGAAACATATAAGACTATTAAGGGATTGGACAAGATAGAGGCAGGAAATATGTTCCAGATGCTGGAAGAGTCCAGTACCAGAGGGCATGGTTTGAGAATAAGGGGTAGGTCATTTAGGACAGAGTTAAGGAAGAACTTCTTCTCCCAGAGAGTTGTGGGGGTTTGGAATGCACTGCCTGAGATGGTAGTGGAGGCCAATTCTCTGGATGCTTTCAAGAAGGAGCTAGATAGTTATCTTATGGATAGGGGAATCAAGGGATATGGGGACAAAGCAGGAACAGGGTATTGATAGTAATTGATCAGCCATAATCTCAAAATGGTGGTGCAGGCTCGAAGGGCCAAATGGCACCTATTGTCTATTGTCTATAAAGCAACAGATCCAGCTCTCAGCGGGCTACACATCATCTGGTCCATCCATTGGTTTTGATTCAGGTATGTACTGTGTATTTTCATAGGCACACGCTCATCCGCACAGGTTTTTGCTTGTTAATATTACCCATTTTAATTGAAAACCCATCTATTTCTTCTGCTTATGTTTATACATGCCACACTTAGAGATCGTATCCCATATGGCTCTGGAGTACAATATCCCTTCGAAGTTTTCACTGTGATCTCATGTACACCAGGTAACATTTGTAGATCATGGCACCATATTCTCACCAACATCTCACATATCCTCCTCCCAGCCGTCAGCAGCCATTTTCATTTCACATAACACTATTCCATATATTGCCCCCAGAACCTCAGCGATCTCATTCACCCTTAGGAATGCTTCCTCATTTTCCACAGAAAGTGGCATATTCTCCTCATATCTTTTGAGCTTGCTACATATAATATTTAAGAAGCATCAAGGTGTGCCCTTGTTCTGCTAAGCACTGGAAAACTGGATAAATCTAGATGGATACTTAATGATGGGCATGAGTGTGGTGGGACAAAGGGCCTGATGTTATGGTAATATACTCTTTAATTAGAGGAAACCCACTAATCCTTTCTGAAATCTTTTATGTTTCAGTGAGATCAATTTTACTCAGTTTCATCTACAGGGCAATGCTCATAAACCTGAAAACAATCCAATGCATCCTTGTGTAACTATGGAGACCAAACCTACACATAGCACCCATTGCGTGGTTTCAGCAAAACTCTCCATAGGCTGCTACATGTCCTCTTTAGACTAGTTATATTTTATTTCTAAATTTAATTAATGGTGACACCTATAGTGGAGGTGTGAGATAATGAGCAACCCCACTCTTATCACATTTGTTAAGTATCTTGTTTAGTTTAATTGCAAACATTCCAGGTGCATAATTGCCTGTTGATTGGAAAAAATGAGTGTTTCTTAGTTTTCATCAGCTGAACCTGTGTGTGTGTGTGTGTGTGTGTGTGTGTGTGTGTGTGTGTGTGTGTGTGTGTGTGTGTGTGTGTGTGTGTGTGTGTGTGTGTGTGTGTGTGTGTGTGTGTGTGTGTGTGTGTGTGTGTAGGAGGATTAGATTCACAAATTCTAATCAGCAGAACTGTGAAGATACTTGTTTTTATAACTTTTAGTATCCTACAGTATGTTTCTAAATAGCACAAAGCAGCAATTTTATAGTTGGTTTACAATGAGGAAAGTACACTCAATTATGCAACCAAAGTTGTCTGATGAAACAAATATACTTTCTCAATGAATGGATATCTCCAGGGCACAAAGAACTTGCTTTTAGACATCACTTGGTAAGTTCTTGGTTTATTTTGCTGTGGAATAATGCAGTCGGTTATTTATGGAGCAGCTGGTGAGCAGACCTCAAGGTTATAATAAGAATCGCAACATAAACTCGGCACTGTTAACAGCTGAGTGTTGCAAAAGTGATATTTGAGAACTTTGGAAAAGAGAACAGCACAGGAAGAGGTCCTCCAGCCCACAATGTTGTACCAAACTAATGAAATTAGTAATTAAATATCCACTAATCACTTCTGCATTTCATAACCTCCATATTCTTACCATTCATAAACACTCATGTGCTTAGCTTGAATTTCCCTATCATGTTTGTTTCCACCTCGGCTCTCTGTGTAAAAACAAAATCTTGCCCCATACATCTGTTTTGAATTTACACCCTCTCACCTTAAGTGCATGCCCTCTGATATTAGACATTTTAATCCTGGAAGAAGATATTGGCTGCATACTCCATGCCTCTCATAATCTTACAAACTTCAGCTCTGCCACTTCAGTGAATACAATTCATATCACCCAATCTCCTCCTATAGCATATGCTCTCTAATCCAGGCAGCATCCTGGTAAACCTCTTCTGTATCTCTCCAAAGCCTCCACATACACAATGGAGCAACTAGGCCAAAAACAATACTCCACATGTGAATTTTATAGAGCAGCAACATAACTTCTGCACTGTTGTACTCAATTTCCTGACCATAAAGGCAAGCAAGACATACCCAATCAACCTGTGTAGTCACCTTCAGGAGCTATGAACTTGGATCCCCAAGATCTTTCTGGTTATCAACACTATTAAGGGTTTTGCCATTAATGATGCTCTGTCTCCTTACATTTGATCTCCCAAACTTCAACACTTCACATCTAGCTGGGTTAAACAACATCTGCCATTGATCTGCCCATGCCTGCAACTGATGTATATCCCACCATATCCTTTGCCAGTCTTCTATGCTATCCACAATATCACTCATCTTCACATCATCTGCAAGCTAACTAACCCAGCCATACATGCTTTCGTCTAGGACATTTTTATATATCGCAAACAACTGGGGTCTCAGTTTGGATCCTTGCATAACACTACTAGTCAAAGACGTCCAGCCAGAATAATTCATATCAACATCTACCCTCTGTCTGTATGGGGTGCAAGTAGAGCAGGGTTGAACAAAAGGCCAAAATTTGAGAAAATCAAAGTATTCAGACTGGAGGTAATAACAGAGGAAGGGTAGAGAAGTCATGGAGGAGAGTTAGCAGTAAGCGAGAGCGGAAGGTGACTCTAGTGGTCAAGGTAAGCTTGGAGGAAACAGAACGTTCTGTACTCTCATCGATCATGAGAAATAATCGTGGCGGACTTCTTCCAGGAGGTCCAGGAGCTCGGCAAACCTTGCCACACCCTACTCCATTGTAATTTACTATGGATGACAATGTAATACTGCCCATCTATAGTAAGGTTTACCTTCTATAAGTCAGCCAATATGTGATCTGAATAGACAGGCTAAGTATCCCGGCCTAATGCACTGTATAGGAAGTGGGTGAATTTACTGACAGACTGGCTATGGAAAGAAAAATGAAGAAAGGAAAGTATCAAGAAAAATAACATGAAAGGAAGAGTTGAATTTATATTTATTACATTTGTAAAATCTCAAAGGCAATGCATGGGGGTGAGACTGCATACTTATTAAGGGTGAATTTCAATACTGAAATAAATAGGTCTTAACTCCCTAAGAAGAGTTAACATACAGATAGAGCCACCACACATCCTGGCTCAAATCAGTAAACTGTATTGCAGTTATTGAGGGCCCGATGTTGTAAGTGTAAATAGAGGGGAAGAGTGAACAGAGGAAAGATGTTTATGCACCTGTGGCTGGAATCTGGAATCTACTGGTGTGATGGAGACAAGTTCTGCAGAGGAAATTCAACAAATACATGAAAATTTCCAAGGCTACTAGAGGAAGGGCTGGTGAGAGGAACCAGAGAGGATGTGATGGGGTCAATGACCTCCTCTTGTTCTGCAACCAAACTATTGAAAGCCAAAACATCTCAATCTGTGAGGTAAAAGAGCCACAGTTAAATCATGAGATTATCTGAAAAATGGCTAGGGTTTGGTTTTGCAAGTAAACCTGCGGTCAATCTGCCACCTCCCTGCTTTCGCTTTCTGCTAATCGGTGCAGAGTTTTGTACATTCTTCCTGTCAACACATGGTTTATGTCAAGTGCTCTTGTTTTGGTTCACATCCCTAAAATGTTCTGGTTGATAGGTTAATTGGCTGCTGTAATTTACTCTTGGTGCTGTTAGGCAGTAGGGGAATCAATGAAAGTTAACAGACAAATGAGAGAATATAGATGGGATTCATGAGACTGCTCTTAGAGCTAAAATGGACAGAATGGCCTGCTATGTCATGTGGAAATGTAATTAAAATTAAAGATATGGACCAACATGTTGCACTTTAGGCAATGTTAGCAAGAATAGACTGCTGCATTTTAATTTCCATGTGCTGGAAATGCTTAAGTCACTTCAACACTTCCTGTATTAAAATATTGGGTCATTAACCTCATTGTTATTTTGGAAGATCAATGTTTTATTTGCATTCACAGTGCCCTAACAATTTAGTACTGTAAATAATAACACAAATATAAATGCTATTATTGTCCACAAGCCACTGGCCGCTAATAAGCAGTAGCAAGTTCATACTTCCTCAGTTTGTTCCTCGGCTGCCACATTTTGATATGCTTTTGTTACATTACCAGTGAGTCACAGAAACAGTGATATGGACAACCACTGTGTCAATAATTGTGTTCTATTTTAGTGGAATAAATGAGGCAGTTGTGGGACTATAGGGGCTATTAACTTAATGGGTTTAGCTAAATGTGAGTAGGAGACTTTATTTACTGGGCCTTGTGCATCTCAGTACATCCCAAAGTGCATCACTACTAGCAATGTACATTTTATGTGAAGCTGTTGATATTGTTGGTGAAAGTAAACATCCATTCAGCATAGTCCAACATACTATAGATGAAAGTTCAGATTGTTTTGTAAAGTTGGCTGAGGGATGGATTTTCTCTATATTATCATACTTTGTGTTATACTGCTAAGTTAACAAATATTACAAAATATACCAGTGATTCTGATTCTGATGCCACTGTTGCCATGGGATCTTTTGTCTCTACCCAGGTTTCAAGTTTGGTATCTCACTTAAATCCAAGGTCTATGCCTTATGTTCACATTTGTGGAGTAGAAGGGAAACCTATGGACTTCCTGGAAATGTATCAAATGGGTTTGTGTGATGATCAGGTTGTAAATCCAAGCTGCAGCTTGGCGCTTTAATAGTGAATTTAGTTGTACATGGATTCAAAGGTTCAAATGTCCATTATATTTTCAAAGTAGACAACTCTGAAGTTCTTCAATTCTCCAGGTAGCCATGAAACCAAGAAAGAAGAGAAAGACAGCACAATCATTGACCCCCAAATCCCACCTCCCTACAAAAAAAAACAAAAACAGAATAGGCATATCAACCCCCAAACCCTTCCTCCTGTACAAAAACTGAGCAAAATGGATCAGGCACATCGATCCCCAAACACTTCCTCCTGCACAAAAAAAAATCACAATATGGATCAGGCACATTGACATCACCCACCAAATCTCTCCTCCCACACAAAAAAAATGAACAAAATAGATCAGGCACATGACCCCCAAATCCCCCTCCTCACACAAAAATAAAGCAAGAAGTTCGGGCGAGAAAACACGGAACATAAAAACTGTAAGACTGAACAAAAGGTTTTATAGTCCAAGTCCACACCCGAAACGCAGAAAAAGCCTGGGTAAAACTCTCCCAGCTCTGATAGTGTAGCAGAGCGATCAAGAGACAGGCAGCTGGTGCTCACCCTCCACACTCACTCCAATGCTTCAATTGCTCTTATTGCTTTAGTTGACGAACAATGGAAGCTTTAATCGGTGAAATGGGGCCAAACACTTGCAGCCTGCCCGCTTCGAGGTTCACCCATGCTGTCTCTTGGAGACTGCAGAGCACTGGAACACCCAAACGATCTCCAAACTTCCGCACTCACCACGATGCTTCAATCACCCTCGGCTCTTTAATCGGCAAACAACGGAAGGAATAATCAGCACAATGGGGTCAAATATTGGCCCACACACCATGAAGCAGGCTTCTTGCCGTGACTTTCGCTCACACTGCCTCTTAGAATCTTAGAGACCGCAGAGTGCTGATGCACTCAAACGATCTCCAAACAGCAAAATACATTTTCCCACAGTTCCAGAATCACATTCAAGATGAGAAACAAACATAGAAGAAGAGAAAAAGATGGTTCCATTATCTATCCAGAAGATGTCAACCAAAGGAGCATTGCACACAGGCTGGGTTTCATGAGTGATGTGGTATTTCCCGCAGAGCTGGAGAGTAACCCCCAAATAACACTTCATCACTGTGCTCTGAAGTTTCTAAGAATTATCCTTAATTGTTGTGGCAGTGAAAGGTCAATGAATATTTAGAACAGATTATTTTGTTCTGATATCATATTGTGTATGAGTATCGTTAATTCTGTTGATCACGGAACCACTTCTGAAAGAAACTCTAGATGTAGACGATATGAACTATAAGCCACTTTCGGGATTACTTGTCAGGAGGTCTCTGAACCACTCTCTTCCACAAAATGACATACCCTTTGGAATTGTTATTATTCCATGTTGTTGCCTTTATCTACTCCTTCCCTCATATGCGTAACTAGTTTACTGACAATCAGAGAGGAATAGTTTAGCAAACAGCAATTGCTATATTTATATTATGTATTTCTTATGCATATGTCTGAATTTTGAAGATATCTTTGAGTTTCACATCAAAGAGCTCAGGCAGGCCAGAAACTAGAATAAAACCTGCTTTGCTTGTAAAATTATGCAAACAGCCATGCAGCAAAATGTCCCAAGGCTCTTTTCTGGTACATTATCAAATAAAAATCATCTATCACAAGCAACAGGAAATCTGCACATTCTGGAAATCCAAGCAACACACACAAAATGCTGGAGGAACTCAGCAGGCCAGGCCCAGCCCTGTTGAAGGGTCTTGGCTTGAAATGTCAACTGTACTTTTTTCCATAGATGCTGTCCGGCCTGCTGAATTCCTCCAGTATTCTGTGTGTGTTGCAAACATCATCTATGTTAGCTTTGGTGACCAAAACTAGATTAAAAGAGGTAGATTTAAAGGAAGCAGTGAGGTCTAAGGAGGGGACTCCAGGGATCTGCGAGAGACAGATAAAGGAACAGCATAAGAATTGGAGTGCTAAACATTGTATGATACTGCAGTGTCTAGTCACAGCCCTAATCCATCCAATGCTTACCTGTAAAATCAAACAGGGTAAACTGGTAGATACCTCTGTAAATTAACACAAACAAAAGAGACAGCACATAACTATGACTGGCCAGTCAGTGGTGTGGTGGAGCATCTGGCCACATGGCAAGTCCATTTCCTATACCCACTAAAACTGTGAACATACTGTGGTGTTTTTGTATTCCTGACAACTGAAAGGCTATTGTTGTGTTGATCATTTCTCATAGCGGGCATGATTTGGCAAATGAAGTGCGAATCAAGCCTATAGAAAGGAGCAAAGCAGCAGATGCCGGTGCAGGGAATATGATAAATCAATTTTTATGAAGGTATGCGATGGAAGCTGAGGCTAGTAACATTGCGTCATTGGTGAACTGGAGTGAATTTGTGTAGAGTTGATTAGTGCACCCACTGATATTTCCAATTACCAGCTGCCACAGCTAAGATTTGTGGGAGTGCAGAGATCTTGGAGTATTAGTGGAGGGTTGGGACAGATGCACTGATTGATCAGGAAACTGCAGGGGTGGACGATGTTACAGAGGTGGGTAAAAGTGAAGCAATGGGGAAACTTTGTGATCTTTTAGTTAACCACAACTTTCAATAAAATGAAACCTGATTGATGAACAGCCATTTCAGATTTAATTCTTCCACAGTAATTGGGACATTGGTTACCTTGTGTTGTGACAAATTCGCCTCTTTATGAATCTCATTACATTACTTTTGCTTAGCTGCTTATTGTGGTGAGTGTCATTTTTCACTCTGATTGCTGCTCAAAAAGAGCACAGCATGAATTTGAAGGGTGTGTTAACTTTCGATCTTTTACTGCACCTCACTAAACCTTGTGTTTAGAGAGATCCTCATTCTGTAGGTCTGTGACAGCCTTGCTCGTTGACAGCTTCAACTATGTCTCATCTCCCCTGCTATAATCTGCACCAACATTCTTGAACTTTCTGCCATCACCCTATTATTGTGAAGTGACAGTCAAACATTCAGTGAACCATGGTATCAGCTGTGGCTGGCAGACCATGCCTCTCAACTACTTGATGGATACTGTCACCTGCCAGGTAATAAACATGAAGGGAGAATGAAAATGTAAAGCAGAATCAAGTGTTATCAATGGAAATTTATTAATAGGGATCCTTATCATTTAGTGACAGGGACTGCAAGAATAATACAAATAATCTAAGATATCTATAGAAAAGTAACACCATATTAACATTGTTGTTCATTATTTTATATGACTGAGTACCTCTTGGCATACAAATTATCAGAACTTTACCAGAGTATCTATGTTGTAGATTTGGCTTCAGCGTCAGCAGGCTGTTCATACTTAGGAGCTAACCAACAGCATAACTGATACTCTGCAGAACTTAATGTAGTTTGTAGCAAACAGAGGTACAGAGGCGATAGAACTGTAGAAGCAATTCGAATGCTACCTGCTTTTAGTTTTGGGTAGAGATTACCTAATTCTGGAATAATCATGATAGCTGTTTGGATTATGGAGAAGATCATAATTAAGGGAAGTGACTAGTGCACAAAAATGTAAGATAATAATAGTAATAACATATTTATAGAACACTTTCCATACAAACAATGCAGGTCAAAGTGCTTTACAATGGGATGAAGTGGAAACATGAAAATAAAGGACAAAAAAGATGTTAAAAGCAATTTTAAATAAATGTTTTGATGTGGTACTTAGAAGTGTCAACTGAGACTATATCCCTTATAGTTTCAGGTATTGCATTCCATAGTTTAATTAACTGCTAGACTTTTAACTAAAACCAGGATGAGAGAGCATATTGCTCCCAGCCTAGTTACTCTGCATTGGCTTCCTGTATCTTTTACATTTGCTTTTGAAGTTCTCTATTTCTTTTTTTAAAAGCTCTCAATGGTCAGGGACGGGAGTACATCACAAACTTGTGTTCATTTTATAATCCTGCTTGAGCTCTCAGGTCTTCAGTCTCAAAATTTCTCCCTCAAAAATAATTGGTGGTCAGCTTTTTAGAATGACACTCCGAAACTGAGGTAGACATTCAAGAAGTTTGATTTATTGTTGGGGCAAGAGAGAATCCTTATAGCTCTTTTCTTTGGGAAAGGAAATGGTAAAATAAGAAAATGGAAACAGGAACAGGTCACTCTGTCCCACAAGTCTGCCTGGCATTTAATATCATCTTCTACACCAGTAATCCATAGCCTTTAATTCCCTAATATTTTAAAATAATTATATCTTCTTTCTTCTTAAATATCATCAATGCTATAGCCTCTACAATCCTCGAGGATAAAGCAAATCAGAGATTCACTAAGTTTTATGAGAAATTTCTATGCATCTCAGTTTTAAATGGAAGTCCTCTAGTCTTGTTATTATGTTCTGTTGTTTGAGAATCTCCTATTGGTTGAAAAATCTCAGCTTCAACATTCTGTGCTCTTTTAAGATCTTGCATGTTTCAATAAAAAGACCCTTATTCTGCTAAATGCCAAAGAATCAAATTTCTTGGACCACTTAGACAGGGTGGAGGACAGAAGGATCGTGGGTTCACATTCTTAGAACTTTCAAAGCTGAAAAGTATAAGCTGATAGAGTAGTTAAGAAAGTGTATGGTGTGTTGTTCTTCATTTGTTGGGGGACTAAGTTCAAGAGCTATGAGGTGACATTGCAGCTCTATAAAACTAGTTAAATCACACTTGGAATATTGTGTTCCACTCTGGTTGCCTCATTAATGGAAGGATGTAAAAGTTTTAGAGAAGGAGCAGAGGAAATTTACCGGGATGTTGCCTGGACAAGAAGGCATGTCCTATGAGGATAGGTTGATTGAGCTAGGGCTTTTCTCTTTGGAGCAGAGGAGGATGAGCTGTACAAGACAATAAGAGGTATCATACATCGAGTGGATAGCCAGAGGCCTTTTCCCAGGGCAGAAATGACTAATATAAGGGGGCATAACTTTGATGTGTTTGGAGGGAAGTATAAGGTGGGGGAGTGGTGTCAGATGTAGTTTTTTTACACAAAGAGTGGCAGGTGTGTGGAGCACCCTGCCAGAGGTAAAGGCAGCTACATTAGTGGTGTTTAAGAAACTCTGATGATAGAAAAATGGAGGGCTCTATAGGAGTGAAGGGTTAGATTGGTCTCGTTTAAAAAGTCAGCATGGCATCGTAATGTTGTAATGTTCTTTGCTCTAATTTGATCACATAAGTTTGCCTTATGAACCCTTTTGGACTGCCTCCAATGCCATTCATAATTTCTCTTAAATGGGGTGGGGTGAAAATTATCCAATATTCCAGGTGTAGCCTCACCAGCACCCTGGATGATTTTAATATTTCCAACTCTAATCCACTTACAATAAATTCTGTTCTTCAAGTTGTCTTCCTAACAAGTTGCTGTACTTCAAACACGAGGAAATCTGCAGATGCTGGAAATTCAAGCAACACACACAAAATGCAGGTAGAACGCAGCAGGCAAGGCAGCATCTATAGGGAGAAGCGTTGTCAACGTTTCGGGCCGAGACCCTTTGTCAAGTTGCTGCACTTGTCTGCTCACTTTTTTTTTTGATTTATGCACAAGATCACCATGATCCCTCAGTACTATGGACATCTGCCAGTTCTCCCCATTCCGGTAATAGTTTGCATTTGGATTTTCCTTAAAGAACTGCATGTCCTTTCATTTTGCCACATCATACTCCATTTGCTAGGTTTTCATCCCTCACTCATCCCATCTATATCCTATTGTAAAGTCCAAGCATCCTCACCAGCACATGCAGCCCAATTACTTTTGTGTCAAACTTAGCTACCTTACATTCTGACCCTGCCACTCTTCATTATCATTATAAATTGTAATTAACTGAGGGGCAAGAACTGATCCACTTGTTACATCTTTCTGGCCTTCCTGTATAGTCAGACTCTATATTCTATCTGATAACCTATCGTTAATCCAAGCTAATCCACCTCCCCCTAGTCCTTGAGTTCTTATGTTTTACACAAGCTTTTTAAGAGATACATTATCAGATGTCTTCAGAAAATTCAATTGCACTACATCCACAGGATCTCCTTTTTGACATACTTATATAATCTACTGCATATCTTTCATTAGTCTCTGTTGTGGTAAGATCAGCTCTTAAATGACATTGTTACTTCAAGGTTTTTATTGGTTTCCCATGGAAATGATTTGGTTGGACACATTTTACACAATCACATTATACAATATCATATATTCAATACTACAACCATCACAGTATACAGTGCAGCATACATACATTTACAATGTTCAAACAGGAATTATTCATTGCACTTATAACAGTGAGTTTTACACTCTTTCCAAATACATGGAAGTCAGGTTTACTTTAGGAAGTCACCTCATTTTCATACACAACATGTAAAAACTCTACACAAATAACAACTGAGTACAATATTTCAACGGTCTATACGAATCAGCCACGAACACGGTGTTTTTTAGCTTTTTATTTTTTTTTATATAAACAAGCATGAATTGGCAGGATTGCTGGTATGTGAGATCCATACCGAGTGGCTGTTTAAATAATCTGAATGAGATTTACACTGTACAATTATTTACATAAGGGAAACAAAAAAAATCATTTTCGGCAGCCAATCAGCTGCAGTAAAACATTTAATCTTGAATAAAGTATAGGCTGCACCAACTGAAAGTTCGTCTTATTGGGAGAAAAGGGCCAAAAGCGAGATTGGACATGTAAAAAGAGTAAGGTGGGGCTGGGGAACTAGATCATCCTCCTTTGGGAGCAATGAGCAATAGTCTATCTTTCCCACCTGTCGGAGTATACTCGGAGCCCTCATGGGTACAGGCACTGGAGCTGTGAGAGAACTTACATGTTATCATTTAAAGGTGAAAGATCGAAATGTAAAGCACCAGAGAAGAACAGAATGGAGAATTAGTGAACTAAGAGTTCTTCAGGAATTCTTTCATCAATACTGATTTTAAGTTTGAGGAAAGCAATTCTAATGTGTATAAAATTTCAAAATAGGCTTTTTTTAATTGTTATACCGCAAACAGGAATTATTTCTTGCTTTGTCTACAAATATTGACCCCTTGTTAGAGTATAACTCTCTGGGCAGGTGCTGCATTTCACACTCCAACTAATCTTT
Source organism: Hypanus sabinus (assembly GCF_030144855.1). Classification (NCBI taxonomy): domain Eukaryota; kingdom Metazoa; phylum Chordata; class Chondrichthyes; order Myliobatiformes; family Dasyatidae; genus Hypanus; species Hypanus sabinus. The sequence continues at coordinate 46,114,247 of NC_082724.1, read as the reverse complement.
TGATAGACCTAAACTGCGAATAGGTTTATCAGATTCTTGGATTAAGAGCACAGTAGAGAAAGATGTGATCTAAACTCTTAAAATTTCCAATGAGTAGATATGAGAATTTAGCAAAATGATTCTCTGCTTATCTCACGATGCCTGGCCCTATTGTGGTACCCTTTTTAACACCCTGGGATCGGCAAATTTTATAATCCAGAGTTCTAGATGCTCCCAAAATAATAGGATTTGTTGCGTGGGGCTGTCTCTTAAATCTAGTTAGTGAGTCCAATAGGTTCCAAATACCATTCATTCCTAGTCTCCTCTAAAAATTCACTTTCATTGAGAATCCAGTGTAATGCTTCCACTCAAGAATATAGTATACCCACAAATGAAGACAACAGATGAGCTATGAGATAATAACTTTTCTGATAAACAAGCGGCTGCACAGAGATTGAGGTTTATAATAATATATTGGTGACAACTGTGAATAGTGTAGTGTGGCCTGTGTTTGACTTATGCCTGAAAAGGACATTTTTTTCAACAATACATCTCCCTTAACTTGCCCAGTCTTAATTTTCCATATTAAACACGTATGTTTAGGAATTCAATTTTTGTCCCATAACGAAGCTCAAAGTTATGTTTAAGATCCCAATGAATGTTCAAAGACTTGATAAAATTCTTATTAAGAATCTCTTGCCAGTTCGCCCAGTCAGTTTACATCTCCACTGCATATTTGGAAGTATCATTTTAGGTACATGTCTGAACAAGATACATTGTAATTTTGCTTTCAAATTTCTTGCTTTGTAGTTCAATTTTTCAGGAGTGGAATGTTCCATATGACTGATGATTATTAGTGTAAATTTCAAGGGATCTGCTGAGTAAATTACATAGCCGTTGCACTGGCTTGGACCACTTAATAGCTATTTTGTTATTCGCATAGTTCCCTTATGTTTGCTTATGGTAGCATCAGGTGCGCTTACATGTAGAGCACATGGGTGTCATGGACAATGCCCATCCCTAGTTACTTGAGGTGGCGCTCCTCCATGTACGATGCAAGTTTTATTGTGAATGAGCTCTACATAGGTAAAGACATGAGGAACAGTCCATTTCTAGGAGATGGGTTCAGTTTGGCATAAACTGTTAGACTATAATGTCCATTTCTACTGAATGTTTGCAAGGCATTCATCGTAGTAGCACCCTTGCTTATCATGCCTATCTCAAGAAGTTTAAATATGTAGGACCATAAGACACAGGAGCAGAATCCAGCCATTCCGACACGGCTGATTTATTAGCTCTCTCAACCCCCTTCTCCTACCTTCTCCTTGTAACCTTTGACCCTCCCCTTATCAATCAAGAACTTTCAAACTCTGCCTTAGATACACCAAGAATTTCTGAAGTATAATATAGTCTCTGAAATTTAATTTTAAATATTTCTTTTTGATGCAGTGGCATGAAAAAAAAATCAGCCCTCTAGTATCTTCAGAAAGGTAGAATGAAATTCACACTTCCTTATCCGTGAGGTAATTATAGATGTTAGTGGTGGGATGCAGGATAACACTAACTCTGATGGCTAGAGGCAAACTTTTACACACATCATCTGCTTTCTTCATTCACAAATATCACACTGAGTGGAAGTAATCTTTGATTGCACAACCCCGGAAATCACCTAAAATCTAAAAGCATTATTTCCTCAGTAGTAAATCTTTTATAGCTTTCAAAATATACACTTCTTTCATATAATAATTTTATGTACATTTTTTAATGCTGGATACTCTGAAGAAAGATTTGATAATTTTTACAGAATCATGGCATTTTCTTTTGTTTGAAATCTGTGTATATGTTGCCAAATAAATGAAGAAAGTATCTGTCTGATACAGGAATGCTATGGCGTCTCTCACAACAATAATGCCACCCAATTACACTTTTATCCTCAGACTCTCACTGAATATATGGTTAGACAAGAGTAATAATGTAGGTTGACTTCAGTTATTTTTCTAGAGTTGATTATTCATGCAGATACATACATTTGCACATACGAACAAATATACATGTTAATGACACAATATGGAGACAGTTGATACTGTTGTACTAGGATTTAAAATTTTACATGAGGAAGGAAGGAGTGAAATGAGCCAGCCTAGAAAGAATGGCACCTCCAAGAGTCTCTGAAAAATATGGATAACAATGGTTCCAAAGATGAATTGTTAACCCATGGAGTCAATTGGGTCAACATGAATAACATCCCAACCCGGATCAAAATACTTGCGTTAAGTGTCAGCGAGTGATGTGGTATAATTGTCCAATCGTCTAAGGCATATACCAAATGTGATGAAGTTTCTTCCCCTCCACCATCAGATTTCTGAATGGACAATGAACCCATGTACACTACCTCCATTTTTTTGCTCTCTTTTTGCACTACTTAATTAATTTATTTTTTAAAAATATATTTCTTATTGTAAATTTTTTTTATTATGTGTTGCAATGTACTGCTGCCGTAAAACAACACATTTCATGACATATTCTAAACCTGATTCTGATTATGAAGTAGCTGGTGGCAGAGACGTCTGAACCTTAGAGGATAAAAGAAAACTATATTTGAAAATGGAAATTCCAGCTGCTATGGTACTTTTTGTTGGTATTGGGTGGTTTGGAAGCATTAGCATAGCGGTTTTTGTGATGCTATTGCAGCTCGAGGTGTCAGAGTTCAGATTCGGGTGCCGGTGCCATCTGTTAGGAGTTCGTAAGTTCTCCCCTTAACAGTGTGGATTTCCTCTGGGTGTTCCAGCTTCCTCCCACAGTTCAAAGACGTACCGGTTAGTATTTTAACTGATCATTGCAAATTGACCTCTGATTAGGCTAATGTATTGATTAGGTGGGTTGCTGGGTGGCGTGGGTTGTTGGACATGAAAGGCCTGTTCTGTGCTGTATCTCTAAATAAACAAATAAATAAATAAATAACATTTATAATCCTACTTCTTTCAAGATTGATTATCATGGTAACAAGGATAATATTATAAAGAGGAAGATAAAGTAAAGTTATTGTAAGGGCTTATGAAACAAAATAAAATCCTTAAGATATGGAGTCAAAATTTTGAACATAAAGCCACAGCATGTTTGACCCTCAAAAGCTCAATGGAAAGAAAATAATCAATATTCTCTAACCTATGGTCCTGAGGGCATATCAAATCCTACTGTAGCACATTCTGATCAAACTATCTATGTTTAACATGTGCCTTTAGAATAGTACAATGGAAAGATGCATACGTACTTCTGAATTGGGAATTGTCATTCCAGTAACAATAAGCTCGACAAACTGACAGATTAGGAATCAGGTGTTCTATTTTAACCAGAACTATTGTGCTCTAGGACTGGGAAATCCCATGGGTGTCCAGTTTGGTCTCTCCTAGAACAGAATTTCCTTGGTTGTGGCTTGCAAGTGCATACAATAAATTTAATATGGGCAACTCTAACAACTGCAATACCAAATGGAAGGCAAGCACTGAATCAGCAAGTCATGCTCTGCAGACAAAGACATGCACACTACTAACCCACTGCTTTAATGTGGCTATGCCTTTGGCAACTGATCCTGTCAATTGTTCAACAACACCCCACTTGACAGGTTATGCCAATCAATGAGTTACAGTAACAAACATTGCTTCTCAATATCAATATCATATTTTTAATTTATGCCATATATAACATTAAATTCAGTATTAAATATTAACACAGTTTTCTCATCATTGCATAGAAAATCTGAATTGGTAATTGTTTTCCTTCATCATATTCTGATGAATGGAAGCCCAAATGAATTGCACATTACCATAAATGCAGGGCAGAGGCATGCTTCCTCCTTCACACTTGTGCTCTTGTCAGCCTACCACTGACCTATTGCTTCTCATAGTCCCATCTCTTCTTTTCTACCCAATACAAATCCAGTACTGTGTAGCGATGAGGAAAAAATGCAGGTTGCGTACAGAAGAGAAAAAAAAAATTCTTTTGAGGTATACAATAGAAAATTGGAAACAATTAAGGCGATTTCAAAATAGCATACATAAAAGCACAGGCAAGCACATTAATGGGAAAAAAATTATGTGGAGTACACCCACAATAAAGTGATGAAATAGCTTGTGATAACTGCATGACATGTCTGTCCACAATGTCAATCCAGATGTCACCAGTTTTAACACTTTCAGTTCTTGTGACCAGTGCGTATGTTTCACAACCATCGAACAGTGCTAGGTCCTGGGTAAGGGGCTGAGTACTGGCATTCTCCTCTAGAATGCCTCGGGCGTTCACAGAATACTGCACAGCGCTGCACCTGCCCATCTCATAGAATTAGCTGGAAAGTGAACAAAAAATAGTGGAATGTTTGGGGAAAATGGAGCTTTTGCTCCCAGCCCTAAGAAAGGTAGTAAGTTCACCTCAAGGAATTCTAGTCTATGAATACAGTAAAACCTATGAAGATCAAAAGCTTGAGTGAGAGAAACTGGACTCTGTGCATGCTCCAGTCTTTCCCTTCAGGGTCCAAGAAAAGAAGGCATTGAGCAAACCCAGGCACAAGGAATCCCAAATTCTGCAAACATCGTTTGGATGTAAAATAATTCCAAATATTTGTCATTAGGCAGAAGGCAACTCCAAACCATCATTGAAAATTCTCAAGTGATAGCTAGTAGCTGGAAGTTCTCAATGGCCTAGAGGGTTCACTTTCAAAATCCCACCAAACAAGCAGATTTCAACTTGGACAAATGTTGGCTTCCAAGTTTTCTTCTTGTGCCCAAGTGTAAAATTATCCTGAGTACCAAAGACATCAGATTCCCTAAAATGCTTCTTCAGCAAACCTGCAAAATACTTAAGGCACAGCCAACCTTTGTTTAAAGTCTCAGCAAGTTATGATGTTGCTCTTGGATGCATTTTCCTCTTCACATTGCATAGACAGACACTGACGAGCTTTGTCTTACATTTTCCATTATGGTACAACCAGAAAATCCTAAAGAGAGCAAAACAGATATTTTAATAAACTTTAAATACCACATTCATTAATTTTGTAATACAGATGCATATGCATATCAATATAATTAAAATGAGACGATTCAGTCATTCCCCAAGTAGAATGAGTACAATGACTTTAAACAGGTTATTACAACGCAAGGCGGATTTCTCTCATGTACAAACTTGAAAATGATGAGGCTATTGACATGATTCTTGCAAGTATTTAAAAAAGTAATGAATGAGGTATGTGATCTCTGCAAATGTTCCTTTTAATTAAATATCATCTAATAAGCAATGTCAAGGCAAAATTATGTCAGCTGAAGAGAGCAAGCTTAAATCCCCATCAGGGAGGAGACTACATAGCATTCACGCCAGGACCACCAGATTCAATAACAGTTGTTTTCCTCAAGCAGTAAGGCTGATTAATACCTCCCTCACCACTACTTTATCATTTCCTGTTAGGGTCACCTTATGTACAATCAATGTATATAAGCTATCTTATGTATGTATGTATCTATCTATCTATCTATCTATCTATCTATCTATATACACACACATTATTGTATTCTTTAGTTTATCATGTTAAGATCCAGAGTAAAAATTATTTTGTTCTCCTTTACACTTCCTACTGGAAATGACATTAAACAATCTTAACTCTTAATTGAGGTGACAGACGAAACAAATTAAGTGGGAAGCAGGTTGACAAATAGAAAAATAACTTTCAACCATCTAATTCAAAGAATAAGCAAGTAAAGACCTACCAATAGGATGGTTTTTGTTTACCAATAGGAAGTTTTAGATCTATCATGCTAAAGTTAAATATAATGTCATTCAGAATGATATTTTATTTCATCATGGAATGAGGAAAATAACACCATAGTAACTTGCATATTATATGATAAAGTCATCTTACAGTAAGAGAGAGGTTAAGCCAGGTTTACTGAGAAAAACTAGCAGATTCAATTGCATAGGATCTCATAAAGAAAACCACTGTCACAGGAAATTTCAAGTCCATAGCAGTCTTTGTGTTAATGCATTTGGAGATACGAGGGACCGAAAAATGCTAGAATTTGAAGCAAATTTTTTTTGCACTAGGTTCCAAATCACAAATCCCTTTTCCTCTGCCCACCACCCCAAATGCTGGTTGAGCTCTAGGACCGTCTCCTTGACAACAAGGATATCTTGAGAGTAACCCTCAGGATGGTGTCCATTGCAAACAGGTAGCAGAATTATGGCAAGGACATGATGGAGGGCATGTGCGTAAAATATATAGTGAGAAAATATTGATGGTGGGGGATGAATTATTGTGTATACCAGTTGTCTCAGTTAAATACAGGCAATAGGGATAGTTAACAACTACAGGGCATGAGAGACCATTCCACTGGAGGAATGTAGTAATTGAAATAACAGTGATGCTGTCAGTACTATCACCATGGTAAGAAAGGGATGCTATAGGTCCAATAAAATACTTGACCAGAGGCTATGAAAAGATCATTCAGGAAAGTAGGAGAAAATGACTGTGTGAATCCTCTCATCTTGCATTGATCCATGTTGGTGAGCATATACAAAAATATCATGCCTTTTACAATTGGAACATAGAACAGTACAACACAGGAACAGGCCATTCCGTCCACAATGTTATGCCATTCCAATTAAATTAGTAATCAAATGGCCAACTAAACTAATCCCTTCTGCTCACCTGTCCATATCCTTCCATTTTCCTGACATTCGTGTGCTATCTAAATGTCTCTTAAAAGTCTAATGTATCTGCCTCTACTACCTCCCCAGAAAGTGCATTCAAAGCACCTGCCACTGTCTGTGCACAAAAAGACTGCCCCTCACACCTCCTTTGAAATTACCCCCTCAACTTAAATGAATGCAACCTGCTATGTGCATTCCAGCCCTGGGAAAAAGTACTGAGTGTCTACTCTATGCCTCTCATTATCTTATAAACCTCAAACAAATCTTCCCTCAGCCTCCTCCACTCCAGAGAAAACAAACCAAGTTTGTCTAACCACATGCTGTCTAATCCAGGCAGCATCCTGGTATATCTTACCTGCACTTTCTCCCAAACCTTGAAACCCTTTCTATAGTGGGGTGTCCAGAACTGTATGCAATACTCCACGTGGCTTAACTAGAGTTTTATAAAGCTGCAATATGATTTTAGAACAATAGAAAGCTTTTGACACGAACAGGCCATTCAACCCAACAAAGCTTCCTTAATTTTTATTCACATAGTGTGTCGAAATAACTATCAAGTTTAGATTTAAAAGTCTCTAAGGTACTGCTCTCAACAACACAACTGGATAGTTTGTTCATGTGTCGGCAACTCGCTGTGTAAAGAAATGCTTCCTGATGTTAGTCTGAAATTTCCCCTTAACCACTCTCCACTATGGCCTCATGTCCTTCATGTTGGATAAAGTTTGATGTAACAGCTGGCAACCATTTAACTTATATCCTTAATGATTTTGTACACTTCTATCACGTCTCCTCTCCTTCTATGTCTATTTAGGCTAAAAAAAGATTTAACTCTTTCAATCTTTCTTCGTAGCTCATACTCTGCAGATCTGAAATGAGTCTGGTCACCCTTCTCTGAATCCTCTCCAGTGCCTTCATATTCCTCACACAATATGGAGACCAAAATTGTGCACAGTTCTTAATGACTTTTGAACTCAGTGCCTTGACTAATTAAGGCAAGAGTGCTATGCTATTTACCCATCATCAAAATACTTAAGGACTGGACTAGATAAACAATGCTACAATTTTCATCCTTATTTTGAAATCCTTCCATAGTTTTCCCTTTATTGTTATGTCCTTCCACACCCCTGTACCAATTCATCTCTTTGATCCTCTGATACTAGCGACAAAGAAAATCATTACAGACAGACTTCATTGATCCCGAGGGAAATTGGGTTTCGTTATAGTTGCACCAACCAAGAATAGTGTAGAAATATAGCAATATAAAACCATAAATAATTAAATAATAATAAGTTAATTATTCCAAGTGGAAATAAGTCCAGGACCAGCCTATTGGCTCAGGGTGTCTGACACTCCGAAGGAGGAGTTGTAAAGTTTGATGGCCACAGGCAGGAATGACTTCCTATGATGCTCAGTGTTACATCTCAGTGGAATGAGTCTCTGGCTGAATGTACTCCTGTGCCTAACCAGTACATTATGGAGTGGATGGGAGACGTTGTCCAAGATGGCATGCAACTTGGACAGCATCTTCTTTTCAGACATCACCGTCAGAGAGACCAGTTCCACCCCCACAACATCACTGACCTTACCATATAACAACCATATAACAATCACAGCACGGAAACGGGCCATCTCGGCCCTCCTAGTCCGTGCCGAACTCTTAATCTCACCTAGTCCCACCTACCCGCACTCAGCCCATAATCCTCCACTCCTTTCCTGTCCATATACCTATCCAATTTTACCTTAAATGACACAACTGAACTGGCCTCTACTACTTCTACAGGAAGCTCATTCCACACAGCTATCACTCTCTGAGTAAAGAAATACCTCCTCGTGTTTCCCTTAAACTTCTGCCCCCTAACTCTCAAATCATGTCCTCTTGTTTGAATCTCCCCTACTCTCAATGGAAACAGCCTATTCACGTCAACTCTATCTATCCCTCTCAAAATTTTAAATACCTCGATCAAATCCCCCCTCAACCTTCTATGCTCCAATGAATAGAGACCTAACTTGTTCAACCTTTCTCTGTAACTTAAGTCCTGAAACCCAGGTAACATCCTAGTAAATCGTCTCTGCACTCTCTCTAATTTATTGATATCTTTCCTATAATTCGGTGACCAGAACTGCACACAATATTCTAAATTTGGCCTTACCAATGCCTTGTACAATTTTAACATTACATCCCAACTTCTGTACTCAATGCTTTGATTTATAAAGGCCAGCGTTCCGAAAGCCTTCTTCACCACCCTATCTACATGAGACTCCACTTTCAGGGAACTATGCACTGTTATTCCTAGATCTCTCTGTTCCTCTGCATTCCTCAATGCCCTACCATTTACCCTGTATGTTCTATTTGGATTATTCCTGTCAAAATGTAGAACCTCACACTTCTCAGCATTAAACTCCATCTGCCAACGTTCAGCCCATTCTTCTAACCGGCATAAATCTCCCTGCAAGCTTTGAAAACCCACCTCATTATCCACAACACCTCCTACCTTAGTATCATCGGCATACTTACTAATCCAATTTACCACCCCATCATCCAGATCATTTATGTATATTACAAACAACATTGGGCCCAAAACAGATCCCTGAGGCACCCCGCTAGTCACCGGCCTCCATCCCGATAAACAATTATCCACCACTACTCTCTGGCATCTCCCATCTAGCCACTGTTGAATCCATTTTATTACTCCAGCATTAATACCTAACGACTGAACCTTCTTAACTAACCTTCCATGTGGAACTTTGTCAAAGGCTTTGCTGAAGTCCATATAGACTACATCCACTGCCTTACCCTCATCAACATTCTTCGTAACTTCTTCAAAAAATTCAATAAGCTTTGTCAAACATGACCTTCCACGCACAAATCCATGTTGGCTACTCCTAATCAGATCCTGTCTATCCAGATAATTATTAATACTATCTCTAAGAATACTTTCCATTAATTTACCCACCACTGATGTCAAACTGACAGGTCTATAATTGCTAGGCTTCCTTCTAGAACCCTTTTTAAACAATGGAACCACATGAGCAATACGCCAATCCTCCGGCACAATCCCCGTTTCTAATGACATATTAAAGATCTCCGTCAGAGCTCCTGCTATTTCTACACAAACTTCCCTCAAGGTCCTGGGGAATATCCTGTCAGGACCCGGAGATTTATCCACTTTTAAATTTCTTAAAAGCGCCAGTACTTCCACCTCTTTAATTGTCATAGGTTCCATAACTTCCTTACTTGTTTCCCACACCTTACACAATTCAATATCTTTCTCCTTAGTGAATAGCGAAGAGATCGTTCAAAATCTCTCCCATCTCCCTCGGCTCAACACATAGCTGACCACTCTGATTCTCTAAGGGGCCACTTTTATCCCTCACTATCCTCTTGCTTTTAATATAACTGTAGAAACCTTTCGGATTTATTTTCACCTTATTTGCCAAACCAAACTCGTATCTTCTTTTAGCTTTTCTAATCTCTTTAAGATTCCTTTTACGTTCTTTATATTCCTCGAGCAATTCCTTTACTCCATGCTGCCTATATCTATTCTAGACATCCCTCTTTTTCCGAAACAAATTTCTAATATCCCTTGAAAATCATGGTGCTTTCAAACCTTTAACCTTTCCTTTCAACCTAACAGGAACATAAAGATTCTGTACCCTCATAATTTCACCCTTAAGTGACCTCCATTTCTCTATTACATGCTTCCCATAAAACAACTTGACCCAATCCACTCTCTCTAAATCCCTTCGCATTTCCTCAAAGTTAGCCTTTCTCCAATCAAAAATCTCAACTCTAGGTCCTGTCCTGTCCTTCTCCATAATTATATTGAAGCTAATGCTATTGTGATCACTGGACCCGAAGTGCTCCCCAACACATACATCTGTCAGCTGACCTATTGCATTCCCTAACAGGAGATCCAACACTGCCCCATCTCTAGTCGGTACTTCTATGTATTGTTGCAAAAAACTATCCTGCACACATTTCACAAACTCTAAACCATCCAGCCCTTTTACAGAATGAGCTTCCCAGTCTACGTGTGGAAAATTAAAATCTCCCACAATCACCACCTTGTGTTTACTACAAATATCTGCTATCTCCTTACACATTTGCTCTTCCAACTCACGCTCCCTATTAGGTGGCCTGTAATACACTCCTATCAGTGTTACTACACCTTTCCCATTCCTCAATTCCACCCAAATAGCCTCCCTGGAGGAGCTCTCTAATCTATCCTTCCAAAGCACCGCCATAAGATTTTCTTGGACAAGCAATGCAACACCTCCTCCTCTGGCCCCTCCTACTCTATCACACCTGAAGCAACTAAATCCAGGAATATTTAGTTGCCAAACACACCCTTCCTGCAACCATGTTTCACTAATAGCTACAACATCATAATTCCAGGTATCAATCCACGCTTTAAGCTCATCCACCTTTCTTACAATGCTCCTAGCATTAAAATAGATACATTTAAGATACTCTCCACCTCCTCCTCTCTTTTCATCCCTAACAATGCATTCAAATTTATTATCATTTTCTTTCTTCTCCCCTACATCTTCAGGCTGAGCGCATCCCTTCTCCATCACCTGCCTTTCCTCCCTCACACACTGTCTATTTACTTGCTCTACTGGTGAACTAACCTCCACTCCCATAGTTTCCTCAAATTGATTCCCGCCCTCCCCCCCCCCCATCTTACTAGTTTAAAGTCTGCCCTGTAGCCCTAGCAAACCTCCCCGCTAGGAATGAGTTTGTCTCTGATTTCTGATCATTGTGTACTGAATATAGATGAATAATGTAACAATTTGGACACAATCAAGGGAGATAGCAGAGTACTAAAGATGAGTGGCATTAGTGTACATGTGGAGACTGAATGCCTTTTAAATGAGAAGTGGTAAGGGTAGTGATATTCCTTTGGGAATATCAGAGGTGGCACCACAGAGAAAAGATGCCTTTGGCTATGAGCCAATGCCAGCAAAAGGTGTTTATTCATCTCCTTGCCAATCCTGCTTAATTTGTTCAGATTATGTCATTTATAAACACAGCGATTCTGTGGATGCTGGAAATCCAGAGCAATAAACACAAAATGCTGGAGGAGCTCAGCAGGTATCTCTAGGCAGGATCTATGGAGAAGAAAATATAGTCTATGTTTTGGCTAAGACCCTTCCTCTGCTAATTTTCATGGAATATATATGCTGGATATAGTTGCATATGGCCATAGCTCTCTTCATAGTTATGGAAATAACCATAGCAGAATATCACAAACTTACAAAGTTTCATTTATCTATTGTACTTGTGGAGGTTCTTTGAAAGAAATATCCATTTACACACTACTCTTCCCCCATTGTCAAAAAGTGTCTAGAGGAGGTTCATGAGGATGATTCTGGGAATGAAGGCGTTAACAAATGAGGAGCGTTTGGCAGCTTTGGGCCAGTACTCAGTGGAATTCAGAAGAATGCAGGGGGATCTCATTGAAACCTATGGAATGTCAAAAGGTCTAGATAGGGTGCATGTGGAGAGAATATTTCCTATGGTGGGGTTATCTAGTATCAGAGGGCACAGCCTCAAAATCGAGGGGTGACCTTTCAGAACAGAGGTAAGCAGGGATTTTTTAGCTGGATAGTGAATCGGTGGAATGCTCTGCCACAGAGTGTGGCAGAGGCTGAGTCCGTGGGTATACATAAGGCAGAAGTTTATAGTTCCCTGATCGATCAGTGCATTCACAATATGGAGAGAAGGCAGATGTACGGGGTTGAATGGGATCCGAGATCAGCCATGATGGAATGGCAGAGCAGACTCGATAGGCTGAATGGCCCAATTCTGCTATGTCTTATGGTGATTGTCATCTGGTTAATGCTCTTCCTGACAATGCAAACAATTACTCTTTATTCACTGTATAAACTGCTCCATGATCTCCCCTTATCTTTTCTGTTCTAGAGACTTGTAACTCCATGGGTTGCCTCAGGCTCGCTCAGCTCGTTCTTGTCTAGGGGGAGCAGCCTTCGGCCCCGCCAAACTGGATAATCAGCTGGTGTGGATGCTGTGTGATGTCCCCGCCTCGCCCAAAAACAGACAGTACACCATATGCGATTAAATGAGTACAATTTATAAAGGTTACTATAACTAAGTGATTAATAACGATACAGTATATATGAAGAGAAAATTAAAGAAAAGGCGCCAAACTTATCAAAGTCCAAACCACTTCGTGCACAACCGTTGGAGCTCAATTACTGAAGTCTTCTGGCCACCATTCGATCCCCTCCGAACTCCTCGACTCGCAGCTCAGGACCCTCTGAACTCCTCGACTCTCCAAACAGCTCAGGACCCTCCGAGTGGTCAACCAAGCACATCTAGCTTCATCCCCCCCCCCCTCGGAGAATCTCCCGGCCTCGGACTCCCCTTTGGGGTCCGATCCTCGCCCAGCTTAGAGCATTGCGTCCTCTCTCTCGACCCCCTCGCGCCGATCTGCCCAAAAGCCCGTCAACAAAAGTTTACAGACTCAGAAGAAAGAACATTAATCTCCATTTGGTTTACAAAGGAATACCATTCTCGTTATCAGTAAATTAGCATTCCTGCTAGTTAACAAAAGGAAACCCTTTCCCAACAGTAACAAAGAAAAAAAAAGAAACCCCCTTTACAGACTGTTCTGTTCTGGCTTCATAATGCTGATTACATCTACACAAAATAGATTTCAGTTTCATTGTACACTGGAGACAAAATCAACGTACAATAACAATCTACTGATTTGCATATGAAGACATACTGGCTATTGCAGATCTGCAAGAAGGAGATGCTTTTTTTATGGTTTGGCAATTTATGTGGTCTGCAAGGAGCCATTAATAAACAAGGCAACTACACTCCTCTTTTATTTATGAAGATGCATTTGGCCGGTGCTTTTGGAATGAAAGTTTCCTCGATTCACCAGTTGTTTTAGTTCTGAGTCCAATTGATCAAGAAGTTACTTTCCACAGCAGTAATGCTCTCGCCACAAATGCACCCCCCTCCACACCCCCAACCACCACTTCTCTATCATTTCCAGTCAGTCACCTTATCTACAGACACTCCTGCACTAAACATCACTTTATGGACATAATACAATCAATCCATGTATGTCTTACATATTTATACTTATTGTGGCTTCTATTATTATTGTGTTCTTCATCTTATTGTGTTTTTTTTGCACTGAATCAGATCCAGAGTAACAATTATTTTGTTCTCCTTTACACTTGAGTACTGGAAATGACATTAAACAATTGTGAATCTTGAAACTGTGCTATACATAAAGCATTTTCATTATAATACACTGATTGTTGTTCTTAGCAGCATAAACATTGAACTGATTTATCATACGTGTTCATGCAAAAAGTTCATTTTTATTTATGCTTGTCTGAATTACTTTCACCAACTTCACTTAAGAAAAGATATTCAAAGCCAGTCAGCAGGCAAATTCAATTAAGAAAGGATCATGATAAAATATCAAGACGGTAATCCTTCAGTGTATGTCAAATGGTTGTTGTGATGCGTCTAGTGCGGGGGTCGGCAACCCGCGGCTCCGGAGCCACATGTGGCTCTTTTACGTCTGTGCTGCGGCTCCCTGTTGCTTTGGGAAATAATTGGTCAGTATTTAATTAAAATGTATTTTACGTTAGTTTGTTAGTTTTTGAAATGTAATTCTAAATTTGAAGATTATGGTGATCTTGTACAATCTAAATAAGACATTGTAGCGACCCATTTCCTGACACATCCGAACTGGCTCACAATTAGCCAGCGTTCAGGCTAAGGGAGATAGCCTACGGGGGTTTGTGAGTACGTGTCTTTTGCAGCATCCGCGCCCATGAGGGGCGGGTTGAGGGAGGCTTAAAAGCAAGGCTGTTTAGTACGAATAAAGCTATCTTTGACTGCAGTTTACTGACTGCGTGTAGCACACCGCTACAACGTGTTTTTAATCGCTGGCTGTCCAGAGGGGAGGTGCTGAAACGCTTTGTCGCGTGTCTGGAAGAAGTGAAAACTTTCCTGGGCAGCAAAGGGCTCACCTTTCCTGAGCTGGAACAGCCAGAGTGGCTGGAAAAGCTACACTTCATGGTAGACATGACAGCGCACCTGAACACGCTGAACACAGCTCTTCAGGGGTAAGGACGTACAGCCCTGCACATGTTGGAGGATGTTTTGGCATTCGAGCGCAATTTGACAGTGCTTGCCAGAGATTTACAGAAAGGCACATTGTCTCACTTCCCCAATTTGAGAGAGTTCAAACAAGGTCACGACATGATAAATTCAGAGTATTTACATTCTGCAATCATCACAATGCAAACATCGTTTGGGAAACGCTTCTGTGAGTTCAGAGAGGAAAAAAACACATTATCCTTCCCGGTCACTCCCCTAAGCATCGATCCATCCCTACTGAATACGACTGCATTGTCAGGTGTGAGTCAACCTGATCAAGTATGATAAATATTTTAATTGCCTATTATTTTACGTATATTCATATGTTTTCATTGTTCAGTGAAATAGTCCTTTTATTTTTCAGGTTGACAGCTGGCTGACATTATTTTTGGTTTGCTGCTGGCGGCAAATTTAAGTTTGGCGTTTTTCATAAATAGAAGGACTCAAATAGACATTGAGTATTTTACTTAAAAGTAACCTTCAACCCAACGTCTTTTTTTCAGAGTTCAAAATGTTTTTGTTGCATGCAGAAATGTAATTTCGTTTTCTCTGCAGGAGTTCATCAATTTCATAAATGCAACACATTATAGTTTGTTTATACATAGCATAAAGGCAAAACAAAACGTTGTATGCAGTGTTATTTCATTTTAAATGTCAAACGGGTTTTGCAGCTCCCAGTGTTTTCTTTTCTGTGGGAAACGGGTCCAAGTGGCTCTTTCAGTGGTAAAGGTTGCTGACCCCTGGTCTAGTGTGTAGTGCTTGTTGCTTCTTGCTTTCAGCTTCCACTGCTGGCTAGCAGTCTCGTGAAAAGAAAGCTGAATATGCAAGTCTCCCTGCCAGAATGTAGCCTCTCCAAAAGCTAGCTTTGTGCAGTGCCCTCATTGGCAACACATGGAAACTGAACTTTGTTCGGACTCAGGCTGAACTACAGAGGACAGGAAGGAGGTCTGGCCCCTGCACACGTAGCACGCAGGCCCACTGACATGTGGACATGCCCTGGTGTTCATGAACCAAATCCCCAGCTATGGGTAAATTGCCCCACTGCTTTGATGACTGGGCATCCCAGGATCTCCGTACCTTCCGCCCAGCCTTGAGCTCTGGAGGGGTCATGAATTTCATTCTCCTTGAAACAGATGGATGTCAACATCACCAATCCCTCAGTGTCACATAGACTAAAAGGGATTGTGGCTTCTTGAAAGAATCTTTACAGTCTTAGTGAGTTTGGGAAACAAAAACTCTTTTAAAAATTATTTTGCTCTTTTTCACAGTTACAGGTACATACTTGCCAGAGACATCAATATACAATGTTACCCAGTTTAACTATCCTCAACCATCAGGCTCCATTATCGTATTATTTCATGCTCGTTATTTATTGCTATTTATTTATGAATGATCTGCATTTGCAGTTTGTTTATAGTTTACAGATCCTGGTGTTCACAGTTTACAGATCCTGTTTACAGTTTCTGTTCTATAGATTTGCTAAGCATGCCCGCAGTAAAAGAATCTCAGTGTTGTATGTGGTGACATGTATGTACTCCTAGGTCCCACTGAACTTTTTGCAGTTTCTCTCCATTTAGGAAATAATTTGCTTTTTGATCCCCGTCACTGAAGTGCACAACATCAAATTTCTGCACATTGATCTACATTTTGACAGGCTTTTGCCCAATGACTTAACTATCTAATTCCCATTGTAAAATCACATGTTCCTCCCCCGTTTGCATATCATTGGCAAACTTAGAAACCTTACATATGATTGACAATTAAGCTGATTAACAGTTAATCTGATCAACCATTCTAGACAGCTGTCTATTACACTGCACTGTAAACATCAGTTTATGTTGTAAACACATACTGGTATTTATGTATATTTTATTCCAATTCTGTACTTCAACCTCTGGTTTTGTTTCTATATAATTCTTCATAATTGTTGAATGTTGTTTTTGTTACATTCTAACTAACACACCACAGCAAATTCACATGTGGTGAATAAAGTTGATCCCTGATTTTTTTCCCATCCTCCAGAGCATCAATGTAAACAATTGACAACCAGAACAAATCCCTGTGATATTCCACTAACTACAGTACTCCAGACAGAAAAGAATACTTTTGTTTCAGCTCTAATTTGTATGTGATAGCCAGTTTTTAATACATACTAACCCACACCCTTCAACATTTGGTTCTTAATTTATGCACCTTTTTCCAAAGTTGCACTGTCCAATGCCTTTTACAAATCTTATTCTGTTACATACATGATCTTATTCTGTTATATTTACATCTCCCTATCATATCCCTAAGTAAATTTGCCAAATTATATTTACCTTTCATAAAAGAGTGTTGAATTGGTTTGCTTATATTCAGCTTTCCTAAATGAGTGGAGACTTCCCCTTTAATTATTGTCTCAAACATCTTGTCAACAATGGACAGGACTATTTTCCCCCACCTTCGTCCTCCTCTCCTTTTGAACAAGGGAGCCACGTTAGCATTGGCATCTACAAATTCTGCTCCACATAGAAACTACTTTGTTACTGGAGGTATTGCCAATGGATCTAAACACCACAATCATCGTAGAACATTTACTTCTGATCTTGTGTTTCAGGGATTGTCAGTGTTGAAGCATCTTAAGATGGCCATATCCAGATCGTTGCCTAATGGAGCTGTTCTAAGGCTAATTATTATCTTCCACCAACAGCAAATATCAACGGAATGGTGTCAGCCCTGAAAACCTTTCCCCTTCCCGAATCTCACTGACTTTAATTTTAATTGGGCTCCAAGAACAGTTGATGAAAGGCTGCTTGAACCTCAAGCAGTGTCACTTCTACCTCATTTCAAGAATTAAGCCAAATTGTCAATTTTTGAATGAAGACTGTAATGGGGCATGGTTTTCACTTAACGGCAACAGATTGTCTGGTGGAGTTCAAAATGAGCACTGGTGAGCACCTTATTGGTAATGCAGTGTTTGTTCATACTTTCAATGATTTCTTTCAGTATTTTGCAGTTGAGTTAGTGGGCTGATGTAGCAGTGATTGGCCAAGTGGTACTGTTTAAAAATGTGTGCATTGTTCAGGGTCTTTTCACAATATAAACCTATTTTCACATTATTTATACTGTTGATTGCTGGCAAATTGTGTATATGGGAATGAATCACTTCTTCAATTAATTCAGAATCTAACCCTGCAGGGTAGTGTTTCCTTATTTCATATCTGTCAGTGACATGATCATCATTCTTATTTCTCACAGCTTCCAACAGTCAAGATTTTCATTTCTGTAATGTGGCGAGTGGGTGAGATCAATGTCGTAAGGAGCCAAACTGAGTCATTATCAAGTCTACACCTTCACCCACTCAGCTCCTACTCTGCTAAACAGTTTTCACACTGATGAAGTGAAAGAAACTACATAGATACAAAGAAGCTCTACACTAAACAGTTTCATAAATCTTATGATACACCCCCATGAGCTCAATGTTATTTCTAGTTCCCCACAAAGAGAGAAATGTCTGGTTTTTACCTGGAGTACAAACAACCAACAAAAGAGCCAAGCCAAACGGTTCCCACAACCTATGGACTCACTTTCAAGGACTCTTCATCTCATGATCTCAATACTTAATGATTATTTATTTATTATTATTATTTTGCTTGTTTTTGATTCTTCATATTTACTATGAATCTTAGGTGACATATATGTACTTTAATAATAAATTCAGATTGAACTTGAACTTTGAAGGAACCTTTGCCAATTATTTGGACAACCTACTTTAGTTTTCCATTACCAAGGTAATTGAAGTCATCATTTCCCTTCTCAAACATTGATAACCAGTCTGTGCTAAATGGATCTGGAGCGACAATGACAAATCTATAATTTGAAAACTTCTGGTTGAAGAAAACAAAGTAAAAAAAATCAGCTGGCTATCGTTTCAAACATTTGATAATTTGAGGACAGATCCTTCGCCGTCTAGAGTGATTTAAAAATAATGCTTACAAGCAGTTTTCTGTCATAATTGAAGATCCCCACACCAAACGCAAACCAGGTTACAGAACACATTTCTTCATGCTTGCCCTGAGCACTCATGCACTTAAGCTACTCCTCTTGCAGATTTCAGCTTCTGTGCAGTTGTAACAATATATCTGAATTTAGGGTCAACAGCTGACCTGAGAATCTAACAGACAATGTTCGTTGCTCATACAGCTTCAGGTCTGGATCCCTTTCTCTACTTGTAGATGCTTCTCGACCCTTGTGAATGTTTCCAGCAACATTTCAGCAGTTGGAGCTCTTTTGCTTTCATCAAGGATTAACTCCTGTTCCGCTCTCTCATAGAATCGCCTCCTTAATTATTTAAAAGTGCCCCAGTTATTAACATTACTGAACTGCCTTCAGTAAACACATTGCACTAAAATTTCGGTCACCACACCTAATCTTTACTTGTTTGACATCAATGTATGTCTTTAAGAAGTACCTTTCGATGTTTTTCAACATTTGAGTTACTGAGCACTGATTTTTGTTGTAAGATTCCCTCATAATATTACCGATGGATACTGATCCATAAAGTGACTAAGTGGTTCAGGTTAGTCTAATAGAAAGCTTCTCTCAGCCATCTGCCTTTCTGGTGTTAAAGATGGGATGGAAAAGATCTCATGGAGATCTAGTTCATGATTTGACCAATTTGCAGCCATGTTTATCCTCACACAATCCTTAATCTTTTTCTGGAATATTCTTTCTACATAAATAAACTTAATACCCTAATTTTCCAGTGTAATTCTCTCTATAATTTGCATATCAATGGCAACTTTTTGAAATTATTTTCAGCAAAATGATTTTTTTTGTTACACATTGTAATTGAAGTCAGGATCATTACTGAAGTTATGTGGATGTTTAAAGCTGAAGAATTTAATTTTACAATCACTCAAAAGCCCACACCCTAATTGCATTTTTCAAAGAATAACATGCTATTTGAATAACCTTATTAAAGAATAGATAATCTTGGGATTTTCATGTGCTTCAGTATAGACAATAATTGCACAGCAATTGATTCAGAAGTGATGAAGAATGAATAGGTCTGAGTTGTATTTTAAAAATCCATAATGATGAAAATCTCTGGATTATTACCAGATTCACATGCAACTTGGCATGTACGAATACATTCAGAAGATATGAAGGTATGGTTCAACTTGTAAAGTATTTTGAGGTACCAAAGAAGGACCATTTTAGATCTAGCATTGTACAATGGGAAATCATTAATTAATAATCTTGTATTGTCAGTAATGCTTAAACTTGTTACAGCTGGGGGTGAGTTGTGTGGACAAGCTCCCACTACCTATTAAATGTTCCCAATGGCATGCATCTCAGATAGCCTTTGATAACCAAGTTCAGTTCCTGGTCTTCACATGTTGCTTAGCTACTAAGCCTGGTGGATCTGTTTCTACTGACAGGAGAAGGGGCAAAGGCAGGTTTCTGGTGACTTAAAACCAGTTGCTTTGGAGAGATGGGGCTCGTCAGCTGCGATTAGCCGTGATGGGGCTAGTCAGTTGTCAGATTGATCCCAAACCTCCACTGCCTTGCAGCTATACCCACTCGTAGCAAAGGCTTTGAGAATAAACCCCGAGGGAAAGTCCGGAGCTGGAGTCCCTAAGGCAGTTCAATGCTGATTGGCAATTCCTGCGACGCCAATGGTAGGAAACTAAATCAGTCTCCGTCATTTCTTTGGATTCATTAGCTATGTGGAGAGGGGGAACCTGCTATATGGACAACAGCTTGCTCTACATATCGTACTGCACTGGCTTGCGTATCATGTAGATAGCTGGGATGGTCGACACCGACCAAACGGAGGGTCTCTGAATCCTATAGTTTGACAGATTTCAAAAACTGAGAGTAATCAGTATCCATCCAAAGCTATGGTTTTAAACTAAAATCAATCTATGAAGATATAAGGCAATATTTGACTATAATAGAAATATAGAAACAAAGAATATAGGTGCAGGAGTAGGACATTCAGCCCTTTGAGCCTGCACTGCCATTCAGTATGATCATGGCTGATCATCCAACTCAGAACCCTGTACCTGCTTTCTCTCCATACCCCCGATCCCTTTAGCCACAAGGGCTGATGCACCATCAATAACTCTCAGAGACGTGAGGCGAGATAGGCTTTTATTAGCTGGAAGAGAGCAGTCAGCAGCAAGAGACCATCACACAACATCCTGGAGACTGAGGGTGGAGCAGAGCCTCCAATCACCTTTATACAGAGGTCTGTGGGAGGAGCCACAGGAGCAGTCAGCGGGGGGGGGGGGGGGGGTGTCCAGACAGGTATATGTAGTTCACCACAAGGGCCATAGCTAACTTCCTCTTAAATATAGCCAATAAACCGGCCTCAACTGTTTCCTGTGGAAGAGAATTCCACAGATTCACCACTCTCTGTGTGAAGAAGTTTTTCCTCATCTCGGTCCTAAAAGGCTTCCCCTTTATCCTTAAACTGTGACCCCTCTTTCTGGACTTCCCCAACATCGGAAACAATCTTCCTGCATCTAGCCTGTCCAATCCCTTTAGAATTTTATACGTTTCAATAAGATTCCCCCTCAATCTTCTAAATTCCAGTGAGTATAAGCCCAGTCGATCCAGTCTTTCTTCATATGAAAGTCCTGCCATCCTAGGAATCAATCTGGTGAACCTTCTTTGTACTTCCTCTATGGCAAAAATGTTTTTCCTCAGATCAGGGGACCAAAACTGCACACAATACTCTAGGTGCGGTCTCACCAAGGCCTTGTACAACTGCAGTAGAACCTCCCTGCTCCCTACTCAAATCCTTTTGTTATGAATGCCAACATACCATTTGCCTTTTTCACCGCCTGCTGTACCTGCATGCCCACCTTCAATGACTGGTGTACAATGACACCCAGGTCTCGTTGCATCTCCCCTTTTCCTAATCGGCCACCGTTCAGATAATAATCTGTTTCCCTGTTCTTGCAACCAAAGTGGATAACCTCACATTTATCCACATTAAATTGTATCTGCCATGAATTTGCCCACTCACCTAACCTATCCAAGTCACCCTGCATCCTCCTCACAGCTAACACCACCGCCCAGCTTCGTGTCATCTGCAAACTTGGAGATGCTGCATTTAATTCCCTTGTCTTAATCATTAATATGTATTGTAAACAACTGGGGTCCCAGCACTGAACCTTGCGGTACCCCACTAGTTGCTGCCTGCCATTCTGAAAAGGTCCCGTTTACTACCACTCTTTGCTTCCTGTCTGCCAACCAATTCTCTATCCACATCAATACCATACCCCCAATACTGTGTGCTTTAAGATTGCACACTAATCTCCTGTGTGGGACCTTGTCAAAAGCCTTTTGAAAATCTAAATATACTACATCCACTGGCTCTCTCCTATCCACTCTACTAGTTACATCTTCAAAAAATTCTATAAGATTTGTCAGACATGATTTTCCTTTCACAAATCCATGCTGACTTTGTCTGATGATTTCACCTCTTTCCAAATGTGCTGTTATCACATCTTTGATAACCGACTCTAGCATTTTCCCCAACACCGATGTCAGACTAACCGGTCTATAATTCCCCAGTTTTTCTCTCCCTCCTTTTTTAAAAAGTGGGTTTACATTAGCCACTCTCCAATCCTCAAGAACCAATCCAGGATCTAAGGAATTTTGAAAAACTATCACAAATGCATCCACTATCTCTTGGGCTACTTCCTTAAGCACTCTGGGATGCAGACCATCTGGCCCTGGGGATTTATCTGCCATTAATCCCTTCAATTTACCTAACACCACTTCCCTACTAACATGTATTTCCCTCAGTTCCTCCATCTCAATAGACCCTTGGTCCCCTACTATTTCCGGAAGATTATTTATTTTCTCCTTAGTGAAGACAGAACCAAAGTAGTTATTCAATTGGTCTGCCATGTCCTTGTTCCCTATGATCAATTCACCTGTTTCTGACTGTAAGGGACCTACATTTGTCTTGACCAATCTTTTTCTTTTCACATATCTATAAATGCTTTTACCGTCAGTTTTTATGTTCCCTGCCAGCTTTCTCTCATCATCTTTTTTCCCTTTCCTAATTAAGCCCTTTGTCCTCCTCTGCTGGCCTCTGAATTTCTCCCAGTCCTCAGGTGTGTTGCTTTTAATTTATATGTTTCTTCTTTGGACTTGATACTATCCCTAATCTCCCTTGTCAGCCGTGGGTGCACTGCCTTCCCTAGTTTATTCTTTTGTCAAACTGGGATGAACAATTGTTGTAGTTCATCCATGCAATCTTTAAATGCTTGCCATTGCATATCCACTATCAACCCTTTAAGTATCATTTGCCAGTCTATCTTAGCTAATTCATGTCTCATACCTTCAAAGTTACCCTTCTTTAAGTTCAGAACCTTTGTTTCTGAATTAACTATGTCACTCTCCATCGTAATGAAGGATTCCACCATATTATAGTCACTCTTATCCAAGTGGCCTCGCATGACAAGATTGGTAACTAACCCTTCCTCATTGCTCAATACCCAATCTGGAATGGCCTGCTCTCTAGTTGGTTCCTCGACATGTTGGTTCAGAAAACCATCCCACATACATTCCAAGAAATCCTCTTCCTCAGCACCCTTATCAATTTGGTTAACCCAATCTATATATAGATTGAAGTCACCCATTATAACTACTGTTCCTTTATTGCACACATTTCTAATTTCCTGTTTAATGCCATCCCCAACCTCACTACTACTGTTAGGTGGCCTGTACACAACTCCCACCAGCATTTTCTGCCCCTTAGTGTTATATAGCTCTACCCATATCGATTCCACATCCTCTAGGCTAATGTCCTTCCTTTCTATTGCGTTAATGTCCTCTCTAACCAGCAATGCTACCCCACCTCCTTTTCTTTCCTGTCTATCCCTCCTGAATATTGAATATCCCTGGATGTTGAGCTCCCATCCTTGGTCACTCTGGAGCCATGTCTCTGTGATCCCAACTTTGTCATATTCATTAATAACTATGTGCACATTCAATTCATCCACCTTGTTACGAATGCTCCTCGCATTGACACACAAAGCCTTCAGGCTTGTTATTACAACACTCTTAGCCCTTATACAATTATGTTGAAAAGTGGCCCTTTTTGATTTTTGCCCTGGATTTGCCTGCCTGTCACTTTTACTTTTCACCTTACTACTTTTTGCTTCTACCCTCATTTTACACCCCTCTGTCTCTCTGCACTTGTTCCCAACCCCTTGCCACATTAGTTTAAATCCTCCTGAACAGCAGTAGCAAACGCTCCCCCTAGGACCAGCCCAGGTGCAGACCGTCCTGTTTATACTAGTCCCACCTCCCCCAGAACTGGTTCCAATGCCCCAGAAATTTGAGTCCCTCCCCCTTGCACCATTTTTCAAGCCATGTATTCATCTGAAATATCCTCCTATTTCTACTCTGACTAGCCCATGGTTTAGAATGGTTTAGAAAACATCATTAAAAGGTACAACAGCAGACAAACAATGGCTAATTTTCAAAAGTTAATGAATAGCTTCTAATAAACATATAAAACACAAAACCCTAACAGGCAAAGTAATAAGCGAGGTTTATTAAAGGTGTTAATAGATCCAAGGAAAAGTCTTATAATCCTGTTAAAAAAGCGGTAAGATTGGGGATTGAGAAAATATCAGTTTCAAAATATAAGTAGTATATGAGAATTATTAAGCTAGAAGCGTAAAAACAGACTGAAACAGCTTCCTTTGCTCGATAAAAATGAATTAGCATAAGTTAATGTAGGTTGCTAGCAGACTGAAAGTGGTAAGATTATATTGGGATGGCACGATTAGAGTAACACTATTACAGTGTAGCAGTCCAGGTTCGATTCCTGCCGCCGTCTGTGAGGAGATTGACTGTTCTCCCCATAACCATGTAGGTTTTCTCTGGGTGTTCCGGTTTACACCCGCATTCCAAAGAAGTACAAGTTTGTAGGTTAATTACCCACGTAGGTGTAATTTGGCTGCGCTAGCTCAGTGGACTAGGTGGGCCTGTTAACATGCTGTATCTCTAAATTAATAACCTTCATATAAAAGGTGATGATCCACAAGTCACAAAAGTATCAGGAGTTGAAGAAGTTAGTTAAGAAATTGTACTGGAGAAAATAATGGCATTGAAAGCTAATAAATCTACAAGATCTGGTGACCTGCTTCTAAAGATATTAAAGGAAGTGATCACAGATAGAGGATAGTCACCATCTTCTAAACTATGAGAGGTTCCAAAGCAGTTTCCATAGATTGGAAAACAGCAAATATAACCCCTTTATATTCACAAAGAATTGCAAGAAATGAGAAAGAAAATGGACAATTCAGACCAGTTATCCTAACAAGATCAGTATGAGTAAACACGAGGAAATCTGCAGATGCTGGAAATTCAAACAACACACACAACATGCTGGTGGAACACAGCAGGCCAGGCAGCGTCTATAGGGAGAAGCACTGACGATGTTTCGGCTGAGACCCTTCGTCAGGACTAACTGAAAGGAAAGATATTAAGAGATTTGAAAGTAGTGGGGGAGGGGGAAATGCGAAATGATAGGAGAAGACCGGAGGGGGTGGGATGAAGCTAAGAGCTGGAAAGGTGATTGGCGAAAGTGATACAGAGCTGCAGAAGGGAAAGGATCATGGGACGGGAGGCCTCGGGAGAAAGAAAGGGGGGGGGGGGAAGCACCAGAGGGAGATGGAGAACAGGCAGAGTGATGGGCAGAGAGAGAAAAAAAACTAAATATGTCAGGGATGGGGTAGGAAGGGGAGAAGGGGCATTAACGGAAATTAGAGAAGTCAATGTTCACGCCATCAGGTTGGAGGCTACCCAGCCAGTATATAAGGTGTTGTTCCTCCAACCTGAGTTTGGATTCATTTTGACAGTCGAGGAGGCCATGGATAGACATATCAGAATGGGAATGGGACGTGGAATTAAAATGTGTGGCCACTGGGAGATCCTGCTTTTTCTGGCGGACCGAGTATAGGTGTTCAGCGAAACGGTCTCCCAGCATGCGTCAGGTCTCACCAATATATAGAAGGCCACACTGGGAGCACCAGACACAGTATACCACACCAGCCGACTCACAGTTGAAGTGTCGCCTCACCTGGAAGGACTGTCTGGGGCCCTGAATGGTGGTGAGGGAGGAAGTGTAAGGGCAGGTGTAGCACTTGTTCCGTTTATAAGGATCCCTGAATGGTGGTGAGAGAGGAAGCTACACCTGCCCTTACACTTCCTCCCTCACCACCATTCAGGGCCCCAGACAGTCCTTCCAGGTGAGGCGACACTTTACTTGTGAGTCGGCAGGTGTGGTATACTGTGTCTGGTGCTCCCGGTGTGGCCTTTTATATATTGGTGAGACCCGACGCAGACTGGGAGACCGTTTCGCTGAACACCTATGCTCGGTCCGCCAGAGAAAGCAGGATCTCCCAGTGGCCACACATTTTAATTCCACGTCCTATTCCCATTCTGATATGTCTAACCATGGCCTCCTCGACTATCAAAATGAATCCAAACTCAGGTTGGAGGAACAACACCTTATATACCAGCTGGGTAGCCTCCAACCTGATTGAACATTGACTTCTCTAATTTCCGTTAATGCCCCTTCTCCCCTTCCTACCCCATCCCTGACATATTTAGTTTTTTTTCTCTCTCTGCCCATCACTCTGCCTGTTCTCCATCTCCCTCTGGTGCTTCCCCCCACCCCACCACTTTCTTTCTCCCTAGGCCTCCCATCCCATGATCCTTTTCCTTCTCCAGCTCTGTATCACTTTCACTAATCACCTTTCCAGCTCTTAGCTTCATCCCACCCCCTCCAGTCTTCTCCTATCATTTCCCATTTCCCCCTCCCCCACTACTTTCAAATCTCTTACTATCTTTCCTTTCGGTTAGTCCTGACGAAGGGTCTTGGCTCAAAATGTCGACAGTGCTTCTCCTTATAGATGCTGCCTGGCCTGCTGTGTTCCACCGGCATTTTGTGTGTGTTTTCCGTATGGATAAAGTTAGAATCCATTATTAAGGAATGGTAGGAGGATACAAAAAAATTAATAGCAATATTAATGATCAACCATGATCTTTTACTTCAGTGTTTCCAGGGGTCCTGGTGCAAAGAGTGAAGTATCTGCCTCCCACTCTTAGTAATGTTTTGCAAAAACATGTTCAGTTTTACTCAGGTTGGAAAAATGTATTTCATGCATTATCTTGAGAGTCATTTATACCAGATTAATGTTTTTTCACAGCTGAGCAAGTTTAGTTCCACACATTTCAATCGTACATTTTGTTAACTGGGATTTAACCACTAGGAGAGTGGGCAAGTACCACAACACTGCTACACCTGACTGTAAGATCCCTGAGACCCTTCTCTATATGATCTGATAGGTGATTTGGAGATCTATTTGCCAGGATACAGAGAAAGACTTGGGGATTGGGAGGAGAAGGTGGAACTAATGAGTGCTGTGTTATGGGGGCAACGGGTGAAATGGCATCTTTGTGTGTTGTAATTACTCTAACATTCTATGATCTGAAACAGGGGTTTCTTAATCTAGGGTCCATAGACCCCCTCAGTTAATGATAGGGGTCTATGGCTTAAAAAATTTGGAGACCCCTGATCCAAAGGGATTTGCACTCCTGAAAAACATGATTGTGGCACATGCAGGTTGATAGGACAAGTGGAATTTTGACTTTCAAGCTACTGCCAAGAAAAGTCACTCACTGAATTGAGGTGATGTTCTTCAAGGAAAGGAACCTGTCATTGTTACTTCATTTGGCTTCCAAGTAACTCACTCCTATATTATATGGCTGAAGTTTGATGTACTCTGAAGCAACTGAGAAAGCTACCAAGATTTAAAAGTAAAATACAAGTTAAATCCCTTATTAGATTCTTAAGGCAGGATCCGCTTTGTTAGAACATAGAAATCTACAGAACATTACAGGCCCTTTGACCCACAATGTTGTGCTGACCATGTAACCTACTCGAGAACCTACCTAGAATTTCCCTACCGCATAGCCCTCTATTTTTCTAAGCTCTATGCACCCATAGGAACATAGAAAACCTACAGCACGATACAGGCCCTTTGGCCCATAAAGCTGTGCTGAACATGTCAATACCTTAGAACTACCTAGGCTTACCTATAGACCTCTATTTTTCTAAGCTCCATGAATCCATCCAGGAGTCTCTTAAAAAACCCTATGTTGCTCCCATTCTCAAAATACCCAAAAGTAATTCCCCGTGATTTCTAAAAATTGCCTACTCTCTGCCATACCACTCGGGCAGATAGGGCTTGTCAGCTGTGGTCGGCAGCTCCTCTAGGAGAAGGAAACTTCTGATCTCAAACCTCCTTGTGGCTAAACCCACTCATGGGGAAGGCGTTGGAAGTAAAATTCTGGGGGGAAATCCGGAGCTGGGGTTCCTGAGGCAGTCCTACATTGAGTTCAATGTCGAGTGGCAACTCCTGTGATGCTGCTGGTGCCAAACTCTATTGGTCTCTGACTTCTGGTCTCTGGTTCATCAGATGCCTGGAGAGGGGGAGCTTGTTACCGGAGCAACAGCTTGCTCTGTATTGTACTGCCCTGACTTGCGTATCTAGACAGCTAAGACGCAACATCCATGGTCAACTCTGACTGACGGAGCCCTCCTGTTCATACCCTACCACTACACAAAGAATGTACGCCTTCATATCACATCCATCCTGAGTGAGATAGAGCGATGATGCCTCTTTCTCTATACGTTTCTGGACAAAACACCAGATTTCTGCTCTTCTTAAAATTCTAGCTATAGAATATTCTTTTTGTGTGTGATGCAAAAGTAGAACTAAACCATCAAGCACTAATAGGATTTGTACCATCCAGGATGAAGAAACTGTGCAGCCAGCCCAGCCATCAAACTCAGCCAAAGCTGTGATTAGTTGTTTGGAGCAGTACCAAGTTATTCTCTGGGAACTTTCCAATCAACTTTTGGCTCTCCTATGAAGAAACACATTCAGGTTCTTGCTGAAACTAGGAATTATTCACAAATGATTGCTACAGCATCAGTCCATTTCTTATCTTTCCAAAGTTAGTTCCAAAATTACTGTATGTATCTCATTTGAATTTTGTTTTTTTTGCTGCAGTTAAGGAAGACATTCTCAAAAGAGCAACAGGTTCAATAAACACATCGTGTTTATTAGCACTTTTACCTGATTTTGCATATTCCTTAATCCTGCTGCATTCCCAGAACATACTTATCTTCCTTTAGAACCCATTTAAGTAGTTACTCTCCTTGATAATTTATTCCAAAGGGTTATGAAGATTATACGTTAAGGTTGTCTATTGTAATCTTCCTCGCTGAACAATACTTGGAAATTAAGACTATCATTGCATTTTTCTCTGATGCCAAGTCTAACCTTTCTCATGAATTTCACTGACTACTGAGCTTGCTAATACTTTGGAAAAAATATACTGCAAATAAGTTGAATATAAATGAATTTTAAACTTCAAACACAATATAGATGGTAATATTTTTTTCTGTAAGGCTTTCAAATAAGGAGAAACAATTCCTAGATAAAGCTAATCAAGGCTTGTGTTATTAATAGATATACATGTATTAGCAAAGGAATCTACTCTTTATAAATCACTGTACATTTACCTATTGAAGTGGTAGATGAGACTGACCAAATACAGTGCACACTTTTCAAACATCTTCTGGTACTCATTCATTCTATTTTAGGTCCTAGTGTTATCCATTACAAGAATCTTTAATAGGATGCACTGCAAGGCTTCAGATTGGCTCAAAGTTTAGGCAATGTGATCAAACTTTGATAGAATGTCATTACTTTCAGATGCTGGCATTTTCCTTATCTATGATATTGACTTCATCTGGAAGTACAATGCAGAGGGCATGGCTGTCAACAGTTACTGAGAATTATTTGTGGTTTTCAATAACAAAATAATCATTTGATTTTGTGTTATTTTATTTCAACATGTTTGGGCTTGTTTTTCCCCTGTATGTACACCATAAATTTACAACAATCTTCCATCACTAAACTACCAACAGCAAAATTAGATAAAACTGTTGTTAAACTGCAATGATCTCATCAGGTCTGGTCTACTGAGCCACAGTGAACAATAAGATGCTGGTTCTTGGTCAGTAAGGAACTAACGTATTCATCTCAGATATTATGGAATTGATGTGTTACAAGGAAGAAACTTATGGCCTTCAGAAACTTACTTCCCATCACAAGTTGGACTAGAGGGACTTAGTCATCTATTGTTACAGTCAGAGAAATATACATTGCAAAAACAGACCCTCTAGAACAAAAAAACACTACAGTACAGACCCTTTGGCCTATAATGTTGCACTGACCTTTTAACCTACTCCAAGATTAATCTTACATTTCCCTCACACATACAGTAGCCCTCCATTTCTCTTTCATCCATGTGCCTATCTAAGAGTCTCTTAAGCCTCCCTAAGGTATTCACATCCACCACCACACCTGACAGTGCATCCATTAGTCTTGTGAGACCATGGATTTGTGTCTTGGAAGGTTTCCAGGGTGCAGGCCTGGGCAGGGTTGTATGGGAGACTGGAAGTTGCCCAAGCTGCAAGCCTTCCCCTCTCCTCACCACCAATGTTGTCCAAGGGAAGGGCACTAGGACCCAAGCAGCTTGGCACCGGTGTCGTCACAGAGCAATGTGTTGTTAAGTGCCTTGTTCAAGAACACAATATGCTGCCTCAGCTGAGGCTTGAACCTGTGACCTTCAGATCTATGCACTTACTACTACGTGTAGAAAATAAATAAATAAATAAATAAATGATCAACAATAAAACACCTACCTCTGACATCCCTACTACACGTTCCTCCAATCAGCTTAAATTTATGCCCATCTCACATCAGTCATTTCCACTCTGGGAAAAAGGTACTGTCTGACCACTCGATCTATGTCTCTTATCATCCTACACACCTCTATCAAGTCACCTCTCATTATCCTTGGCTTCTATTGATCCTACATTAATCCTCTTTTTAATTTATATTTTATATATTTAGAGATATAGTGCAGAATATTCTCCCTATATTCTTGGTAACTCTGTTCAGGTTCTGGTACTCTCCTACACGCACATTGCAATTTTACAGTAGCCAATTAACCAACCAGCCAGCAGGATGTGCAGCAACACACACAAAATGCTGCTGGAACACAGCAGGCCAGGCAGCATCTACAGGGAGAAGCGCTGTCGATGTTTCGGGCTGAGACCCTTCGTCAGGACTAACCGGAAGGAAAGATGTGAAAACAGGATGTGGCAGTGGGCAGACGGGGCAAACCTTGCAGTCACCTCTGAGGTCAGCTCTGAACCTGGGTCTCTGGTACTATGAGGCAGAGGCTCTAAACTCCTTCTTCCTCCAATGCATGCTTTCTGAAATCCACAAGAGGATAATGCTGCTCTATGAAGTTCACTGCCCAATACTAATTTAAGGCTACTATGGTATACTGTTAAGAAATAATAGAATTTTAAAGCAAATAATCTATGGAATGGGTGGAGTTAAGGTAGTGCCAAGCGGCTGCCTCTTCGAGCTCATCTGTGGAAAGAGTTTAAATTCCTCTCTTAAATGTCTCTTTTTTCCTTTTCAAGTAGGTTGGGGTTCTTTTGAGGTCCTGATCTGCAAGTGACACTTAAAATGTGTTTTTTATGGCAGACTAGTTCCCATTCCTGGACCATTTTCTGACGTTCTCTAGGCGCAGCTTAGAAGATGGCGCCTCCGGGATGCGGCCCTCTGGGCCACTGAATTCAAGCTGATGTTGCCAACTGAAGCATTGTGGGAAATTCAACATCACAATTTCACTGTGGTGGGTATATGGACAGTGGTCTCTGTTGTCGAGTAGTTTCACTGTCTCTCCCTCTTTCACTCAATGGTGGGAGTGTCTGCTGCCTATTCTTGGGTTGGAGAATCTTGGAATAAAAAGTGGTGTGGCAGACTGTAATTTTGTAAAAGAAATTGACAGTGTCCCCTTTCACTGTGAAAATGGGTGGTATCTCTCTGTCGCTTGTTTATGAGACAGAGAACCTGTGGCATGTCAAACCATCAGATAAGCAATGGTTTTTGTTGACTGCAGATCACGGTTTCTCTTTGGGTGCTTTGCTATTGTTTGATGGGTGGTGGGTGCTGACACTTTTTGCTGAAATGAGCAGAGGAGGGGGAGGTTGATGCTCGCTCCTGCTTGTACAGGGGAGGGGGGAGAGGCGGCTTTGGGGGTTCTAACATATTTCTGTCATTCATTCTTTTGGAGTTCTTCTGTTTTTTATGGATGTTTGCAAAGACAAGTATTTCAGGTTTTATATTGTATATATTCTCTGTGAATAAATGGAACCATTTGAACTTTTGAACTCCAACAAATGGTCAACATTGTAACTTTCATCAAAAAGTAACTTCTTCTGTTTTCCTTTCATTTCATTTAATTTTTGTCACATAATTAATTATGAATGATTATAAATACCTTCGCTTTTCAAAGTGCACTAAGATTGTTGCTTCAAAACTTGAAAAAGCTTTTAGACCTTGGTGGAGGAATATCCCATCAGTCAAAAGTTCATTCTAAGTCAACATATAACTTCCCAGCTTTGCTCTCATAGCAGCACTTATTCTTGCTGCATTATGCTCCGGTGATGCAGACAATGCTTTCGTACCTCAATCCAGTGCCTTTTCTTCATACACCAGCTCTGTTGTCCGCATTGTCGGTGTTAGCTCCTTCTGCCCACCATCATCAAACAACCCCTACCTCCCAGATGCTAATGAGCACAAACCCACTGGGCTCAGTTCTGTTCATTTTTCATGACCTAGCCAGTTATAATCTACCACAAAAATACTAGAAAAAGAAGTGGGAATAGGCCAGTTGGACCTGACTGCTTACTCTGTCACACAATAAGATCACAGCTGATCTTTTCCCTTCAGTACTGTTTTCAAGACAACTCCATATTCCCGTATTTTCTTAATAGAGTCATAACATCTTTCAGCATGGAAACAGGCCACTTTTGGGCACCCTTCCGTACTAATCCCATCTGCCAGCACTTACTCCATGGCCTTTAAAGCTTCGACCATTCTAGTGTTCATCAGTATATTTGTTATATGTTTCCAGTGACCTTGTTATAGCCACTCTCTCAGGAAGTGCACTCTAGAAATTTGCCTCTTTTCAGATCAGGAAGGTTCCCTTCATACAGCTTATTGCAGTCCACCCTATTAAATCCACCCCCTCCCCAGTAAGTTTACTTTCAATCATAACTAATCTCTTCCACTCAAAGGAGAAACTATAGATCATATCTTACTGCTATTAAATCTGGGCCATGGCATCCGATTTGAATTCAACTGAAACTCTACTAGATTCCTTCAGGGCAACGATAAAGCTTTAGCTGAAATTTTGAAAAGCTTACAGACAATAACATTTGGTGCAAAGGGATTCTGCGAAAGGGATTCTGCTCCTCCTAGTGTCAACAATGGCTCAATAGTTGGCACTCTTGTTTTTGAAGAGGAAGGCTGTACAGTATGGTTACAGTTACAGTTCCCTCAACCTGCCTGGGTCACGGGGGGTGCTGCCCCAAATGGTTCCATCTCTCACGACTGTGGGTGAGTGCCTGGGTTGCAGCAAAACTCTCTCTGGTCCACTGTGTAACGTTCTCAGTCCATTTCTTGCTCTGTCTGCCCCCTTTTTTTTCTCCTGCACTGTTCCCTGAAGAACGATACTTAAGAGTCC
Organism: Hypanus sabinus; assembly: GCF_030144855.1. Classification (NCBI taxonomy): domain Eukaryota; kingdom Metazoa; phylum Chordata; class Chondrichthyes; order Myliobatiformes; family Dasyatidae; genus Hypanus; species Hypanus sabinus. The sequence goes on along the minus strand of NC_082724.1, from coordinate 46,080,718 downwards.
ACTTGATCTTGTTATGTGGCCGTACCATCTCAGTTTCCTCTTCTTTACTGTGGACAGTAGATCTCCATTGTGTCTCATGTGCTGGGTGATGGTTCTTCATACTTCATTGTTTGAGACATGGTCTGTATAGGAGATGCTGACGAACCTTCTGAAGCATCTCATTTTTACTGGCTGGATATTCTGTTGTCAAAGTCCATGATTTGCATGCATAAAAGAAGATGGAGAACACAAGTGCATGCAGGATTTTCAACTTAGATTTGAGAACGATGTTACTGTTTCCCCAGACTGGTTTTAGGTTAGCTAGTGTTGCTGTTGTGTGGGCTGTTCTTGCAAGGACTTCAGGCTTTGACCCTTCTTGGATGTAGATAGCGCCAAGATACTTGAACGGTTTGACAGTCTCTAGTTCTTGTCCATTGACTGCAATTTCTGCTGTGATTGGCTCCTCACTGTTTCTCATCAGCTTGTTTCCTCTGTGCTGATCTCCATGCCATATCTGGAAGATGTATCATCCAGATGGTTCACAAGGCAGGCCCGTTCATCCTTGCTTCCTGCCAGCCCACCAATGTCATCAGCATACCTGAGTTTGGTTATGATCTGTCCTCCGAAGCTGACTGTGCCGATATGGTCTTCCAGGGCAACTGTCATTATTTGCTCCAGACAAATATTGAACAGCGTGGGTGAAAGAAGGCAGCCTTGTTGAACTCCAACTGATGTGTGGAACCACTCTCCATAGCAGTGCCTTGAACAAGACCCAGACTGTTAGCTTTGGTTTGATAGTTTGGATCAGATTTTGGCCCATGTTGTATCTCTTCAATGAGGCCCAGACTACATCATGCCACATCCTGTCGAAAGCCTTCTTGAAATCTCTGAACACGTGGAAGGTGTCCTGATTATGTAGGCTGAATCTCTCGCACAGTACTTGGAGGTTTAATATATGTTATGTTATACTTCTTCCACTTCTGAATCCAGCCCGCTCTTCGGCAATTATTTCTTCTGCCTGTGGCTTCAGTCTGTTCAAGATGACTTTCAACATCACTTTACTTGCATGGCTAATAAAACTTATGGCTCTATAATTCTGGCACTGCTATAAGTTGCCTTTCTTGGGAAGAGTGATGATGAATGATTTTGTCCAGGGTGCTGGTCATTCCCTGGTAATGCCAGATTTTGTTGCAGATATTGGTAGGATACCTATCACTATCTCTCCTCCATGTTTTATCAGATCAGCTGCGGAACTGACAATTCCTGCAGTTTCCCATTCTTCCGCGATCTTATGGGTGCTTCTACTTCTTCCTGCAGAATTGGAAAGTCATTGTCTTTTGATGAGTGCTGGCTTGCAAGTATGCTGGGGTCTCCTTGGGCACGATGGTTTGAAAGCTCTGAGCAATACTTAGTCCATCTGTTGAGAATGTCTTCATGTTCTGTGAGACAGTTTCTTTCTTTGTCTTAGATGGTGCTGGCTCGTGACTGTCTCTGTTTCGTGAGGTCCTTCACAATGTGAAATGTTTGCCTGTTGTTGTTCTTGTTCAGCCTATTTTCTATCTCTATACACTGCCTCTCAATCTATTCTTCCTTGGCCTTGATCATGCTTCTCTTGATCTTCTTGCTGATCCCTCTGTATGCTACAACTCCTGTTCTGTTCCTAATTTTGTTCAGGTCTCTTCTAGTGCCACACATTTCCAGAATCTCCCCTGTTATCCAGTGTTGGACTTCACATAGAGACATAAAAACACAGAAAACCTACAGCACGATAGAAGCCCTTCGGCCCACAATGCTGTGCCGAACACGTACTTACTTTAGAAATGATCTAGGGTTACCCATAGCCCTCTATTTTTCTAAGCTCTATGTACCTATCCAAGAGTCTCTTTAAAGACCCTGTTGTATCTGCCCTCACCACCATCGCCAGTAGCCCATTCCACACACTCACCACTCTCTGCTTAGAAAATTTACCTCTGTCATCTCCTCTGTATCTACTTCCAAGCACGTCAAAACTGTGCCCTCTCGTGTTAGTGAATTCAGCCCTGGGGGGAAAATGCCTCTGACTATGCACATGATCAACATCTCTCATCATCTTATACACCTCTATTAGGTCACCTCTCATCCTCCATTGCTCCAAGGGGAAAAGGCCAAGTTCACTCAACCTGTTCTCATAAGGCATGCTCCCCAATCCAGGCAACATCCTTGTAAATCTCTTCTGCACCCTTTCTATAGTTTCCACATTCTTCTTTTAGTGAGGTGACCAGAATCGAGCACAGTACTCTGACCAGGGTCCTATATAGCTGTAACGTTACCTCTTGGCTCTTGAACTCAATCCCACAGTTGGTGAAGGGCAAAATGTTGTATGTCTTCTTAACCACAGAGTCAACCTGTGCAGCAGCTTTGAGTGTCCTACGGACTTGGACCCCAATATCCCTTTGATCCTCCAAACTGCCAATGGTCTTAACATTAATATTATATTCTGCCATAATATTTGACCTACCAAAATGAACCATCTCACAACTCCAGCTGCCACTTCTCAGCCCAGTTTTGTATGCTATAGACGTCCCACTGTAACCTCTGACAGCCCTCCACACTAACCACAACACCCCCAACCTCTTCTGGTGATGTTTTCCAAGTATCTCATTGGCTGTTTCTGTCATCACTTCATTGACCTTAGCTATCAATGTTTCAGCATCTTAGTCAAGCATCAGCAGTGGTGTGAATTTTCCGCCAACTGTAACTTTGAAGGATTTGGCGATGGAAGGGTCCTTCAGTCAGTCCAAGGTAAATTCCATTCTGATGTTCTTGGGCTTCTTGACTTTCTTCAGCCTGATTTTAAAGTTCATTATCACCAGGTAATGGTCACTTTCAATATCAGCACCTGGGAACATCCTTGTTGTGGCTCTCTTAATCCCAGACCGAATCCAGTTCTGCACCAGGATGTAATCGATCTGGCTATGATGTATTCCATTGGCCACATGCTAGGTCCAGCGATGTGATGCCTTGTGCTCTCCAAGAGTGTTCGCAAACACCAAGCTGGCGATCTCAAGTAGGTGTAATCCTCACTTGTTGGTTACCCCATTACAGGAGGGGCTGCAGAATTCCTTCCAGTCTTTCAGTGCATCTGCACCCACTTTGGCATTCCAGTTCCCCTGGACGATTAGAATGTCCTTTCTGTCCACCTTGTCAATGATGCCCAGGGGTGGGATGTAAAATTCCTCCATTTGGTTATCTTTGTAGTCAGTTGTTGGTGAGTAGCCCTGTGTTACTGTGATGTTGAAAGGTGCTGCTTTAAGGGGGATGGAAATAAGCCTGCCCGGATACTGGGCAACACCAAGTACTGAGCTCTTGATGCTTCTGTTGACAAGAAATCCTACACTATTGGCATGTTTGTCAAATCCTCCACTGCAGTATAGCATATGGCCTTCTTCAGCAAGATGCTCACTGAGATTTTTCCATCTGACCTCACAGAGGCCCACAGTGTGCCAGGTAGACCTCTCTAGCTCAAATGTGAGCTCCTGCAGTTTCCCTTCTTGGGCAGGTGTTCTCACATTCCATGTGGCCAATGAGATGTAGTCTCTCCCATGATCTTCTGTGGTGAGTTTACAATAGAGACCTGAAGAATGCCTACCCCAAAATTTAGAGTGTGTTACTGAGTGCTACAATTGCTGAGATGATACCTTTAAACAGGTGAGACATTAAACTGGGTTCCAGTCTCTTCTCACAGCTAGAGGTATAAGATTTCATGATGCTTCTTCATAGCGGTGTGATCGGAGCACTATATATTCTTTTAATGACCATAACTAAAAGTAGTTTGACTTGTCACTATAATGTTGAAGTTAATGTAGCGAACTGCATTTACAACCTTTTAACAGTGACTGCATTCCAAAACCACTTCACCGGCTATGAAATGTTCACGATGTAATATAAGCACACAATTTTTCCTTCTTTCTTTGACATTACAGCCATTGTACTTGAATTCTGATACTATACTTTAATAGATGCCCACACAATTTCACTCTGATCTACAGGCATTATTTCATTCATTTGCTTTTCAGTAATGCCTACCGCATCAAAGGGAACTTGATATGATAGCTGCAACTGCTGTAGATTTAGACCAAATGTAACCATGGTAATTCACAAAACAAAATTCCCAGCATCATTTATCTTGTTCCAGGCAGCAAAGGAAGGAGTGCAGGCTCCAGTTTTTGATTCATTTACTGCTGCAGTCCATTATAGTGCCAACTGAGTCAACAGCTGTAGTCAGGCTAGGAATAGTGACAAGTTGGCTGGGTTTGATTAGAGCCTTCCTAATAATTGCCAGTTTCAGCTCCTTCATAAGTGTGGGGGGGGGGGGTAAAATTAGTCAGGAACTGACGTACTTACAGTTACCAAACTGGGGGTGAACTTCCCTTGAATGGAGAAAACCTAAAACATGAGCTGTAAAGTATCAAAATAATATAGAGTCTCATGGGCATGCCAGACAGGCTTTTTACCTTTCAACATGATATTGGTTGATTTGGTAAAATTGACCCACCCCCAATGAATAGGGAAGCATCTATTACATAACTCCCTTGCTTGGTACACATATGGTAAACTCTGGAGGAAAGATAATAAAAATAATAATAATAACTTTAAATATAGAGCACTTTTCAGACAATGTAGTTCAAATTGCTTCATAACAGATAAAGTGCAAACATGAAAATAAAAGATAAAATGATGTTAGTAAAAATCAAAAGTAAATATGGTTTGAGTTGGCTTTTAAAAGTGTCAATGGAGTCTGCATCCCTTACAGTTTTAGATATAGAATCCTGCAGTTTAGGAGTGTAGTCCAAAAATCTTTTGAAGGAGACTGTTTAAATTTAAGAGACGGGCAGAAGATGACCTCAGAGCTCAATCAGGGTTATAAATGAAAGTGATTCTGTGATGTACTCTGGTCTCAGACCACTGAGAGATTTAAGAACAAATAAAAGGACGTTAAAATCAATTCTAAAAGATACAGGGAGGCAATACAGAGTAGCTAGGATAGGATTGATGTGCTTCTTCAACCTGATTTGAGTTAAGAGACCAGCAGCAGCTCTTTGAAGGAGCTGAAGTTTGACCAGTTCAAAGTGCATTGCAGTAATCTAGTCTATTTTATACAAAGGCATGAATTAATTTTTCAGCATCATTACGTGACAAAGGCAAACACATTTGAAATAAATCTTAAATGTAGAAATGCTACTCTGGTCATTTTCTTTATGTGGGATTTAAGATTGAAATCTGAATTAGGGATAACACAACTATCTTCAAAACAAGATTTTGAAAACTTGAGAATGCAGTGCATTTTATATGTGGATATTCTACATTTTATCACTATTCCTGCTTTCACCTGTTCAGCATTATCTTCATTAACTCCCACCCCTTCATACTGAAAGCATCTGACTGCCCTTTGAATCTCCAGTATTTTCCAAAATCAGGCACAGGAAGTGTTCTTAATAACGTCTGGCAAATGCAGTCAAACATATTAAGCAGACTGCTCTTCCACTTCCAAAAACGTGGTTAGGAAACAAGTCAACTTGTCTGTTAAAGTCTCTTTCTTAGAGAAGTTCTGTTTAATGACTATAAATGCCCAGAATATAGAAATAAGAATACAGTAGACTAATTATGAATAAATCGTGTACTGATAAACCTAACTCTAAATCAAGCTATTATTCAGAAGGAGTGATCCAGTAGAGAAGCAAAAGAAATTATAATCTTTGGCTGAGGAAAAGGAAGTTTCTATTATTGCTAACCAATGAAACAATGCAAATGCATTAAGCTACATGCAAACAGTTTGTCTACAACTCATGATGGCATTTTCAAATTATGTGCATAACAAGGGGTTTCCCAGATTGAGACAGTCTTTTTCTGTGTGGGGCATAACAAAATGAGGGCAAGCAATGACTGATCTAACTTCAGTGTGAAATTACTCCTTGACTTGACTTCCCACTCCTTGACTTGAATTATTTTATTGATGAGGGGTGACTTCTGATGCTATTAACAATGTTTGTTGGATATGACATTATTAAATTGACTCTTCCCAAGAGAAAAGGTATATGCTTTGCAAACTCAAACAAGAGAAAATCCAGAGATGCTGCAGGATGCAATGGATCCGAAGATGCTATGGAAAAGAGCACAGTCAATGTTTTGCACCCTGACCCTTCAGCAGGACTGGAGAAAAAACAAAATGACAAGTAGTAGATATAAAAGGTGCGGGGAGAGAAAGGAGAAACAGAATGTGATAGGTGAAAGCAGAGGGTGAGGGGGTGAAGTGAAGAGCTGAGAAGTTGATTGGTAACAGAGATACAGGTCTGGAGAAAGGGTAATGTAAAAGGAGAGGACAGAAGGTCATGGACATAACTTAAGGGGGAGGAGTACCAGAGAGAGGCAATGGGCTGGCAAGGAGATAAGGTGGAAAAGGGCAAAGGGGATGGGAAAAGGTGAGGGATGGGGGCATTACCAGAAGTTTGAAAAATCAATGTTCATGCAGTCAGGTTGGAGGCTACCCATACAGAATATAAGGTGTTGTTCCTCCAACCTGAGTGTGGCCTCATTGCAACAGTAGAGGCGACCATGGACTGACATATCGGAATCAGAATGGAATATCCCATTGGCCACCCATTTTAATTCCACCCCATTCAAATTTCAAAGGCTGATCAACGATCTTCAATCTGAAACATTATTTCTGTTTCTCCTTTTCCTACCCTTTTCTCTTTCTATTTCATAATCTCAGCATCTACAGATTCAAGATGCATAAAAATTGGCCTGAGAATCTCTGGTCTATAGAAGTAGAAAAATAACAGGATTTCAGTCTTAATGCCCTCCCCCAGAATGGCAAATGTTCCAAAGAATTCACATAATCATCCTGGGTTAGGATAAGTTTATGTTCAGCTATTGGAACTTCTCTGTGACTTGGTGACAAACAATAATTTCTTTGAGCAAAAACATCTATTCATATTGAGCCTAGACACTTTGATAACCTTGCAGTGTATTTCAAAGATGGTTATCAGACAAAAAATGCAATACAGAGCTATATAATAAGGCATAGATGTGTTTGTCTGTGCATACATGTACACTTGTCTGCATGCATATCCTTAGCTGAGGCAGGAATAGCACTAATGGTGCAGAAATTGGATTTGGATTTTCTCAAAACCCAGGAATTGGAGCACAGATATATCAAGATTGGGAAGATGATTGAAACAATTTGAAATTTAAAACTGGAAATTGACTGTTCCCAGTTTTTCAGACTCTATGAGGGAAAGGAATTTGATTCAACTAAGATATAAAAAAGTCCAAAGTTCAACAAGGACAAACGAAACTGCAAGAGAAGAGTAATAACTACAGATGGAATTCAGAGAAACAACACACTAGGTGGTGGGTTACTGAAATATAATAAACCAGCTATGAAAAGCAGCTCGGGATGAGTGATTCAACTGACTGAGAACTCAGAAAAAAAACAAGGCAAGGTATGTGGAAAGAAAGCATTAAATCTGAAAAGAGGTATTCAAACAAAAGATATGGTTTGATTTTGAATTCCTTTCATGAATTTCTTTGCATTCCTGCTCCAAAATTTGTATTAAACAATGTCTATCTGATGAGATATATGCTCCACATTTCAGTAATACTACTCGCTTGGTAAAATAAGCCCCGTGTGTGTTTCAAACAATGGCAGACATGACTAATCTTCAGAACTGAGAAGGAATCATGTTTTGTTCGCTGATTCCTTAGAATAAAAGAAACAAGAAAGCTTATCTTGCACAGACAATACTTTATTCAAATGACTGCCTCCAGCCTGCACATAGAATGCCAAGCTATGTAGGTGGTATTCTCGTAACAGTCAAAAGTGCACAGTCTAAATCTAAATGGGCTACAATTAACCTGAAAGTATTAATTCTAGTTTTACGGTTTTTTTTAAATGAATATCCCATTGAAAGTATTTAGTAACTTAATTGTGGCACAGAATTGGCTAAGTCTTTTTAAGCTACTGAAGCTGACAGTTAACAAAGTGATTCTTATTATCTCTAGGAGTATGGCATCTTGTGATTTGATTAAAATCAAAAATTACAAGTGCAGGATGTAGTACTGAGGATGCTGGGAATCTAAAATGAGAACAGAAAACGCTGGAGCAACACTGCAGGTCAAGCAGCATTCAAGGAAAGGAATAAACAATCGGCAGTTTGGGCAAGGACCTTCAGTGCTGATGAATTCAGTTTTTCTGACCTGCTGTGCTCCTCCAGTATTTTTTTTGTACGTGTATGTATTACTCTAGATTCCCAGCATTTGCAGAATCGATTGTGTTTAGAAAATGCTGGAAAGATTCAGCAGCTCAGAGGAAGAAACAATGGAGAAAAACTGCATTCGTGCCTCAGGTTAATGACCTTTAATTCAAAGCATAGTCTAATTAGAATGTTATTCCCTTTTGGCATGACATCCTCTGACTTGTATTCTGGCATTTTGGTCATACAATTCAGCAGTCTTTAAGACATTTCAGCTCTGCAGTAACTGTATCCTTTGTCACTTGGTATTTCTGCATGATTCATTGTGCGATGAAGAATATAACAAGGAGCAGGAGTATGCTACCTCAGTTCTGCTCTGTCATGCAATGAGACCATGTCTGATCTGATCTTGACCTTAGTTCCAACTTCCTGCCCATTCCCATAACCTTCAAATTCTCCACTTGCCCCAAAACAAAACTATCTTGACTTATGCAGTTTCCACAGTTCACTGTGGTGGAAAATTTCAAAGATTAGTGATCCTTAGAGAAGGATTTCTTTCTCATTCTCTGTATTTAAGGGGCTGAGTGCTTTTACATTGAAATTAAGTCCCTTAGTTCTATATTCTCGCAAAGAAAATATCCCCTCAAGATCTTTTTTACCAAGTGCCCTCAGAATCACCTTCATTTATAGTCAAGAGTTATACAGCACTGAAACAGGCTCTTGTGCCCAATGGTTAATACTGACCAAGATGGCCACTTGAGTTCTCAGTCCTCTCTAAATTGGCCTCCAATGCCCCGTTCTACAAGCAGAATAAAGCTACATACTGTACTCTAGCAACACCCTATCTTATTGAAGCAAGACGCTCCAACACTACTCCTTTCCTTTTACAATGTATGTCAACATTCCATTCATCTAAATTATTCGCTGTACCTGCTAACTTTTGTGTTTCATGTACAAGAACCCCAAGTTCCCTCTGTACAGGGATATTCTGTAGCAATTCTCCATTTAAACTGCTTTTCTATTTTCCCTCCTTGTATTTCCCTCCACATATCACATCTTGGCTAAGCTCTGCCTCCATCCAGCAAGGACTTGAGTGTCCTCATTACAATCTGCCTTCCCAATATGACTACAAAATACTGGATTTCAGCATCTCAGATTTGTTTAGAATCCAGTTGTTCCTCAAAGCACTAATCACTATAGTATCCAATCAAATACAACTTATCAACCTGAAAGTGAACAATTATCTTAACTCTACTTTCTGTTAGCTGATATTGAATCCGCCTGGTATTTTACCAACAGCCACATGCCAGGAGCTCTAACCTTGTGTAGTTTATTTTTAGGTGGCACCATATCCAATGCCGCCTGGCAATACAAATATCTGAACAAAAAATAATACAGCGCAGTAAAGGCCATTTGGCCCACAATGCTGTGCTGACCCTTAAACCCTGCCTCCCATATAACCCTCCACCTTAAATTCCTTCATATACCTGTCTAGTAGTCTCTTAAATTTCACTACAGACTCAGGCAGTGCATTCCACGCACCAACCACTCTCTGACTAAAAAAACCTTCCTCTGATATCCCTCTTGAACTTTCCACTCCATACCTTAAAGCCATGTCCTCTTGTATTGAGCAGTGGTGCCCTGGGGAAGATTTGGATACCGCTTTAATAGTGTATTGCAACACCTTCACAGTGATAAGCAGGGTCAACTACAGTTCCTTGATTTCTGTCTTCCTCTTTCTATGTCTATAGGTCCCTCAAAGTTGTCATGCAAGGTGGAAGGGTGGTTAAAAATGTGTATGCTGTGTTGGCCTTCGTTTGTCATGGAGTTGATGTTCACAAGCCACAACATAATGTTGCAGCTCTGGTTAGACCACACTTGGAGTAATGTGTTCAGTTCTGGTCATCTCATAAGAAGAATTTGGAAGCTTTAGAAAAGGTGCAGAGGAAATTTACCCGATGCTGTCTGGATTAGATTGTATGTCTTATGAGGATAGGTTGAACTAGTTAGGTCTATTCTCTTAGTTGTGAAAGAAGATGAAAGGTGACTTGGAAAAGCTGTATAAGATGATAAGAGATAAAGATAAACTGGACAACCAATGCCTTTTTCCCAGGTCAGAAATGGCTAATACATGGAGTATAATTTTAAAGTGATTGGAGGAAAGTCTCGGAGGGATGTTAGAGATGGCTTTTTTTTACACAGAGAATCGTGGGTGTGTGGAACATGCTGCCAGCAGTGGTGGTAGTAGCAGATACATTACGGATATTTGAGAGACACTTAGGTATGTGGATAAAAGTAAAATTAAGGGCTATATGGGAGGGAAGAGTTAAACTGATCTCAGAACTGAGATAGCAGCACGCTCTGAAGCAGCTGCCACTCCAGGTCCAATCAAAGGTGTATTTGTACGTCTTTTTACAATCGCAAGTCTCTGCTTGGTACTAAGAGCATCAAGTGCTGCAGGACTATTCCATCACCGAGTTGCTCGATAGAGATGCAGCTGGATGTATTGTGTACTATCGTGTTGTCGCCTGGAGTTGTTGTGTACTGTTGGATGGTGCATGATCCAAAAAATAAGGTGAAAGTGATTGCCTTAGACATTACTATTGTGATCGCAAGTCGTTGTGGGCACTGGTAATGTAGAATACTGAAAGTGTGGTTCACTGTTTCATTGGCAGATTGTAGGGGAGATGTGTTGCCTAGGTTGTGGCAAAGACTAAACCTAGTCCACGAGATCGCCTGTTGCAGTTGCCCAGGGGAGCAGATGCCAAGGCAGCTTAGGAGAGAGCAGGAGACTCTGTGTGCGTGCTAGAATCCATTCTGCATTGGTGCTGCCCTCCAGTGTTCGCTTGGTGAAAGAACAAGCTGCGCCAAAACAATTTAACATGCCATGCTAGTAATGCCACTCAGGGACTTGGGCGATATATATATTTTTTTTGACTGTATGTTTTTCTGAAATCATAACCACATGTGCATTCTGCTATGTGCCATGGGCATTGTGCTGTTGGTAATATTTTTGCACCTTGGCCCCAGAGGAACACTGTTTCATTTGGCTACATTCATGTATGATTGGATAATCATTAGACTTGAACTTAAAAGTTCAGCACAGTATCACAGACTGAAGGGGCTGTACTAAGTTGCAACTGTTCTATGTTCTTGAATGGCCTTAGCCACCATCCCTGCTGCTTGTTCTTTAAAGAGCCTAGGATGCAGTCCATCAAGTGCACAGTAATTCTCAGCCTTTTGCCTCTTTGTTTGCCTAGTATCTTTTCTCTTTCATTTACTGTTACTCCCTCCTCTTTCTCTAAGAAGTTACAGTTTATTAGGATGATTTTAGAATATTTTGCCACGGATGTAGACATAAAATAATTGCTCAGAAACTCTGGAATTTCTTAATTTCCTATTGCTGATTTTCAGATTATTTGTTGCAGGGACCAAAGTTTACATTAGCTACATTGAAAACTTTAAATATTGAAGGAACTCGGATAGGAAGCATGTGTGGAAAGAGAAAGATCTGGGTCAGGGAGAAGAATGGAAAGTTAACTGTTTTCAAAAAAACAATTTGGGGCAGATTAAGGATCAGCGGATCTGACTGAGAGTGTAGGCCTCCGTTAGTCTTGATAGACCATGGACTTGCACCTTGGAAATTTGCTCCATTTTTTTTAATGGAAGAACGGCAGTTGCCCAAGCTGCAAGTCTCCCTGCTCCACGACACCGATGTTGTGAAGTGAAGGGCATTAGGATCCATACAGCTTGGCACCAATGTCCTCGCAGAGCAATGTGTGGTTAAGTGCCTTGTTCAAGGACACGCACACAACCTCAGCCAAGGCTCGAACTAGCAACCCTCAGATCACTAGGCAAACACCCTGACCACTTAGCCACACAGTTATAGGTAACTAGGAAGGTATTTTGTAGAAATGAGGCGATGAGAGATCCATTTACTGGAAAGTACTGTGTTTTGCTCAGATATTCCCTTATTTTTTAAAGAAGTTCTTAACTTCTTTATCTTAATCCTTGTATAATTTATTTTCTCCCTTTTTCGTCATCCTTTGCTGATTTCTAAACAAGTCCCAATCCTCTGGCCTACCACAAATCTTGCAAAATTGTATGTCCTTTATTTCAATTTGAGACTATCCTTCAGATCCTTAGTTAGCCATGAAAAGATCATCCTTCCCTGAAGGGTCTCTTTTCTAAGATAAACACATCTATGTTAAAATTTATAAAGTATCACTGCAAATGCCTACTACTCCTTAGGTAGATATATACCTTGAAATCAATTTTATTTGCATACCTTTGTAATTGCTTTTATTGAAGTTTAAAAGAAACAAATGTAGACCAGGTAAAAATTTCTCACTCTCAAAATTAATGTAAAATTATGATTACTCTTCCCTATAAGATCCTTTACTGTGAGAATAAGTCAACCACTTTTTATTATATTTGTTATTTTCTATAGATGGATCTTAAGCTTCCAATTCTAAGCCTTTAGTGTAGATTGTGGTAATAGGAAAGTCAATACTAATCCCTGGGACATTACATTCCATTCCTGGGACATATTCCCTGTTAAATTATAAATATGTGGTATATCAATGAGATTGGAGGTGTCAGACAATGTAAAAACACAGATTTATGTACTAAACTAAATGCTGAGTCCAATAATATAGTGATTGAAGTGGAAAACTGTGGTCTGGGCAATTGATCCTTGACACAAGCTTAATTTTTACCACAACAACTTGAAATTTTAACTGTAACATCCTTCAGGGAATGTATCTTGACTGGGCCTGGCTTATATGCAACTCTAGACTTCGCAGACTGGCTGAGTGAGTCACTCAAATCAGGGGTCAATTAAGGATGGAGCATAAATGCATACACCACAGGAAGAAATGCTGAGATACAACACTTGTGTGCTGTTTAACTTAGTTTGACATTTTTTTTTACTGTTGCTACATTTTACTTTCCAGATTAATTTGCAATGCTTGAAATTATAGCAGCCTATCACATGGAACCTTATGAAGGTGTTTAAATTTCATCCTTTGTCACACTATCATTCAATGCCTACTTGCAGTGTAATTTCCTCAGACAGCTCTTATTGTTACTGAATCAATGGCTCAGAAACTGTAGTCACTGGCATAGCAACAGCAACGTCACTGATCTTAATCAAAACTCCTACAGAAATTTCACAATCTCTTTATCCAAAACTTTCCTGATGAAGAGTTTTGGTAGAATCACTGCCATCCAGTAGAGTTGATGTAATCAAACTGGTTGTGTAACCAATTGCATGAAAGAAGTAAGCTTTCCAAAAAGTGACAAAAACACCAGGATCTTTACAGGTACTCAGTGAAGATTTAGACATGAATTATTTGCAACAGCAAGCACTTTAAGTAACTTTTTTTTTCTTATTCTATTATTTTTACATTTTGAAATATTGAGGTAAATGAATAATATGCATAAATATAAAATAACATTTTTGGGTTGGATAGTTTGTATAAAGTTAATGAGTAACTAACAATCAGTCTTAGTGACTACTGAAGATTTTCAGGATATTTCACAACGGGACAAACTCACAAAAATCACTTAAATTCTACTTTGCTTCAGCTATTACCCTTACTAGGACAATAATACTACAGAAAAAATGCAGGCACTAAAGCGTTGATGATGATACTGAATTCTGACACTTCTGCATTATTACCATTACAAAATATCATTTCAATAATGAAAATCGTATTAAATTGAACTCATTCCAGTAGAATTTTCCCAGTCATATACTCATGAAATCTGCCAACATCTTGCAGATCCCATTCTTTTACCCTTATTCACATCATGGGAAATTGATTATTTTGAATTATTTTTATTGTATATTCAGTGATTCTTGAATGATTTTTGTTGCAAATCCTTTCAATATCTGGTCTGTGAGTGTATTTTAATGTCTTATCAATGTAGTGCCAAAAATATTAAGTTTTACTAATGTAAACTTTTAGCATATATGACATTTTACTTTTATTGGAAATTAGTTTTCTTTGATTTCAAATGCTTTTCTTGCCATAAATTCACTTATTCAAGGACAAGTATTATTCAAGTATTCAAGGACACATTGCTGTGAAATTTCGCCATCCACAATTGATATTTAAGGCTTGATAAGAAGTGGTACATGGCCACATGGACTAGGTGTTGTAGATTAACTGAGGGATAGCTGAGGGATTGGAGCAGGGAGGAGGGATTCAGATGTCTGGATCATTGGGACCTCTTTTGTGGCAGGTTGAATCCCAGAGGGACCAATATCCTGGCAGGGAGGTTTGCTAAGGTTACAGGGGAGAGTTCAAACTAGAATTGTTATGGGGTGGGAACCGAACTGAAGAGACTGGGGAAGAAGAGGTTGGCTCACAAATGGAGAAAGCTTGTAGACAGTGCGAGAGGGAGGATAGACAGGTGATAGAGAAGGGGCACGCTCAGACTGATGGGTTGAGATGTGTCTATTTTTGCGCAAGGAGTATTGTGAACAAAGCAGATGAACTTAAAGTGTGGATCAGTACTTGAGATATGATGTGGTGGCCATTACAGAGACTTGGATGGCTCAGGGACAGGAATGGTTACTTCAAATGCCGAGTTTCAGATGTTTCAGAAAGGACAGGGAGAGAGGCAAAAGAGGTGAGGGCATGGCACTGTTGATCAGAGATAGTGTCATGGCTGCAGAAAAGGTGGACGCCATGTAAGGATTGTCTAGGGAGTCTCTGTGGGTGGAGGTTAGGAACAGGAAGGAGTCAATAACTTTACTGGGTGTTTTTTATAGGACACCCAGTTGTAACAGGGATATTGAGGAGCAGATAGGGAAAACAGATCCTGGAAAGGTGTAATAATAACAGAGTTGTCATGGTGGGAGATTTTAATTTCCCAAATATTGATTGGCATTTCCCTAGAGCAAGGGGTTTAGATGGGATGGAGTTTGTTAGGTGTGTTCAGGAAGATTTCTTGACACAATATCTAGATAACCCTACAAGAGCAAAGACTGTACTTGATTTGGTATTGGGAAATGAACCTGGTCAAGTGTCAGATCTCTCAGTGAGACAGCATTTTGGAGATAGTGATCATAATTCTATCTCCTTTACAATAGCACTGGAGAGAGATAGGAACAGGTAAGTTAGAAAAGCGTTTAATTAGAGTAAGGGGAATTATGAGGCTATCAGACAGGAAATTGGAAGCTTAAATTGGAAACAGATGTTCTTAAGGAAAAGTACGGAAGAAATGTGGCAAATGTTCAGGGGATATTTGTGTGGAGTTCGACATAGGTATGTTCCAATGAGACAGGGAAGTTATGGTAGGGTACAGGAACCGTGGTGTACAAAGGCTGTAATAAATCTAGTCAAGAAGAAAAGCTTACAAAAGGTTCAGAGAGCTAGGTGATGTTAGAGATCTAGAAGATTATAAGGCCAATAGGAAGGAACTTAAGAAGGAAATTAGGAGAACCAGAAGGGGCCATGAAAAGGCCTTGGCAGACAGAATTAAGGAACCCCAAGGCATTCTACAAGTAAGTGAAGAGCAAGAGGATAAGACGTGACAGAATAGGACCTATCAAGTGTGACAGTGGGAAAGTGTGTATGGAACCAGAGGAAATAGCAGAGGTACTTAATACTTTACTTCAGTTTTCACTATGGAAAAGGATCTTGGAGATTGTAGTGATGACTTGCAGCAGACTGAAAAGCTTGAGCATGTAGATATTAAGAAAGAGAATGTTCTGAAGCTTCTCGAAAGCATCAAGTTGGATAAGTTGCAAGGACCAGATGAGGTGTACCCCAGTCTACTGTGGGAGGTGAGGGAGGAGATTGCTGAGCCTCTGGCGATGCTTTTTGCATCAACAATGGGGACGGGAGAGGTTCCAGAGAATTGGAAGGTTGTAGATGTTGTTTCCTTATTCAAGAAAGGGAGTAGCGATAGCCCAGGAAACTATAGACCAGTGAGTCTTCCCTCAATGGTTGGTAAGTTGATGGAGAAGATCCTGAGAGGCAAGATTTATGAACATTTGGAGAGGCATAATGTGATTAGGAATAGTCAGCATAGCTTTGCCAAGGGCAGTTCCTGCCTTACCAGCCTGATTAAATTTTTTGAAGATGTGACTGAACACATTGATGAAGGAAGAGCAGTAGATGTAGTGTATATGAATTTCATCAAGGCATTTGATAAGGTACCCCAGGCAAGGCTTATTGAGAAAGTAAGGAGGCATGGGATCCAAGGGGACATTGCATGGGAACTGGCTTGCCCACAGAAGGCAAAAAGTGATTGTAGACGGGTCATATTCAGCATGGAGGTTCGTGACCAGTGGTGTGCTTCAGGGATCTGTTCTGTGACCCCTTCTCTTTGCGATATTTATAAATGACTTGGATGAGGAAGTGGAGGGATAGTTAGTAAGTTTGCTGATGACACTAAGGTTGGAGGTGTTGTGGATAGTGTGGAGGGCCGTCAGAGGTTACAGCAGGACATTGATAGGATGTAAAACTGGGCTAAGTGGCAGATGGCGTTCAACCCAGACAAGTGTGGGGTGGTTCATTTTGGTAGGTCAAATATGATGGCAGAATACAGTATTAATGTAAGACTCTTGGCAGTGTGGAGGATCAGAGGGATCTTGGGGTCCGAGTCCCTAGGACATTCAAAGCAGATGCGCAGGTTGACTCTGTGGTTAAGAAAGTGTACAGTATATTGGCCTTGATCAATTGTGGAATTGAATTTAGGAGCCGAGAGGTAATGTTGCAGCTCTATCGGACCCTGGTCATACCCCACTTGGAGTACTGTGCTCAGTTCAGGTCACCTCACTACAGGAAGGATGTGGAAGCCATAGAAAGGGTGCAGAGGAGATTTACAAGGATGTTGCCTGGATTGGGGAGCATGTCTTATGAGAATAGATTGAGTGAACTTGGCCTTTTCTCCTTGGAGTGATGGAGGATGAGAGGTGACCTGATAGAGGTGTATAAGATAATGCGAGGCATTGATCATGCGGATAGTCAGAGGCTTTTTCCCAGGGCTGAAATGGTTGCCACAAGAGGACACAGGTTTAAGATGTTGGAGAGTAGGAACAGAGGAGACGTCAGGGGTAAGTTTTTTACTCAGAGAGTGGTGAGTGTGTGCAATGGGCAGCGGGCAACAGTGTTGGAGATGGATATGATAGCGTCTTATAAGAGACTTTTAGATAGGTACATGCTTAGAAAAATAGAGGGCTATGGATAAGCCTTTGTGGGCCAAAGGGCCTGTACTGTGCTATAGGTTTTCTATGTTTCTATCTTCATAGGTGTTTGACTAGGTCTTTTAATCGGGGGAAATGAACTTCATTTATAGTATAAGAATTTGGTTATATTCTCAGCCACTCTGTTGTAAGGATAAAACTGGACTTTATTGTGACTGGCACATCACTTCCATACATGTGCAGACTTGTATATGTACTTTGCCAACTGTCTGTCAATTCATTGCTTCTCCATGCACTTTATCAGGCTTCATCCATTTTAATGAGTAACTTGGCTTGGTTGAGCAGTTGTCAGGAAGTGTTGAAAAGAAAGCAGCTGCTTCCCCACAGGGGAAAAAAACATTACTCACCAGTGATGGGGTGACCTAATAAATGTGAATCCACTTCTCTTTTTTTCATGAATTCTATGTTCTACTAGTCACTTAATTTTAAGGGTGAACTCGCTAAAAGTGCATGGAGATGCAGTGACTGGGATTCTTGCCTGGAGATTGCTTGGGGAGATTTATGTAGTACTCTGCCTGCTAATGAAGGAGAGATATGCCTGACCCTTCAAATTAGCACTGTCCACACCTTCACCATTACTAAAAGGTGAGTTCCCTTGAGACAATAGCGCAGTCATGATTCAAAATATAAATAGAAAATGTTCACAGTGAAAAGGCACTGGTCTAAATTGTCAGTACTGCTTCTTACTTCACATATGCTGTGTAATTAGCTGAATATTTCCAGTGCTGCATTATTTTATTTTTAATTTTAAGAATCTAGTGTTTTCAATTTATGATTCAGCATATATAGTTGAAATTGTCTTCAGAAATTAATGTTAGACTGCTGTTGACACAGGAAGACAGTGCTGGATTACCCAAAGTTTTCTCACCAAAATGTCCATCCTTCCTACTAATTTTTTTTAACTCATCAAGAAACGTGTACACATTTTGATTAACATAATAATACACATCTGCAACAACCCTGGTTCATTAGGTGTTGTGCAAGCCAACTTCTAGGTCCGTTGTATATGATTTAATAAGTAATTGGTAGAAAACCTGGCAGGTAGAGTTGAAGGTAGGTAAGCGTGAGTTCACACACATCAGTAAGAGGAATCAAAGGTCAGATTGTTTCTTAAATGGAGCAAGACTGCAAATAGAATCAAGGATTGAGAGTGCATCACAAAAAGTTAGCAGGCCGGTCAACAAGTCATTGAGAAATCAAAAACATTTTGACCTTTGTTGTGAAAAGGTTGCATTTAAGAATAGGGAAAGGTTGTTATGGCTGTACAAGTTTTACATGAAAAAGGTATATAATAATATCAGATGAAGACCAAAGGAAATACATCAAGCAAATTCCTGAAAGTGAGGACTGCCCTATTCAGAGGGGCTAGACAGTCTGGGTCTGTATTTCTTGGAGTTTTGGAAAATGAGGATGATGTCATTGAAACCTATAAGATCCTTAAAGGGCTCTGATAGGTGATGTTCAGATGTTTTCACAAGTGGAAGAGAAAGAAATGAGGGAACAGAGGTGAAAAATAAGGGGTTGGTCTTAACACCTGAGCTGCATAATAATTTATTCTTTCAAATGTACTGAATATTTGGAACTCACTGCTCAGAAGGGCTATGGAAGCCAGATCATTGGATTTATTTAAGAAAGAGACTGATTAATATTTGGAAGTATTTGGAAGATTAATGACTTGAGGGTTATGGGAAACTGGCACAGAAGAGGAGCTGAGGCCAGTTCAGATCAGCTTCGTTCACACTGAATGCTGGGGCAGACCTGGTGGCTTACTCCTGCTTCAATGCTTTCATGTTCTATGTTTTAACTACAGTATAGAAACTACAGTGTAGTGCACGAAGAATTACAGATTATTTGATACATTGGTCTGGAAATGGGGTCATGGACCCATTGCTTAATGGAATTGGTCCATGGTGTATAAAAGGTTAGGAACCCTTGACCTGGATAGTGCTTTTTCTCCTGTCCAAGCTCTGTATGGCACAGCAGTCTTCTTTATCAAGGCACCATTCAACTTTCTCTGAAATGACAGACACTCATTTCTTGAATAGCACCTAGTAAGGTTTTGTAGAATGATGGAATATGCACCATTGTTCTCATTTCTGAGCTGCCATTGTTATTTCGATCATTTCAATATGGAATGTCAAAAGTTTCATGAAAATCCTGCCAGTTTTCAATTAACTTTTCTTTTTTCAGGTGATTACCAATTGATTTGAATTAATACTTTATACACTTTTCTATAAAGTAAGGAATTTGTATTCATGGCTCTTTCATTCGTAATTAATAGAGACATAAAGTAAGAGTTAATTTCCTAAAATACATCCATAATAAATTCCAGTAATATAGAGCAGAGGAAGTGTGGCAGCTAAATAATTTCTTCAGTTGCAGGTGGGGATGATGCTCTATCTTTTTTTACAGCTTGACACAGAACAAAGATGTATCATGATTTCCACAAATAGCTAAAGTCGGTACATAAATTTCCCACCATTATCTAACCTGTGTCTTGTCGACGTCAAAAGGTTGTAACAGCTGCCTTCAGATTTATTGCATTTTTTTAAACAAGTTTCTGTTTTAATTTAGTTAGCTTTTTTTATTCCACAATCTCATGTGCAAAACAATTTCCTCTATTGAGGACTGGACTTCTCTTCATGCTACCACTGACAAAGTTCTTATTGGAAAGTGTGTCACAATGACTAATGATGTCCTTCCTTGAGATCTCCCTCTTGACCAATGCAGAGTGGTTTGCCTCTGCTTCATATTCATGTGTAATGTCAATATGCAAGGAAATCATAAAGCAGCATGTTAGAGTTCCTTCTATGAGTCCTGAGATAATTGGGTGATGAATGTTATGGCAGCAAAGTCAGAAAAGTTGCTATTCAAGTTCACTTCTTGTACTTGCAGCACAAATATAAATGTTGAGTTAGGATCCCTCTTCTTTGTACTTGTAACGTTTCTGTGCCCCAAAGTAAGAGAACAATCTGGAACGTTAAAAACAACGTGGCATTTTTACACTTCTACAGTCTCCATTATAGGACCTTAATGAGAGATGTAGGTAGTTTAGTCCTAAACAAAGAAGTTTAAAGTTGTGTTCTCATGCCTTCTCAGAATGGATTAGGATTAACCATGTTACCAAGTAAACAGAGGGTGACTTTCATTATTAAACACAAAGTACACTGCAGATGCTGTGGTCAAATCAACATGTACAAACAAGCTGGATGAATTCAGCAGGTTGGGCAGCATCCGTTGAAACACAGTCAACATTTCAGGCCAAGACCCTTCATCAGGACTGAAGGAGGAGGGGGCAGGGGCCCTATAAAGAAGGTAGGGGGAGGGGGGAAGGTGCCAGGTGAAAAACCAATCAGAGGAAAGATCAAGGGGTGGGGGAGGGGAAGCAGGGAAGGGATAGGCAGGAAGGGTGAAGAAGGAATGTAAGGGGAAAGCACTATGGGTAGTAGAAGGCAGAGTTATGAGAGAGGTGATAGGCAGCTGGAAGAGGAGGCAGAGTGAAAGTGGGATGTGGGAAGGGAGAGGGAGGGAATTACCAGAAGTTGGAGCATTCAATGTTTATACCAAGGGGCTGGAGACTACCCAGACGGTATATGAGGTGTTGCTCCTCCAAACTGAGCTTGGCCTCATCATGGCAGTAGAGGAGGCCATGTATGGACATATCCGAATGGGAATGTGAAGCAGAGTTGATGTGGGTGGCAACCAGGATCTGAATGGGAATGTGAAGCAGAGTTAAACCTGTCCCTACACCTCCTCTCTTACCACCATTCAGGACCCCAGACAGTCCTTACAGGTGAGGCAACACTTCACTTGTGAGTCTGTTGGGGTCATCTATTGCATCCATTGCTCCCAGTGTGGCCTTCTCTACATTGGCGAGACCAGACGCAGATTGGGGGACTGCTTCGTTGAGCACCTCCGCTCTGTCTGCCACAACAGACAGGATCTCCCGGTTGCCACCCACTTCACATTCCCATTCGGATATGTCCATACGTGGCCTCCTCTACTGCCACAATGAGGCCAAACTCAGGTTGGAGGAGCAACACCTCATATACCATCTGGGTAGTCTCCAGCTCCTTAGTATGAACATCGAATTCTCCAACTTCTGGTAATTCCCTCCCTCTCCCTTCCCCCATCCCACTTTCACTCTGCCTCTTCTTCTAGCTGCCTATCACCTCTCTCATAACTCTGCCTTCTACTACTACCCATAGTGCTTTCCCCTTATATTCCTTCTTCACCTCTCCTGCCTATCCCCTCCCTGCTTTCCCTCCCCAACCCCTTGATCTTTCCTCTGATTGTTTTTTCACCTGGCACCTTCCACCCTCCCCCCACCTTCTTTATAGGGTTTCTGCCCCCTCCTTCAGTCCTGATGAAGGGTCTCGGCCCAAAACGTTGACTGCTTGTTTCAACAGATGCTGCCTGACTGGCTGAGTTCATCCAGCATGTTTGTATGTGGTGACTTTCATTATGTCGCATTTATAAAGATTTAATTTATTGTGCATTGTTTGCACATTAATTTCTTCTTGCACAATAGATACGGTACTTCTGGTAAAATGGTGGTGTGCATGGTCACAGCAGCCTCTTGGTCCAACCAAAGGTGAAATTGTTCATCCCTTACATCTTTTCTACAATCATAAGGTGCTGATGGATAGTAAAAACATCAAGATCTACCCTGTCAGCGAGTTGTTCAATAACGATGGAGCCTGGACTTGTTGTGTACCATTGCTGGGCAGAGCTGGTGTGCCTTCCAACAACGTTGTGAGTGATGGGCTGAAACGTTTTTATTGGGATCACAAGAACTTGTTGGACATTGATAATGTATAATACTATAAGTATGACTCACTGGTTCATTGGAGTCATTGGAGACGGCGTAGGAGCTGTGTTGGTTGTTGAGGAGACCAGGTCCTCATGCTACGGTGTTGCCTGTTGTAGTCACCCAGGAGGGGAGACACTGAGGTGTTGTGGGTAAGAGCAGAAGTCTTTCTGTGCACGCTTCAATCTCAACCGGGTTGGAGTCTAGCGCCTCCTGTCAATGCTGCCACCCTCCCTGTGTTCACTCAACGGAAGACAAGCCAGATCAAGACAACATCCCATGCACCATACATTTACAGGCCATACCATGAGGGAGATTAGTTGGAAAGGATGAGGGACAAGGGAATCACAGGGAGAGTGATCCCTGCAGTAAGCAGAGAGTGGGGAAGAGGTGAAGATATGTTTGGTGGAGGGTCCTATTGAAGATAGTGGATGTTGCCGAGAATGATGTGCTGGATGCAGAGGCTCATGGGGTGGTAGGTGAAGACAAGAGAAACTCTATACAAGATGGTGGCAAAATAGGTTGAGGTGCTTGCCAGGAAATGGATGAGATGTGGGTGATAGCAGCTTCAATGGTGGAGGATGAAAAACCCAATTCTTTGAAGGAGGAGGACTTTGCTGTTGTCCTGGAAAGGAATGCCTCATCCAAGTAACAGCAGAGATGAAGTTATGGAGAAAAGGTAGTTGTATACTTACAAGAGACAGGATGGAAAGAGGTACAGTCAAGATAGCCATGGGATTGGTAGGTTTACAAAAGACATCAGTCAACAGTTTGTTTCAGTGATGCAGACAGAGATTGATCTGAAAAGGGGTGTCAGAAATGGACCAAGTGAATTGAAGGGCAGCATGGAAGTCAGTGGCAAAGTTGATGAAATTGACAAGCTCAGCATGGGTGCATGAAACAGCACCAGTGCAGTTGTGAAAGTAGTGCAGAAAGAATTGGGGAGCATTACCAGAGAAGACTTAAACACGGACTGTTCCACATCGCCAACAAAAAGCCAGGCAAAGCTGGGGTTACACCTGGGGAGCAGTGGTGTGAGAAGGGATGCTCAGGGACCCAGCAGCAGCGGGAAAGGTCTTGGGTCATTGGAGCCAGAGTTAGAGATGGTAGGATCCACAGTCTGGAGATGACTAATTGAGATCAAGGACCCAGTGGGAGGCAGCAAAGGTCAAGGTCTGGAGGCATCCAGGACCATTGAAATGTGAGTTGGAGGCTGTTGGAACCACAGTCTGGAGTCATAGAGGAAATTGATTATCTGTGATAATTCTGACTTCTGATGCTATTGCATACTACTAGCCCAAGACATTCATAGTAATCAGAAACTGCAATTCTAACAAAGTTAACCATCATTTGGATGGACCAGAAGACTTGTATGTTTCTGTGGTATTGTAGCGATGTACTAGAGACGACACGCAGTCGGTAAGTCGTTTCAAGACTAGTTTATTCAAACTTCGCGGCACTGGCATTTAATCCCTAATGCCCGCCCTCTCCGGGCAGAAATGATGTCAGAGGTGCATTACCAAACTCTCTCCCCGCGCGTTGGCTATTTGTGAGCCGGTTCGCCTGCGCAGAAAGTGGGTTGCCACATAACCCCCCCGCCCCCCCAGAACCAGTGATACACCCCCCAATGTCCACAGTCTGGATCAGCCTCTGTTTGGGAGGTCTGCCTCTGCGCCGCGGTGCGTGAACCTCGACCAGCTGCGCCAAGTCCACATGGGCTGGTTTGAGTCGGTCCACCATGAAAAGCTCCTCTCTCCCCCCAATGTCCAGAACGTATGTGTTGATCACCTTGAACGGCCCCTCGTACAGCCACTGTAGCGGTGCCTGGTGTCTGCCCCTTCATACAAACACAAACTTACAGTCCTGTAGGTCTTTGGGTACATGGGTCGGTGTTCATCCGTGCTGTGAAGCTGGCACAGGGGCCGGGTTGCCGAGCCTTTCGTGTAGTCTGTCCAGGACTGCTGTGGGTTCTAACTCTTGCCCCCTTGGGGCTGGTATGAACTCTCCCGGGATGGCCAGGGGTGCGCCGTACACCAACTCGGCCGACGAGGTGTGCAGATCCTCTTTGGGCGCCCTGCGGATTCTGAGTAGGACCCAGGGAAGCTCATCCACCCAGTTAGGTCCTCTCAGGCGGGCCATGAGAGCCGACTTCAAGTGATGGTAGAAGTGTTCCACTAGTCCGATCTACTGTGGGTGGTAGGCAGTTGCGTGGTGTAGCTGCGTTCCCAACAGGCTGGCCACAGCCGACCACAGGCTGGAGGTGAACTGGGCGCCTCTGTTGGAGGTAATGTGGGCCGGTACCCCGAAATGTGCTACCCAGGTTGCAATCAGTGCTCAGGCGCAGGAATCGGCAGATGTGTCGGTGAGCGGGACCGCCTCTGGCCACCTCGTGAACTGGTCTACCATAGTTAGGAGGTACCGCGCTCCTTGGGACACTGGTAGGGGGCCCACGATATCCACATGAATGTGGTCGAACCTCCGGTGGATGGGTTCGAACTACTGCGGCGGGGCTTTAGTGTGCCGCTGCACCTTGGCTGTTTGGCACTGCGCGCACGTTCTGGCCCATTCACTGACCTGCTTACGAAGTCCGTGCCATGCGAACTTGCTGGAGACCAGCCGGATGGTTGTCCTGATTGATAGGTGCACCAAACTGTGTATGGAGTCAAAAAGTCGCCGCCTTCAGGCTGCCGGGATGATGGGGCGAGGTTGGCCAGTAGCCACATCACACAGGAGGGTCCTCTTACCTGGGCCTACGAGAAATTCCTGCAGCTGCAAACCCGAGACTGCGGTCCTGTAGCTGGGCATCTCGTCGTCTGCCTGCTGTGCCTCCGCCAGTGATGCATAGTCCACCCCCAGGAACAGGGCCTGGACAGCTGGTCTGGAGAGTGCATCCATAATGATGTTGTCATTTCCCAAGACATGCTGGATGTCTGTCACGTACTTGGATATGTAGGACAGATGTCACTGCTGGCGAGCCGACCAGGGATCGGACACCTTTGTGAACGTGAAGGTCAACGGTTTGTGGTCCATGAATGCGGTGAACGGCCTGCCTTTAACGAAGTACCTGAAATGCCAGATTGCCAGATACAGTGCCAACAGCTCCCGGTCGAAAGCACTGTACTTGATTTCGAGTGGTCGTAGGTGCTTGCTGAAGAACGCCAGGGGTTGCCAGCGCCCCTCGATGAGCTGCTCCAGCACCCCACTGACTGCCTTGTCGGATGCGTCCACCGTGAGTGCGGTTGGAATGTCCATTCTGGGGTGCACCAGCATCACGGCATCTGCCAAGGCTTCCTTGGCTTTAACGAAAGCGGCCGTGGCCTCCTCGTCCCAAGTAATGTCCTTGCCTTTACCCGACATCAGGGTGTACAAAGGGCACATGATACGGGCTGCTGAGGGGAGGAAACGGTGGTAGAAGTTCACCATACCAACAAACTCCTGTAGGCCTTTGACCGTGTTGGGCCGAACAAAGTGGCGGATTGCGTCTACCTTGGCGGGCAGAGGTGTTGCCCTGTCTTTGGTAATCCTGTGGCCCAGGAAGTCGATGGTATCGAGACCGAACTGGCATTTGGCCGGGTTGATCGTGACGCCGAAATCACTCAGGCGGGAGTAGAGCTGAGGGAGGTGGGACAGATGCTCCTGGCGACTACTGCTGGCTATAAGGATGTCATCCAAATAGATAAACGCTAAGTCCAGGTCGCAACCCACCACATCCATTAGCCGCTGGAATGTTTGTGCGGCATTCTTCAGGCCGAACGGCATTCGGAGGAACTCGAACAGGCCGAACGGGGTGATGAGTGTTGTTTAGGGGATGTCTTCAGGGTGCACCGGGATTTGATGGTACCCCCGGAAGTTGTCTACTTTGGAAAATATTCTTGCCCCGTGCAGGTTTGCTGCAAAGTCCTGTATGTGCGGCACAGGGTAGCAGTCTGGAGTTGTAGCCTCATTCAGTCTGTGGTAGTCGCCGCATGGTCTCCAACGCCCGGCTGCTTTGGGCACCATGTGCAGGGGGGAGGCCCATGGGCTGTCGGACCTGCATACGATCCCCAATTCCTCCATCCTCTTGAACTCCTCCTTCGCCAGGCGGAGCTTTTCCGGGGGCAGCCTTCGTGCACAGGCATGGAGGGGTGGTCCCTTGCTCGGGATGTGGTGCTGAACCCTGTGTCTGGGCATGGCTGCCGTGAACTGCGGTGCCAGAATTGATGAAAAGTCCACCAGGATTTTGGGGAATTCATTGTCCAACATCATGATGGAGTCCAGGTGTGGGGCCGGCAACTTGGCTTCACCCAGGGAGAATGTCTGGAAAGTCTCAGCATGTACCAGTCTTTTCCCTTGCAAGTCGACCAGCAGGCTGTGAGCTCGCAAGAAGTCCGCCCCCAGGAGTGGTTGGGCCACCGCGGCCAGTGTGAAGTCCCACATGAACCGGCTGGTGCTGAACTGCAGCTGCACTGTGCAGGTCCGTATTGTGCTGCCGTTTGCGGCCCTCAGGGTGGGTCCTGGCTTCCTGTTGCAGGTGTCGTACCCAGTCGGGGGCAAGACACTGATTTCCACACCAGTGTCGACCAAGAAGCTGCGTCCCGACTGTTTGTCCCAGATGTACAAGAGGCTGTCCTGGTGGCCAGCTGCCATAGTCATTAGCGGCTGCTGGCCCTGGCCCTTGCAGGGCGGGCGACAACGGTGGGCTTCTGTGCCCCACCGCTGGTGGTAGAAACACCACTGTTCACTGGCCTCCTCACTCCTGCCTCTGTGTTGTGTGCGCCCCCCTGCCGGGCCTGGTCTGGTCTGTTGTTGGGTGCGTGGCTTGGTAATCTGACCAATGGACGCCATGCTCTCCCTCTTGGCTTTCCACAGCACGTCTGCCCGGGCCACCACCTTCCGGGGGTCACTGAAATCTGCGTCAGCCAGCAGCAGATGTATGTCCTCGGGCAGCTGCTCTAGGAACGCCTGCTCAAACATGAGGCAGGGCTTGTGTCCGTCAGCCAGGGCCAGCATCTCGTTCATCAATGCTGATGGTAGCCTGTCTCCCAAACCGTCCAGGTGAAGCAGGCAGGCACCCCGCTCACGCTGTGAGAGGCCAAAGGTCCCAATGAGCAGCGCTTTGAATGCTTCATATTTGCCTTCTTCCGGGGGCGACTGTATGAAATCCGCAACCTGGGCGGCTGTCTCCTGGTCAAGGGCGCTCACCACGTGATAGTAATGCGTGGAATCAGAGGATATCTGCCGAATCTGGAACTGGGCTTCTGCTTGGCTAAATCACACACGTGGTCGCGGCATCCAGAAAGTCGGCAGTTTTAGCGAAACTGCGTGAACAGATGAAGAGTCGGTCATCTTTGGTCCAAATCTCATTTGGACCGTAGGGGTCACCAATGTAGCGATGTACTACATACAGAGCTAGAGACGACATGCAGTCGGTAAGTTGTTTCGAGACTAGTTTATTCAAACTTTGTGGCGATGGTATTTAATCCCTAGCGCCCGCCCTCTCCAGATGGAAATGACGTGAGAGGTGCATTACCAAAGTCTCTCCTTGCGCGCTGGCTATTTGTGAGCCGGTTCGCCTGTGCAGAAAGTGGATCGCCACAGTATCCTCTCATCACTGCTGGAAACGCCATCATGTTTCCTACCCCAATTATTTTTCCTTTCCTGAACAGTTGAATTCTATCAGGTGCAAATTCCAACAAAATTTGTTTGGAAAATACTTATTCCTGAACCTGTTTAGTTTGTGGGTTCATGGTAAAAGAAATAAAATATAAAGGTAGAAATAGAGAGAAGAAGTAAGTTTAAAGGCAATGAAGAGCAGAAAATAGAAAATAAATGTGATGGTGGAAGGAAAAGAAAAAGATAGAAATTTAAGTGAAACTTTTATTTTTTAAGTTATAGCCAATCATGTCATACATTCCTACATCTAGTATCATCACATGAGTGACACTTCGAGCAGACTGACTGAAAACAGCATATGCAATTATAAGAAAAATTGCTACCTGTCAATGAGAAATAAATTCAAGGTGAATTCTCTTTAAAGGCACAGTCATTTCAATACCTCTTTGCATTTATGAAATACCAGGTTCCTAAAAATTTTCCATCATGCAGATATTCAAGGATAGGTTTTGTGTTCAGAATTTAAATCATAAATATGAACAGATGAAAAACATTTGTGATTCTGCCAACACACATAAGATACTGGAGAGACTCAGCAGGCCAGGCAGCATCTATGGAAAGGAGTACAGTTGATGATTCAGGCTGAGACTGTGCTCTTTTCCATAGATGCTGCCTAGCCTGCTGAGTTCCTCCAGCATTTTGTGTTTGTTGCTTGGATTTCCAGCATTTGCAGATTTTCTCTTGTTTGTAATTCCACCAAAGTACCTTTGTCTCAGCAAAGGTACTTTACCCACTATTAATTAGCTGAAAATGTCCTTTTCTTAAATATTAATTCATCCAGTGTCAAATTAACTTTCCTTGCTTTGTAGAGATACATTGTTATGCTTTTGAATCCAGGATTCACACTTAGACATGGACAAAGCCACTAACCTTGAGACATGTTAGTCCATTTAAAGAGCAAACAAGAGGAAATCTGCAGATGCTGTAAATTCAAACAGCACACACAAAATACTGGTGGACCACAGCAGGCCAGGTAGCATCTATAAGGAGAAACGTTGTTGACATTTTGGGCCAAGACCCTTCCTGACCGTCCTGACGAAGGGTCTCAGCCCGAAACGTAGACAGTGTTTCTCCTTATAGATGCTGCCTGGCCTGCTGTGTTCCACCAGCATTTTGTGTGTGTTGACATGTTAGTCCAACTGCATTACCCTCTAAACAATATGAGCAGAGATTTTAGAATCCTATCTTCATTTGAATATAAACATACTAAATACATTCTAG
Source organism: Hypanus sabinus (assembly GCF_030144855.1). Lineage (NCBI taxonomy): Eukaryota > Metazoa > Chordata > Chondrichthyes > Myliobatiformes > Dasyatidae > Hypanus > Hypanus sabinus. The sequence goes on along the minus strand of NC_082724.1, from coordinate 46,051,599 downwards.
CAGGGTAACATGCAAGGTTAAATTGTTTCTGATAGTCAAGCAGCAAGAAGATTGAGAAGAATTGATAGATACATGAGAAAGGACAGGCTACAGGGAAGTCCATGGGGAAATGGGAGTGTGGTGAAGCTTTCAGAAACAGCAGAGAATCAATGGACTGAATAGCCTCCAATATCATGAAAAGTATGAGAGTAATATGAAAGAGCACATCACATTGAAACAACAGTTGAATATAAACAAATTGAAAATTTTTTTGTTGGAAATTGATTTATTTAAAACATATGTCACTGAAATCATTTGCAACACACAAGATACTGGAGGAACTCAGCAGATCAGACAGCATCTGTGGAGAGGAATAAAGGGGCTGATGAAGGGTCTGGCCTAAAACATTGACTGTTTATTCCTCTCCACTGAAGCCTCCTGACTTGCTGAGTTCCTCCAGCAATTTGCGTGTGTTGCTCTGGATTTCCAACATCTCCAGAATCCCTTGTGTTACTAAAATCATTTGTTGATGTTAGGAAACAGCTAGATAACACACAAGTCTAAAGAACAACTAGCAATCGCATAGTCCTTTCTGCATTTGCTTGCTCTTTGTAATTGCAATCCAAATTCTGCTCTCCTCTTTCCTTCCCCTATCATTTCTTCCTCTTACAAGAATAACCTTTCTTTTGTAATTTTCCTACGACTGGTGACTTGTTCAACTGAACTAATTACCTCCAGAATTGTAAATAGGAAGAAAACTAACTTCCTCTCAGTTTATATTCTATGTATTTTAGATTGATATTTGAATCAAAAATCAGTTGAAAATATGAAGCTCCTTCACTCAGTTATTTCAAATGTATATTAACACCTCTAATGAAATACCAGATAGTTACCAAGGGCTAAAAGTGGAAATAAGTTTTCAGAAAGTCACAGCAGTCAAATCCAGTGCCGCTTAATTATTCATAACCAATAAGCAAATGATGAATAAATTCAAATACAATGAATTCCTAACAATTCTGGCTGCTTTTAATAAAATTGATACTGAACACTATTAGATGCAATAGAGAACTGCCACATCCATAGTGTACCTATAAGATAGTCACAGAGATTGCCAGATGATGGATTTTACCTAATTATTATTGTCTAACTAGATTACTTAACAGAACCAGTCTCAGACATATTCAGCCAATACATTTGCTAAAAACTGCTGTTATAACATCTAACCAGTTATGTGAACACAAATTCCCAATAAGCATCCAAAACAATGGAAAAAATGAATCTACTAATAAATTAGATTATTATTTTTGTATCCACATGGATCTTCACTTCAAATATATCACGAGCAATTTCAGACAGCCCCTTGGGATATGAGTCATGCTCTCTGCCATGGCACGTTTCTGTGTTTGTTTAATCTGTTTCTCTCAATTACAAAGCCTGAATCAAGCAAACCTACTGAATTGTAGGTAATTTTTTTCACACAAAACTTGAAAACTTGGGTGAAGTAGTGTTAAGTGGAAAGAATTTTTTTTTACTTCTTGTCAGATAACACAACTTTATTGCTGATGTTTCTGGGGGGAATTTGGAAAGTGCAGGAAAAATACATCCCAAAGATGAAGTATTCTAAAGGGAGGAAGAGGCAACCATGGCTAATAAGGGAAGTAAAAGACAACATAAAAGGAAAAGAATGGGCATAAAATATATCAAAAACTAGTGCAAAGCTAGAGGATTGGGAAGCTTTTAAAACCAGCAGAACGCAACTAAAAAAGCCATAAAGTGAGAAAAGATTAAATACAGTATGAAGATAACATAGGCAATAATATAAAAGATAATATAAAATATACTTTTTAGATATATGAGGAGTAAAAGAGAGATGTGCGTGGATAATTGGACTGCTAGAAAACACCACTGGAGTGGCAGTAACGGGACAAAGAACTGGTAGAGGAACTGAATAAGTAGTTTGTGTCAGTCTTCTCTGTGGAAGACTCCAACAGAATGCCAGAAATATGAGAGCGTCATGGGGTAGAAGTGAGTGTAGTTGCTATTACTAAGGAGGTGCTTGGGAAGCTGAAAAGTCTGAAGGCAGATAATTCACCTGGATGAGATGGACTGCACCCCAGGATTCTGAAAGAGGTAGCTGAAGAGATTGTGGAGGCGTTAGTAATGATCTTTCAAGAATCACTAGATTCTGGTACGGTTCCTGAGGACTGGAACATTGCAAACGCCAGTCTGCCCTTGAAGGCAGAAGGAAGGAAATAGATAAGCCAGTTAGCCTGACTTCAGTGGTTGGGAAAGTTATGGAGTCTATTATGAAGGACGAGGTTTTGGGATTACTTGGAAACACATGATAAAATAAGCCAAAGTCAGCATGGTTTTCTAAAGGGGAGATTTTGCATGAGAAATATGTTATTATTCTTGAAGGAAATAACAGGAAATAACAAAGGAGAATCAGTAGATGGTGTTTATTTGGATTTTCAGAAAGTGTTTGACAAGGTGCTGGACATGAGTCTATGTAACAAGATAAGAACCCTTGGTATTACAGGAAAGGTACTAGAAGGGATAAAAGATTGCTGACTGGCAAGAGTGTAAGTAAAGGCAGCCTTTTCTGATTGGCTGCTGATGACTAATGGTGGGCCACAGGGGTCTGTGTTGGGACAGCTTCATTTCACGACCTACAGCAGTGATTTGGGTGAATGATTTGATGGCTTTGTGACCAAGTTTACAGATGATATGAAGATAGGTGGAAAGGTAGGGTTGAGGAAGTAAGGTGTCTGCAGAAGGACAGATTGGGGGAATGGCAAGGATGTGGAGGATGGAATGCAATATAGGGTAGTGCATGGTTGTGCGCTTTGGCAGAAAGAATAAGGATGTGGACTATTTTTTAAATGGGGAGAAAATTCAAAAATCTGAAGGCAGAGGGACTTGGGAGTCCTTGTGCAGGATTCCCTAAAGGTTAACTTGTAGGTTGAGTTGGTGGTAAGGAAGGCAAATGCACAGTTAATATTTATTTTGAGAGGACTAGAATACAAAAATAAGGATTTAATGATGAGTAATACACACAAAATGTTGGAGGAACTAAGCAGGCCAGGCAGCATCTATGGAAAAGACCAAAAGGTCGAAATCTTTCATCAGAACTGTTAAAACATCGACTGTTTACTCTTTTCCATAGTTGCTGCCTGACCTGCTGAATTCCTCCAGTATTTGTGTGTAGTACTTTGATTTCCAGTGTCTGCAGATTTTCTCTTCTTTATGTAATGATGAGGCATTGGTCAGACTGAATGAGGGGAAATTTCATGGAAATCTACCGAATATTGAAAGGTCTGGATTCTATGGATGTGGAGATGATGTTTCCTATGGTGGAAGAGTCTAGGACCAGGGAGCACAGACTCAGAATTGAGGGTTGTACATTTTGAACCGAGAGGAGGATACATTTGTTTAGCCAAATGGTGGTGAATCTTTGGAATTCATAGCTACAAATACAATATCGAGGTGGGCCAAGTCATTGAGTATATTTAAGGTGAAGGTTGATAGCTTCTTGATTAATCAGGGTGTCAAATTTTCCAGGGAGAAGGTAGGAGAGTGGGGTTGAGAGGGATAATAAATCAACCATGAGGGATTGGCACAATCTCAAAGGGCCGTATGACCTAAATCTACTCCTAGGTCTTATAGTCTTATGTTATTATGTCGAAAATATATGACAAGCAATTCTGAAACATAACCTCCAAAAGATTTGATTTTTTTTATTACATTGCAGTGTAAGAATTCTTTTTCTTGTCCAAGACTTCTCTGAGCAATTTTGTCCTCTGCAACCTTTCACAAATTTCATGACCTATGCTGGTGATTTAAACCTGATTCTGATTCTGACAAATATTCTATATTTATAAAGAAAAATGATTCTGGTGAGCTTACCTTGGCAAAGCTGTCAGATGCTGGAGTAATTTTTCCTGTGGTGCTGTGTAAGGACAGTGAGATTATTCATTCTCTGCCCTCACTCAGACGCATGGCTTCCTGTTGCTGTCTGGCCTTCAATACTGAAGATGTTCTGCAGTCCTGCTGAGATTAACACATCAACACTTTGAATTTAGGACATTATAATAAACTCACAAACATCAGATGAATCAAAGATCAAAAGTCTATGAGAAAAGGTGGATTAGTAGAAAGATGCAGTGTCCAGTGGGCCTGCTTATAACAAATGTTACCATCAACAAGTGGCTGCCAAATGAACTATGATAGAAATGTTTTGAAAACTCTCTGGTGTATAAATTACTGTTTAGTTTACAGCCAGTCCCCAACTGAAGCTGTTGAATGTGGTACCTATGCCTTGCTTGGCGGCTTTTGGTCTTCGGTTGTAGTGTGACCTTTGCCTAGATGTTCACGCTTCTGGGCCAAAGGACTTATTCCCAACATTTCTTGTGATTATCTCTATAGCTTTTCTTTCTGTCCTACAACTAATTATGCCTTTCCTAAAACAATACAAATCAGTCATAGTAGCCTTTTAAAAAACCTTCAAAAAAAAAGCTCTTCTTCACTGACCTATTGCAGCCATTCCACAATTTATTGAGGTTTCCTGGAAGCTCCACTTCCAGCTATGACAATGCTTTCCCCCTACGGGATCTCTGACTTGAGGTCTGTATCCTTTTCAATAGTCTCTCTCTTTGATGCTGAAGGGAAGCTCTAGGATCTATGATCTGGATTCGCAGGTCATTCCGCAGTTTGTGGACAATTAATAGCAGATCTGTCTTGGTGGTTGGATGGCAAAGTGGGGGTGTGTGGGGGATCGATCAGAAAGGTCGCTTGAGGGATACAATTCTGTGAATGCGACTTTGGCAATTTGAATCTATTCTAAGGAAGTGGTAAAAGGACACAGTTCAAAGTAAGTTTATTATCAAAGTATACATACATTACCATCTACTACCCCGAAATTCATTTTTGTGTGGGCATTCACAGTAGATACAAAGGAAAACAATAGAATCAATGAAAACCTATACACAAAAATAGTCAAACAACCAATGTGCAAAAGATGACAATCTGTGTAAAGACCAAAAAAAAAACAAATGAACAATCAATAAACAAACCAATAAATAAATAGAATGTAAGATTGGAGAGCTTTATACAAACCCCATTTCCAGAAAAGTTGGGATATTTTCCAAAATGCAATAAAAACAAAAATCTGTGATATGTTAATTCACGTGAACCTTTATTTAACTGACAAAAGTACAAAGAAAAGATTTTCAATAGTTTTACTGACCAACTTAATTGTATTTTGTAAATATACACAAATTTAGAATTTGATGGCTGCAACACACTCAACAAAAGTTGGGACAGAGTTAAAATAAGATTGAAAAGTGCACAGAATATTCAAGTAACACCGGTTTGGAAGACTCCACATTAAGCAGGCTAACTGGTAGCAGGTGAGGTATCATGACTTGGTGTAAAAGTAGCATCCATCAAAGGCTCAGTCTTTGCAAGCAAGGATGGATCACGGCTCACCCCTTTGTGCCAAAATTCGTGAGAGAATTGTTAGTCAGTTCAAAAGGAACATTTCCCAATGCAAGATTGCAGAGAATTTAGGTCTTTCAACATCTACTGTACATAATATTGTGAAAAGATTCAGAGAATTCAGAGACATCTCAGTGTGTAAAGGGCAAGGTTGGAAACCACTGTTGAATGTGTGTGATCTTCGAGCCCTCAGGCAGCACTGCCTAAGAAACCGTCATGCTACTGTGACAATTATAGCCACCTGGGCTCGGGAGTACTTCAGAAAACCATTGTCACTTAACACAGTCCGTTGTTGCATCCAGAAATGCAACTTGAAACTCTGTTACGCAAGGAGGAATTCATACATCAACTCTATGCAGAAATGCTGGCGAGTTCTCTGGGCCCGAGCTCATCTCAGATGGACCAAAAGACTGTGGAACCAGGTGCTGTGGTCAGATGAGTCCACATTTCAGCTACTTTTCAGAAAAAACAGGAGTCGAGTTCTCCGTGCCAAAGATGAAAACGACCATCCTGATTGTTATCAGCCAAAGTTGCAAAAGCCAGCATCTGTGATGGCATGGCGGTGCATCAGTGCCCACGGCGTGGGTGAGTTGCATGTATGTGAAGGTACCATTGACTCTGAGGCATATATTAGGATTTTAGAGAGACATATGTTGCCATCAAGGCGACGACTCTTCCTGGGACGTCCATGCTTATTTCAGCAGGATAATGCCAGACCACATTCTGCACGGGCTATAGCAGCATGGCTCTGTAGACAGAGTGTGTGTGCTTGACTGGCCTGCTGCCAATCCAGATCAATCTCCTATTGAAAATGTATGGCGCATCATGAAGAGGAGAATCAGACAACGGAGACCACAGACTGTTGAGCAGCTTAAGTCTTATATCAAGCAAGAATGGACAAAATTTCCAATTGCAAATCTACTACAATTAGTATCCTCAGTTCCAAAATGATTAAAAAGTGTTATTAAAAGGAAAGGTGATGTAACACAATGGTAAACATGCCTCTGTCCCAACGTTTGTTGAGTGTGTTGCAGCCATCAAATTCTAAATTTGTGTATATTTACAAAATACAATTAAGTTGGTCAGTAAAACTATTGAAAATCTTTTCTTTGTACTTCTGTCAGTTAAATAAAGGTTCACGTGAATTAACATATCACAGATTTTTGTTTTTATTGCATTTTGGAAAATATCCCAACTTTTCTGGAAATGGGGTTTGTAGAAGAAAATCACATTTGACAAATCTGTTGAACTTCTCAGAGGATGTAACCAACAGAATAGTTAAGGGGAGACCATGGAATGCCAAGCCAAATTCAGTATCCGGTTCAGCATTTTTTCCTACATCTTTTAACATGAGAACTGTTTCTAACAACTTAACTATATTTAATGTTCTGGGTTCGACTGTCTTTCATGGTGCAGATTCCACAAGTTCACTCTTATTTTTGGTATGAACATCGATTTCTCCAACTTCCGGTAATTCCCTCCCCCCTCCCTTCCCCCCATCCCACTTTCACTCTGCCTCCTCTTCCAGCTGTCTATCACCTTTCTCATGATTTTGCCCATAGTGCTTTCCCCTTACATTCCTTCTTCACCTTTCTTGCCTATCCCCTCCCTGCTTCCCCTCCCCCACCCCTTGATCTTTCCTCTGACTGGTTTTTCACCTGGCACCTACCAGCCTTCTCCTTCCCACCCTCCCCCCACCTTCTTTATGGGGCCCCTACCCCCACTCCTTCTTCAGTCCTGACGAAGGGTCTTGGCCCGAAATGTTGACTGCTCGTTTCCACAGATGCTTCCCGACCTGCTGAGTTCCACCTGCTTGTTGTACATGTTGATTTGACCACAGCATCTGCAGTGTACTTTGTGTTCACTCTTATTTCTTGCCTCATTCCTTAATGGCTATCCCATCCCTATAAGCTGCGACACCTGATTTCGGACTTCTCCTTCATCTACTCTCATTAGGACTGTAAAAGTTTCAACAACATTCCTCTCATCTTCTAAATTCTCACAAATATAAATCTTATCATCCCAATTTTTTTCAATTATCAGTCCTACCACTCCAAGAGTTTGTCTCATGAAACTCCACCAAACTCTTTCCTGTGGTAAAGAAACCAAAACTGCAAACAGTACCAAGATGTGATATCATGAAGCCCAGTACAAATAAGGCATCCCTGCTTCTGTATTCTGAACCACTTGCTATGAAAGCCAACATATCTTCTTGCTTTTTAATCATTTTCTGTAGCTGCATGTATACTTTTCATCAACTGGTCAACAAGGATATCCAAATCTTTAAGCACTTCCCCCAGCCCCCAGTGCTTATCTGCCTACTTATTTTTCTATCAATGTGGATATCACATTTACCCACTTTATACTGTATCTGCTACTCACTAAAAATATTCAGCACATACTGAAGTCTCTGCATCCATTTCACATCTCTCGCACTCCTAAACATCTTAGTATTATCTGTAAATCTAGTGATATCATATTTAATTATCACACATAAAACATTAATTTGTATCAGAATATTAAACAATATGAGAGCAAATGGTATTTTAGTGGCATAAATTGAAGATTGGTTAACTTACAAAAAAGATAGAATAAGAACAAACAAATTATTTTCAGGTTGGAAAGTTGCAACTGCTATGGTATTGCTGGAATTGATGCTGGTGTCCTGACTATTCATAGCTGCATGAATGATCTGGATGAGGGGGCTAACATAATATATATGTACATGTTTGCTTATTTGCAAAGCTGAGTAGCACTGTACATACATCATGAAGATTGCAGAAGGACTTCAAAAATACATAGAAAGGCTAAAAGGATGGACAAGGATGATAATGTTGAAAAATGAGGTAGCTGTAGAGTTAGAGATGCAGCACAGAAATAGGCCTTTCAACCCATTGAGTTCATGCTGACCATCAACTGCCTATACACACTCATCCTACATTAGTCTCAATTTTTATTCTACCTGCACAATCTCATCCCCCTGATTAATTGTAGGGATCCATGGCATAAATAGGTTGGTAACCCCTGGCCTAGATTCTATCACAAATTTTACAGTAGCCAAATTAACCTACAAAAGTACAAGTCTTTGGGATGAGTGAGGAAACCATTGTTCTAAGAAGCCACAGTCATAAACATGTTAACTCCATGTAGACAGCAGCAGATTTCAGGACTGAACTCTGGCCTCTGAAGCTGCACATTACTTTTTTATTGACAGTCTCTTTAAATTGTTTCAGATTGAAAGGTGTTGGAGTTCAGAGGAACCTGGGTGTCTTTGTCTAGGAATCACTGAAAGCTAGACTGCAGATACAGCAGGCAATTGCAAGTGGAATAGCCTTGATGAAACTGCAATTAGAATATTATGTTCAGGTTGGCTCTCCGTATCTAAAGAATATACAGGGAGAGCAGCAAAACCTCACCAGATTGACTCCTGGGATGGTGTGTTTGTAAATACACAAAACTCCTCCCTGCTTAGCTATAAACTCCAATATAAAGTGCATCTCAAATATATACACAGTATACTATATAATACAGCTACCATATAGACATCCACAGCAAAACAAATTTTAAATGATCCCATTCATGCCTAAGGATTTAATTGCTGTGAAGGATTTCTTTCTCTTGCGGAATGATGCCTTTACTGACAAGGGGATCACTCTTCTTGACAGGGGAGATATGTGGTTGTGAAACAATCTGAGGTCCTGGGGCCTCTTCCACGGTGGTTGTAGAAGTTGACTCTGGGACTGCAGGAAGTGGCCTGCAGGGCAGCTCTGCTCTCCTGAACTGAATGCTGTGTCATCTCCAGATGATAACAGGCGCAATCTCCACTGTGTAGGAGAGTTGGCCAGTACTGTCCTTAATCTTTCCCAGTACCCACACTTGATCACCTCTGTAGTCTCTCATCAGAACTGCTTGTGAGGAGCGAAACATCAAACTCCTTTGCCTGAGGAGCCTTGAATTTGTCTCAGCTGACTGTCCGGCATATTCCATCTGACATAGGGTTGAGGAAATCCAAACGCGAACCCAAGGGACGACCCAGCAACAGCACATCTGGTGAGTTGTTGTCTGTGGAATGTGCTGCATTGCGATATTCAATGGAGGAAACTGATGAGTTTCTGGTTTTGTGTTAGAGTAGTATGTACTGCTGACATTTGTTTGGAGTCTGGACAAACCTTTCCACTAAGCAATTTGTCACCGGGTGGTATAGTGCAGATGTAATATGTCTTATTCCATTCATTTTCAGTAACTAAAACTGTTCTGCAACAAATTGTGATCCATTATTACTGACTAAATGTTCTGGATACCAGTCCTTACGAAGAGGCTTCTTAACGTATCAACAGTGTGTGAGGCTGTAGTGGAGGCCATTGGGAACACTTCTTGCCACTTTGTAGCTGCATCCACTGCAACTATGAAATTTGTACCCTTGAATAGTCCAGCAAAATCCACCTAAATCCTCTGCCAGAGATGCAGAGGTGCTGTTCTTGGCATCTTCTGAATACATTGGCATCCTGAATAGTTCATGGCAAGCTGCTTGATGTGCTGATCTATCCCAGACTACCAGACAAAACTTTGAGCTAACACTTTCATTTTGACCATGCCTAGATGACCAGCATGTAGTTTTTCCAATGCTTTAACTCACAGCTTGCATGGTGCAACAACTGTCAATCCTCACATAAGGCAACCCCTGTGAAGGGCAAGTTCAACCTGAATCTAGTAAAAACAGGGGAACTACAATTTCTGCTGCACCTTCCAGCCATTTTGGGTGGTCTGCACACCTGAGACAGTCTGGAGTCTCTTCTGGTTTCCCTTTGAATCATCTCTTCCATAAAAGGGAGACTTTCGATTTGTATTAGGGAGAATATGTCCGAGGAACGTCTTCTTTGGTAAATGTTTCTGGGGTTTCCTTTTCCAAGGGTAAATGGGACAGTCATTGGCATTTCTGTGAGTAGTTGTCCTCTTGAATTTGATTTTCTGACTGTATACTTGAAGAAACAGAGTGCATCTTTGCATTCATGCTGTTGCTGTGAATGAAACATACCTCTGTGGAATTGAATCAAACACTAGTGGCTGATGATCAGTATTGAGGGTAAACTCACTCGCATTATAATACTGGTAGAAACAACTTACTCCCCCAACCAGACCAAGGCCTCTCTGTCAATCTATGCAGCAGACAGGGAACATGATGCAAAGGCCATCATTTATCATTTGTAACATGTGACATGACTGCCGCTGAACCAGAAGCTGAGGCATCACAGTCATGCTTCACTGAACGATGTGGATCATAATATGCAAGTACAGTGTCTGATGTCACCATTTCCTTTACCTTTTTGAAGGGCACCTCACACTACTTTGTCCATTGCCATTTCTGTAGTAATGAGTTCAAGAGATGGAGCACAGTAGCCAGGTTTGGCAGGAACCTGTTACAGTAATGGACAAATCCTAAAAAGGACTGCAACTATGACACATTCTTTGGCCTTGGGGCATCCACCACTGCTTGAATATTCGTGTGTAACCCTTGTGCGTGAGTAGTGTGACCACTGTAAATGATATTTGGTTTAAAGAATTCACACTTATCACTCTGAGCCCATAATTTAATTTTCTTAACACTGTCTTGAGATTTTGGAGTTATTCCTTGTCATCCTTACCAGTGGCAATGATGTCATCCAGGTAACACTGAGTGTCTGGGAAGCCTTGCAGCACCTGGTCCATTACTTCTGCCAGAGTGCAGGACCAGATGGTACTCCAAAAATAAGCCTATGATAGTAATAAAACACTTTGTGAATGTTTATGGTGAGGACTTGGAACTCTTCTTCCATCTCCACCTGCAGGTAGGCCTCAGCTAAGTCCAATTTGGTGAAGTATTTTCCTCATCCCCGAAATCTTCTGACAAATTTTTTGTTTTTGTATCTCTACTGACGTCTTTATTTTTGTCCTGCCATTCATCCAGCTGAGCTTTGGTCTTTGCATCTTCTTTTACAAGCAGCTTTTTGTCTCCCACTTGAATTTCATGCAATAACCTTAGTGCACTTGGAGTAGACTCTGATACATGTTTCTCACTGGCTCTTCTATTTGCTTTAAAATACTGCTTAATCCATTCCATATACAATCAATCAGCTTGTGAGGCATGACACATGCCTCATAAACCCATGCTCACCATCATTAATCGGATATGCTTCTTCAAATGCTTGTAAATCCTGTCTCTAAGAACCCTCTCCAACAGTTTGTGCACCACTATTTTTTAAAGGGAAACTTTGCCAAATAAATCTATTGGAATTCTTTGAGGAAATAGGAGGCAGGATAGGGAAAGGAGAGTCAGTGGATGTTGTTGATGTATTTTCAGAAGGTCTTTGAAAAGGTGCCACACATGACACTGCAAAACACCCAAAGAGCCCATGGTATAACAGCAAAGATAATGGCATGGATAGAAAATTTCTGGCTGGCAGGAGGCAAAGAGTGGGAATAGAATAGGCCTTTTCTGCTTTGCTCCAGGTGACTAGTGGTGTTCCACAGGATTCAGTGTTAAGACTACTGTTCACATATTTATCAATGGTTTGGATGAAACCTATCAAACATTGAAAGGCCTAGACAGAGTGGATGTGGAAAAATTGTTTTCCTGTAGTGGGGGATTCTAGAATCAGTGGGTACCACCTCAGAACAGAAAGATGTCCTTTTAGAACAGAGGTGAGGAGGAATTTCTTTAGCCAGAGAGAGGCAAGTCTGTGCAATTCATTGTCACAGGTGGCTATGGAGGCCAAGTCACTCGGTATTTTTAAAGATGAGGTTGGTAGGCTCTAAAAGGGTGATAAAAGTCACGGGGAGAAAGCATAAGAATGGGGGTTGAGAGGAATAATAAATCAGCCATGATGGAATGGTGGAGCAAACTCAATGGACCAAATGGCCTAATACAGCTCCAATGAGTTAGGAGACTCAATCTCATAGAGGAGTAAAAAGTCATGAGGAACAGATAACAGATTAACAGTACCAGATTAACTGAGATAGAGTTAATGCACTCAGTGTTATTCCCCAGAGTTGGGGTATAGGTTTGAAGTGAAAGGGGAAAGATTTAAGAAGAACTTGAAGGGCAATTTTTATTTTTTACACGAAGAGTGGAATGAGCTGCCTGAGGAAGTATTGAAGCAGGTACAATAACAATTTTTAAAAGACAGTAGGAATAGGTGTATTGAATGCAAATAATTAGAAGGTAATGGGCCAAACAATGGCAAATGGAACTTGCTTGGATGGGCGGGTTGGCTGACATGGACTAGTTAGGTTGAAGTGCCTGTTTCTGTTCTAACTCTCTATAAGCCTGAAATTTAGAAAGTTAAGAGGTGACTTAAGATTTTAAAATAGGATAGAGAAAAAGAAACTTTCATCTGGTCGGACAGTCCAGGAAGAGACATCATTTGAAAATCCATGGACACACAGCTCCTTTGCTACTGGGCTTATGATGTCATTCTGAGCCTTTCAAAAATGCGACAGGAAATTTCATGCAGAGTATGATATCATTTTGGAATCCACTTTCGCAAACCTAAATTGATGCCAAGCCAATTATTGATTTCAAAATGATTTGATTTGATAGCATAATGTCTCAAGTAATATGAGATGAAGGCATAAAGAGTCCGAGTTATAAAAACTTTGGCCTAAGTCATCCATGCCCATCAAGTTACCTACTCAGGCTAGTCCTGTTTGCTTACATTTGGCCTATATTCCCTCTAAAGCTTTACTATCCATGTGCCAGTCCAAACGAGTCTTAAGTGTTATACATGTACCCACTTCTATCACTTCCTTTGGTGGCTTGGTCTACATACCCACCACCCTTTTACCTTGGGGAATGTCTGAATAGGCACAATGTTAACCGGCCTTCTCCTGATTCTGTGTTTCTAATTTTCTCATCCATTAGAGGAAATGCCTTCAGGCTCTAATCTCTAAAACTACCTTGCTAAACCTACTGTGCAAGAAGCTCTTATGGTAACATTGGGAGCAGGATGCAATTTCTGTCTTAGCAAGAGTGGAAAAGCGTAAACAGAATCAACCTTAGCTCATTGTTGCCCACGTTCAATTCTATCTGAAGGTCTGCCAAATTCTTAGTTTCCATAACCACAGTTGGAGCTGCTGATAGCAGACATCTGCGAACAAGCAAATCCTCTGTTGCTTTTGGCATGCTGCTGAGCTTATGAAGTCATCATTATCTGTTCCCCAGTGCTAATGATGTCAGGGGCATATTGCCGAGCAAAATATAGTCTTCAGAGTACACTTGTGATCAAAGTGCAGACACCATACAGAAAGAGTGTATTATTCAGATCAGTTTTATATAAAACTCCAATCCTAGGTAAGTTTATGTTTTTCTCTTTTTATATTCAGGGGATGTATGGGAGGGTGTCATAGAGAAGGCTACCACTTACTTCCCAGTCCTAATGCCTTTGAAAATAGCTCTCAGCAACTTTCTTGAACTGATGCAGATACTGCCTAATTTTACTGGGCAGGGATTTTCACAGTCTGGACAGTGATGATGTCTAGAGTTTCCAGGTTAAAATGGAGAGAGGGCCTGGAGGGGAAATTGCTGGCGGTGCTCCCATGTGTTGACTGCCCATATTGTCTCGAGAATCTACCCCTCCCTGGCCAAATTGATGCTTTTTACTGATATTGAACTTGAGGCAATTGTACGTGAACGTGTAACTTGGGAAGAAGAGGGCAAGGTGGAGTTTGAAAGCTGTTGGTGAATTAGAGAGAAAAGGGGAATTGGCAAAAGAAATCAGAAATCATTTGATTTGTCTTGTCATCACTTCACTGAATTTCTCTTTCATTTCCCAATGTTAATACCTTGGGATCAAAAAACTGGAACCTCATGCCTGACTTTCCATATTGGTGCATATCTGATGTTCCAGACTGAGTTTTCAATAATTACAACTGACATTAATGCATTCCGTAAATGATACACATACAAAAATGGAAGATAAAACAATTACCAACACTCATTAAAAGATGCAACTTTTTAAAAAAGGAATATTGTGGTTGAGAATTAAATACAGTAAGGTTCTGATTTAATGATATTAAGGCAAAGAAGATAGGTCACAAACAGTTACTGTGTAAAAATCCAAAGCACATGTAAAAAAAAATCTGTAAAGTGAAGATGCTTTCAAAAATAATGAAATGAAAAGTTTCTAAATATCAAAAAAAACTTTCAAGTGCAGTAAACAGTAAAAATCAATATTTGTGGTGACCATCCTTTGTCTTTAAAACTGCATCAATTCTTGTAGGTACACTGTCCTGAAGCTTTAGAAGAAAATCTGCAGGTAGGTTGTTCCAAATATCCTGGAAAACTTGCCACAGTTCTTCTGAAAACTTTGGCTGTTTCATTTGCTTGAGTCTCTCTAACTAACATCGATGATGTTCAGATCAAGGCTCTACCATCTGAACCCATATAAAAATTTAAGTGCCTAAGACTCTTGCACAGTACTGTATTTACAAAATGCAACAATATCTGATAAATGAAACTGTTTGTAGATCATTTTAACAGAGACTTTGATGGTATGATTAAACAGATACTACAGCGGTTTAACAAGTAAATTTTACATGTAACCCATTTTAGAATAATCTATCAAAATGCAATAAAACGACCATGAAAGAGAATGCTATTTAAATACTGCAAATGAAAATCAACCGTTAAATACTCTACTTTAAAGCAAAAGTATTTTAACATAGAAGAGGAGCATTTGGAATAGCATAATAGGTTGTTACAATAGCAGAGACTGTGATTACTTTTTCTGGCAGAGCTGACTAATGGAGCCTTCAAAAAGGTTGCAAAAAGCACATGTACAATCACAAGAATCAGAGCCTATTATTTGGTATTCTGACTGCTAACACTTAGGAATTATTTCTTCCTGGCAATTTCTCCAGAGATTGTCTCTTTATATCCAGGATACAGTACACATAATAATTTGCCTTCCTGCTTGAATGAAAATAAGACAAACACTTGGTTAATGGCTGCTGATCTGAAAATTGACTGAGTAGTAACATAGTCCAAGTAACATAAAGGGTATGTACTTATTTTTGCTGAACTCATTACATTATTTTTCACAACTGTACGACATGAACTTCCTGTCTGGAAGCCTAACTGACTGTTGTCTAAATTTTGAGCTGTCTTTTTCTACTAACACACTATTATAAATAGTATAATCAATATTTTTCATGTAATTTTGACATTAACTGCAGGTGTTGCCTGCAGTGCTCGCACCCATTTTGAACAGACTGGCCTTGATGAAAAGTCATAGTAACGCTTCAGGGCCTTGGCCAGTAGATGGGTGTATTGTGCTAGTCTTAAATACTTCAATAAACCAGCTCCTCTACAAAACTAACCCCCAGCCTCCATTCCAACTGCAGTTTCAGTTTCACTGCAAACTATTATTGATCCTCAAACTTAACTTCTCTTTCTTGCTGATCCCTATGTCTAAACTTCTCTCACTCCATAAACTGCAATTTAGTCACAAACACTGTCCGGTACATGTTTCACACACAAAGTGCTGGTGGAAAGCAGCAAGCCAGGCAGCATCTATAGGAACAAGTACTGTACAGTCAACGTTTCGGGCCGACCCTTTGTCAGGACTAACTGAAAGAAAAGATAGTGAGAGATTTGAAAGTGGGAGGGGGATGGGGAGATCCAAAATGATAGGAGAAGACAGGAGGGGGAGGGATGAAGCTAAGAGCTGGAAAGTTGATTGGCAAAAGGGATACAGAGCTGGAGAAGGGAAAGGATCATGGGATGGGAGGCCTAAGGAGAAAGAAAGGGGGAGGGGAGCATCAGAGGGAGATGGAGAACAGGCAAGGAGTGATTATGACTCTCATTCACAGTTAGCCACAAATAGCTCCTTACCCTCCATCACACTAAAGTGTCATATTGGTCTTCAAATGTCTCAATTATATCCATCTCCATCTGCATTTTTTTAAAAAATGTGTTCTATCATGAGATGTGGATGTCATTGTTAGTGCAGGACTTTACTGTCCACCCCTGACTGCCCCTGCAAGAGGTCAAAGTCATTGCATTGGTTGGTCTAGAACCACATACAGTAAATAACCACAAATTTCCTTCTCCGAATGAGATCAGTGAACAGCTGAATTTTACAACAACCAAGTAGTCTCATATTGACCATAAATGAGAAGGGCTTTATTGAATTTTGGATTTATCAAATTATGTGAATTTAATTCTCACCCTTGGCCATGGTTGATTTAATCTTTCCACTCTGGGTCGATGGTCCAAAACTCTAACTGGTAGTCCAAGGACAACCACTATGTCCGAACCTCCATCAGATTTCAATTGTCATCAGCTTTTTGTGGCTATCAGTTCCGCGGCTTTGATTTTCAAGGGTGTTTTCTTCTGAAGAAAGGTGGACTAAGTCTTCTGACTGCTCGCCTAACCATAGTACTTATTGAGTATAAATGTATCTTCAAGAACTATGTGTACCATGGAGTATGACTGCCATTTGATTGAGGTATGAGTTGAAGATTATTTTCCATTCATAAAAGAAGTCTGGTTGAATCTCTCTTAGCAGGGCTATTGACAAAGAAGGTATTAAGATACTTTTCCCTATAGCAGAGTTGTTTAAACCTAGAGAGCACAGTTTGAAGATAAAGGTCAAGAGAGAATTATTTTCATCCAGGGGATTATTGGGATTTGGAACACATTACCTGAGGGGGCTGGTGAAGGCCGGCAGATAGATGAGACGCTAAGAAGTATCTAGATGAAAGATTCAACCCCCAGGACATAGGAGGCTTAAGATCTAATGCAGGAAAAAGAAATGGGGGATGTGCAGGAGCTAACATTCGGCATGAATGTAGTGGCTATAGGGGCTCTCTCTGTGAGAAGTGGTCCCAACACCAATCCCGTTGAACTTCACTAGTCACTGGCAGCCAAGTAGAAAAGTCTCTCTTTATTCCCGCTCTTTGCCTCCTGCCAGTCACCTAATCTTCTATACGTATTTGTAATTTTCCTGTAATACCGTGAGCTCTTATCATGTTTAGCAGCCTCATGTGTGGCACCTTGTCAAAGGCCTTATCAAAATCCAGCATTCATCAACTCTCTTCTCTCTACCTTGCCTGATACATGTTCTAAGAACTCAAACAGATTTATCAGGCAAGATTTTCCCTTATGCCGACTTCGAAAGCAGCACACACAGACTGCTGCAGGAACTCAGCAGGTCAGGCAGCATCTATGCAAATGAACAAACAGTCAACGTTTCAGTCTGGGGGTGGGTGTGGGGGTGGAACTGGACTCTCTGACAGTGGTGTCTGAATAGAGGATGCTGTCCAAATTGCATGCCATCTTGGACAATGTCTCCCATCCACTCCATAATGTACTGGTTAGGCACGGGATGGCATTCAGCCAGAGACTCATTCCACCGAGATGCAACACTGAGCGTCATAGGAAGTCATTCCTACCTGTGGTCATCAAACTTTACAACTCCTCCCTCGGAGTGTCTGACATCCTGAGCCAATAGGCTGGTCCTGGACTTACTTCCACTTGGCACACCTTACTTATTATTATTTAATTATTTATGATTTTATATTGCTATATTTCTACACTATTCTTGGTTGGTCCGACTGTAATGAAACCCAATTTCCCTTCTTCAGGACCTCAGACTATTTCATCACCTGGCTACTGGTGTTGCTTACTTCTAGGAATTTAAAACGTTGAACCTTCTCGACCTCAGCACAGCTAAGAAGTATCTGCATGCACCACATTGACAATGAGTTTTTGGATGTCAGAGTAATTTCCAGTAACCAACTACAAAGGGAAAAGGCTACAGGAATCACCAGCTGCAATTGTCATGATGGTTGGCAATGATTTGAAGTGGTGCATAAATTAGTGAGCTGGACAAATGAGGGAGGTTGCTGCCATTTGCTCTGTATATGGAATTGCATAATTTTCCACAGAGTAAATGATAATGTCAAGGTCCCCGAAGAAATTAGGACAAAGCAACATGGCCTGATGTTAAGGAAGGAAGGAAAGTATGTTAATAATATTTCAGCTTGACAGATACGAAGAACTAGTGAGTTTGTGTGTGCCATGAAGATGGAT
Organism: Hypanus sabinus; assembly: GCF_030144855.1. NCBI lineage: Eukaryota > Metazoa > Chordata > Chondrichthyes > Myliobatiformes > Dasyatidae > Hypanus > Hypanus sabinus. Next base: position 46,033,055 of record NC_082724.1, on the reverse strand, counting down.
AAGCTCAGATACAAAGATGAATTTAATGGTACATTTAATTCAAAGCCTTCAGAGATTTTCATGAGTAACACATTTGATATGTACAACATGAGGCTATAGTGACATGAAGACATGGTGGATAAATTTGATTTAATTTATTCTTTTGTGGGATGTAGCTGGCAATACTGTCTTTTAGTATCCTTTCTTAATTGTTCCTCAATCAAGGAGGTAGCCACGCTGATGGGATTGGAGTCATCATTGGGTAAGGATGTCAGATGTCTCAAAGAGCATTAACAAAGCAGATTTTATTTAGGTGACAATCTGGAAATTTTGTAGTTTCCATTACTTTTGCTCAGATTATCTTGGGGTTTCATTTTAGATTGTCAGTATACCACCAGCTTAATTTAAATTTGCCAAACTGCAGAGTGGTTTTCACACTCAAGTCACTGAAGCCAAGTTGTTACAATACTTAAACTGTCTTGTAGAAGTATTCAGCCCCCAACCCTTTGTTCAGATAAATAAAAACATGGGATTTTGATCAACTTAACTCAGAATTTTTATTTGTGAGTATCTTGCTTCGTTTCTTCCACAGTAGAGCCCAAAAGGGAATTTTTTTTTAAAAAAAACTAGTTCAAAAACTGAAATGTCAGCAGTTCATCCCCCTTTGCTCAGTACTTAGCTGAACATCCTCTCACAGCTATTACGGCCAGTAGTCTTCTTGGATAAGTCTCTATTAGCTTTGCACAATGTGATGGAGCAAGATTTGCCCATTCCTTCTTGCAAAATTGCTCAAGTTGTGGCAGGTTAGTTAGGGAGCGGCAGTGGACAGCTGCCTTGAGGTTTTGCCAAAAATGTTTGACTGGGTTAAGGTCAGGACTTTGACTGGGCCAGTCAAGGACATCAATTTTCTTCATTTGAAGCCACTCCATGGTTACTCTGGCAGTCTGTTTGGGACATTATCCTGCTGTAAGATAAACTTCTTCCTCAGTTTAAACTTCCAGGAGAAGCCAGCAGATTCTTATCCAGGATCTCTCTGTTTAGCAACATCATCTTCCCATCAGTCCTGACAAGATTTCCAGTCTATGCTGCTGGAAAACAGCCCCATATCACGATGCTACCTCCACCATACTTTACAGTAGGGATGGAGTTAACTGGCTGATATGCAGCATTCAATTTATGCCACATGTACCGTTTAGTATTGAAGTCAAAAAGTTCCACCTTAGTTTCATCCAACCACAAGACCTTCTAACATCTTTACAGTATCTCTAAGTAATGCTTTGCAAAGTCTTTACAGGCAAGGATGTTTTTTTTTTAGCCAAGATTTCTTCCTTGCAACTCTTCCACAAATACCCTTTTTGTGCAAGGACTTAAGGTATTCTGGAGCCATGAATGCCATCCCCAGTTGCAGCCACTGACATCTGCAGCTTACTGTTGGCATCACAGTAGCCTCTCTTGCAAGTGCCATTATTCTCCAGTGACTAAATTTAGAGGGGTAGCCTGACCAAATCAGTGTGTCTGTGGTTTCATATTTTTCAACTTTTTTTTTTTACGATGGACTGCACTGCGATATGTTCCCATATCCCATTCTGATATGTCTATCCATGGCCTCCTGTACTGTCAAGATGAAGCCACACTCAGGTTGGAGGAACAACACCTTATATACCGGCTGGGTAGCCTCCAACCTGATGGCATGAATATTGACTTCTCTAACTTCCGTTAATGCCCCTCCCCTTCTTACCCCATCCCTGATATATTTAGATTTTCCCCGCTCCCCCTCTTTTTTTTTCTTTCTCTCTCTGCCCATCACTCTGCCTGTTCTCCATCTCCCTCTGGTGCTCCCCTCCTTCTTTCTTTCTCTGTAGGCCTCCGGCCCCATGATCCCTTATGCCAATCACCTGTCTGGCTCTCAGCTTCACCCCACTCCTACCGGTCTTCTCCTATCATTTCACATTTTCCCCTCCCCCTCCTACTTTCGAATATCTTACCATCTTTCCTTTCAGCTAGTCCTGATGAAGAGTCTCGGCCCAAAACGTTGACAGCACTTATAGATGCTGCCTGGCTTGCTGCGTTCCACAAGCATTTTGTGTGTGTTGCTTGAATTCCCAGCATTTGCAGATTTCCTCGTGTTTGCGATATGTTCAGTGCCTTTGAGATGGTCTTTCACCCTTCCCCAGGTTTGTGCTTCTCTATCATCATTTCCCTGATTTGTCTTGAATGCTTGTTTATCATCATCTGGATTTGGTCTGTTGGAAATCTAACATACTGTTAGACCTTACAGAGAGAAGGGGTATTTATTCTTATGAATTCATTAAAAGCAGGTAAGCCTCCAGTTTTCTATATCAACAAATTGGGTGAATTGTTAAGCTGATATACAGTATTGTACTTGAGTAAAGTTAGAATAGTAATTTCAAAGGGGATGAATACTTTTTCAGCCTCACAATTCTGGCTTTTTATTTTTAGTAAATTGTTGACGGTTTTTGGAATTTACTTTTGATTTAACATGATGCACAATGCTTTGTAGATTAGCTCAAAAAAATCCTACTCCAATATATTTTACATTTAGAAAATGAGACACAGTAAAATGTGAAAATAGTTGGGGAGGCTGAATACTTTATCAAGGCACTGTATTTTGCCATGATATGTGATCTAGTTAAAGGCACCAGCTAAAAGTTTTAGGTGGGATTGTTTGATGGGGTGCCAAATGAAAATTCAAGCAAAACTATTTGACATGCTGGCAGCAATTTAAGCTTGCCAGCCTTGAATGAACAACCTGAGGCAGACTTGCTGTCGTGCCATTTTTGGCTGGTTCTCCTGTTTTTTCTCTCCAAGTGACCTGCAACTTTCCCACTCATGTAATTTATAGCTTTCTCATTTAATGTGTCTCTAGCATTTAAATGCCTGCTCCTCAAAGAATACGACAACACTTCCACTTCCACCTATTTGGGCTTGCTTCCTGCCTGCACGTCATGTGTATCCTGAGTGAAATGGGTTCACATTTGTCAATGCCTATTTCATAGAGCTGTTCTACGAGCTTCTTCAAACATGGGCATAGCATATGGCAAAGGTACACAGGTTTGGGAACAAGGCGGCTGCTGCTAAGAACAGCTTGGGCTCAAGAGGCCAAGGGTGTCGAACAGCCTGGATGGAGTAACATTCAAGCACTGGAAAAAAAGAGCACGAAGAGGTGGGAGGTGGATTTGATAAACAGAATTTACTACACACACACACACACACACAGAGTTTTCAACAATACATTTATCAATTGCAGAGATCACTTTCAGCAACACAGACAACTGTCGGAGGAACTCAGAAGGTCAGGTAGCATTTATGGGAATGAATAAACAGTTGACATTTTGAGTCAAGACCCTTCTTCAGGACTGAGAAGGAAGGGAGAAGATGCCAGAATAATAAGGTGAGGGAATGTGATAGGTGATACCAGGTAGGTGGGAAAGGTCAAGGGCTGGAGAAGAAGGATTCTGATAAGAGAGGAGATTGGACCATAGGAGAAAGGGAAGGAGGAGAAGACCAGGGGGGAAGTGATAGGCAGGTAAGAAAGGGTAAAAGTGGGGACTTGGAGTGGGGAGATATTTTTTTTACCATAAGGAGAAATTGATATTCAGCATATCAGGTTGGAGGCAACTCATACAGAATGAGGGTGGCCTCATCTTGGCACAAGAGGAAATTGTAGACTGATATGTCAGAATTGGAGTAGAATTCAGAATTGAAATGTTTGTCCACCACATAGTTCTGCTTATGGCGGTTAGAGCGGAGATGCTCAGTGAAGTGCTTCCCCAATTTTACAACGGGTCTCACCAACATTGAGGAGGCCACATCAGAGCACCAAATACAACAGATGACCCCAGCAGATCTGCAGGTGAAGTGCTGAGCCACCTGGAAGGACTGTTTAGGGCAGTGAATGGAGGGGTGGGAGGAATTGTATGGGCAGGTGTGACACTTTGGCTGCTGACAGGGATAAATGCCAGGAGGGAGATTAATGGGGATGGATGAATGGACAAAAGAATCATGTAGGGAGAAGTTCCTGTGGAAAGCTGAGGGGGTGGGGGGGGTAGGTTAAGATATGTTTAGTATTAGGATCCTTGGAGTTGGCGAATTTTGCGGAGGATGACGTGTTGGATGCAGAGACTCATGGGGTGGTAGGTAAGGACAAGAGGAACTATCACTGTTAAGGTGGCAGGAAGCAAGGGTGAACACCCATGTTCAGGAAATAGAGGAGATCTCTGATGTCCTGGAATGGAAAGCTGGATGTTGGGAATAGATGCAGTGGAGGCAAAGGAACTAAGAAAATGGAATAGCATTTTTAGAGGAGATAGGATGGGAAAAAGAATGGTTAAGATGACTGTGGGAATCAGTAGGCTTATCCACTCCATGTGCCTCAAATGGAACTTCCTGGTGGCCAAGCATTTTAATTCTGTTTCCCATTCCCATTCTGATGTGTTGGTCCATGGTCTCCTCTTGTGCCAAGATGAGGCCATCATCAGGGTGCAGGAGCAACACCTTATATTCCATCTGGATAGCCTCCAACCTGCTGAACTTGCGCCTGGGTCCCTCCTCCTTCCCTTTCTATTTTCCACTCTCCTCTCCTAACAGATTCATTCTTCTCTAGCCCTTGAACCTTTCCCACCCACTTAGCTTCACTTACCACCTTCCAGCTAGCCTCCTTCCTCTTCTGGCATCTTCTTCCCCCTTCCTTCTCAGTCCTAAAGAAGAGTCTCGGCCCAATACTCAACTGTTCATTCATCTCCTTGGATGGTCCCTCAGTATTTTGTATGTGTTGCTTTGGATTTCCAGTTTCTACATACTTTCTTATATTTATGAATTGAAGGACCATGTGCCTTCCCTCAATCACTTAACTCTTCCATCGATAATCTTGTCTTCTGCCTCTTTGTCCAGAATTGTCATCTTTTATGCTGCTCTTCTTCAAAGCTCACTCCTTTGATCAAACATTTCATCTGATACTTTCATATACTTCTGTCTGATGGTAACTTGGATGATATATTGATTATTGTTTCCTGTTATTCAAACAATTAGTTAATTACACAATAATTAATACACCATTTCAATTACACTGCATGAATAGCAGAGTGATTTATTTTGTGTTCATCAAGGTGAAAGATATTATCTCAGCGCTGAACATTTGCATCAACTAGCTCTAGATTAGATGCAGAATAAATCTTCATCCGCTCTGATAAAGCACAACTGATTTATCTTGCTACATCAGTGCTGGAATTGTTTTACTTTAACAATGGCCATGGTGCCAATTTGTATCCAATGAGAGGTAGTTCTGTATTCCATGTCTTTACTGAGATCGCACTAATCTACTCAGCATGATAGCAGACAGAAAAAGGCAAAACTAATGAACTATAGATTATCTTGATAAACGTACATTGACCACTTCATGAAAATGAAGTTCCTCCTTCAGTAGTCACACAAAGACAGATAATTATAGATTTTTTTTGTGGTACCAAATCAAACAAAAATGCTTAAAGGCAGTGCATGTTATTGAAAATGAATTCCATAGTGATGGATCTACTGTCACAGAATCAGGTCACCTGCAATAACCTCTGCAATTTAATAAATCACCAAGCCAATGTGAATATACTTAAAGTTTGGCGAGTTGATGATACATATGGAACTGTCCTTCTGAGCCTGTGGCTTCACAAGAGGCAAAGAGTGAAAACTGATGCAACAAAACTCAAGAAGTGATTTTGGAAATTGTGTTGAAAAGCATCATCAAATACATTCATATAAAATCAGTGTGACAAATGTAACAGATGGCATTTTCCCACACGGAAGAGCAGCAAATATCTTTGCCAAAAACAAGTTTCAGAAAAATACTTTTCCTTCAATGTCCTGTGGAGAGTGAGTAATACCCATGGGCAACATTAAAATCAAAGAAAAAGGCTTGTCAAATTCCAAGCAACACACACAAAATGCTGGGGGAACTCAGCAGGCCAGGTATCATCTATGGAAAAGAGTAAAGAGTTGAGGTTTCGGGCCATGACGCTTCATCAGGACTCAGCCTTGGCTCAGATTCTAATGAAGGGTCACCACCCAAAAGGTCACCCGCTTACTCTTTACCATTGAAGCTGCCTGGCCTGCTGTGATCCCCCAGCATTTAGTGTGTTGCTTAAAAAAGTGGGACTTGGGTTAGATGGTGCAGCTCATTGCGCCTGCTTTATGTTTTAATAATATCACAGATGATCTCTTAATCTAAATCCACCGTTGCACATTATCCCATCATCATTTGAATCACTTAATCTTAAAAATAATCTATTAATGTATTTGGATGATGCTTAATGGCTAATATTCACACCTCTGATAATTCCAAAGACTCACAATCATTTGATCAGCTACATCTCAGCCCTAAATGGCTGACTATTTTGAGATTGGCCAGATTCACTAGGTGAAATGTCCTCTCAAAATCTACCTGTCAAGTCTGTTAAGATTTGCCTATTTTTTTTTAAATGAAATCATATTTCATGCTTCTGAAGTCTAGCTATTATAAACCTCTTCTATTCAACCTCTCCTCATATGAGTCAAATGAACATCTGCTGAATTCTCTATTATAAGGAGACCAAAGCTGACACTATTTCATATAGAGTCTAAATGAAGACCCATGTGGCTTCACCTCGCTGTTTTTGCCCTTACCTCCTGGCCATGCTAGGTGTTATATTTGTCAGCTGCAGCTGCATTTCATCTTTCTATTATTGGTGTCCAAGGATAGTCCGTATTAACTAATCATGAAACTTTTATGCACAGTAGTGTAGGAACTAGTACAATGCTCATGATGTCAGAGTTCAGAGTTCAGTTCCAACGCCATCTGTACGGAGTTTGTACATTCGCCCCGTGACCATGTGAGTTTCCTGTGGGTGCTCTGATTCTCTCCACCATTCCAAAGACATACCAGTTAATGGGTTAATTAGTCATTGTAGACTGTCCTGTGATTAGGCTATAGGGTTAAATAGAAGGGCTGCTGGGTGGTATGGCTCATTGGACCTGTTCCAAACTGTATCTACGAATAAGTAAATAAATAAACATTCTGCTATACTTTCTTCGCAAAATGGATGACTTTATACTTTTCCATGTTTCATACCAACCTCTACATTTTTGCTCACTCACTGAACATGTCTACTCCCCTTGACAGCCACTTTGTATTATAGATTTGTTTCTCCACCTACTGTTGACAGTGCAGGCTGCTCCCTCATCCAAGTCATGGATATACACTGTAAATAGTTGAGAACTATGCACTGATCCCTATGGTACCCCAATGCCAGAATTCTACAGGTGGGTCACATTAAAATAATTCCACGATCCATATAAATATAAATATCTTTACCCTCCCAAGGTAGCAACCTCTTCAAAATCATAAGTTTTTTTTTGTAACTCCAAACAGACTATCTTTTGCTTCTTCCTTATTCTACTAAAAGCAAATAACTCTGCTGAACTTTTCAAATGCAATTCCTTTCATAAATCTTCTCCCATCACGTTGTAACTTCATGAATGTCTATTATTATATCTCCACTAACAGCTTGCTTACCACCGACATTAAACTCACTGGCCTTTGTTTACTTTTTCCTTTCTCTTCTGAAAAGCAAGTTCATGGCTGCTGCCTTTTCACTGTGCAGAATCATGTTGAAATGCAGAAAACTCTGGAAATAACAAAACCAGTCTATCATTTAACCCTGTAATCATTTTTTAAACATCCTTAGAATACAAACCTTGACATGTTGCATTTTTATCCCATTGTTATCTTCAGTACTATTTCTTTACTCAAACTAAATTTTTCCAGAAATTCTTTTTTACTGGACTATTTTCTGCCTACCATTTATTGAAGGCTTTTGTACCCTTTATACTATCAAGAAAACAAATGCAAGTTTTTTGTCTATTGTCACTGCCATTTCTCCATTCCTTATTATGAATTATCCTATCTATTCTAAAGGGACCCACATTCAATTCTATCTTTTCCTAGTGGTTGAGGCTTTCACAATAAGTTTTCGTGTTTAACTTATGTCCTTCCATCAATTCCTTGGTTAGTCTTTCAGAATTTTGAAATCTGCATTTATTATGGGGAAATATCCTGTAATCCAAAATTACATATGCAGTAAATGCTTATTATTCAGTTGGATCTTTCCCATGGTGATTTTATTCCTTGAGGGAATATGCATTCATTGCAAACTACAGATTTATTTCTCTAACATATGCCAGTATTTGTCTGGTGTCATATCATTAGAACTAGCTACTCAATTTACCTGTCCTTCCTAAGTATGTAACTTAATTTAATGCAAATGGAAAATACCATGAAATCCTTGAGGAAAATTTAAGGGTAATACTTGTTTTAAAAAAAAACAACCTTTGCTTTCAAACAGGACAAAATTTGCAGATGCTGGAAATCTAAGCAACACACACAAAATGGTGGAGGAATTCAGCAGGCCAGGCAACATCTGTGGGAAAGAGTAAACAGTCGATGTTTCAGGCTGAGACCCCTCATCAGGACTCAAAATAAGGTGGGGTTAACAATTTTACACTAGTTAATCACTTATCAAACAGCAATGAGAAAATATTTACATATCAGCAAGATGAGCAATGTCATTATATGCAGCATACAGTACAGTTAAGATATATAAAGACAGCAACAAAGCCATAGATTTTACTGGTGGATTACCTTTCATGTAGTCTAGGAATATGGGAAAGTTACTAAGATTCCACGAAGATTGTTGGTGAGATATGTTGGTGAGCTGCTTTTTGGCTAATTTGCAGCAGGTCACCAATAACACTCTCTCTCTTCAAGAAGGTATTCAAACCCTTTGTATATATTGGGACATAGCCAACTAATTGGAGATAATTGATCATAAAACAATCTTCCTTAATTTACCTTCAAAGTACTGTGAAGTCAATTTGGTGCCCTAACTTATGCAATGTACACATATTTCCAGCAATCCATAAAGTGCTCAAAAGACTATGTCAATTCTTACAGGGGCTCAGCAATATGAGCCTTAAATCGGCACAACAGAAATAAACAAAATAAAAAAATCCGACAAATGTGATACATTTGGAAACGGGAAAAAACTTCAGTCTTTTTTATGGATGCAACACTCACAGCTGCGCAGAAGAGTGCCATTTGATACAATAGATTTCACTTGTTATCAATCACAGTTCAAATGGTAGCAATCAAAAGCTCAAGTCTTCTCTCAGGTGGAAGTAAGAGGCAGCATTCTAATGGAAGTCAAAGATCTCCCCAGTATTCTGCCAATATGTATTACACAATCAAAGTGATTAAAACAAAATTATTTGATCATTATCACAATGTTGTTTGTCAGCTCTTGATGTCTACAAATTGACTGGCATATCAGACTTAGATTATTGTCATTTAGAAACCACAAACGCAATGCAGTTAAAAAATGAGACAACGTTCCTCCAGAATGGTATCACAAAACCATATGACAAAACAGACTACACCAGAAAATACACATAATGTTTGGCAATCCCCAATCCAGAGTCCGGAGAGGCTGGTGCTTATTAATATTGCACTACCATCTTAGCACATTCCCCGGAAAGGAGCTCCAAATCCACCAGACAAAACAAGACCAAAAACTAAAGCTACAAGACCTGCACAAAACCACATAGTTACAACAGTGCAAACAATAGCATAATTGATTAAAAAAAACAGACCATGGGCACAGTAAAAATAGTCCAAAGATGTTAAAAGACTGTAAGTTCGAAAGAAACCACCACACAGATTCCACAAGTCTTCAGGGTCCCAATTTAACTCGCCATCCCACGCCGGTGGCAGAAGGGAATACCCCCATTGTGGACTTCCATGGCGCCGCCCGACTCAGCCTCACAGACGCAGCACACAATGAAAGCTCTGTTGCATTGATAGTAAAAGCCTTTATAGATCATCTGGTCATGAAAGTTGCTATAAAGCAAAACTTTTAATTTTGCTTCTTAAATACCTTATTGTAGTGTTGCATTATTAGCATTTTAAAGACAATTAATTTTATCTTCCCATGCTTTACATCTCTTCAAAGATTTCAAGTTCCCTGGCCCCCACCGCCTTATTTTCACCATGGACGTCCAGTCTCCATATACATCTATCCCCCACCAGGAAGGTCTCCAAGCTCTCCGTTTCTTCCTGGATTCCAGACCCAGCCAGTCACCCTCTACCACCACTCTTCTCCGCCTCGCGGAATTAGTTCTCACCCTTAACAATTTCTCCTTTGGCTCCTCCCACTGCCTCCAAACTAAAGGTGTAGCCATGGGTATCCTCATGGGTCCTAGCTATGCCTGCCCTTTTGTCGGCCATGTGGAGCAATCTATGTTCCAAGCCTACACTGGTATCTGTCCCCCTCTTTTCTTATATTATATCGACGACTGTATCGGTGCTGCTTCCTGCACACATGCTGACCTTGTCAACTTCATTAACTGGTCTATTTCTGACACCTCCCTCCCCTTTCTAGATCTTTCTGTTTCTATCTCTGGAGACAGCCTATCCACCGATGTCTACTACAAACCTACAGACTCTCACAGCTACCTAGACTATTCCTTCTCCCACCCTGTCTCCTGCAAAAATGCTATCCCTTTCTCTCAATTCCTCTGCCTCCGCCGCATCTGCTCTCAGGATGAGGCCTTTTGTTCTAGGACAAAGGAGATGTCTTCCTTTTTTAAAGAACGGGCTTCCCTTTGTCCAATATCAACTCTGCCCCCGTATTTCACACACCTCTGCCCTCACCCCATCCCCCCACCAGCCCACCAGGGATAGAGTCCCCCTGATCCTCACCTATCACCCTACCAGTCGACAGATCCAATGTATAAACCTCTGTAACTTCCGCCATCTCCTATGGGATACAACCACCAGACACACCTTCCCCTCCCCCTCACTCTTGGCTTTCCACAGGGATCAATCCCTACGCAACTCCCTTGTCCATTCATCCCCCCCATTCCTCCCCACCGACCTCCCTCCGGGCACTCATCCCTGCAAACGGAAGAAGTGCTACACCTGCCCCCACACTTCTTCCCTCACCACCATCCTAGGCTCGAGATAGTCCTTTCAGGTGAGGCACCATTTCACCTGTGGTGATATACTGTATCCAGTGCTCCCAATGTGGCCACTTATACATTGGGGAGACCCGCCGCAGACTGGGAGACCGTTTCGTCGAACACTGGCGCTCAGTCCTCCAGCAGTGGTGGGATCTTCCTGTGGCCACACACTTCAATTCCACAGACCACTCCCACTCCAACATGTCTGTCCATGGCCTCCTCCTCCGTCAAGATGAGGCCACACGCAGGTTGATGGAACAATACCTTATCTCCCGCCTAGGTAGCCTCCTACCTGCCGGCATGAACATCCAACTCACAGACCTCCGTTGATACCACTGCCCCCCCCCCTACCCCATCCCTATTTTTGTCTGGTTCTCTTTCTCTCTCTTCCCCCCCCACCATAATTGCCCCCCAGCCCTACCTTTCTTTCTCTTTTATTGCCCATAATTCTCCACCTTCCCCCAGCCTATTTCTCTTCAGCCTATCACTTCCCAGTTCTCTACTTCATCCCTCCCCCCACTTCTTATCCCCCCTCGACCATCCCATGTTACTTCACTCCTGATGAAGGGTTTCGGCCCAAAACGTCGTCACTACCTAGGTGTGGTTTGGCCTGCTGAGTTCTGCCAGCATTTTCTGTTTTTATTTATTTCCAGCATCTGCAGATTCACTCGTGTTGCCTTAAAACAAATAGGATCCAATTGTTTGTACCATAGTCCTAACATTTTTTCTGACTCAATAGATTTTCTAAAAATTTTTGTGTTAACCATATAACAATTACAGCATGGAAGCAGGCCATCTCGGCCCTTCTAGACCACGCTGAATGCTTACTCTCACCTAGTCCCACCGACCTGCACACAGCCCATAACCCTGCTTTCCTTTCCTGTCCATATACCTATCCAATTTTACTTTAAATGACAATATCAAACATGCCTCCACCACTTCTACTGGAAGCTCATTCCACACAGCTACCACTCTCTGGGTAAAGAAGTTCCCTCTTGTGTTACCCCCGAACTTTTGCCCCCTAACTCTCAACTCATATCCTCTTGTTTGAATCTCCCCTACTCTCAATGGAAAAAGCCTATCTATGTCAACTCTATCTATCCCCCTCATAATTTAAATACCTCTATTAAGTCCCCCCTCAACCTCCAAAGAATAAAGACCTAACTTGTTCAACCTTTCTCTGTAACTTAGGTGCTGAAACCCAGGTAACACTCTAGTAAATCTCCTCTGTACTCTCTCTGTTGTGTTCTATTGTGTTGATTTGATATTACAATGTGCTTAGACTGAATTACTTATTTTATCAGTGCCTCAGAAAGGAAGTGGAATACTGGACTTCTTCATAAACATTTAAGCTGTAGTTTAATATGACCCTGACCTTTCTCTTAAAATATCCCTTTTTATGTATGCCTGGTACAGTTACAAATCAGAGATGACACAGCCAATACTGAAAACAGGCAGAATGTAGTTGTGGTATTTTGCAGCTTATTAATTTTAATATACATTCCCAGTTGCATAACATCATGATGATGTTCATATTTTGACAACATTCTATAAATATTATGACCATTGTTATTTTGATTTTAACACTAATATTTTGTGAGAGAGTCATCTTAGCCAACGATATTCCCCTGAGAAGCAGAATTGCATATTGAAGAATGAAAAATATGGTTCAAGGAGAAACTCGTAATATCAGTGCTCCACAGTTCCCTTGCACTTACTAGCTAAAAGGCAACGCACAGAACAAAATGAATAATGCTTATCTGATTACTTTCTGTTTGATTACATGGTCTCTGCAGTTAATCCACTCCCATGGGTGTGGATAAGCCCATTGACCAGCCCTCAAAAATTGGTATAGCATGCACGAGGCATTTAATGTTGCTTGTTGGAACTACATGGTAGGGTGACACCATGCACCTCCCTTTTAAGCATGACCAGTACAAGTTCCATTTTACAAGTTAAGATCCGATATGTCTGCCGTCAAGATGAGGCCACACACAGGTTGATGGAGCAATACCTTATCTCCCACCAAGGTAGCCTCCTACCTGCCGGCATGAACATTCAACTCACAGACCTCCGTTGATACCCCTGCCCCCCCTTACCCCATCCCTATCTATAATTTTTGTCTGGTTCTCTTTCTCTCTCTTTCACCCCCTCACTACAATCTCCCCCAGCCCTATCTTTCTTTCTCTTTTATTTCCCATAATTCTCCACCTTCCCCCTATCCCATTTCCCTTCAGCCTATCACTTCCCAGCTCTCCATTCCTCCCCCCTACTTCTTACCCCCCCTCGACCATCCCATGTTACGTCACTACTGATGAAGGGTTTTGGCCCAAAATGTTGTCACTACCTCCTTCCATAGATGCTGTCTGGCCTGCTGAGTTCTGCCAGCATTTTGTGTTTTTATTTTTTTAATATCTTATCTTGCTTCAATTCAGAATTAGGTATTTTCTGTTTCGTGGCTCTGCCATGCAAAGGACCTGCTTCTGAACCTTGGAAACCAAAAAATATATGACATATCATCAGAAGCAAAATAGAGAGCTGCTCTCATTCTATGCAACCAATATGTTTTGTACCTCATTTATAAAGCAGAGCTTGTATTCACTGGTGTCTGTAATAGTTACTCTATAACACCAGGTGTTCTTGCCAGTAACAAAAGCTGGTCACCAGAAAATCCTGCGGAGGGAGGAAGGACCTTTCCCAAGTGAGAGCACAGGAACTGTCAAAGGCCATAATCTGACATAAGTAGTTGGGAAATGTTAAGTAATGGATTAACTAAGTTGATAGTTGCAATTACTGCACAACTATTTCATGTTTTCAGTCCTTGCATGTGATTAATTCTCAGCTGTATTCTTTCCATTCCTAAAATGAAATTCACATCAATGTGATTTCCCATAAGATTTTCATCTAATGGCCGCAAGGCCTGAAGGCATTAAAAAACTTTGAAGTAGTATGCACCGCATATTAAACTTGGTGGATATGTGGGCCATGAGCAGTCTGAGAAAATTCACGTGAGACAGGTATTAAAGACAAAATTGTAGCTGTGGAAATTTATCCCAACAAGTGGGTAGCAAGAGAACAAGTGAGAATGCTGTTGAAGAAAGAAAGCAGTAACAACATAGTAACTTACATTTCCATTCTCACATCAGCTGCTGTGCATGGAAAAAATAGTGATTGCGATACTAATGACAGATCTGAAATCCCTCACAGTTACGCTGTAAATAACAGTGAGAGACTGAGCCTGGAATAAGTAATGGATATATTTTTCTCTCACTGGATGTGGAATTAATGGTATCTATGGATCGATATAATACTTGGGGGTATTTTAAGCATTCCATTTTAACTATGTTTTGAGAACTGTGAAGATGAATGGTACATTTAGTCCATAAGACTGTAAGAGATAGATACAGAAATAGGCCTTTCCGCTCATTGAGTCTGCTCCACTATTTGATCGTGGCTCATTCATTATCCCTCTCAACCCCATTCTCCTATCATTTCCCTGTGGCCTTTGACGCCTTTACTAATCGACCTCTTCTTTAAAAATACCCAATGATTTGGCCTCCAAAGCTGTCTCTGGCAATCAGTTCCACATACTCAACACCATCTGGCTAAAGAAAATTCTCCTCATCTCCATTCTAAAGGAACTTTCATGTATTCTTAGGCAGTGTCCTGTGCTCCAAGACTTACCCCACTATAGGAAACCTCCTCTCCATATCCATTCTATCTAGGCTCCTGTTTGCCAAGATAATTGAAAATTTTAATACACATGCTTCTATGTAAAAAAATAAAGCACCAGTAAAGGCAAACAGTGTTGTTATTCCTCTCTGCACTTTGTAGCACATCGGGTGGCAAGCTTGCTGTTCCTTTAGCATTTTTGTATGTTTTTACAAGGCCTGTTTGCTCAGTGCTCAACCCAGCAAGGATGGAAAGCACTCAAGGAGGTGGCCAGATTCGAACCCCTGGACAACTCTCCTCAAAGCCCAGTGCAGATGCCACTATACCACCGGTCAGCTAAAGACAAGCATGAATCTCTTATAGAGAAACAAAAGGATTTATAATGGAGTATGAGAAAATGGCAACAATTTTGCATCAGTCTTCATGGAAGAAGACAAAAAATAAAAACTAACAGGAGTTTTAGAAAATCAGGGATCTTGTGAGAATAAAAAAAACTGATGAAAATAAATGAGCCAAAGAGTAGTACATGAGAGGTTGTTGAACATGAAAGCCAATAAATCTCCAAGACCTGATGATTTGCATCCCAGAGTTCTGAAAGGCTGCTACAGTGATAATGGACATTCTGGTTTTAATCTTTCAGAAATCTGGAATGTCTCCTGAGGATTTCAGGGAAGCAAATGTAATCAGATTATTTAAATGAGGAAGACTGTAAGCAGGGAACTATTGATACATTGGCCTTATGTGAGTGGCAGGGTAAAAGCTAGAATCTAGAATGCAGGATGTATTGACAGAAAACCTTGAAAGGAATAAGAGGATTGAGCATAGATTTGTGAAAGAAGGCATATTTGACAGATCTATGATGAGCAGAATGTACCTGGGAGAATCAATGCATATGGCTCATCTGAGCTTTCAGAAGCCTTTCAATATTGGTCAGCAGAGTTACAGCACGTGATTGGAGGCAATCTGTTGACATGGATTGAAAATCGGTCATTGGACAGAAAGTAAACAGTGGGAACAATGGATCTTTTCATGTTGGCAGGTTGTGACTCATCGGGCATCAAATGCTTCAGTGCTTGGGCTTCACTATTCATAATCTAAATCAATGATTTGGGTGAGGGGACTAAGTGCCATATTTCCATCCTGCTGATGATATACATAAAATTAGGTGGAATATTGAGAATGGAATAGGTTGTAAAGATGCTTTAGGAAGCATTGCGCAAGCTGCATGTTGGAATGAGAACATGGCAGGTGGAAAAACAGTATAACATGACAAAATAATAGGTCACAAAGTTAACGTGCAAATACAAATGATAAGGAAGTCAAGTGGTATTTTGTCTTTATTGTGAGATAATTTAAGCAAAGTAGTTAAGAAAGCTTTATTGCAATGCAAAAGGTCTTGATGTAACAACAACTGGAATTATGTACAGTTTTGATCCCTTTATCCAAAAATGTATGTACTTACAACAGAGGGAAAGCTATGAAAATTCATTAGACTGCTTCAAGAAATGGTGGTTAAAATTAAGAAGAAAGAAAGGACATCTAACTGATACATGGAAAATTACCCAGATTCTCCAGGCTGGGATGCAGGGTGGATGCTTCCCTCTAGCTAAGGAATCTTGACTAGCGGTCAGTGTCTCAGAAAAAGGGAGCAGGCTAAGGACTGAGGAGAATTTTCTTCACTCAGTGGCTGATGAACCGTTGGAATTTTTTACTTTGGTGGGTAGTGAAAACTTCTAACTTGGTCAAAAAAAACAGGCTGATAGATTACTGGATATTAAAGGAATCTAGAAATATGGGAAATGGTGCTGAAAGAGATGAGCAGCCATGATCTAAGATGCTGGATAGCATGTTCTTGCATTTAATTCTTTAAGACCCTAAGACAGATACAGATTTAGGCCATTTAGCTCATCAAGTCTGCTCTGCCATTTCATCCCGAATCCAACTCAACCCCATATACCTGCCTTCTCACCACATCCTTTGATACCCCGAACAATCAGGAAACACTGAACTTCCACCTTAAAAACACCCACAGACGTGGCCTCCACTGCAGTCTACGGCAGAGTATTTCACAAATTCACAACTCTCTGGTTAAAAAAAGTCTTCCTTACCTCTGTTTTAAAAGGTTATCCCTCAAGTTTGAGGATGTACCCTCTAGTTCTGGATTCCCCCCACCATAGGAAACTTCCTCTCTACATTGACCCTATATAGTCCTTTCAACATTTGGTAAGCTTCAATAAGATCCCCATTCTTCTAAATTCCAGTGAGTACAGGCCCAGAGCTGCCAAATACTCCTCATATGTTAACCCCTTCATTCCCAGAATCATCCTTGTGAACCTCCTCTGGACTCTCTCCAATGACAACACGTCCTTTCTGAGATATGGGTCCCAAAACTGTTGACAATACTCCAAGTGTGGCCTGACTAGTGCCTCAGCATTATCTCTTTGCTTTTATATCTTATTCCCCTTGAAATAAATGCCAACATTGCATTTGTCTTTTTACCACAGACTCAACCTGTGAATTAACCTTCTGGGAGTCTTGCACGAGGACTCCTAAGTTCCTCTGCACCTCTGATACTTGAATTTTCTCCTCATTTAGATAATAGTTCACACTATTGTTCCTTTTACCAAAATGCATTATCATACATTTCCCAACATTGCATTCCATCTGCCACATTTTTGCCCATTCTTCCAATTTGTCTAAGTCCGACTCCAATCACATTGCTTTCTCAGCACTACCTACCCCTTCACCTATCTTTGTATCATCAACAAACTTGGCCACAAAGCCATCAATTCCAGTATCCAAATCACTGACAAACAATGTGAAACCCCTGAGGAACACCACTAGTCACTGGCAGCCAACTAGAAAAGTCCCCTTTTATTCCCACTCACTGCTTCATGCCTGTCAGCCATTCCTCTATCCACGCCAGTATCTTTCCTGTAATGCCACAGGATTTTATCTTGTTAAACATCCTCATGGATAGCACCTTATCAAATGACTTCTGAAAATCCAAGTAAATAACATCCACTGCCTCTCCTTTATCCGCCCTGCTTGTTACTTCCTCGGAGAACTGTAACAGATTTGTCAGGGAAGATTTCCCTTTACAAAAACCTTGCTGACTTTGACTTATTTTATCATTAGTCTTGAAGTACCTCAAAACCTCATCCTTAATAATAGACTCCAACACTTTCTCAACCACTGAGGTCAGGCTAACTGGCCTATAATTTCCCTTCTTTTGTCTTCCTCCCTTCCAGAAGAGTGGAGTGATATCTGGAATCTTCCAATCTTCCAGGACCAAGCTAGGATCTAGTGATTCTTGAAAGATCCATTATCTCTTTAGCAACCTATTTCAGGACTCCGGGATGCAGTACACCTGGTCCAGCTGACTTATCCACTTTGAGGTTGCCAAGCACATTTTTCTTTGTAATAGCAATGGTACTCGCACCTGCTCCCTGACATACTGCTAATGTTTTTCACAGTGAAGATAGGTGAAAGGTACCTATTCAGTTTATCTGCCATTTCTTTGTTCCCCCATTACTACTTCACCAGCATCATTTTCCCCAGTGGTCCAATACCAATTCCCACCTCCCTTTTACTCTTTATTTAACTGAAAAAAAAACTTTTGGTATCCTGCTTTATATTATTGGCTAGTTTACCCTCATATTTCATCTTTTCCCTTCTTATAGCTTTTTTAGTTACCTTTTGTTGGATTTTAAAAGCTTCCCAACCATCCAACTTCCCACTCACTTTTGCTATTTGATATGCCCTTTCCTTAGCTTTTATGCGGTCCTTAACTTCCCTTGTCAGTCACAGTTGCCTGCCATTTGAGAACAACTACCTTCGTGGGACATATCTACCTGTGCCTTGTGAACTATTCCCAGAAACTACGGCCATCTCTGCTCTGCCGTCATCAAACCAGTGTCCTCCTCCAATCCACCTGGGGAATCTTCTCCCTCATGGCTTTGTAATTCCCTTTATTCCATAATATGTGTGACTTACGCTTCTCCCTCACAAATTGCAGTATGAATTCAGTCATATTATAATCACTGCCTCCTAAGGGTCATTTACATTATGCTCCTTAATAAGATCTGGGTTATGACACAACACCCAATCTAAGACAGCCTTTTCCCAAGAAGGCTCAAACACAAGGTGATCCAAAAAGCCATCTCGTAGGCATTAAAAAAATTCCCTCTCTTGCAATCTGACACAAGCCTGATTTTCCCAATCCCCTTGCAAACTGAAGTCTCCCCATCCTCACTGTTGCATGGCACAGGTAGCAATCCTGAGATGACTAACCTTGAGGTACTGCTGCTCGGCTTCCTTCCTAACTCTCCGTATTCTTTTTTCAGGACTTCTTCCCTTTTTCTACCTATGTCATTGGTACCAATATGTACCATGATTTCTGGTTGCTTACACACCCTCTTCAGGACATGGTGGAGGTGTTCAGAAACATAGCAAACCCTGGATCTGGGAGGCAAACTACCATCCATGTTTCCTTTTTGCATCCATAGGAATGTCTATCTGTCCCCCTGACTATGGAGTCCCATATTACAGCTTCCCTACCCTTCTGAGCTACAGGGCCAAACTCAGTGCCAGAGTCACACAGCCACTGTTGCTTCCTCCAGGTAGGTTGTAGCCCCAAATAGTACTCAAAAAGGAGTACAGTCGGCCCTCCCTATCCGCGAGGGATTGGTTCCAGGACCTCTCGCGGATACCAAAAAATGTGGATGCTCAAGTCCCTTATATAAAATGGCATATAACCTATGCACATCATCCCATATACTTTAAATCATCTCTAGGTTACTTATAATACCTAATACAATGTAAATGCTATGTAAATAGTTGTTACACTATAACGTTTAGGGAATATTGACGAGAAAAAAAGCTGTACGTGTTCCTCTCGCTCACAACACAAGCAGCAAACGAACGAGATGCAAGGCGAACAATGATCAAATGACGAGTAAAACTTGTAATACCTGTTATTACACTGTCCTGTTTAGGGAATAAGGATGCTTTGGAGGAGGCTCAATAATACTAAAGTCAGGAACTGTGGAGGGTGAGGGCTGAGGATCTTCATGAGTTGACTGTCGATACTTTAGAATTGCAGAATTGCAGCTCCTCTGGGAACGCTGCTGCGGCCTCGGTGTTAGCCGATGCTGATTCTCCCGCAATCTTTAAGTTCTTGAGGCTGTAGCCAAACAGCCATCCCTTACTAGCCTTAAGCTCTTTTCTCTTGCTCTCATCAACCCCGTCACAGTAGTGCTCATGGAGATTAAGAGATTTTACATGTATAATTTTGCCATCAACAGAGATATGCTTCTGTGACATGTCCTCTAGCCACACACTTAATGCTTTCTCAGTCTTTGCAAGCACCTTATCACGAACCAGAGTGACAATTTTTGTCGTTGTAGGAGCAGCACTAACACTTCCATGAATTTCAGCTTCTTTTTGCTTTATTGAGTGAATGCTCGATTCGTTGTTACCGACCCTACGGCCCACTTCGGAAAGCGACATGCCACTTTTCAAAAGAAATAAATATTTCTACTTTCTCGGTGACAGATTACACTTTTAGCCTTTGAGGCTAACTGCAAACTGCTTTTTAGGAGCCATTTTTTCACAGGAACAAAATAGCGAACGAATGAGACGCGAGGCAAACAACGCTCGAACGACAAACGTTGGAAGAGCATTTCCGGGTTTTCGCGATTTGTGGTTGGTTGAATTTGCGCATGCGGAACTCGCAGATAAGGAGGGCCGATTGTACTTATTGTTGAGGAGGTTGGCCACAGGTGTGTTCTCCACTATCTGACGTTCTCTCTTTCCTCTCCTGACAGTCACCTATTTATCTGTCTCCTGTAGCCTTGGGGTGGCTACCTCCCTGTAGCTCCTGTCTATCAGTGCTTCACTTTCTCTAACAAACTGAAGGCCATTGAGCTGCAGCTCCAGTTCCCTAACACCGTCTCGGAGGAGTTGCATCTTGATACACCTGGTACAGATGTGGCCACTGAGGAGGCTGGAAGTCTCCTGGAAATCCCATATCTGACACCCAGAGCAGAACACTGGCTCTGAAGACGTACCATTATTCCCTTAAGAGTTAAATATATTTGAAATAAGGAATGAACTCACTGACTTACCTTTCCTCTGCGTGTCCTGGCTGAAGCCTTGTTGAGCCAAAGCCTTACCACCCTGCCTCAGACTACTCAGATGATGACCACACCATGATGGCTGCTCTGCTAGATGATGCTTCTCTTTTATTGGGACTGGGATTTTAAAGCTCTTCGCCATTCCTGCATGGGAACACTCCTGTTGTGTCTGCGTAGTACTTCAATCAACAACTCTTGTCTAAAAACTTACTACTTTTTAAAGCTCTTCACCGGACCGGCGCAGGAATGCTTCTTATGCTTTCCATCCTCATCTTCAATTAAATAAGAACATTTCTGCTTTATCTGATGTGAAACCCCTTTTTCTGAACAATTTCTCAGTAGCCTTTCTGAAGTGAGAGTGTGAGTGAGAAAGTGTGAGAGAAAGAGAGAGGGTATGGGACACAAATGATATTATCTATTGTCCCTGCAAATGGATCCTTGAGTTTCTGATCAGAAGATCACAACCTGTAAGAACAGACTGTAACATGTCCACTAAGATTATGCTCAATACTAGTGCCTCGCAAGACTGCGTCTTACTTTACTCCTTTCACACTCACAATTGGGTGGCTAAATTCTGCTCTAACTTCATCTACACGTTCACAGATGACACCACTATAGCAGGCCAAATCTCAAATGATAAGATAGACTACAGGAACAGGGGCATATGGTGTCAGTACAGCAATCCTTTCTTCAATGTCACCAAAATGAAGGATCTGGTCACTGACTTCAGCAAGTGGGTGGAATACATGCCCCTGTCTGTCTGCATGGTGCAAAGGTGGAGATGTTTCAGTGCTTCAAGTTCCTCAGTGTAACTATCACCAAGTGCTTACCCTGGTCCAACTATGTAGATACCAAGGCCAGGAAAGCACGTCAACGCCTCTACTTTCTCAGAAAGCAAAGAGAATTTGTTATGTTCACACTGTCCCTCACTATTTTTTATAGATGCACCACAGAAAGCACCCAATCCAAAAGCCCCACAGCTTGGTATGTGGCAGGATTTCTTGCATACCAAAGATAAACCTCTGACCTCACAATCTACCAATGTAGAGCATTGTTGAAATCAACCAAATCTATTCTTTGTAGGACCCTCCGAATTAGCAGAAAAGAGAATTTCGTCCAATTAGTGTGGAATATAATTAAACTCTAGCCCTAGATGTGCCCGAATTTCTGCACTATCCCAACTATATCTGTCTTTTTTATATATTAGAGGGAACAGTAAATTTATTCTAACATTTTTATAAAAGATAGCTACTGTAAAATAAGAATTGTTTACTCTTGTCAGACCAGTCTATCAATAAAACACATTTATGATTTTGTGTTTGGAAGGATTTTCTGACAGTTCAATTACAAACTGTCAGCCTTAATGAAAGCTGCTCTTCAATCTAATCTGACAAATCATTTGATTAAACCAACATGTCCTGAACTTCAGCCACAGCTTGTTATTCTGATCTTATATTTTGAACATTAATCAAAGTTGTTGACATTGGACTTTCAGGGAATATACATTTGAAGAACTGTCTTGTGTGAGCACCATGTGGCAGGGTTGTTTACCTTATATGAACCATTGAGGCAAGACTTGCAGATATCATTTATGTATTTCTAATTTTTTTGTCTCTTAAGTGTTCAGTGGTCACTGCTTTCACAAGAGGCAAGAGTAAACATAAACCTATTAAGAAGGCCTATATTTTTAATAAAGTATTTCCATTCATTACAATGGATACTAGCTTCCATAGTGAATCATACCAGCAAGAGCAAACATTATCTAAAGGTTGCAGTCCCTTATCAAGCTCTTGCAAAAGTTGGGAAATGCGTAGATTTGCATGAAACAGTACTAAATATTGATCTTAATTATTTCAGAGACGCCAGTGGCTGAATTCCACAGTAAATATTTCTAGTGTAATCTGTGCTTAAGAACTAATTCACCCTTACTCTATCCTGGCATTCCAAACCATAGGGAAATTTTAACTTGTCTTCCAATCTTAAGGATTTGGGATTGATGATTTAATACCTGTGTGGCATTGAACTTTATTACTATATAAATAGCACTTGTCCTCTATCTAAGCTAGGAGTAACTTCTAGTGATTAAAGGAGAATCATTTAAATGATAGAAGATATTAAAAAAAGGTAAGTAGGCAGGGAGTATTGTGTTCACGGGTAATATTGAGAAACAGAATTGAGACAGTCATGATTGCAAGAATAAACATAAAGATGAGATAAGTACTTAACAAAACAGATTTAATGGGGAAATTTAACTTGCACTATGATTAGGTTAAGAAAACTACCTTGCATCAGAAAGACAGCAACTACCTTGATGGTTTTCAAGGTAATATTTCTGCAATAGGATGATGCAAGTCCAGTTAGATTTAGCACCAAATAATATTTAACATGCAAAATTCATATTATGGTGATCATAGCATGATCACAGACTTCTGAGCAATTTTTAAAAGGGTAAATTATGATACAGACAGTAAACGTCTTGAGACACAAAGAGACTGTAGATGCTGTAATCTGGTGCAAAATTAAAAAAATAAACTGCTTGCAGAACTCAGCGGGTCTCTGTTCTTGTGCAGGGTGGGCAGAGGGGGGAGGAAAAGTTGATATTTTGGGTTGAGACCTGCAGTTTCTTTTTTAATTAAGGGTTTCAAATTTAGTAAGGTTGACATCAATGTGGTAAAGTAGAGAGGGACTGATATTAACAAATGCTTAGCCCACTGCTTCATTCTCTCTATCTGTACTTACAACACAGCACAAATGCCATCTATAAGTTTGCCAATGACACCACTGTTGTTGGCAGAATGTCAGATAGTGACGAGGAAGTGCACAGGAGTGAGATAGATCAACTGGTTCAGAGGAGTCACATTCAATGTCAGCAAGACCAAGGAAATGATTGCAGAACACACACAAAATGCTGGAGGAACTCATCAGGCCAGGGCAGCATCAATGGAAAAGAGTAAACAGTCGACGTTTTGGGCAGAGACCTTTCACCGTGAGTTCTGTTGAAGGGTCTCAGCCTGAAACATCAACTGTCTTCAGCCCAATACTGAGATAATCATGAAGAAGGCATGCCAGCTCTACTTCATTAGGAGTTTGAGGAGATTTGATAAGTTACTGAAGACTCATGCAATTTGTACCAATGTCATGTGGAAAGCATTCTGACTGGTTGCATCAGAATAATATGGAGCCTTCAATGTATAGGACTGCAAAAGACAGCAGAGAGTTATAGACTCAGCAACTTCTATCACTGGTACAACCCTTTCCGTTACTAAGGGCATCTTCAAGACATGTTACCTCAAGAAAGTGGCATCCATCATCAAAGACCTTCACCATCTGTGCCATGCCCCCTTCTCATTACAACCATCAGAGAGGAGGTACAGGAACCTAAAGACCACACTCAATGATTCATTAACAGTTTCTTCCCCTCTGTCATCAGATTTCTGAATGGTCCATGAATCCACGACACTACTTCTTAGTCGTACTGATGCACCATTTATTTTGCAATTTATTGTAAATTTATGTCTTGCACTGTACTGCTTCTGCAAAACAACAAATGTTACATCATATAAAACAGTTATGATGGAAACGTGTTAATACTTGCAGGAAGCCACAGCATGGAACTTATTTGAAACTCTCACTGAATGATTCAAGAACAGTTTCTTCTCATCCAGATTTCTGAAAAGTTCATGAACACAACCTGGTTATTTGTCATCAGCAATATTTATTTTGTCACTTATACTAACTTTTATGTTTTGCATTGGACTTCAGCTGTAAAAAAAACAACAAATTTCATGACATATGTCAGTGAAAATAAACCTGATTCTGATTATTGTGATTTTGTTTTTGAATAGTGAAGGCCATTTCGCACATGATGCAGAATGCGTATTTCTGGATTATGTTGCAAAAGCACAGCTTTTCTTGTTGAGTCATGCTGGACAGTAAAGATCCTATCCTCTGCGTTGAACCTGTATGGAATGTTATCAGTTCTTGTATTGAGAAACAAAAATGCTTAATGTTCTTCGAAGCAAACCATGGGCTGGAGGACCTACTCCCTGCCACAATGGTCACTTTGGTTTCAGGCCAGAAGATCAACTGGATTGGTAAAGTCCTTTACTAATTACCCTTCAACCATCGGACTTCATGCACACATACTTGAATAATAAACTTTCTTTGATTAACCACTCCCAATACAGTAGTTCTCTTACCACACCAGTGGAGGCTGTAAACTGACCCAGTGATTTCTGAAGGCTGTTTAAATGATTGACCCCTTAGAACAAAAATCTCCATCCCTAACGTGGTGTCGAGGGACAGTTCACTAATATTAAACTGCTCCCCAGGACATAATATCACCCAATAATAAAAGTTCAAGGTGAGATCTGGGAGAATGTAGGCAACTTCTCAGAAATTGGGAGACACCTCTCAGTGATGGCAGGTATCAGTGATAACATTTACCATCGCCTTTGGTGCACCAGCACAGCTTTTCACTGATTGAGGAAATGGCGGTGCAAATCTTATCTTCCACCAAGCAACAGTGACCTCTGCCTTCTTGTGAGACCAGCAATGTCTACAGCAGGAACCTCAAGACTCTACTGTGAGGGTACCACAACGAAGGAGTTACAGACATGTTGTGTCTGCCAACTCATCCAGATTGACTGGAAGAATAAGTGAACCAATACTGGTGGTCATCTCCCTGGCTAATGACCTTGGCACTGAACCCTTAATCACACGTAATTGGTTTTGATGGACACATTACTGCAACAGACCCTCTACTCCAAATTGTGTCAAGGAAAGAGATTCTCAGGAAGATAGAGAAAAAGATCCAAGGATATCCTCAAAGCCTTCTTTAAAAAAATGCAACATATTGGGAATCTGTGGCCCGAAACTCTACAAACTGGAGGAGCTTTTCAGGTGGCATTGAAAATCTCGAATGCATTTGGAGCACATCAAAGCTCATTATAAATGTCAGAGAAGAGCATAACTTCACAAATTACTCAATCAGGTACAGTATTTGTGCAAAAGTTTTAGGCATATAAATATTGCTGAGACTTTTGCACAGAACTCTGTCTTTCTGGTTATCAAGTAACACAATACTACTGAGCTAACACAAAACTAGGTTCTGTTATTTCTGTTTCCCAAACGCTCTCCTATTTTAATCAATATACAGTACCGGGCAAAAATCATAGGCACCTTTTCTATATATATGTGCCCAGGAATTTTGCACAGTATAGTACTTCCTAAGCAATTTGTTGAAGAGTCTGTAGCTTTCATATTGACTTCATTAGTCACCTCAGAATCCATAGAAACCAACAGGAAGCAAGTTATTCTACTCACCAGGAACTGTTGAAGTCAAACAGGTAATCAAATTTTCCTCATTTAAAATAATTTCCAAAACGATGAGTAAAGAGCCATTAAAATATCATCTGCTGTGGACCTGTTGCGCCAGTAAAACTGGAGCAGAGCCAAGTTGCTTCTCAGGCAGAAGTTGATGTGTTTCATCACCAACTTCTCAAAACACTTCATCACAGTGGATGTAAGTGCTACTGGACGATAGTTGTTGAGGCAGATTACCACATTCTTCATAGGCACCAATATAATTGAAGCCTGCTTGAAGCAGGTGGTTAGCTCAGACTGCTGAAGCGAGAGGTTAAAGATATTTGAGCCAGTTGATCTGCACTTGGTCAAGTACCATATCTGGGCCGGATGCTTTCCGTGGGTTCACCCTCCTGAAGGATGTCCACACATCGGCCCTAGAGACAGAAATCACATGGGCCGTGGGAGTTCGTGAAAATTCCTCCCTGTTTTGATGGTCAAAGTGAGAATAGAAGACATTGAGCTCATCTGGGAGCAATGCCCTGTTGTAAGCTATGTCACTTAGTTTCACTTTGTAAGAGATGTTAGCATTCAAGTCCTGCCACAGCTGCCGAACATCTCCCAATGATTCAAGTTTAGTCCATAAATGCCAGTTTGCCCGTGAGGTGGCTTTCCAGAAATCGCACCTGGACCTCTTGTATCCTACTTGGTCAGCAGACCTGAATGTCTCTGATCTGGCCTCAGCAGATTGTGGATCTCATGGTTCATCCAGGGATTCTTGTTGGGGCAGACTCTGAATGCTTTTTTGGGGACAAACCAGTCAATGACTGTTTTCATAAAGTCTGTGACCACTGTGGTTCATTCATTCAGATCCACTGATAGGGCCCAATCCACCAACTCACTGCAATCCCATAGCCACTATTCTGCCTCCTGTGACCACCTCTTTGATGTCCTTAACTCTAGAGCCTTGCTCTTTTAGCCTCTGCCTGGATGAAGCAAGGAGAAGGACAGCCAAGTGATCTGATTTCCCAAAATACAGTCTGGACATGGAACGGTAGGCATTCCTTATTGTAGTACAGCAGTGGTCTATTGCATTGGGACATCTGGTGCTACAGGTGTTACGCTAATGGGACTCCCACCATCCAGGTCATGCTCTCTTCTTGCTGTTTCCATCAGGAAGAAGATACAGGAGCCTCAGAACTCTCATCACAAGGTTCAGGAATAGTTATTATCCCTAAGCCATCAGGCTCTTGAACCTGAGGGGATAACTTCATTTATCTTCATGGGCTCCAACACTAAATCGTTCCCATACCCTATGGACTCATTTTCAAAGACTCTTCATCTCATGTTCTCGATATTTATTGCATCTTTATTTATTATTATTCATTTTGTACTTGCACAGTTTATAATCTTTTGCACATGGTCTGCCCTGTTGGGTTGCAGTCTTTATGGTTTTTGGATTTACTGAGTATGCCCACAAGAAAATGAATCTCAGGGGTGTATATGGTGACAAATACGTAGTTTCAACTTTGAAATGATGAACACTTAGAATATTTTTCTTCAACTCAACACTTACACTTAACAACAGTAATAGATTTTCTACAGATTTAGTTCATTATTTAGAGCCTCATGCTCATATACATTCTGATTTACTATTGGGATGTTCCTCAGTGCCAATGAAAGAAACTTCTCTAAAACAAAACATTCTTATCACTGAAGGATCTCGGTTCTGGCATCATCAATAAAATCCTACTGCTCTTCCTCCATGCCATTGATATCTCATGAAAAGAAAGGAAATTGATTGTCAAAACTAAACAATTACAAAGATTATTCAAGGCACCCGTTTAAAATAGGGTGATGCAAGAGAAAAAAACTTAAAAAGCAAGATCCTTTTCCTGGAGCACACTGACAATTGGAACTTACAGTTCTTGTTGTCAAAAAGCATCAATTAATATAATAAGGTGTATTATAGCTGTACAAGCTGCATGACAAAAGCATTATTAACATTTAAAAGGTAATTAAAAGACTTGATTTCTGTGCAGTTGACTATTGTGTGAACCAGCTATTCAGATTGCTTACTGTCAGGTAAAAAGTAATCTATTAATCCAAATTAGAGTGTATGATTTATTTAATACATTAATATTACAACTAGAGATTTGTTACTGGGAAGTAGAGGCTGAACTGCAACCAACTGTTTTTCAAGGAAAGTGGTTTAAGAGAGAGTGAGCAACCACCCAAACCCTCCTGATGAAGGGTTTCGGCCCGAAACGTCGTCACTACTTCCTCCCATAGATGCTGTCTGGCCTGCTGAGTTCTGCCAGCATTTTGTGTTTTTAACCACCCAAATTTGTCCACATCAATCTAACTACAAAGTGAGGCTGGGCCAACTGTGAGTGGATTAGAAACAGGTTGATCTAATTATCACAGTGAACAATGGAATGCATCACACAGAAATTAATGAGAGCAATGGAAGAAATAAATGAAATCTTAGATCAAAAACTGGATTGATTCGATTATGACTTTTGTGAAGCTAGACAGATATTGATAAGATTAGCACTTCTGGGAGTGCTAGCTTGTGGTAAATCAGACAAGCTTAATGCATTTGTCAAAGGTATAGTTCACTTCAGATGAAGATACTGTGGACAACTATGGTCACATTCAATTGGTTTAATTAAATAGTAACCAATAACCACCCTGTGTTCAGAAGTCTGTTTACACTGGCAAACAGTGCAACTTAGAAGTTCCCTTTTTCATGTTTTCTTTCTCCCAGAAGTCTCACTTCACAAGAAAACCAAAGCATTTGCTGTTTTTACTTAGATTTCCAGTATCTGCGTTTTAGTCTGATTTTCCATTAGGTGCTTGAAAAGAACAGCAATGGCTTGACACGCAGCACACAATGCTCAAGTAAGCATTTGGTAAATGGAAGGTTCTGGCACAATACTTTTGCAGCACTTGACCCTGCGAAGCACTAGATTCAAACAACCATTCGTACATTAAATATTAACCTATGCAGTTTGTTGCAGAACTTAAAGAGTTTTGTTGCCTTTTCATAACCTAGCTTGTACAGTGGGTTTGGGTAAGATGCATTCTTGTTGCCACACAATAAACTGTTCCAATGAATGCTTTCATGGCATTCTCTGAGGTGCAGGGTGAGGTGGCCACACAGGCAGGCACCCCATATGAGTAAGGCAAGAAGAACACACTATTTCCCCAACGTGTACAGAGAACCACATTCCAGTCTTTATCTCTCTAAGGTGTAAGCTTAAGTTTCTGGCATCTATGTTGACAACCTCTGAAGACATGACTCCAATTACCCAACATTAAGGTATCCACCAACGAGCTTCCAGTCACTTTGTGTGTATAATTGCTGCCTGGAGGATCTTTGGGGTGTGACTGAAGGCAGAACAAGTGAATGGCAATTAGAATAGTTCTCTAATGAGGATATAGATTCTTCTGGTGCCACTCCAGTCTTCTGGAGGGTAATTCTGGGGCTCCATCCAACCAGCTTTTTTTTTTCAAAATTATGACACTGGTGGCCTCCATTCCCAACAATCACACTTCTCAACCTGGCACAAAGGACTGAACCTCTCTCACAAGCGTTTCAAGGTTGTATTCTAAGAAAGTGGAGGCATCCTCCCTCAATATCCAGCCCCCTACTGGCCATTTCAAAATCAGAATCCCCAAATGTAGCAGGTCGGTGGCTTATTGTAGGATATAATTTAAAGAATACTAGAATACCCACGTCATTCAGCAAGGCAAAATGTTAACATCGTTGCTTTGTTGCCATAGCAACAGCATACCAGACCATGTGTATGACATGTGTGTACCCACAAAACTATTCTGAGTTTCCCCAGTTAGAAGCCCTGGATGAACCAGGAGATTCTTAATTTGTTGAGGGTTAGATGTGTGGCAGTGTTATACAACAGATCTAGATACAAGCTCTGGAAAGGCTCGCGTCAACATAAGAACGGAATTATAGACTAAAGCAGATCCACAGATGGTTGCTCAACAGGGAGTATAGTGCTTGCACAGTATACTCTAATTTCCAATAGGGCAAAATTGGGAATGGGCTATAAATGCTGAGACTTTAAAAGTCATTGGTCGGACCATACCTGGTGTATTGTGAGCAGTTTTGGGCCCATATCTAAGAAGGCATTTGCTGGAATTGGAGAAGAATGATCCCAGGAATGAAAGGGTTAGCATTCGATGGCTCTGTGACTGCACTTGCTGATGTTCAGAACAATGGGGAGTGGGGAGTCTCATTGAAACCTGTCGAATAATTGAAAGGGCTCAATAGTGTGGACATGAAGAGGATGCTTCCAATAGTGGGAGAGCCTACAACCAGAGGGCACAGCCTCAGGATGTCTCTTTAGAACAGAGATAAAGAGGAATTTCTTTAGCTAGAGGGCCATCAGTCTTTGGAATTCATTGCCACAGATGGCTGTAAATAGAAGTCATTGGGTATGTTTAAATTAGAGATTGATAGGTTCTTGATTAGTCAGAGTGTCAAAGTTATGGGGGGAAGGCAAGAGCATGAATTTAAGAGGGAAAATAAATCAGCCATGATGGAATGGCAGACTTGAAGGGCCAACGGGCCTGATTCTACTTCTATGTCTTATGGATAGCATAAAAGGCAGCAACCCATCACTCCTCGATGAGCTCCATGCCTTTTATTGTACACTTTGCTAGGAAGGTCTATGACACACCCGCATAGTCCTCCACATCTCGGCTTGGACCAGGCTTCCTTCCAAAGAGTGAATCCACAAAACGCATCTGGCAGACGACCAATGATCTGTGAGGACCAACAGCTGGAGTATTTATAGACATATTCAATGGCTCGCTTCTGTGGTCTGAGGTTCTTGTTTGTTTTAAAAAGTCATCTATTGTAATGACGTCTAAGAAGAGTATGGTGACTACTGTCTGAATACATCAACTATAAGAAGTGCTTCAAGAGGTTGGTTGTGATGTAAATAAACTCCTGCTTCAGAGGTGACTTGGATCTACACAAACTGTGTACTGGAACAACAGGTCAACAGTAGTCATGAGTCTTTTTGTTCCTCACTCTACCCTGGACCATGTAGACACCAGGAAGTCATGTTTCAGGCTGCAATTCATTGACTGGGATGGGGGGGATGAGGGAGTTAGGGGTAAGAGGGTGAAGGGGTGAAGGGGTGTAGGGGGTGTAGTGGATAGAGGTATGGGGAGGTGTAGGAGTTGGAGGGGTGGGAGTTGGGTGTGGAAGGATAGGGGCTTAAGGGGATAGGAGGGTAGGAAGTTAAGGAGGATGAGAGGGTAGGGGGTTAGGATGGATGACAGGGTAGGGAGTAGGGGCTGGGAGGGTAGAAATAGGAGGGTGAGATGGAGGAGGGGAGCGGGGAGGGGAGGAGTTGGGATGAGGGGGGAGGAGGAGAGGGGAAGGAGGGGGAGGGTAAGAGGTGGAGGAGGGAAGGAGGGGAGGGGGAGGGGATGGTGGGAAGAGGAGGGGAGGGGAGTGTGGGAAGAGGAAGGGAGGAGGAGAGGGGAAGATGGGAAGGAGAAGAGGAGGAGGAGGGGGAGGAAATCCAACTGCTGGTGAGTGTCCAGGCTATGGAAGAAAGAAAAAGGGGGAGCCGCACCAGAAGAAGGCAATGGGCAGGCAAGGAGGTAACATGAGAGAGGGTCAAGGGAATAGGAAATGGTGGAGGTGGAGGCGTTACTGGAAGTGTGAGAAATCGATGCTCATGCCATCAGGTTGGAGGCTACCCAAATGGAATATAAGATCGAAGCAATCTCCCATTCTACGTCGGGTCTTACTAATATACAAGAGGCCACACCGGGAGCACCAAACACAGTATATGACCCCATCAGACTCACAGGTGAAGTGTTGCCTCACTTGGAAGGACTATTTGGAGCTCTGAATGGTACAGAGGTGGGAGGTGTAGGGGCAGGTGTAGCACCTGTTCTGTTTGCAAGAATAAGTGCCAGGAGGGAGATCAGTGGGGAGGGACGAATGGACAAGGGAGTCAAGTAGGGAGCAATCCCTGTGGAAAGCAGGAAATGGTGTGGAGGGAAAGATCTGTTTGTTGGTGGGATCCAGCTGGAGGTGTTGAAAGTTTCAGAGAATTTTGTGCTGGACACGGAGGCTGATGGGGTGGTAGGTGAGGATAAGAGGAGCCCTATCCCTGCTAGTGTGGCAGGAGGATGGGTCAAGAGCAGACATCCGTGAAATGGAAGAGATGTAGTTGAGGGCAGCTTTGATGGTGGAGGAAGAGAAACACCTTTCCTTGAAAAAGGAGGACATCTCCTTTGTTCTAGAAATGAAAAGGCTCATCTTAAGAGCAAATGCAGCAGTGATGGAGGAATTGAGAAAAAGGGATGGCATTTTTACAAGTAGCAGGGTGGGACGAGGTATAGTTCAGGTAGCTGTGAGTTATTTGGTTTATAATAGACATTGGTGAATAAGCTTTCTCCGGAGATAGAGACAGTGAGATCAAGAGAGGGAAGGGAAGTGTCAAAAATGGACCAGGTCAATTTGAAGTAGGAGACAAAGTGGATGAAATCAAGAAGTTCACCATGGGTGCAGGAAGCAGCACCAGTGCAGTTGTCAATGTAGCATAGGAAAAGTGTGGGATGGTCACCCTAATCACTACAGTTTAGCAACACTATGAACACTTTGACTGCTTTTCACTAAAATAGATCCCTTTTTTCTGTTCTACTTGTGCTTTCTTGTAAAGAGTTGTGTACATTTTTTTGTACAGTTTAACAGCCCATCCCCACTACACCACCGTGTGATGGTAAAGGTAAATTATGCAATGTTAGATGAGCACACTGAAGCAGGAGTGGAATTCTTTCATGGCGAGAGTCCTTCCACAGTAAACTGAGGAAAGGTTACTGTGGCCATACAAAATTAAATGTAAAAAGAGTAAGAGTCCCACGTAACAAAAAAAAGCCTATAAGACAAGGGACAGCACAAAATCAAAAGACATATACAAACTATCCAAGATCCCTTCAAGTGAGAGGAATGCAAGGATAACAACAGCTGACAAAATGAAGAGCAAAAGTGTCAAAGGGAACCTGGCAAGTTACATGGACACTAATTACAGTCTTTCAAAACTCTCTCAATTAAGATGCTCCTCCTTTGGATAGAATAATTGCTCATGTCACTCAGAGAGTTGACAGAACAAAATTCAGGAATTAAAAACTAGTCAATCTAATGCATGCCTTCACAAAATAATTGGAGTGCCTGTTATGAAAACACTCAGCTGATCAGAAGGTGCAACATGGTAGATCACATCTAATGAACCTGACCAAGATTTTCAAAAGGTGACTTGTGTAGGGGATAGGGGATTATCTATGGAAATGACTCATAGTACTGCTGACCTGTCAAAGTCAGGTAAATCCCTCATAAAGGATTAGCCAAAGTTGAAACACATAAAAATTAAGGTACAGTAATTTGTTTTTTTCTGCTTAAGGGATGGTTGGAGAGAGTAGGGATGATAAGCTTGGACTCAAACAGCTATTAACACAAATCAGAAACTGCTGGAAATATTTAGTACATCGGGTAGCAGAGGCAGAGAAAAACAGTTAACATTTCAGGTCAGTAATTATTCAGCAGAACTGTAAAAATTTAGAGATAAGAAAAGATTTAAATTGCAAAGGAGGAAGGAAGAAAACAGAACAAAATGGAAAATTTGCAATTTGGTAGAAGGCAGGAGAATTTAAATTATCAGGATGTGACTGCACAAAGTGAAAGTAAGTAGATTTAAGACAAGGGATCAGAAGATCTCAAGCAGATATTAAATACAGCATACTTATCTGAAATTACTAGACACAAGTGAAGTAAATATTAGGAATCTAAAACAAAAATAGTGAAACCAATGACAAACTGAAATGCTAATTAAATAGAAGACCAGTTGGAAGATTGCTATGTGCCAGATTTACATTGTGCTTAGTTGGAATAATGTATTAGCCTGAGGGCAGAGAGGTCACATTAAGAGTGAAATGAAGCAGTAAAATGACAGGAGACTGGAAGTTTAAATTACACAAGTGGTGGTCTACAAGAATTTGTGTTGATGCTGCAATTACTCATTGCACTAATAAATATCTTGGTCAATGAGATAAAATGTCATATAGCTTACAATGTTGCTTATCATTGTGTCAGATATCTAACCAGAAGCTTACACAGCAAAAAATAGAATAAATGAATCAATTTCAATTTAAACAAATGTGAACCATTTAGGATCTAAAAAAAACCAGTGCACTGCTTAAATATAAGAAACCAGAGATGCGAAGGTTGAGAGGCACATTTGACCATGTACATAGGTCATTAAAATCTCGTGGATCAGTACAGAAAATATTTAAAGAGGTACACAGAACACTGGCTTTATAGCTAAGGAGCTAGAACTTAAGCTGCAGCTATCTGAAGCTCTTGATCAGGTCATATCATGAATCATATACTGCAATTAGCTCTGAGCAAGAGAAGTTGGGAAGAATATCAATGGAGTGCAGAGATCTACCACCACAATTTTACAATTTATAAGGTTAAATGTGATTCGATCAAAGTTTTCAAGTTTAAGGACAATCGATAAGTTAAGAGAGAAACATGTTTCACTCGCTGGTAAGCTCTTAAAAACGTAACCTGAAGATTGCATGGTAGCACAGTGGTCATCGTACCACTTGACAATGCCAGCAACCTGGGTTCAATTCCTGCTGGTATCTGTAAGGAGTTTGTATGTTTTCCCCATTCCTGTGTGTATTTCCTCCTATATTCCAAAGGCATACGGGTTAGGGTTAGTAAATCGTGGGCATGCTACGTTGTTGCCAGAAGCACTCAGACACTTGCCCGTTTCCCCCAGCATATCTTTGGACTCTGCTGGTCATTAACACAAACGAAGCCGTTCACTGCATGTTTTGATGCTTTGATGAACATGTGACAAATAAAGCTAATCTCTTTATCTCTTTAATCTCTGTAAATGAGATAAAGTGGAATTAGTGGACAAAGCATATTTGGATTAGCCAGGGGCTTGCAATAATGTATCATATTTAAAAGGTTCTTGCAAAATAAAGCTTGAAGGAGAGCGGTAACAATCTAGCATGAAGAATGCATTAGTTAAGCAACAGAAAATACAGTAATCAACTAGCTTTTTCCATGTCATGGTCATAGAAAAGTACAGAACAGAAACAGGCCCCTCAACCCACCTAGTCCATGCCAAGCCAATTAAACTGCCTACTCCATTAACCTGCCGTCCATATCCTTACCATTCCAAATTTCCCTTAAACGTGGAAATCGAGCTCACGTGTACCATTTGCACAAGTAACTCAGTCCACACTCACGCGGCCCTCTGAGTGAAGGGCTTTCCATGTTTGTCGACGTCTACATAAAACACATTTCAGCTCTCATTGAATCAAAATGTTTAACAGTCAGAGTGTCAGAGTGATACACATTCAAGTTTCTGACAATTTTTGCAGTCGGGGCTTTCTGCAAAGCTGTTGCAGAGAAACCAGAAAATGTAATTATAAACTGAAAAAGCCATGAGTGATGTTGCTCTTGAAAAATGTCATTTATGGCCGTGCATCACCAACGTGATTTTTTATCCTTACTCTGTCACTTTGGGAGCAGGGATGGAGTTGACAGATAAAATGAGTTTTCATCTTGTCTTTCATTTGCATCCAGGTTTTTCCAGATTGGATACCAGTGGTTTCCAAAACATTCCTGTTTCAAATATTCAAAGTTCAAACTAAATTTATTATCAGAGTACCATATACTACCCTAAGGTTCATTCCCTTATTGGCATTCACAGTAGAACAAATAAATACAATAGAATCAATGAAAAGTTACACACCAAGACGGACAAACAATGTGTAAAAGACAAATTGTGCAAATAGTAAAGAAAACAAATAATAATCATAGCAACAAATAAAGAAATAATTCTGAGAACATGAGTTGTTGAGAACTTTAGATAGTCCATAGGTTGTGGAATCTGTTCAGTGTTGGGGGTACTTTGAGTTTTCCTACATTTCAATAGTCATTTTGTTTCCAAAGAACTTCATGGCTGTTGTTAGGGAGTATTCCGGTGTTATATAAATAAAGCACATATTAATACAAGCAAGAACCAGCCTTCACTTCTTAATGTAAATTGTAAATTGCAAAACATTAAATTGAAGTTAAAAGCACACCTTTGCAAATAAACAATACTGTCCATAAAAGCACAGGCTAAGAGACATGGTTTGCAAAACAATAACCATGAGACGTTTGTGCATGCTTCAGCCAAACGTTAAGGCAACCGGGTTGTGTTAATTGGCCTGCATCAATCCATCAATAGGTTTAAGTAATTTGCTCCATTCTAAACAGGTTCAAGGAAGACTGCAGACCAGGTTGATACTATCAATTAACTTTGTTAATAGTTAAATACCCAGGTCTCTATCGTCTGAAGTCTTCAGAATATCTGTGTTAATGTGTTTCTCCCAGCAAAAGTGTTTGAACCTTCAGAGGTGTCTTGTCAATTACAATGTGTTTTTACTGTAAATATGTACCTCAAAAGTACCTAGATATTGAAGTATCAATGTCATTGTAATTTTGAAATTGTATTGAATCACCTCCTGTTACCTTTGACCTTAAGGGTATAAGAATGTGATGTACTTTGAGTTTGGAAAACTCTACTAAAAGGGTCCCCATAAGTATGCCTATTTGTGGTGACAAAAATGTTCATATCTACAACTTCTCCAGTGTCTCTCCAGTGATTTAGTCAGTCACAGCAGTCATAAAGCACTTTGAATTGTCCTACATTTGAGAAAGGCAAGCTATTAATGCAAGTTTATATTCAATTCTTTTGAACACCATACATGCATAAATTATTATTGAATTGATACTGATTGGATTCCAAATCTCCTGGTTAAAGCAAGCTCATGTGTTGAAAAGGTTCACCATCAAGACATGAAGGAACCACAAGTGAGGTTAGGACATCCATGAAAAAAAAACTTGTGGGCAAAATTTCCTCTCCATCTGTCCTGTTGATTGGAGCATTTTGGTGCCATGGAGCATACATCTCTGTGGTCAAGGTTCAATCATGACCTCCAGTGTCCTCAATATGGCATTTGTATATTCTTCCATAAGACAAAGGAGCAGAATTAGGCCATTCAGCCCATCAAGTCTGCTCCTCTATTTATTCAATTATGATCCCTCTCAACCCCATTCTCCTGTCTTCTTCTGATGACCACATGGGGTTCTCCTGTATCCTCCAGCTTCCTACCAGATTCCCAAAAATGTGTAATTTGTCACTGTAAACAGTCCCTATTGTGAGTGAGAATGGTAGAATCTGGAGGGAGCCAAAAGGATGTTTGGAGAATTAAATAGATGCAGGATAAGTGTAAATAGGTGGCTGATGTTCTGCACAGACACAGTGGGACAAAGGGCTTGTTTCTGTGCAGTATGACAACAACCAATGTTACTTCTGCAATTTCATACAACTAAGTATGGCACTGATGAGATATAAGATTTGTAAATATGTAAAATTATGCAATTTCTGCCAAGTTACATCTTTACGAAACCACTTGGTCTGAACGAAATTCATTCATATTACCAGATTTATAAGGTAGTTATAAGGAAAAACACAAAATGTGAGGCCTCTAGCAATCACGAGTTATTGTTTACATATTGAATATTCAACTTCAGTAGATTCCTCACATTTTTTGACTCATGATGAGCTCAAGAGGCCCCTACTGAGGCCTGGGAATAAATCACTCCTCTAACTTCTCAGCTGACACATGATGCGTGCTGGAAAGATAAGGAGAATTTAATTCCTAACAGTTCAAAAAATTGCAAGCCCTAAATGATTCAAATACATTGTTGTATAATAAAACAGCTTTTCCCACATAACACTAGCCACCTTTACAAGGCCGGTGTAAAAACTAAAGGGCAAATTACCATTGGGGAAAGGGATATTTTAGCACTAGGCCCTGGCATCAGCTTTTCGCTTTTCTGAGATATTCCTACGTCTATGTCACACAGAGGGCAAATGATGGAAACCTTGATAGCTGTTGGAATTATACTAAAGTCATAGCGCGTTTGTGAGATATACCGATTGTGAGGATCCATCATCTAAAACTATAAACTGTAAACAGTACAATAAATCATCATGAACATTGCCTGAGTTTTCAACACAAGCCCAGTTTATCAATTTTGTGTACATAGATGAATTTTTAGGCAGTATACAGTTTGCACCAAGCCAACTGAAGTGAATTCAACTGCACAAATTTGCAGTAAAAATTGAGTTATATTCATGCAAAATTTAAATGGAGGTTAATTAATAGTGAACTTCAGAAAATTGCTGTTTGAAAGTGGATATCATTTCGAGTCATAAACAGCCTTTGCCAAAACTAAGAGAGAGAAATTAAGAGGTGATTTAATCAATTCCCTGTTTAGTCATTGCTAAAATGAAGACAGTGCTGCAATAATACAACTGCCAAGAGGATGTCCTCTTTGACACTAAATAGTTTCATATCATAGGTCAGGACTGCAACAAAATATCTAAGGACACATGGAGTCAATATTCATGTCAGAAAGAAGACTTTCATGGAGTAGATACCACAGCTATATACCCAGATTTCTGTTCACTCTAAATAGTCATCAGTTCTGAAGGAAATTCTTTGACCTGAAACATAAGCTCTGGAGTCATATTGGAGCACAGGAAATGTTAGCAGCATTTGAGTGTGGTAAACAATAGATCTCAGGAAGACAGAAATTCTGACAGGATAGGCAGACAAGTGATAGCTGAAAGTTAATCTGAAAGAATGCAGGGTGAAGCATTTTTATTGGAATGAACGGAGGGAGACAATAAAACATGAACAGCACTATTCTAAAGAGTGAACAAGATCAGGGAGTTCTGGGTGTTAATGTGATTACATCTGAGTGTAGCATTACAATATGAGAGAGATTAATAAAAGAGACTGTGGAAAATTGATTTCTGAAATGGAGAGAGATTACAAAAGCAGGAAAGCTATGCGCTTTTATTAACACCAGTTAGGTTTAATCTCGAGTTTAATTCAGTTCTATTCAGACTTTGTTACGATCCCAGAGGGGAATCTGGAAAGTTAAACTAATCTTTTCAATGGATGTAGAATGTCAGCAACTAGCCTACAATGAAAAGCCTGTTTTTGTTTCTCTTTGAAAGGAGCCTGAGAGGAGATTTGATGGGGATTAAAAGGATCATAGCAGGTTTAGATAGAGCAGAGAAACTAAAACATAGGAGCAGAATTTGGCCATTTGGCCTTTTGAGTCAGTTCCACCATTCCATCATGGCTGATTTACAACCATTCTCAATCCCATTCTCCTGCTTTCTCCCCGTAACTTTTAACACCCTAATTAATCGAACTGACCAACCTCTGCCTTAAGTATACCCATTGACTTGGCCTGCACAGCTGGCAATGAATTCCACAGATTCAGCACTCTCTGGCTAAAGAAATTTTTCTGCATCTCTACTCTAAGTGGACAACAATTCTGAGACTGTGGCCTCTGGTCCTAGACTCCCCCATGATTGAAAAGATCCACTTCACACCCACTTTATTTAGGCCTTACAATATCTGATAGGTTTTAGTAAGATTCCCCCTCATTCTTCTAAACTTCAGCAAGCACAGCCCCAGATTCATCAAACGCTCCTCATATGTTAACTTTTTCATTCCTGGGATTATTCTCATGAACCTCTTCTGGACCTTTTACAATGCAAGCACATCTTTTTTTTCGATAAGGGGCCCAAGACTATTCACAAAGTGCAGTCTGACCAATATCTTATAAAGCCTCAGCAATACATCATTACTTTTGTATTCTAGTCCTCTCGAAATGAGTGCTAACATTGCATTTGCCTACTTACCATCAAATGAACCTGCAAGTTAATCTTTAAGGAATCTTGCATGAGGACTCTCACGTCTTTGTGCACCTGTTTTTTGAATTGTCTCCCCAGTTAGAAAATAGTCCACACCTTTATTCCTTTTGCCCAAGTTTATGACCGCGCACTTCCTTACACAATATTCCATCTGCCACTTTTTTTGCCCATTGCTGCAAACAGGAGAGAACCTGCTTCCATCAGAACATTCAATGACTTGGGGTCACAGAGGTAAAGAGAGGGGGGGGATAGACATTGGGAAGATAAGAAAAAATAGGAGTATTTACAATATGTAAATCACACCCTATTAAGGTGATAGAGCCAAACAACCTCTTTAAAAAGGGACTGAATAAGCATCTGACAGAAAATAATTTCAATAATTGAAGAGAAAAT
The DNA here is from genome assembly GCF_030144855.1 of Hypanus sabinus. NCBI lineage: Eukaryota > Metazoa > Chordata > Chondrichthyes > Myliobatiformes > Dasyatidae > Hypanus > Hypanus sabinus. The sequence goes on along the minus strand of NC_082724.1, from coordinate 45,992,656 downwards.
AACCTTACACTAAAAGACTGCAGAATGGAACAGATGAAACTGGTCTCGATGGGCTGAAAAATCTCTTGTGCCATGTTGATTTTATGAGAGGACATGGAACAAATCGACTCAGCAGGATCAACGATTGAAAGACTTTAGATAATAAATGAAAATGGGTGTAAATTTCTGGGGGTATTTGAAATCATGAGGGGTCTAGTAGAGTAAATAAGGAGAAATGGTCAGAATGGCCAGAAAGCTCAGAAATCTGAAGACGATGATTTAAGAGTTTTACATCAAAATTAGATGTCACAAGAGGAGGTTTTTTTTTTAAAAAAAAACAGTGGGTTGTAATTAACTGGTGTGGACTGCTTGAGAAAATTGTGAATGCAAGACAGTAGCAAATTTGAAAAAGGAACTTTTGTGCTCATGGGAAAAATAACACGGATATCAAGACTGGAGCAAATAATTCGGTTCAATAGACTGGCTGTTTGAAGGACTGTTATGATTACAGAAATGTCCATTTTATTTTGAGCAGATGTGACTTCTTTGTTAATAAAAAAATTCTGAATATCGAAGATTCTGCCATACCATTCAGATGCTGTGCATATTTTTGATATTACACAGCATGTCATTTGATGAAAATGTATTGAGAGGCAAGAATAAGAAATGGCAGATAGTCTTTGATCTTCCATCCATACAGGAAAGAGATTGTGGGCAATGCAAATGGATGTTCATGGAATGTATATATAGCCAATGAAGTGTCTTGAGTTAATAACACTAACTCAAAAGTTGTATCTCCAGCTACACAGTGACTATGAATGGCAATATTTTCAAAAGAGAATCTAACAGATATAAGCAACCAAAGAAAAATTCAACCATTTTAAAATCTTCAGCTCCTACCTTAGTGGCCATTGAAACATGGTTTTAGATATCACTGGATAGCATCCACTGAAGGCTGCTTTGAGATGGCCCAATGTGATCTGAGAGAGTCCAGCATGCTTCCTTTACAAACCTTAAATAATATCAGAGATCAAGGCTTTTTGCCTGGAAATTTCTGAACTGAGCACTCTTCAAAGATAATTATTGTGTCTCTTTGTGTTTTGTAAGGAGAATAACAAATTGCTATGAATAAACTTCTTTTCAGAAAACTTGTAGCATTGCTACCAATGAACTGTTGCTTAGCAACGCACAGATGCTGTCAGTTTTCGTGCATTTTAATCGGTGTAATGACAAGATTCATCAGAAATCATCTATAATAACTTCTGCGTAATGGTACTTGGGGAAGGAAGATTCCACTGGGAGAAGAATGATTCTGTGAAGCTTCATTGCAGTCTGCATTTTCAATTGATTCTGTACAACATTGAGAATATGCTGTAGCTCATGAGCTGGTAAAGCAAGTGCTGATCTCTTAGGACACAAGCATCAATTCCACAACCTGATTGGTCTTCTTGACTCAGGATCACTGCAATCCCTGTATTCACAACAAACAGTTTTAATCCCAAATTCAGAAAAAAAACAGCTGCTGGCTTAGTGAAGTAAGTTTCTCTTTTTTATGTCAAGAATTCTTTGATAATTCTCTGAACAAGTACACAGAATCACTACTGATTTTCTATAATGAATTACTGAATTTGAAGCCGAGGAAAGTGTGTTTATTCTAGTGAGGATTCAGCCAACAAAGTTAGGAGGCATTTTAAAGACTGAGTCAATTTATAAATAGAGGCAGATTAAGAAATAGGAACAGGAGTAGGCCAAGTCTGCTCCCCGTCTGCTTCCCGGCCCATTCCCCATAACCTGATTACACTAAAATCTGCTTACTACAGCCTTGTGGTGATCTAATAATTTCACTTCCAAAGTTTTCTTGGACACAGAATTCCAAGGAGTAAATTCCTCCCCATATTGAATGAGAGACCCCCTATTCTGATTTTCCATGAGGAGAAACAAGACCTAGCTCCTTGCAAATCTTTCATGCTTCAATAAGATCACTTTCCATTCTTCTAAATTCCAAAGTAATTGGCTCCCATCTTTGATCATGAATTAACCTCCTTTTACCTTGAATCAACCCCACGAAGCCACCTTCAATTCATTCCTTAAACTGAGACCAAACCTGATATGGTGCCATCATTACCCTGCATATTTGTAGTAAGAATTCCTAACTTTACACTGCACATCCTTACAATAAAAGCAATTTGCTATCCATATTATCTTTCCAACTACACGCTGACATTCTGTGCTTCTTGTACAAAGACATATAGCTCCCTTTGTATAGCACATTTTCATTTAAATACTATTTTTTCTGCCCTATGTATCAAAAATAACCTCATACTTCCCTAATTTACAGTCTGACCATTAATTTAGCCTACCTGTATCTCTTTCCAGACTCCATGTGCTTCTCTTAACTTGCTTTTGCATCTCTTTTCATATCATCAGCAAACTTCACTCACAGAGAAATGCAGCATAGAATCTTTAGCCCATCAAGTCTGCACTGATTATCAAGAATCCATTTACATTAATTCTACATAAATTGTGTTTTTAATTGACTATATGATATCAAGCTTGTCTATTTAAACATTAATATAGATTAATAATAGTTGAGGTTCCAGCAACAACATCTGTGGAATTTTACTAGTTCATGAAAAAGATCACTCATCTGACTCAGCTTTCAATTTGTTGATCAATCATTTATCTATGCTAATATTTTATCCACTAAGCCACTGGCACTTAGACATCTAAATGCACTTGTTGCTGTTTCAAGAAACTTTAATAAATCTGTTTTTTTCCATTTTCAATATAATTTTGACGTTGTTTGTTGATATAATGATGTTCTGAATGTCCAACCACTAATTCTCTATTTTTTGTGTAAAAGGGACATTTTGGTCAATGACAGTAAAAGCAAATATTTATTTTACAGAATGAATCTTTTGGCATTCCGTTAAAGTAGTGTATAAAATGAGAAATGTGTGCATTTCTATAATTTGAGCTCAAGGAATGGAAGTCACTTGAATCTAAAGCTTGTTTTTAGTTCTGTTATCATATTCTCGATAAACCATTGGCTATAAAGCAAAACCTCTGCAGAATTTTTTTCACCTTGCTTTCGGCACCTTGCTGCAGTTTGAAGAATGCTTCCCAAATATTCAAGTCACAAAAAAATCAAGATCAAGTAAGCATTTAATTCAATGATAACGGATTTGAAGCTGATTTCTCATGCAAAATTCTTCATGAGGAGTGAAATGAGAAACCACTGATATGTTCAGACAGTTTAAGATGAGTACTTATCCCTTGGTCTCTAATGAAACTACAATGGGAGATGCATTTTACATCAGGATCAATATTTTTGCTGTAAAAATTGTATGACCTTTGTTACAGAGACATCTATCCCTTTACATTCTCTGCATCCATCATAAACCATAGAATATGCTGTCTACATTGCCACTTCCATCAGCTCTACAAGATTTCGATGCCCAGGAGTACATTATCTTCAGTGATCTTATTTTATTGAGAGAATATCATTCCTTTAAAATACTGAGCTTTAAATCTTCAGGCTGAGGATTTCAAATGCATTGAATATCCAGTTTAAAAATGTAACAATGCAGCATTGATTAGAAATGCTGATTAAATATTGATTAAATACCAAATAGTTAAGTGTAAATGGGGTCATGGAAATGTCACTTGTGAAGTATGGAGAGACTCGCTCTTCTACATGTTCTCAGAAATTATAGGGTATATTGTCTGTATTGAATGATGTAATAGTGTGGAGTTTGGCTAAATATTTCAAAGAGATGTTATGTTGAATTTGTATAATATGTTGGTGAGGCCTAATTTGGAGAATTGTGTGTAGTTTTGGTCACCTACCTATAGGAAAGATATAAATAAGGTTGAATGAGTACAGAGAAAATTTACAAGGATGTTGCCAGTCTGGAGGACCCGAGTTATAAGGAAATATTGAATAGGTTAGGAATTCATTCTTTGGAACATAGAAGTTTGAGAGGAGATTTGATAGAGGTATACAAAATTATGAAGGGTGTAGATAGAGTAAATGTAAGAAAGCTTTTTCCGTTGGGGTTGAGTGGGACAAAAACTTGAGGTCATGGGTTATGGGTAAAAAGTGAAAATTAAGGAGAACATGAGGGGAAACTGCTTTACTCAGAGGTTCATGAGAGTGTGGAATGAACTGCAAGTACAAGTGGTGCATGCAAGCTCAATTTAAATGTTTAAGATGGGCTGAAGTGCCTTACTTTCCTGTGACTCTAAGCAACAGATAAGTCATACTTCCTGAAAATTCATCTGCAGGTATTATTAGCCTGTTTCTGGCAATGATATACACTCAGGAAAATCTGTAAAAGCCTAAGCTGCACATTGGATGGAATGAGGCTGAAGCATCGACTCAGACACATTACCTCTCTTGTACCTTTTTAAGTGATATTAGAGTAATTATATAGTGAGCAATGTGAAACCATTTGTAAATGTACATGGATCAAGCTTTGTAGCTCCGTCTCTTCAGCCTTGATTTTCTATCAATAGATAGAATTATATTTTATAACTGACATTGGCTGCACAGCACAAACACCGATGGTAAAGTCATTGGCGGTTAAATACTTGGGTAATATATCCCAACACAGAAATTTTACATCAAAGGGACATAACACACTCTTAGATGGACACATGGGTGATAGAAAAGTGAAAGGCTACGTAAGAGGGAAGGGCAAGTTTGATCTTAGAGTAGGTTAAAAGGTCGGCAGAACATTGTGGGTTAAAGAGCCTGAACAATGTTATAACGTTCTATGTTCTAAAATTAAAGGCAATGAACATCACACTGATACAATAAACACCATTTGTACAAACATTCATTGTAGCCTGCCAGAATTTTCTTAAATGTAGAAATGTAAAGATTAAAAAGAGTGTACAGTAGAAAGATAACCAAAGGGTTTAGACTGGAAACGTCGACTGTACTTTTTTCCATAGATGGTGCCCAGCCTACAGAGATCCTCCAGCATTTTGTGTATGTTGACTAGAAAAGACTGTCGTAACTCCCCAACAACTTAATAAAGAAAATGGATTGAGGAGTAGTATTGCTAGCAGTACATATGAAATCAAATCATAATTCAAACCACATTCAGGAGAGGAATGGAGAGAATACAGGAGAGAGAAGTTATATTGCCTGACTACATTCTAAGCTCTGTTTACCATCCTTGGGGTGATCCAAACAGCAATGCCTGACTTTATTGTCGGTAATGTTATTGAAATAGATTGTGACTCTTAACAGATGCCACTAGCTGGTGTGGGGGTCTCAATGGAAAAAAACTGCTGCGGGCTGTAAATTCAACCATGGGTGCTAGCCTCTTCATCACCAAAGGTATCTTCAAAGGGTGTTGCCTCAAAAAGAGCATCAATCATTCAGGACACCCACCTTCCAGGACATACCATCTTCTCATTAACACCACCAGCGAGGACATACAGGAGCCTAAAGACACACACTCAATGTTTTAGGAACAGCTTCTGCCCCGGTTATCAAATTTCTGAATGGTCCATGAATTCACAAACACTACCTCACCATTTTGCTCCCCCTTTGCACTACCTATTTTTTAATATTTCTTTTTGTAACTTGTAGTATTTTTAATGTATTGTACTGTACTATTGCCAAAAAGCAACACATTTCATGACATATGTCAGTGATAATAACCCTGATTCTGATTTATACAGTAGTGTAAAATGAGAAATAATTAGTTACATCTCTCATTCAGGATCACAGCAGATTCAAATATCAATTGATCATGCTCCAAGTTCTGCAAGCCTTGATACAGACTTAATAAGTTTGTAAGGAGGGGAAAGACAGGGTTAAGGGGCAGAAGTCTTAAGAAATGTCTTGTGCGTTATTAGGTTCATTTTCTCACAGCTGTCAGATTGAGCTGATTGACAAATTTGATAGATCTCTATTTGTATTCTCTTGGCTATGTGGAAGTCCATGATATGGTCGCGACATGCTCTTCCAAGAATCTGGAACATCAGATTCGACAGTGTTTTTGACAGAACAGATGCAGCGCACTTTAAGTATGTCAGTATGAGATCTGACCCTGGGGACTGAAGGATGAATAATTTGGTTAGTTTACCAAACCAATTTTCCTCAACAACTCTTTGTGGCATAGTGTTTCAAATATTCTAATTACACTTTAGATAAAGACATTTCTCCTAAAATTCTATTTGTACCTATTAAACCCAAATTCACCTCACTGAAATGTTTATCTCATCTTCATTTGTTTAAGACAACTTCTGAAGTAGTGAAATCTGTCAGAATGAAATACAAAACATCAGGCATCCAAAGGGAATTCAGTGAATTCTTGTTTAATTATCAAGGTTTCAGGCGTTTTGGATCAGCTGGACTTACCACACATCTTCGCTGTTTTCCACCACTACACATTACATAAGTCTATTGACAAGGTAAGACATTCATTTTCAATGGGCTGTTCTGTGTTGATTAATAAGCAATAGTTCAATATAGGACCAGGATTTAGCTACAGCGTGTGCATCAGCACATTCTACATTTCTGTGACTGTGCACTGCTTGAAGAATTATGCAGAGCAGGATGCTAGATGTGAATTTATCTCACCTCTCCTTCATGGGCTTAGCAGAGCCTACGTTCTCTTTGGAAGTTTAAAGAGAGCAAATCTGCCCCAAAGATGCTGGTAAACCTATACAGATGTGTAATTGAGAGCATAATTACATACTGCATGACAGTATGATACACTAGTTGTAACAAGATCAACCAAAAAGCACTTCAGTGAGTGACTAGGACTGCACAGAATGTTGCTGGGCCACAGTGATCTGATATGGAAACCATCTGCAACTCACAATATCTGCAGTGGGTTCCCAAAATCATGATGGATCATCCGTCCCCGGTAGTCACCAGTTCAACGTCTTACCATCCGGATGGAGATACAGAAACGTCTCTGCATGGGCATCCAGACTGAAAAACAACTTTCTCCCTAGGGATGCTGTGCAACTGAACAATGCCTTATTTTAGAGTTGCTTGTTTTCAATTCAGTTATAACTTAGATGTCACTATAAACAACTCTTAGCTATCATTTTAAATTTAGTCATTGTGTTTTAAGTAATTGAATTGCCAGTCTGTTGTTTTGCACTGAATGGAGTAGCACTGTAATCTCATCATCCTTAGCAATCACAGTAAAACTCAAACTAATTATTTAACTAATATTGGACTTAACAGTGATTCCAGGGCATTTCTGTAATGTACTGTGCTGGATGCATTTGATATCTTGCCTCTCAGCTTCACGCTTGTCATAACTGGGATATCCAGTGTGGCTCTTTTCATTTGAATGTGTTCACCAACCCTCACTAGAAAGGTAAGCTAAGACTTCTTTAAATACTTTATTTTAATTAATTGAATGTGCACTTTAAACTCATTTAAAATGTTTTCAATTGCTTCTACATGTCTCTGATCATTTGGGCACAATGAAAGAGGCCTCCTCACAGCATGAGTCACCAAGCTATTGGTGTTGTGGGGTGTCAGCTTCTTCTGCCTTTGGTCCATTTGCTGCCTTGCCAAATGGCCATAGCAACTAAACAAGCAGGATGTGGGAGCTGTAAAGCTGCAAAAACAAAAAATGCAGACATCCTGAGGGAGGTAAATGGCAGGTGTGGGCTGCGTTCAGCATGATCAGGCATAATAATGCAGTTCTATTAGTGTCAATAGCTTGAAAATAACTTGCCTAATTGCTAGACTGTGAGTAAATGAGCCAGAGAGCTTTTGATGCACAGGAATTTTACTCTGAGTGAAATGGGGAGCATCATCTGTTTACAGCTGTATACAATTTGGTGAGACGATAATTGGAGCACTGCAGGCATTTCTGAACACCACATTACAGGTAGGATGTGGAAGCTTTAGTGAGGGTGTAGAAGAGATTCACCATGATGTTCTCCTGAATGATTGGAAAATAGCTCTAAGGTTCGATAGACCTTCTCTGGAATGTTGGAGCCTGAGTGACCAAACTAAGAGAGGTTTATAAAATGATGCATAGTTAAGGCACCATAGTCAAGGTCTTGGCCCCAGGCTGGACAATGTCAAATATGAGAGTGGACTGATTTCAGGTGAGAGGGAGTAATTTTTATTTGCACAGGAAAGAACAGGTGTTTGGAATGTCCTGCCTAGGGAAGTGTTGGAAGCAGATATATTAGCAACATTAAAGTGGCATTTAGAAAGGCACGGGGACAGGCAGGAATGGAGAGATGGGGACCACATGCAGGCAGATGGGATTAGGTTAGATTAGCTTGGCATAATAATTAGATTAGATTGGCATAATGGTTGGCACAGATATCATGGGCCAAGGGGCCAGTTTCTGTGCTGTACTGTTCTATGTTCTATAATGCACCTAGAATTCAGATAGTTCAACCCTTGAACTTAAAAGCACAAAACATAGGAGCAGAGTTAGGCCACTTGGCCCATTGAGTCTGCTTGTGCTGTCTCAGCTGGAAGATCTAACTGAGCAGAATGGGAATTTAAGCTGTGGTCATCAAGTGTGTCTGTTTTTTTTGGTAACATTGGATATTCCTTTAACTGGAGTAAGAAAGTATTTAATGAGATCACAGACACCTGTTGTTTGTTTTTCTACTGTGCGAAACATTCTTACACCCAAAAGGATAGTCAAGCAAACTATACCAACTTCTAACAGTTGGTCTGTGCTATCATTTGAGAATTTATAACAGTGATCTACTTTGACTTTCCATCATTTTGGGAGTATGATATTTTAAAAATCATGGTAAACAGAGGGCTTTTATGATGCAGATAGAGAAACATGGATACAAATGGGAATCCTGTAGCTTCAGCACTCCACTACCACAGGCCACATACCAGTGCTTTCACTGTGCCCTTTTTTTGGTTGTGACTTTTGAAAGAATACTTACTTTGTTTTCCCCAATATGCTGTTAATCAGCAACTAACAGGCATTGGTCCTCATCTATTCATTCAGATTGGCAAGGTTCAGGAAATTTTATTCTGTTGCAGTCATAACACAGAAGGCAATGTCATTCTTTTACAATAAAAACAGAAAGTACAAGAAATGTCAGGAAGCAACTGTGATAAAAGAAACAAGGCTTATTGTTCAAAGTTGAAGGTTACATCAAGTGCAGAATACTTGCAACATATCAGTGTTTTTTTTTTGGGAACAAAGGGGCATAGAGTTAAGATGAGAGGAAGGTATTTTAATGTGGATTTGATGGGGTAAAGTATTGCAAGAGTGGTTAACATCCAGAGATACAATAAACAGATACAATTATTATGTTTAAGAGACATATAGACAGTTATTTAAATAGTCAAGATACAAAATGACATGGACCTAATGGCAAATGAGATGAGCGAACTTGGGCAAAAAGTTTGGCATGCATGTGATCAGCTGGAGGCTTATTCCACTATTGTAATGCTATCACTGAACTCCATAACTCTATTTCAGTGTTCCATAATCTGCAGGGCTTTTTTTTGCTTTTCTGTTCATCGAAGATAATTATGTTACTCTTTGGATCTCTACAGAACTTCTTAATAAAATATACAATAGAGATATTTAAGAGGCATTTAGACCAACTCAAACAATACAAGGACACAGGCAATATGCAGGTAGACAGGAAAAGTTTAGGTTGGCATTGTGGTCGGCACAGACAAGAAGACTGTTTCTGCATTTTTTTTCTACATCCTATATTCACTGTTCTATATGTATTATATTCACTCTTATTATATATTATATATTTCCTGTGGCACTTCACACAATTATATTTAAAAGTTTCATGATAGTATCAATTTACAGAATGTTACAACACTACAAATTATTTTAATAAATAATTAGATACTGCATATTTTTGGGACGTCTACAGTTCAGCCATTGTTCAAGGTATATTATCAAAATATGTATATATTATATAACATTGAGATTCATCCCCTTACAGGCAGCCACAAGATAGAGAAACCCAAAAGAACGCATAAAAAAACCTGACAAACACCCAATGTGCAGAGAGAAAAAAACCAACAAATCATGCAAACAATAAAAGTAAGAAAATAGCATTTAGAATGAAAGTGAGTCCTCAGACACAAAGTCCAGATCAGCTGGAGCAGGCCACAGCCATAGCTCAGTGCAGCGCAGCACTGAGTAAACTTTGCGGATCAGCGAACAAAACACGTCTGACTCTCACCCCTGGTCCCAACACACTGCCTTTTCAATACATTTGGTCCAGCGTTTAAATCATCCAAACATCAGGCCATTGTTTGCTCTAAGACCTGGGTTCTGTTGTATTGATACACTCTGGGCCTGGACCTAACCACTACATATTAGCCTATACCTGGCCTTCCCACATCAGTACAGTGCTTAGATCGATCAAACCTCACTCTCGGTTCATTTGGACAGGCTTCAGATCTTCCTCTCCTCCACTCTGCTCTCAACTTTGCCTTAATATGTCTCAACATCGCTCCAGCTTCACCTCGCACCCACATGCTTAGACCCTTGGCTCAGCCACATCTTCTCTCACCTCTTCATTGTTTGTGGTGATCATTTAGCATATTTACCATAATTTTTAACAGAAAAATTGTTATCAATAAAGTATTTTGTTGCATTCCCTGTTTTGTTAACTTCTAGTTGGCAATCGCTCATCTTCAACAGAACATGTTAAACTGGAAGCTTCTTTGGAAATGCTTTAATAATGATGAGATTATACTGATTGGTTATCATTCTGGATGTCTGTTGAGTTTACAAGAATACTCATCATCTCAGTATCACTAACATATGTCATGAAATTTGTTGCTTTGTGGCGCAGTACATAAAAAATAATTATTAATTCCAATAGTAGATAAGCAGATAGATAGTGTAAAAGAGGGAGTGAGGTAGTGTTCATGGACCATTCAGAAAACTGATTGCAAAGGGAAAGAACCTGCACCTACAACACTGAACATTGGTTTTACCAACAAACTGGCAGTTTTGACCACATTTCTGCTCAGTTGTTGATGTTAAGTAGATATCAATAAAATCATTTGGAATTATTGAAAAAAACTCAGGTAAGTATAATTCTAGATAAAGATAAACCTACTTCTACTGGAAAAGACAGCATGTAATCTGAATGCTGATTACAGACAGAATTATGTTCCCTTGTGATATTTATGTCTTCCAGGCATGCACTGTCAAAATCAGCATCTGCAAAAATGGTACCAGAGAATGACTGTGTTCCATCAAACTGTGTCAAAATAAAGTGGCTGTTGCTTTCAGGTCAAGAAAAGGGAAGTACATGCCTCCTTTGACTAACAGAATGAGAGCAGAGGGAGATAGGTATCAGCAACATTTACATAAAGGCTGACATAAGCCAACAGAAGAGCATTAAAAAACCAACGAGAAGCCACTTCAGAGGAAAAAAACATTTATTACTATTAGGTGCATTTCATTAGGCTGGTGCATTCAAAGCCAGCAGTGGGGTGGGCCACAATGACAAATGGAGGAGATATGGTCAACCATTCTGAAGATCAGCCTACCTTGCTCATCATCAGAAAAAATCCTGTCAATCAACAAAACTGTGAGCATTTGCTATGAACATACCATAAAGCAGGCAGCTATGGCATACATGTAGCTGATTAATTTTACAACAAATCCTTGAGGTGATGTTGGTCACTCGTTGCCCCTCCACAAGCTGCACTGTTTTGCTCCCTCCTTCTAAGTGGATTTGAAATATGCATGAATTTCTCTCCTTTGAAGTGTCCTGATGGTGCTGCACTGAGCTGAGCTTCCCGTGGCTGGTGTCTCTGAAGGGAACAGTGGGTGTTCAGACACATGCAGGCAAGCACGTCCCAGGCTTATATCAATCCATTGTGAGTCAGGAACGAGCAGAGTGACAGAGCAACAGATGCTAGTGCATCTGTCCCTCGCTCAACTCCATCTGACTAGGGGTTCTTCAACAGGCGTATCAGAAGAAAAAGGGACATTCAATTATTTAGCCTTTCAGACTACTGAGTCTGTCACACAGTTTTATACTTGTCATACCCAAACGTATTTTGCTCTCCCCACATTTAATCAATACCACTCTCCAATTTTACTTGACATTAGTGTAGTGTAGTACTCTGTGTTGGCGTGTGGCCAAGTGGTTAAGGCGTTTGTCTAGTGATCTGAAGGTCACTAGTTCGAGCCTTGGCTGAGGCTGCATGTGTGTCCTTGAGCAAGGCACTTAACCACACATTGCTCTGTGGTAGCACTGGTGCCAAGCTGTATGGGTCCTAATGCCCTTCCCTTGGACAACACTGGTGGTGTGAAGAGGGGAGCTTGCAGCTTGGGCGACTGCCAGTCTTCCACTTAAAAAAAAACCTTGCCCAGGCTTGTGCCCTGGAAACTTTCCAAATCCATGATCTATCGAGACTAAGTGAAGCCTCCGTAGTACTGTGTAGGGAAGTGCATGGCTATGCAACTTGGTAAAAGGAATACACCAATGTAAAGGAGAACTTCAGGCCAGCAATGTCAAAGGATTCTGGTGAGCAGGTCCATGTGTGGTAAACATGAGCACTTTTTTGTGATTGTCAAATCAAAGTAGCAATGGTGACTAGGCACATAAGTGGAAAGCAGAAGGTAGCTGATCACAATTCCCTATAATTTTTGATAACTTCCACAATACCACTAGCTTTATAATCATTTGTAAACATCCTCGCATTGTCCTGTACACGCTCATCTAAATTGTTTCCATAAATAACAAACAACAAAGGTCCCAGCTCTAATCTCTATAATGTATCACCAGTTACAGGCTTTCATTCTGAGAAACAACCTTCCATCATCACTCTCAACTTCCTATCATTGAGCCGATTTGGAATCCAGTTAGCTAGCTCTCCATGGAACCCGTATGATCTAACCTTCCAGACAACCCCACTATGCAGTACCTTGTCAAAATCCTTGCTAAAATCCAACAGTGTCTTTTGATAAATATTTGAAATTCTAATGGATTTTATTTAATATCATAACTCAGCCTCTATCATGTTCTCATATAAATATTCCAATTTATATTTTACGGCTGTTAATGTTTCAAGTATCAGCTAAAAACATTTTTTCATCCTTGTTTGCTGCTTATGAGATTTCTACAACACTTACTTCATCACAGTGATGACCTCAACACTGCTGGACATTTGAACTGACACATGATGGGTAATTAATGTGGAGAATTAGAGAAGGGGAATTTCAGGTTAGCAATATCACAAGATTCTTGTGAGCAGCATCGTCTGTGATTAAATTAGGCACTTCGTTGCTACTGCAAAATCAAGGTAGCAATGGTGACTAATTAGGTGTAAAAGAGATTCAACAAGAGACAGATGGGGACAGAGTTTTGCATGATGATTTATTTGAGGAATTAAAACAGAGATGGAGACAACTCAGAAGTTTTAAAAGTTGGAGGAAGAGTCATTATCCCTGTTACTTTATTGTAGATAATGTATTTAAACAGCTATCTGGATAAATTGACAGGTACTTACAGACTCCAGTAGAATGCACACAGGAAATTCTACAGATACTGGAAATTTTAAGCAACACACACAAAATGCTGGAGGAACTCAGCAAGTCAGGCAGCATCTATGGATGGGAATAAACAGTCGACATTTTGGGCCGACAGCCTTCATCAGCAATATGTACAATTTTATCACAATAATACACATGTAAACACATTATTGCATAATCTTATAATCTGTAAGAACATTGCTCTGGGTATTGTTAATTGGACTAAATTAATGCATGTATGTAAGAGTGTGAGAACGTAAGCGTGTGTAGAGATAAGGAATGCTTCCTTTGGATAAGCCCATCATGTATAAGGTTTGATGTTTGATATAATTAATAGGATTGATATGAGGATTTACAGGCCCTATACAGATAAAGTACAAAGAAACATTTCAGACCACAATGCTGAAAGGAGAACAGAGACAACTGAGGCATGAGTTGACAAAATTCAATAAACCTGATAAATGTTGAACTAACTACCTATCATTGTGATAGCAACAAGCATACTGCTGAAGGAACTCAGAAGGGCAAGCATCATCTATGGAGAGAAATAGACTTTAGCCCAGATGAAGGGTCTCAACCCAAAATGTCAACTGCCCATTTCCCTCAATAGGTACTGCCTGACCTGCTAAATTTTCCAAAACCAGCATCTGTAATCGCTTGTGCTTTCATACCATTAACAGCTGCTTGATCATTTCTGAATGTATACAGATCTTGAATGTATTTAAAGTTCTTGAATGACATCGCAAGTAGATAGGGTCATAAAGAAAAGGCACATTGACCTTCATAAATCTGAATGTTGATTATGGGAGTTGGGATGTTATGTTGAAATTATATAAGACAACAGTGCGGCCTAATTTGAAGTAATGCGTGCAGTTTTGGTCATCTACCTATACAGGAAAGATAACAATAAGATTGACAGAGAACAGAGAAAATTTACAAGGCTGTTGCCAGGACTTAAGAACCTGAGTTATAGGGAAAGGTTGAATAGGTCAGGGCTTCATTCCCTGGAGTATCGGAGAATGAAGAGAGAATTGGTAGAGGTGTACATAATTATTAGGAGTATAGACAGGGTAAATGCAAGCAGGCTTTTTCCACTGAGGATTAGTGAGTCTAGAACTAGAGGTTATGGTTTAAGGGTGAAAAGTTGAAATATTTAAGAAGAATCTGAGGTGGAACTTCTTCACAGTGGCGGTGAGAGTGTGGAACAAGCTGCCAGTGGAAGTGGCACATGTGGGTTCAATTACAACATTTAAGTAAATTCTTGGTAAGTACATAGATCAGAGGGATATGGTTGATGGGATGAGGCAGAATAACAGTTTAGCATGGGCTGTTGTACTCTATATGTATAAGTGGTCACATTGAACACTTTTGCTATGCAAGGAGGAAAATCTTACAACACAGAGGAACTGACTATGTTCAGAGATCTTTTGCATCAGTTTCTTAACTGCAATAAATGCAAATAAGTTAAGCATATGCTTTGCCTCAGGGTCTAAGCAAATGCCCCAAAATACTATTAAAAAAATTATGGTTAACCATTTCAATTTGAGTTCTTTGCTATTAAAGATTATCAACTGGAGGAAATGTGCAAATCTGATTGAGCATTATTCAAGGCCAGATAGCAGCCCACATGTTAAGTCAACTTAGAAGCTGTCCGTAAGAGATTATTAAGTACAATACACACCAAACACCAGAACACAGATTCATTCACTGCAGCTGGACTCCACAACATGGTCTAATTTTAAAGCTAATGAGAATTTAAAAGAAACATAAAGTTAAGAAAATTGTCCTAAAACTACACTTAGTGATGCCAGTTTCCTGGAAACCAGCCTGCATCTATTTGTGCAGCACAAATGAAAGGCTACAGCTGTTTCCTATTCCTGTGAAATATCTAGCTCTCCCTACCATTCTCGTATGGATTTCTGACATGAATTCAGTTGCCCTCCCATGAATCATAATGGGACAGTCTGCTAGAAATAATGTGAAGATATCACCTAATCCATTTCTCTCATCTTTCCCAGGAAATGGTCAATTGATCTGAAAATCAACCTGTCAGCTCAAGGGCATGATGACGCACAAAAGATCGATAAGCAGGTAGCAAATTAACTACCTTCATGTGATATTCGCTAAAATGACCTGTTTGGTACTTGCACCAAGCAGCCTAATGTGGTACATCACAATGAACAATGGGAAACTACAAAGGAAAAAGTCAGCTCTGGAAGCTTGAGAGTTAATAGAACACAGATCATAGAACATTACATCGTAGTATATGCCATTCAGCCCTCGATGTTGTGCCAACTTTTAACCTATTCCAGGATCAATCCTATCCTTCCCCCCTATATAATCCTTCATTCTTCTATCATTCTCACCTATTTAAGAATCTCTTAAATTCCCCTATCACGCACCCACTACTCAGTGTATAGAACTGACATTTCCCCTATACTTTCTTGAAATCACCTTAAAATCCTAACCCACCCTCTCCCACCCCTGTATTAGCTATTTCCATCCTGAGAAAAAGTCTTGGCTTTCTACTTGATCTATGCCTTTTATCATCTGTACAACTGTATCAAGTCACACATCATCCTCTTTTGCTCCATAGAAAAAGCCCTAGCTCGTTCAACCTATCCTCTTCAGATATGTTCTCTAGTCCAGCCAGCATTCTGATAAATCTCCTATACACCCTCTCTAAAGCTTACAGATCCTTCCTATAATGAGGCAACCAAAACTGAACACAATATTCCAAGTGTTGATTAACCAGGATCAATCCGCAGCTAATGAAGGCCAACACAAAACACACATTCTTAACAACCCTATCAACTTTGGTGGCAACTTTGAAGAATCTATGGATGTGAACTCCAAGATCCCTCGGTTCTACCACACTGCCAAGAATCCTGCCATTAACCCTTCAAATTTGACTTTTGAAAGTGAATAACTTCACACTTTTCTGGGTTGAACTCCATCTGCCACTTCTTAGCCCAGGTGTGCATTCTATTAACCCTCCACACTGGCCACAACTCCATAAAAAATTGTGCCATCTACAACCTTACTAAACCACACAACTAGTTCCTCATCCAAGTCATTTATAAAAGTCACAAAGAGCAGGAGTCCCAGAACAGATTCCTGTATCCTGCAGAACACCACTGATCACAGACCTTCAGACATAATATGCTCCATCTACTATCCTTCTCTGAGTTCTCAAGTTCTTGCATAATTTTCCCCTTCCCCTATTGAATACTTCCTTGTACCATCTGCTCCTATCCTGGTCCAAAGTGATAATACATGTCAGGGAATTGTAGTCATTATCTCCAAAATGCTTATCCACTGATGAGCCTGACACCTGACCTGGTTCATTGTCAAGTGCCAGATCCTGTATGGTCTCCCCTCTAGTTGGCCTGTTTACAAATTGTTTTCGGAATCCTTCCTGGGCACATCTAATAAATTCTGCTTCATCTAAACCTTTTGCTCTTCGGAGGTATCAAATTAATATTAGGGAAGTCTTCTCACTTCAAACTGGTGGTCCTCTTCCTAATTTTTGTCAGTGTGCAGATGCAGAGAGAGAAAATTCAAAACCATTTTTTTTGCTGGGAGTTAATATAATACGAATTTTATCATTCTTAATGAACTATTTTCCTCAATTCCGCAAATTCATGCAAATCTGGATCTCATCAACCATCTCATCAGTGGCTAATTGCTGTGCCTATAGGAAAGTGGTTCCTCTTCAGGCAGTTCTTAGTGTTAATGAGCAATAGGCTAGCAAATAAGTTATCTAGAAAAAATATTGCCTTATTCAATTCCATTATCGCTAAATAGAGGAAAAAACTTGGGCAGCAATTAAACATTAAAAAATAATCATTTCTCAAGTGAACTCTTTTGAAATCCTAAGGGGCCTTTAAAATTCAGTGATCAAAACTTAATCACACAATTTCTGGATTGATGGCAATAAAAAGACTCCTATGTCAACACTGAAGATATGAGCAAAATTACTTCATATACATCCTGCAAATAAATATCTTTTTATTAAACAAATGACTTTCTACAATTCAAATAGGCACCAATGTCCCTTTAAACGATCTTAACTTTTAAAATGGAACTTGTACTGGTCATGCTTAAAAGGGAGGTGCATGGTGTCACCCTACCATGTAGTTCCAACAAGCAACATTAAATGCCTCGTGCATGCTATACCAATTTTTGAGGGCTGGTCAATGGGCTTATCCACACCCATGGGAGTGGATTAACTGCAGAGACCATGTAATCAAACAGAAAGTAATCAGATAAGCATTATTCATTTTGTTCTGTGCATTGCCTTTTAGCTAGTAAGTGCAAGGGAACTGTGGAGCACTGATATTACGAGTTTCTCCTTGAACCATATTTTTCATTCTTCAATATGCAATTCTGCTTCTCAGGGGAATATCGTTGGCTAAGATGACTCTCTCACAAAATATTAGTGTTAAAATCAAAATAACAATGGTCATAATATTTATAGAATGTTGTCAAAATATGAACGGCATCATGATGTTATGCAACAGGGAATGTGTATTAAAATTAATAAGCTGCAAAATACCATAACTACATTCTGCCTGTTTTCAGTATTGGCTGTGTCATCTCTGATTTGTAACTGTACCAGGCATATATAAAAAGGGATATTTTAAGAGAAAGGTCAGGGTCATATTAAACTACAGCTTAAATGTTTATGAAGAAGTCCAGTATTCCACTTCCTTTCTGAGGCACTGATAAAATAAGTAATTCAGTCTAAGCACATTGTAATATCAAATCAACACAATAGAACACAACAGAGAGAGTACAGA
This sequence comes from Hypanus sabinus, assembly GCF_030144855.1. Taxonomy (NCBI): domain Eukaryota; kingdom Metazoa; phylum Chordata; class Chondrichthyes; order Myliobatiformes; family Dasyatidae; genus Hypanus; species Hypanus sabinus. Next base: position 45,974,370 of record NC_082724.1, on the reverse strand, counting down.
GGAGATTTACTAGAGTGTTACCTGGGTTTCTGCACCTAAGTTACAGAGAAAGGTTGAACAAGTTAGGTCTTTATTCTTTGGAGGTAGAGGGTTGAGGGGGGACTTAATAGAGGTATTTGAATTATGAGGGGGATAGATAGAGTTGACATGGATAGGCTTTTTCCATTGAGAGTAGGGGAGATTCAAACAAGAGGATATGAGTTGAGAGTTAGGGGGCAAAAGTTTAGGGGTAACATGAGGGGGAACTTCTTTATCCAGAGAGTGGTAGCTGTGTGGAATGAGCTTCCAGTAGAAGTGGTAGAGGCATGTTCGATATTGTTATTTAAAGTAAAATTGGATAGGTATATGGACAGGAAAGGAAAGGAGGGTTATGGGCTGTGTGCAGGTCGGTGGGTCTAGGTGAGAGTAAGCATTCAGCATGGACTAGAAGGGCCGAGATGGCCTGCTTCCATGCTGTAATTGTTATATGGTTAACACAAAAATTTTTAGAAAATCTATTGAGTCAGAAAAAATGTTAGGGCTATGGTACAAACAATTGGATCCTATTTGTTTTAAGACACCACAAGTGAATCTGCAGATGCTGGAAATAAATAAAAACACAAAATGCTGGCAGAACTCAGCAGGCCAGACAGCATCTATGGGAGGAGGTAGTGACGATGTTTCGGGCCGAAACCCTTCATCAGGAGTGAAGTAACATGGGATGGTTGAAGGGGGATAAGAAGTTGGGGGAGGGATGAAGTAGAGAACTGGGAAGTGATAGGCTGAAGGGTAATAGGCTAGGAGGAATAAAAGAGAAAGAAAGGTAGGGCTGGGGGGAGATTATGGTGAGGGGGGAGAAAGAGAGAGAAAGAGAGAGAAAGAGAACCAGACAAAAATTATAGATAGGGATGGGATAAGGGGAGGCAGGAGTATCAACGGAGGTCTGTGAGTTGAATGTTCATGCCGGCAGGTAGGAGGCTACCTTGGCGGGGGATAAGGTATTGCTCTATCAACCTGCGTGTGGCCTCATCTTGACGGTAGAGGAGGCCATGGACAGACATACCGGAGTGGGAGTGGTCTGTGGAATTGAAGTGTGTGGCCACAGGGAGATCCCGCCAATGCTGGAGGACCGAGCGCCGGTATTCGGCGAAACAGTCACCCAGTCTGCGGCAGGTCTCCCCAATATATAAATGGCTACATTGGGAGGTCTGTGGAATTGAAGTGTGATTTGTTTTAACCTGTGTTTAAATAATCCCTGACATGTAATAGTTTCTAATAGCAAACCAAGGAGTTATGTGTGACTTACTAGCCTGAAGCTTGAACAATTTATACATGCTTTCTCAACATCAGGGTTATATAACTGCCCTACAATTTTCACCTATTATTCTTCAGTTTCCTCCTTCTACTGTGTCATGTTTTATTTATGGAGGTCATAAATTCACAGCTTGCAACTTCAACTCCTTGCAAATTGACGTCAGCAACTATAAATTCCAAGTCTTGTGATAAGAATGCAACTGAAGTTGCAAAGACTAAATATAGATCGAGATGATCAAATGCTCCCCAGAACACAAAAAAAATCATGTACTCCTGGGAATGTGGGAATATCATCTTGGAACTGAACTATTTTTGGCAAACAACATAAAATACAATATTTCATTGACACTGTGTGGCTTATTAATTTTCAATTGGGTACAGATAAAATATTGAAATTTTATCATCTTTGATGTACTTACTTGCATATCTCTGAAAATTAACATTAGATAAAAGCTTGTACAAATGTAATTTGGGAATTGTGCCGATGGCCAGACTACTCAAGGCTAGTGATCTCAGTAAATTTGTTTCATTGATCCAAGTTCTCCCATTACTGTTAGTTCATGTGACAAGACTGGTGTCACAGCAAATGTTGACAGGGTAGAACAAAGTACATGGATCTGAAGCAGGTAGCAGAGAAAAAGAGCAGGACAAGTGGTAAACCTAAAATTATGTATTCAAGTTAAACTATCCATATTTTCTACAGTATTTGGGACATTATACGCAAAACATTCTGCTTTGATGCTCTTGACAGGCTGGGGTAATAAAACTACCCAGCTTGCCATTTTTCCATTTATATTAATTGAGTACAATTATTTTTGGCATGACCATGCATGCACCAAAGAATAGAATCTCACCTTTGGTGGTCAGTCATTAAATCACATTCGATGCAGCAACTGCAAAGATTTAAGATCTGTTGCAGGATTACATTCTATGCCTTATCAATTCACTGAGTCTATTCAGGACTAATGGTATTTATGGATGGCTATATCAACTGGCTGATATTAACACATAGCACTTTATATATGGAAAAGGATTGATCACTTCCTTCTCAATTATTCTGTCAAATAAAATCAGTTGAAGCTGTACATACTTATAAGGGACAGACAATGTCAAAGGAATAATTATTTAGTACTCCAAGAATTACAGTGAAATCTGACAAGCATTGAAGGATTCAGCAAACCATGTGGAACAAAGAATAAAGATAATTTTGGAAGATCATGAGAAGCTAATTCCCCATGTGAGACAATCTAAACATGGATGCAGGATGGTAGTTAAGGCAGTGGAATGCTCCGCCGGTGAAATGTGAGATTTCAGGGTACCTGACAATCCCCCTAATGACCACAGCTGTGGGAAATGCAACCAGCTTCAGGTCCTACTGACAAGATCAAGGAACTGGAGTTGGAGCTGGATGTACACAGCACCATGAGGGAAGCTGATCACCTCACAGATGAGACTTTTACTGGTCACATTTGTAGGCTTTAGATAGTAAATGGGTAAGAGGTCAGCTACTCGGATTTACATTGAACGGAAATTTGTTCTCAGAGTGGGTTCTGAACTTGTAGAATTCTGCACACCTGTCAATCAGTGGTACATTTAAGGCCAAGACTGATCACGTTCTTGGGTACCAAGGACATCAGGACTTGTGGGAATAGGCCAGCAAAGTGCTTGATACAGAAAACCAGCATATTGAATGTTAGAGCAGGCATAAGGAACCATATAGTCTACTCCTGCTTCAATTTTGTTTGTGTTGCTTTCTCTGAACAAGCACATTTTCATATCAGGTATAGCTGTATCATGAAAACTCACTGGGGAGGGATCGGTAGCTGATATAGCTGCATTGCACTGCTAATCATTAACGAAAGATCAATGAGCAAAACCCAGAATTCTCATTTCCTATTGATTTATATTGTCAATAAATTGTTCAGATTGAAACTATAACTTAGCCAGCATCAACTGTAGCTGGAACTGTTTAGAAGGAATATATTTGTAACTTGTCCAGCTTAGAGCAACGCAAGTTGAGAAGCTAACAATTAAAGGGCTGTTGCTTTTCACATATTTCTTGCTCAACAGCAGGTGACATTTCCAGTTCTCATTAGCAGATGCAGAAGGAGGAAAGTCACAGATTTTCGTTCCAAATTTCCCTTCCTTGCCAGAGAAAAATCATTCAGAACTACCAAGTCTGAGGTAAATTCTTGTGCCACACTGATGGTGCATCAGGTTGGAATTAATGAATTATCTTTTCATGCATCTCTTAATGAGAATCAGAACTATCACCTGCTGTTGAGCACAAAATATGTGAGAAGAGTCAGCTTTTTAAGATTGCTGTTGGTTTCATAATCTTGCACTCTTGTGAGCTATTAGATAGCACATAAATGCAACCTCCAGCCTGACATGGAGACAGCATTTTCTTCTTCACTTGAACTCAGACAGAATAGCCATAAATATAACACTAAAGGCATAAAAATGTGATACCCAGCAGAATGAATTATAAACCTTTCTATTCTTCCATTTTCCATGGGAAGAAATGCTGCATTTAAAACCATTACATAAATTAAAACTACCATTAGAATAGGTAGAATGCCATCTTCAGCAGATAAACAAATTGTTGACTCTAGGTTTCTAACATGAGCTACTGTGTAGATTCTAGCACTAAACATCATGATACTAAAAACAGCTATGTTAATGGAATTACTAATATGAGAGTTATTGTGATTCCAGTTCTTATGACACTCCTGTAATCGTAGTGTGACAATTTCATTGCATGTAAGATTAGTGAGTACTCCTTTTGCACTCAGAGGTCACATGGATTGTCATTAAGCATAATGCCTCCATTATGCTTAAGCTTGAGAAGTTAGAGGCACAACAAGTGTAGGCAGGATGGTAGTTCAGGCAGTGGAATGCTCCTCCGGTGAGATGTGAGATTTCAGGGTACCTGACATTCTCCCTAATGACTATAACTGTGGGGAATGCAACCAACTTCAGGTCCTACTGACAAGATCAAGGAACTGGAGTTGGATCGGGGAAACTGAACACCTTATAGACGAGACTTTTACTGGTCACATTTGCAGGCTTTAGATAATAGATGGGTGGCCACCAGGAGAAGTTAAGGGGAGTAAGCAGTCAGTGCAAGGTTCTCCTGTGGCCATTCTCCTCAGCAACGAGTAGAGCTCTTTGCCAATAACAAAGTGAGAGAGGGGTAATGAGCATAGGGTGATATGTAACAGCCTGAAGAGCAGGACCTCAAAGGTAGTAATCTCTGGATTTCTCCCAATACCAAGAGCTAGTCAGGGCAGGAATAGGATGATTTGGTAGATGAATACACAGCTGAAGAATTGGTGAAGTGGGCAGAGCTTCAGATTTCTGGATCATTTCTGTGGACCTGTATAAAGAGGATGGGTTACACCTGAACCCGAAGGGGACCACTATTCTTGTGGGCAGGTTTGCTACAGCTGTTGGGGAGGGTTTAAACTAATTTGGCAGGGGGATGGAAGCCAGAGTGACAGGGTTGATGATGGGGCAATTGGTATACTAGTTGATGCATTGTGTAGAGAGACTGTGAAAAAGGACAGACAGATGATAAGGCAAAATTGCAGTCAGTGAGATGAAGTGAGTATAGCAAAATTGAAAAGGGTGATGGATAAAAGACTAAATGAGTTATTGTTGACGGCACACAGTATACAGAATAAAACAGATGATCTCGTAGTGCAATTATGGAGATTGGCATCATCAAGCTGTGGCTAAAAGAAGGTCATGGGATGAGGAGGAATTCCTTTTGCTAGAGTGTATCTATGGAATTCAATGTCACAGACGTTGTGGTGGCTAAGTCATTAAGTATATTTAAAGTGGAGGTTGACTGGTTCTTGACTAGACAGGGTATAAAGGTTACAGACAAAAGGCAGGAGAATGGAGTTGAGAAAGATAATAAATCAGCCATTATGAAATGGTGGCACTGACTCGATGGGCCAAGTGGTCTACTGTCTTATAATCTTACAGTCTTAATAGGTAATCACTTGCTCAACCTAGAGTGGACCTAAGTTCTTTTTCCCACCTAAATCAACCGATGCTGAGGTAGCTGTAGCATCTTCATCATTGTCTCTAGTTAGATATGGTATGTGTAGGCCTCCGTTAGTCTCGAGAGACCATGGATTTGCGCCTTGGAAAGTTCCAGGGCGCAAGCCTGGGCAAGGTTTTTTTTTAATGGAAGACCGGCAGTTGACCAAGTTGCAAGCTCCCCTCTCCACGCCACCAGTGTTGTCCAAGGGAAGGGCATTAGGGCCCATACAGCTTGGCACCAGTGGTTAAGTGCCTTGCTCAAGGACACACACGCAGCCTCAGTCAAGGCTCGAACTAGCGACCTTCAGATCACTAGATGAATGCCTTAACCACTTGGCCACGCGCCAATACAGTGAGATTTTAAACATAGCCTAAAAAAAGAAATGACAATCACAAGGTTCAGTTCATCACTCTAACACAACTCTTTCTAAAGTATTATCTATTATCCTTCACAAACTTTACAAATTTACTTAATCTCAATTTTATCCTTTGAAAACACATACTGGGAATTAGTTCTTTTACTTTGGAGGAAACTTCAGAGAAAGTGAAACCATATAAATTCATTTGAAACTTGGGACGATATGATTAAGCCCATATTCCTCACTGTAGTGTCAACTATTACATTTTCAATTGCTTCCTCAATAACCTTTCTTCCATCAGAAGGTTTGAAATAGGGATGGTCACTGGTGATTACATTGTGTTCAATTCTATTATCAATGACTCAAAAAACAGAGCAGTGTACAGCAAAACCTAGCTAAAATTCAGACATGCCCTGAGAAGTGGTAATTAATATTTGAACATCACAAATGCAAATTAATAACTAACTGAGTCTTATCACATCTCCTTGGCATTCAATGGCATTATCAAGTCTCCCAGCATCAATTCCTTAGGATTCAACATTAATCAGATAGTCCTCTGGACTAGCCACACAAATAACAGTTCACATGTTGTGCACTCTTCATAAAGTGACACCTCCAAGTCTCTCCACCAATCTACAAGACAAATATAAATATGATGAAATAGGTCTCTGTTTGTCAGAAGAATGCAACTATAAATATGCTCATATGCTTGACGCTATTCAGGATGAGGGAATCTGCTTGACCTGGTATTCAATCCTTTAACTGCACACCTACTAATGACTAATATGAGTCAGCTACAGAACACACTGCAGCTATTTGCCTAGGTTACTCTAACAACACCTTTTAAATACATGACCTTCACATCTAAGGACAAGGGCATGAAACCATCACCACCTGTATGGCTCCATCCAAGTAATACACCATCACTGGATCCAAATCCTGCAACTCCCTCTTCAACAGTACTGTGGAAATAACTTTCATCAGAAAGACAATGAGGGGATGAGTATCCTTATTAGCGATATCACATCTTGACAACTGAGATGAATAAATTGATTACTAATTCCTGTACTTTACACAAAAGGAGCATGCCTTGGGCACAAAACATGGTAATCAACCTGTATATCAACTATATAATCTGGTGTTTTTCTGAATTCAAGATCTTTCTTCCTGGACTGTGCATCAGTAACTGACTCTAATATTACTCCAGCTTTTTCAATGTTAGATACAGTAATACTTAAGCAAGCAGAAGATTTTTTTAATACCACAGAATAAAGTACAAATTGAAATCTTTACAATAGGTTGGAACTGCTTAGAGCTCTTTAAAGTTCTTCATCAAGTTAGTTCAATCTACCCAAGTGTATTGTACCACATTTAACATGTTTTCAATTTCAAGTAAGTCTAATGGAGAATGAGATGAAGCAATCTCATTTTAGGTGAAGCAGGGCTAGAGGAACTGTCAGTAGATACTGGCAAACATCATTTAAGAATTCATCCTATTTCCCACACAAACATTGAATCCAAGTTCTCATTTCCTATTTATTTAAAATGGTCTCAGAGAAGGCCATCATTAACTGTACTTAGTGTAACTGCTTTTCTCCTGAAAAAAAAATCATCAAGTATTACTGTGCTCCGCATCAATTAGACATAGTAGAATTACTGCCAATTTGAAGTTACCTCCTGCCAGGCTTGAAAGAAACAGTCGCTCCATTCGATGTGCATATTTAGTATCCTGTTGCCATTCAGGTCTCAATTTTGCCTCTTTCTCTTTACTGTATTGGATAAATAAAGACAAATTACTTAAGTGACAGCATCAATATCAATCTATTTAGTTTGAAATCTTTCTGCTCATCAAGGTGAATGATATTAATGTAGGTAATCTTTTAACTTAAGGGATGCGATACTACTAGCAAACGCTCACATTTCAGATTCATAGCGGTTGTGTAAATGATAGATTTCATTGTAACTAACTGGCAATTTAATTAGTTACATTCATATCCTTGCTTGGTACCTTTTATTGACCAGAAAGATTTCAAATTAAGACTAAGACAACTAGGATCTTTAACCTTACCATTGACAATCTCTAAGTAAAATAACTAATAATTATTTAGCACTTTTCCTGATGTCTGGCCATCCCAAAATGGCTTCTACCCAACAAAAAGCATTTGAAGTGTAGTTATTATTACATTGTAAGAAATGTCGCAGTTATGATGCCTGCAATGAAGTCCACACGCAGTAACAGAACCTTTGTCTGGGATAAAGGGAAAGTGTAATATTCCCCCCCCCAAGAAAGACATCACATGATTGTAGAATAGTTACAGTAGGGGGCCTTTTCGTCCTAACAATACTGCATCAGTTCAATGTAAGAAGAATCCAGTGGTATCATTTATTCACTTTCTCCCAAAAGCCATGCAAAATCTTTTATTACTGCAGTTGAATTTGGCTCCAGTCCTATTGAAGTGCTTTGCACATTAAAATTCCTTCATGATAAAAGTTTCCAAGTTACTTTTGGTCCTTTTGCCAAATACGTATTTATGTCCTTTAATTATTAACCATTCAGTCAATAGAAACAGTTTTGTCTATCTCATCAGCCTATATGCTTTCTTATTAAAAGTATCTTCATCCATTCTCTTCACAAATTCCTTTCTTTCAAAGGAAAGGACCTCAACCATTCTATCCAGATAATTTCCTCTTCACTGGAGCCCATATGCATTCTCTTCAATGAATGCTAATTAAATCCCTTTCATTTTCCTAGTTATTTTTGGACATTTTCTATACTGATGTCATATAATCCTTCAAAGCTGTGCATAAATTTGTTAGCAAAACCACACAACCTAGGTATGCAGTATTTTAGATTTTCTGAGTCCCTGAACTTGACACTTCATAACCCTCATCTTCATTTTTGGAATATATAAGTGCAAACATTTGGCAAAAAGTGGAAAAAACAATGAAACTAAAGCAAACTTTAAACAAGTTCAAGCTGTATGGACTTACTACATTTGTAAGAATATTTATTAATGTGGTGTATCATATCATGTGGGCAATCATGGTCTTTCTATGACTATGATTGTTCTTGGTAATTTTTGTACAGAAGTGGTTTGCCACTTCCTTCTTCTGGGCAGCGCCTTTGCAAGTCAGATGATGCTAGCCATTATCAACACTTGTCAGAGATTGTCTGCCTGGTATTAGAGGTCACAGAACCAGGACTTGTGATATGTACCAGCTGCTCCTATGACCATCCACCAACTGCCCCCATGGTTTCACGTGACCCTGTCTGGGGGACTAAGCAGGTGCTACACATTTCCCAAGGGTGACCTTCTGGCACCCAACACCTCCTTTGGTAGAGATGTATCTCCATCCACACTGCCGCCCTTAGTAATTGATTCTAATTGCAGAGAAATATTCTGCATAGAATTTCCTTGTACATTCCTTAATTTATTTAGTACTGTGAGGAACTTGATATTGTAATTACATCAGAAAGATTGATAAATACTTCAGGGAACAAGTTCACTGCAGGAGAAATTAATATAATTGATTTGTATTATAAATATTAAGTGCTCCATTTTTAGAAAATCCACTGGGTTGCAACATCCTTTTGGGGACTGAAACAGGTTTCAAAAAGTTACGCAGCCAGAGAAGCACTTTGGCTCCATTTGTCTCTTCTTGAAACTTAAAGATATGATTATTTCTAAAGGCAAATCAGAATAATTCAGGTCACTAACTGTCATGGAACTTAGGTTTTCTTGTGAAGAGTTGCCTTGCAACTACTGATTCCCCAATTTAGCCTTTGCTTACTAGTATCATTATTTTTTTCTATCATCTGTCGTCAATCCCAGCTTCAAGATTATAGTCACACACACAATTTCTTTCCATGCTTTTGATTAAAAATTAAACTTCCAATCTCATTGCTGTAATAATGCTGTAATTGCTTTATTCATAATTGCTGTAATCTTTGCTGACTCAAAATTGTGTACAGTGAGATCTCAGATTGCAAGTCCATATTTCCTAAAAGTGACGAAACAAGAAGATAGGGTGGTAAAGAAGACGTGGCATACTTCTTATGAATTGGACATTGGGTATTAAAGTTGTGAGCAATAGCAATAGGCCAGCTATCAAGTGAAAAGGCTCCTGGAGCAGATGCTCTACCAGTGGAGGTCTACAATTCAGGTGGTCCACTCATCACCAGCAAACACACAGAGCATTCCCAGAACCTCCTCTCAGTAGCTGGGAAAATCTTATCCAGAGTCCTGCTAGACAGACTAAATGCTCAATCTTAAAGAGGTCAACACCCGGAAAGTCAGTGCAGCTTCAGAAAAGGAGGAGGATCTATCTTCGTTTTCTGCTCCTGCCAGAAAAAATGCCAGGAGCAGAGCAGACAGCTGTACACCACCTTTGTGAGCCAAGAGACTTCTTGCCAGCAAGAAACTGGAGAGAGTTGTGGACACGGCTCAAATTAGCCCACCTCCATTTTTCCCATCTATATTTCATGCTATTCAGGAAAGCAGCCAACATAATCAAAGACCACTCCTAATTCAGACATTTGCTGTTCTCCCCTGGACATTCTGTATTCGACTCCCTTCCATCAGACAAAAACCTGAAAAGCACAGTTTATCAGGTACTCTCCTGCTATTATAAAACCACTGAATGGACCTCTTGAACAATAAGTTGGGCTTGACCTCACAATCTACTTTGTCACTGCCTTGCACCTAAATGTCTACCCATACTTTCCTGAAACTCTAACATGTTATTTTTCATTCAGTTGTTGGTATTCTCTTGTCCGACCTTGACATATTGATGTGATGAAATGATCTATAAGTATGACATGCAAAGCAACATTTTTCCACTGTACCTCCTTATATGTGGCAATAATAAGCCGATTTACAAGGTAGAAGATTGATAAGGATTATTAGAACAAAAAATTAAAGTGTGTGTGTGCACGTCCATTGTGGGTGAATGAGGACCACTGACATCCTTGAATGGGTGTGTTTGTTATTTGTGCATCTGGAGGTGACTGATGAGTCCAATTGGGCTAGGAAGTACCTTTCACATATGGGGCAAGTATGTGAAGGTTTTGCAGTCCAGGTGCCTGCTGCTTGTTCTTCCCGCTGTCGTTGTTTGCTTTTTGCTTCAGTGTTGTGATTCTTTCAGCATTGCTGGCACTTTCATTGGGAAGGCTTTGCCAGAATGAGAGATTCAAGGCCACACGTTCCCAAGAAGTGTGATCGATCTCAAGGGTCTTGAGCGAGTCCTTGAATCATTTTCGCTGACCATCAATACAGCGTTTCCCTGAAGACAGTTTCTCAAAAAACAACTGCTTGGGGATGTGCTCGTCTGACATCCTGACGACGTGGCCTGTCCATCTGACTTGATGTTATGTCAGCAATGTGCAGATGGTGGGTAAGTCTGCTGCAGACAGCACTTCCGTGTCAGGAATTTTGTCTTGCCAATTGAGTTTCATGATCTTCCGCAGACATGATAAGTGGTTCAATCTACAAGCCTGTCTCATGTACACAGTCCACATTTTGCATGCGTAGAGGAGGGTGGGTAGGATGACAGCACGGTAGACTTTCAGCTTGGTCTTCAGAGTAATTACCCTTTGCCCCCAGACAGTGTCACATGGTCTCCCAAAATTGGCACTAACCTTGGCAATGCTGTAGCTGAGCTCGTCGTCAATGTGAACTGCTCTTGAGAGGGTGCTGCCAAGATACGTGTACTTGTCGACTGCCTGGAGCTGCTGGCCATTCAGTGAGATGGACGGCTCCATGTAGGGTTGACCTAGGGCTGCTTGCTGCATGACCTCCATCTTCTTGGTGCTGATGGTGAGACTGAAGTTGCCACATGCACTGGAAAATTTGTCAATAATGTTCTGCGTGCCGGGCTCAGAGAACACAGTTGTCAGCAAATAGGAAGTCTCTCAGCACCGTCTCTTTGACGGTAGTAAAGGCCTGTAGCCTGTGTAGGTTGAACAGCTTGCCATCCATCCTGTACCTGATGTGGATTCCATCAGTCAATATCGTACATAGTACAGATCTGGGAAATATAGCATACATACAGTATGTGTGTTGATCAGAGGGCATGGGCATAAGAGTCTTTATTAAAAGATTCAGGAGGACTGTAACGTTGTCTGCGGCTCAGATTTTTTTATAGTACTTTACAGGTTCTAGTTACTTACCTGAGAGGTAAGAAATGATGAAACAATGTCTTATATGGGTTTTTTGAGATTGGTTTTGTGCAAAATTTCCCTTGACAGGAGCGAGCACTCTCTCTGAAGGATGTGGACATCACCTAAAAATCTTTAAGTGATTATAATTTAATAAGGACATCAAATTTTCAAAGTCCAAAGAAGCATAATATGTGTGCCATATTTTAGTAGAAATACACTGTGATCAGTTGTTGATTGCAAAAGGAAGTAGTATGTGTGTGAGGCCGGTTTTCTGTGGTCGGTGTCAGATGTGGGAGGTCCTGGAGTCTCCCGGCATCCTGGACAGCCACATCTGCACTAGGTGCATTGAGATGCAACTCCTAAGGGACCATGTTAGGGAACTGGAGATGCAGCTCAATGACCTTCGTCTGGTCAGGGAGAGTGAGGAGGTGATAGAGAGGATTTACAGGCAGGTGGTCACTCAGGGGCCACGAGGGACAGAGAAATGGGTCACAGTCAGGAGAGGGAAGGGAAAGAGTCAGGTACTAGAGTGTACCCCTGTGGCTGTACCCCTTGACAATAAGTACTTCTGTTTGAGTACTGACAGCTTACCTGGGGAAAATGACAGTGGCCGTGCCTGTGGCACAGAGTCTGGCCCTGTGGCTCAGAAGGGTAGGGAAAGAAAGAGGAAGGCAGTAGTGATAGGGAACTCTATAGTCAGGGGGTCAGACAGGTGATTCTGTGGATGAAGGAAAGAAACTCGGATAGTACTTTGTCTCCCAGGTGCCAGGGTCTGGGATGTTTCTGATCATGTCCAAGATATTCTGCGGTGGGAGGGAGAACAGTCAGAGGTTGTGGTACATATTGGTACCAATGACATAGGTAAGAAAAGGGAAGAGGTCCTGAAAGAAGACTACAGGGAGTTAAGAAGGAAGTTGAAAAGCAGGACCTCAAAGGTAGTAATCTCGGGATTACTGCCTGTGCCATGCAACAGTGAGAAGAGGAATAGAATGAGGTGGAGGATAAATGTGTGGCTGAGGGAATGGAGCGGGGGCAGGGATTCAGATTTCTGGATCATTGGGACCTCTTTTGGGGTGGGTGTGACCTGTACAAAAAGGACAGGTTGCACTTGAATCCCAGGGGGACTGATATCCTGATGGGCAGGTTTGATCGAGCTGTTGGTGAGGGTTTAAACTAGTTTGGCAAAGGGGTGGTAATCAGAATGTGAGTGCAGGGTTTAAGGTAGAAGGACAAGGGTATGATGCTAAGAGTTCTGAGTTGATGAGGAAGGACAGCCAGGGGATGAAACATAAGTGTAGCCCGTTAAAGGGGTTGAGATGTGTCTATTTCAATGCCAGGAGTATTAGGAACAAGGAGGATGAACTTAGAGCATGGATTAGTACATGGAACTACGATGTTGTGGCCATTACTGAAACTTGGTTGGAGGATGGGGAGGATTGGATGATGCAGGGTTCAGATGTTTTAAAAGGAATAGGATGGGAGGTAGAAAAGGGGGGAGTGGCATTGCTGGTCAGGGATAGTATCACAGCTATAGAAAAGGAGGACGCTGCAGAGGGAGTGTCCACTGAGTTGGTCTGGGTGGAAGTCAGAAATAGGAAGGGATCAATCACTGTGCTGGGAGTAGTCTGTAGGCCCCCAAATAGCCTCTGGGACACTGAGGAGCAGATAAGTAGGCAGATTTTAGAATGCTGCACAAAATACAGGGTAGTAGTTAAGGGTGATTTCAACTTCCCTCATATTGACTGACACCTCCTGAGTGCAAGGGGGATAGATGAGGCTGAATTTTTCAGGTGTGCTCAAGAAGGATTCCTGACACAGTATGTGGACCGGCGGACGAGAGGAGAGGCTATACTGGATCTAGTTCTGGGTAATGAACCTGGCCAGGTGACAGACCTCTTGGTGGGGGAGCATTTTGGTGAGAGTGACCACAACTCCCTTAGCTTCAGCATAGCTATGGACAGAGATAATATCAGATGAAATGGTAAAGCACTTAACTGGGGAAGCGCTAGCTTTGAAGGGATGAGGCAGGAACTAGCGAGAGTAAATTGGAAACAGATGTTCAAAGGGGAAAGCACAGAAGTAATGTGGGAGAAGTTTAGGGACCACTTGAGCTGGGTTCAGGATAGGTTTGTCCCACTGAGGCAAAGAAAAAATGGTAGGAAAAGGGAACAATGGCTGACGAAACACGTGAGGCAACTTGTCAAGAGGTTAAAGGAAGCATATGTTAGATATAAGAAGCAGGAAGTAGGAGGGGCTCATGAGAAATATAGGGTAGCCAGGAAGGAGCTACAGAAAGGACTTAGGAGAGCTCGAAGGGGGCATGAGAAGGCCTTGGCATATAGGATTAAGGAGAACCCTAAGGCGTTCTATGCACATGTGAAGAACAGGAGGATGACAAGAACAAAGGTGGGACCGCTAAAAGATAAAGAGGACAACATGTGCCTGGAAGCGGAGGAGATTGGGGAGGTCCTAAGTGAATACTTTGCTTCAGTATTCACAAGTGAAAAAGATCTTTATCAGGATGAAGTCGAAGTAGAGTGGGCCTGTGTGCTGGACAATGTGGAGATTACAGAAGTAGTAGTGCTGGATCTTCTTAAAAACATCAAGACTGATAAATCCCCAGGGCCGTATATGATACACCCCAGGTTGTTGTGGGATCACTGGAGCATTAGCTATGATCTTCGAATCCTCTTTGGCTACAGGGGAAGTGCCGGAGGACTGGAGAATGACAAATGTAGTTCACTTGTTTAAAAAAGGTAATAGGGAGAAACCTGGGACTATAGACGGGTGAGTCTTATGTTGGTGGTCTGCAAACAACTGGAAAGGATTCTTAAGGATAGGATCTACGAGCATTTGGAGAAGTACAGTCGACTCATGGATAGTCAACATGGTTTTGTGAAGGGAAGATCGTGCCTCACGAACCTGATTGAGTCTTTTTGAAGAGGTAACAAAATAAATTGATGAGGGTAGGGCAATGGATGTGGTCTGCATGGACTTTAGCAAGGCATTTGACAAGGTCCCTCATGAGAGACTCAACCAGGAAGTCATGAGGCATGGGATAAGTGGAACCTTGGCTGTTTGGATAAAAAAATTGGCTTAAAGGAAGAAAGCAGAGGGTAGTTGTGGAAGGAAAGTATTCTGCCTGGAGGTCGGTGACTAATGGAGTGCCGCAGGTATCTGTCCTGGGACCTCTGCTATTTGCGATTTTTATAAATAATCTGGATGTAGAGGTGGAAGGATGGGTGAGTAAGTTTGCGGATGACACGAAGATTGGAGGAGATGTGGATGGAGCTATAGGTGGTCGAAGGTTACGAGAGGATATAGACAGACTGCAGAGTTGGGCAGGAAGATGGCAGATGGAGTTCAATCCGGACAAGTGTGAGGCAATGCATTTTGGAAGGACACACCAGAAGACTGAGTACAGGGTTAATGGTCAGTTACTTAAGAGTGTGGATGAACAGAGGAACCTTGGAGTTCAAATCCATACATCTCTCAAGGTCGCTGCGCAGGTTAATAGGGTAGTTCAGAATGCCTATGGGATGCTAGGTTTCATTAACAGGGGATTGAGTTCAAGAGTAGAGAGGTCATGTTGCAACTCTACAAGTCTCTGGTGGGACCACACTTAGGGTATTGTGTTCAATTCTGGTCACCTCATTATAGGAAGGATGTGGAAGCTATGGAGAAGGTGCAGAGGAGATTTACCAGGATGTTGCCTAGACAAGCGATATGAAGCAAGGTTAGTAGAGCTGGGACTTTTCTCTTTGGAGTGTAGAAGAATGAGAGGGGACTTGATAGAGGTGTACAAGATTATGAGAGGCATAGATAGGATGGATAGTCAGTACCTGTTTCCCAGGGCACCAATAGCAAACACCAGGCGGCATATGTACAAAATTAAGGGAGGGAAGTTTAGGGGAGACATC
The DNA here is from genome assembly GCF_030144855.1 of Hypanus sabinus. Taxonomy (NCBI): domain Eukaryota; kingdom Metazoa; phylum Chordata; class Chondrichthyes; order Myliobatiformes; family Dasyatidae; genus Hypanus; species Hypanus sabinus. The sequence goes on along the minus strand of NC_082724.1, from coordinate 45,958,585 downwards.
AGGGGCAAGTATTTTTACACAGAGGGTTGTGAGTGCCTGGAATGACTTGCCAGGGATGGTGGTGGAGGCTAAAACATTAGGGGTATTTAAGAGCCTCATGGACAGGCACATGGATGAAAGAAAAATAGAGGGTTATGGGGTAGTGTGGGTTTAGTCCTTTTTTTAAGGATTATATGGGTCGGCACAACATGGAGGGCAGAAGAGCCTGTACTATGCTGTAATGTTCTATGGTTCCATGGTTCTATGGTCTTCTTCAAATTTTCTAGTACATTTTTTAATAATGTAGAGGCAGATTTGATTAAGCCACTGAAATCACACTTTAACAGGAACATGCCAATGGTGAACAATTTATTTTATGCAATTCATGTTTTCAAGCAAATGCTGTGAAGCATATGGCGATAAACTAGTGCTCCAGTAAATGTTCCTCTTAATGATTATATATCAGAATTATTATAAAATCTCAACACCTCATCATACAGAAGCAATTTGGTGCATCATCTCCTTGTCCTCGGTACAGTGTCATTTTCACACAATTACTTGTCATTTCTTCATATTAAATGCTCAGGGGTTAATCTGAGAGCAGTATTATTTAAGTGTTTTTAAATATGACTGCAAAGTACTCCATTGAACATGAAGGGGCTTAGTCTGAACTGATGATTTTAGCTTTCAAGAAGAGGGCTTACCAGCAAGTGTTCCCAAAGGAAATTGTTTCATTAATATAAAAAAAAATTGCAATGCTGGACTGCATTTGGGACTACATCATCGTTATTGTATGGATTAAGAGTTGTAAGCATTATTCTGCACATGGAAACCATATGTAAATGACTTTGTTCAAAAAATTCAATGCCTCAACATACAATGCTGTCACAGGGAGATTTTCTTCTGTGCAAGACAGGAAAGATGCCATGTATGCAAATATTGTGAATTCCAGCTCACAGCAGGTTTGGCACATTAACTGTCAAATAGGAAAAGGTTCACTTATTTCATGCTGATATTCCTTGAGGTCTGATAAAGAGAAGGAAGTCATAAGGCACCAACAATTAATAATATCATAAATAGGAGCTCTAGGCTATTTGATCCTATGGGTCTGCTTTGCTGGTTAACTCGATCATCTCAGGACCATTCTTCTGACCCACTCATGTACAGTAGTGCTAGAAGTTTGTGAACTCTGCAGACTTTTCTCTATTTCTGTATAAATAAGACCTATAATCTGATCAGGTCTTCACGCAAGCCCTAAAACTAGATAAAGAGAACCCAATTAAATAAATAACACAAAAACATTATACTTGTTCATGTATTTATTGAGAAAAATGATCCAATATTATATATATTTGTTGGGAAAAGCATGTGAACCTCTGGGGTAATGTCTTCTACAAAAGCTATTTGGAGTCAGGTATTCCAATCAATGCAATGAGATTGAAGATGTGAGTTATTGATGTGCCCTGGCCTATAAAAGAAGACACACTAGGTCAGGTTACTGATAAAGCCTGCTCTTCTCAATCAAGTTCTATTTATGTGCACCATACTTTGATCAAAGAAACTTTCAGAGGACCTTAGAAGAAGAATTGTAGAGATAGATGAAGCTGGAAAAGGGTACAAAAGCATTTCTATAGACCTGAGTGTTCATCAGTCCACAGTAAGAGAAATTGTCTACAAATAGTAGAAATTCAGTGCTGTTGCTACTCTCCCTAGGAGTGGGCATCCTGCAAAGATCACATCAAGAGAGCAACATGCAGTGCTGAAGGAGGTGAAAAAACACCCAAGGTTAACAGCAAAAGATCTGTAGAAATCTCTAGAACTTGCTAAAATTTCTGTTCATGTGCCCACTATAAGAAAAACACTGAATACAAATGGTGTTCATGATACGATCATAATGCCATGGAGGAAACAACATCTCCCCAAAAAACCACATTGTTGCACATCTCAAGTTTGCAAAAGATTGCCTGGATGTTCCACAATACTTCAGGGACAATATTCTGTGAACAGATGAGATAAAAGTTGAACTTTTTGGCAGAAATGTGTATTGCTATGCATGAAGGAAAAAGGGCATTGAATACCATCAGCAAAACCTCATCCTAGGTGCTTTGCTGACTCAGGGCCTGGACTGTTTGAAATCATTGAGGGAACAATGAATTCAAAACTGTATCAAGACATTTTACAGGAGAACGTCAGGGTAGCAGTCTGTCAACCAGAAGCTTAATAGAAGTTGGATAATGCAACAAGATAATGATCGGAAAGACAAGAATACATCTATAACAGGATGGTTTAAAAAGAAGAAAATTTGTGTTTTGGAATGGCCGGGTCAAAGTCCTGACCTTAATCCAATAGGAATGTTGTAGAAGGACGTAAGGTAAGCAGCTTATGCAAGGAAGACTACCAACATCCCAGATACAAGCAGTTTTGTAAGGAGGACTGGCCTAAAATTCCTCCAAGCTGATGTGCAGGACTAATCAACAGTTACCAGAAATATTTCATTGAAGTTACTGCTGTACAAGGGGGTCACTCCAGTTTCTGAAAGCAAAGGTTCACGTACTTTTTCAAAAAAAAAACATGTAATATTGCATCATTTTACTCAATAAATGAATGAACAAGTATAATGTTTTTATGTTATTTATTTAATTGGGCCCTCTTTATCTAGTTTTAGGACATACATGAAGATCTGATCACATTTTAGGTCATAACTGAAAAAAATTCTACAGGGTTCACAAACTTTGTAGCACCACTGTATCCCTGGTCCCTTGCAGTTCATGAGCCTCCACCTGAATAGACAATTCTAGATTCACCATTCCTTTAATGAATAAGTTTCTCCTCATGTTAATGTTAAATGGATACCTCCTATTTTGAGACCATGATTCAAACTGTAAATCCCTTAGTGAAGAGAATCATTCTTTCTGCAACTATGCTGTGGTGCGCTCTAATAATCTTTAAGCTACATCAGCCACCATCCTATAACGAAGACAAGGAACTGCTCCACCTTCACTGGGCAATAGTCTAGGCTGCCTGTTTTGTTAGCTTCACTTAACCAGATGATTCAAATTGTAGCATCTGCTGCTTGATTGAAGACAGTTCTTTAATAGAGAGGAGCATTTCAATTGAAGTAAACTTTCCTTTGTACGGTATCTATCCATGTTGCCCCAGAAGGATGGTTGACAAAGCATCAACTAAATGAAAAACTATCTGCTATACCTTTGAAGCCTCATTTTTTCCAATTTTCATGTGTAAACTTTGACAAATCTATAGATGTATCGTGAAGAGTATACTGACTGGCTGTATCACAGCTAGGTATGTAAACACAAATGCCCTTGAACAGAAACTTGTACAAAGGCAGTGGATATAGACCAGTCCACCATTGGTAAAGCCCTCCCAACCACTGAGCACATTTACATGAAATGTTGTCGCAAGAAAGCAGCATCCATCATCAGAGGCGCCCACTACCCAAAGCCATGGTCTCTTCTTGCTGCTACCATCAGGAAGAAGGTACAGAAACCTCACGACTCACACCACCAGGTTCAGAAACCATTATCACCCCTCAGCCATCAGGCTCTTGAATCAAAGGGGATAACTTCACTCAGCTTCATTTGCCCCATCATTGAAATGTTTCTACAACCTATGGACTCGTTTTCAAGGACTCTTCATCTCATGCTCCTGATATTTACTGTTTATTTATTTATTAATTTTCTTTCTTTCTTTTTGTATTTTAATTTTGTTGTCTTTTGCACACTGGTTGAACACCCAAGTCTGTGTGGCCTCTCACTGATTCTGTTAATGTGTATTATTCTATTACGGATTTATTGAGCATGCCTGTAAAATATGAATCTCCGGGTTGTACACAGTGACATATATGTACTTTGATAATAAAGGTACTTCACAGAGGATATGCAGCCTCTACCCAAGAAATCCTATTTGCTGTACAGACTGCCAGCTCAGACACAAACGTGATTCATGTGGCTCAACCGTGCATCTTCCAACACAAAGGAAATGAAGTTCACCTGCAAACAGTTAACGCTTCCACCATGGTGCAATAAAATGCCTTGTCAGGGCAGTAGGAGCATTAATAACACATGGCAAATTAGTTGTGCCATATTCACAATGCAAATCTGCAGCACATACACTTTGTGTATATGTCAATTATAACTCATTAATCTATTTCAAGGTGAGCAATCAGGGAAGCAGAGCAAATGTTGATCAATATTTCTTGTGAGGCAAGTAAATATATAGATGTAGTTGATAGGAGAGGTTATGTTTTAAAGTTGCTATTAACTATTCATACTGTGATACAAATCCAGTTAAACACAGTAGTCTAGAAAAATCAAAACAAAATGCTGGATGAACTCCAGCATTTTGTGTGTTTCTGACGGCTTCCAGCATATGCAGAATCTTTTGTGTTTACAGAGGTCTTGAAATACATTGTCCGTGAAGGCATGCTCAAGGGTTATTGCACAGTGTATCAATGTGGACAAGACCATCACAGTAAAACGCCGCAGCATCCAAAGCCAAAGGCATTAGTGCTGTTGAAAGGCTCTGCCACATTTCACTGCTATCATGGTGTAATGCACCAAGACATAAACTTAATCTGCTACCAGTATTGTGGGGACAAATGGGGCCTCAATCAGGAGTCTGAGGATGGGATTGCTGGGTTGTGGGGGTGCACCTGAAGGAGGAGATTAATGAGAGAAGCCAGCTAAGAGAATACTGAGTGCCAGTCAACAGCATCATTAAAGCATGAATGTCCTCAGAACATCCAATGGCAGATGCACCTCAGAACAGCACATCCTAATATCCAGGGCAATTGTCCAAAGGAGCATTACACCAGGACTGACTTGGTTCTTTCTGCACCTGATGCTGAGATCTCATTATTGGAACAAAGTGGATTCCAGAGGGACTGTCTGATCAAATCTCCATTCTAGCATGTTTTGGCCCAGAAGCGGTCAGAATTGTATTTATTCCATAGGTGACCTCCCTTCTTATATGCTGTACTGAGAACATCATACTCTTCTCTCAAAATATTGCTGATATCATCGGGGTTGTGTGGAAAGAAGAATTGATCTATGTTTTTGTATCTGATGTATGTTTAAGTTCTTTTTTTTACTGACTTAAGTGACTTTTTATCTAATACTCATGCCACATCAGCTACAACTTCCCCCTGTATTGCACTCGCTGCAGCAAGTTACTCCATTAATGCATGATATGAATAGGAGGAGAGAATACAGTGATCATCAGCCTACGGAAATTGCAGATAAAAAGGCACTTTAATATGTAGTCCTAGTGACAGCCAATAAAGCAGATATTTAAAGCAGATAATTTTTTTCCTCTATATTATGTATTGCATTGAACAGCTGCTGCTAAGTTAACACATTTCATAACACATGCCGGTGATAATAAACCTTGGTGATTCTGATTCTGAGATGCTGAAACTTGGAGCAACAAACTAAGTTCTAGAGGAACTCAGTGGGCCAGACAGCATCTATGGAGGTAAATAGACAATCAATGTTTCAGACCCTCAAATAAAATATCTCCAAAGCATAAAGGTAAAGAGCAAAGAAATTTGAGATGGAATCCCAGAGTACTGCATTAGCTAGAAAATAGAATAATACAACACAGTCTGGGACCTTAAGCCCATGATCAGTCTAACCTTCTTTCCTACATGCACCATAATACTCCATTTCTCTTAACCCATGTGCCTATCAAAGAGACTTCTAAATATTGCTATGATATCACCTCTATCACCACCCTGGCAGTACATTCCAAACACCCACTTCTCTTTATGTAAAAAAACTTCCCTCTGATATCTCCCCTAAACTTCTTCTACTCCTCTTAAATGTATGCCTACTGGGTTTGGTCATTGCTGCTGTGGGAAACAAAGATGCTGGCTGTCCACTCTCTTTATGCCTCTCATAATCTTATACACCTCTATAAAATCACTTCCATCTCTCTAAAGAGAAAGCCCTTGCTTGGTCAACCTTTCCTCCTAAAACATTTCTTTTAATCCAAGCAGCATCCTGTTATATCTCCTTTGCACTCTCTTTAAAGCATCTACATCTTATAATGAGGCAACCAGAACCAAACATATAGTTTTAAGTGTGATCCAACCAGAGTTCGAAAGAGCTGCAACATTACTTTCAGCGCTCTTGAACTCGATCCCTTGATGCAGGCCAGTATACCATATGCCTTCTTAATCACCCAATCAATGTTCAAGATGACTTTGAAGAATATTTGGACTTGGACCCCAAGATTCCACTGTTGCTTCATATAAGGATCCTGCCATTAATCTTCTACTCCACATTCACGTTTGGTCTTCACAGTTTTCCAAATTGAACTCCATTTGCTCATCCTCCACATAACTCTGCATTCTGCCCATATCCAATTGTGATCTACAAGAACCTTCTACTCTATCCATGACACCTCCAAACCTCATGACGTCTGCAAAAATACATATCCGCTCCTCCACCTCCTCTTCCATGTCATTTATAAAAATCACCAAGAGCAGGGGTTTCCAGAACAGATCCCTGCAAAACACCACTATTCATTGGCCACCAGGCAGAAATTGCTTCATCTGCTATCACCCCCTGCCTTCCGTGGGCAAGCCAATTCTGAATCCATGCTGTCAAGTCCCCTGGATTCCATGCCTCATGATATTCAGAATGAGCCTTCCAGGGGGAACCTTGCAAACACCTTTCAAAAATACATATACTTCACATCCACAACTCTACTTTCGTGTATTTGTTTTGTCACATTCTTGAAAAACTTAATAAGGCTGTTGAGGCATGATCTACCACTCACAAAGCCATGCTGACTATCTCTAATCAGTCCATGCCTCTCTTGTAGATCCTCTCTATAAGAATCCTCTCCAATACTTTGCCCACCACTGATGTAAGATTCACTAATCTTACTTCCAAAATAATTCCAATTACCTTTCTTGAACAATGGAATATTTGCCATTCCCTCTGGCACCACTTCCATGCAAGGGAAGATGCAATGGTCATCATAAATGCCCACCCCTTCCTGTAGTAAGCTAGGGCATATATCATCTGAACCTGTGGACTTAGCTTTCCTAATGTTTTTCCAGAAGCTTCAACACTACCTCTTTCTTAACCTCAACATGCTCCAGGACATTAATTTGTTCTATGCTTGCCTCACATTCATCTATGTCCTTCTTATTGGTGAACACTGAAGTAAAGTATTCATGAAAGGACATCTCCTACCTCCTCTGTCTTCAGGCGCATTTTCCCATTTACCATTGAGTGGTCCTACACCCACACAAGACATCATCCTGTTCTTCGCTTATGTGCAAAAATCCCTTGGGGTTTCCCATAATCCTGTACACCATGGCTTTCTCTTGTCTGCTTCTAAGTCCCTTCTTAAGCTTTTTTATCTGGCCACCTTATAATCTTCAAGAGCCCTGCTTCCTTCTTGACCAAATATATTTCACCTCTCTTGTCAACCATGCTTCCTACCATTCTCCCCCTGTCTTATTGGGACAAATAAATCCAGAACCAATGCAAGTACTCCCTAAACAACATGCACATTCCCACCTACGCCTTTCCCTGAAAACATCTGTTCCCAATTTATGCTCTCAGGTTCCTGACAATACCACCATCATTAGTCTTCCACCAATTAAATACATTCCCAGATCATTTTTTCTTATCCTTGTCTTTGGCTATGCTAAAGGTCAAGGAGTTGTGGTCAATGTCTCCAAAATGTTCACTCTTTTGTCACTTGACCAGGTTAATTGCCCAGTACTAGATCCAGTATGGCCTCTCCTCCAGTCAATCCGTACAGATACTATGTCAGGAATTCTTCCTAGATATACCAAATAAACTCTGCCCCATCAAAATCTTTTGCATTAAGGAGGCGACAATCAATATTAGGGAATCTGGAGTCACCGCTGATAACCCTGTATTTGAGTATAATTCCAAAATCTACCCACTTGTCTGCTTCTAAATGTCACGGTGGCAATTGGGGGAGGGGGGGGGGGGAAGGCCTGAAGAACACACCCATAAAGTGATTGTTCCCTTCTTGTTTCTGACTTCCATCCACACCAGCTCAGTAGCCCACCTCTCCATGACATTCTCCCTTTCTAGAATTGTGATATTATCCTTCATTAGCAATACCACTCCTTCTCATTTCCCTCCCAGCCTGTCTTTTGAAACATCTAAACCCTAGAATATCAAGCAGCCAATTCTGCCCTTGATCAGCCAAGACTCTATAAAGGCCACATCACAATTCCATAACTGATCCATGCTTGAAATTCATCTTACTTATTCTTAACACTTCTTGCATGAAGTAAAACTCATTTCAACCCATCCAACTGACTGCGTTTATGCCCTATATATTGCCTATCCTAACTCACAGTCTCTCTGCACTTTGCAACTAACTTTAAACCAAATGATTCAATATCTGACCTAACACTCTGATTCCTATCCCCTCTGCCAACTTATTTTAAGCCACCTGCAACAGCTCGAGCAAACACGTCTGTGAGGACACTAGTGTCTCTCAAGTTCAGGTACAACCCAAACTACATACAAGTAATGACTTCCCCAGAAGAGATCCAAATGATCCACAAATCTGAACCTTGGCCTTAAACCAAATCATCCTATTCTTACCCTCATTGCAGAATGGCACAGGCAGCAATCCAGAGATTACGGCCTTTCAAACCAGAAGACATAAGAGTGGAATTAGTTCATTTGGCCCATAGACTATGCTCCAACATTCAATCATTGCTGATCATTTTTTCACCTTCCTCAGTCCCACACCCTGGCCTCTCCCCGTAACCTTCGATGGTGGGACCAACCAAGAACCTATCAATCTCTCCCTTAAATACAACCAACAATCTGGCTTCAACAGCCACCTGTGATAACAAATTCCACAAATTCACCACACTCTGGCTAAAGAAATTTCTCTGCATCCTTGTTTTAAATGGACACCCCTCTATCCTGAGGCTGTGCCCTCTTATCCTAGACTTCTCCATCATGAGAAACATCCTTTCCACACCTACTCTGCCTAGGCCTTCAATATTTGAAAGATTCCAATGAGATCCTCCTCACCCTTCTAAATTACAGAGAGAACAGGCCCAGAGCCATCAAACATTCCTCATATGATAACACTTTCATTCCCAGAATCATTCTTGTGAACCTCCTCTGAACTGTCTCCAATGCTAGCAGCATCTTTTTTTAGATGAAGAACTCAGAACTGTTCATAACTCTCAAGGTGAGACCTCAACAGTGCATTATCATCCCTGCATCACATCCCTGCTCTTGCATTCTGGACCTCTTGAAATGAATGCTAACATTGCATTTGTCTTCTTCACCACTGACTCAACCTGCAATTTAACCTTGAGGGTGTTCTGTACATGGACTCCCAAGTCCCTGTGTATCTCAGATTTTTTGGATTTTCTCCCTGGTTAGAAAATAGTCCGCACATTTATTTCTACTACCGAAGTGTATGACCATGCACTTTCCAACATTGTATTTCATTTGCCACTTTCTTGTCCATTCTCCTAATCTAAGTTTCCTCAACACTACCTGCCTCTCCACCAATCTCCTTATCATCTGTGAACTTGATGACCAAGCCATAATTCATTGATATATAGCGTAAAAAATAAGTGCTTCCAACACCAACCCCTGAGAAACACCACTAGTCACTGGCAGCCAACCAGAAAATTATCCTGTTATTCCCACTCACTGTCTCCTACCAATCAGCCAAAGCTCTAACCATGCCAGTAACTTCCCTGAAATAGCATGAGCTCCTGACTTTGTAAGCTGCCTCATGTGTGGTATCTTGTCAAAGCCTTTTAAGTATCCAACTTATAATCTCCTCAAAGAATTCCAACAGGTTTATGAGGCAGGATTTTCCCTGAAGGAAACCTTGCTGATTTTGTCTTATCATGTCCTGTGTCATCAAGTACTTCATAACCCCAACCTTAATAAATAACTCCAATGTCTTCTCAACCACTGAGGTTAGGCTAAATGCTCTATAATTTCCTAATGCACTGATACTCAGTCTGCTGGCTGCAATTTTGTCCTATCATCTACCTGCCCTTCCAGATGGTCTGACTGCATGCTAACTTTGCTATTTTACCATTCGTCCTATCCTGAGTCCCTTCACTCTGGTTCTTACCCCCCTGCCAAATTAGTTTAAACCTCCCCCTACCAACAAGCTCTAACAAATCTGCCCGCAAGAATATTGATCCCCCTTAGGTTCAGGTGCAACTTGTCCCTTTTGTCCAGGTAATGCCTCCCCCAGAAGAGATGCAAATGATCCACGAACTTGAAGCCCTGCCCCCACACCATCTTTTCAGCCATGCATTTATCTGCCAAATCATCCTGGCGCGTGGCACAGACAACAATCCAGAAATTACTATCCTGGATGTCCTGCTTCTCAGCTTTCTGCCTTGCTCTCTAAATTCTCTCTTCAGGTCCTCTTTGCTTTTCCTTCCTATGACATTGGTGCCAATATGTACCAAGACATCTGGCTGCTCTCCTTCCAAATCGAAAATGCTGTGAACATCCCTGACCCTGGCACTTGGGAGGCAACACACCATACGCTGTCACATTCATGTCCACAGAATCTCCTGTCCATTCCTTGGAATATCGAGTCTCCTATCACTACTGCTCTCCTCTTCTTCTTCTTTCCCTTCTGCACCACAGACCCATGCTCAGTGCCAGTAACCTGGCCTCCATAGCATTGCCCTGGGAAGTCATCTCTCATAACAGTATACTTATTGAGGAGAATGGCCACAGGGGTGCTCTGCACTAACTGCCTACTGACCTTTCCATTTCTTCTTCTGACAGACACCCAGCTAGCTACCTGCCTCTTGCAACTTAGGGGTGCCTACTTCCCTGTCGCTCTGATCGATTATCTCCTCACTCTCTCAAACAAGCTGCTGTTCCAGATCCCTATCACTGTCTTCAAGGAGCTGCAGCTGGACTCCAACATCCGGCATGAAGAACACACAATGGCCGTTTAAGCTACAGTAAGTATCTTGACACAGAAAGAAAAAAAGGAAAACATAACAGAAACTTAGCCAGAGCCAAAACCTCTTCTGAGCTAAAGCCTGCTTTGAGCCTTAGCCTGACACTCCCACTCTCACAACTGGCACGCTCCCAACAATGGTTGCTCCACTTGGCCCTCCTGTACTTTTATTTACTCCTCTCTGTGCTTCTCCCACCACTGATTGGGCTGCTGGAATGACACTGAATGCCCATGAAGCTCTCCTTAAAATCCTGCTGTTCACTTCCTTCCTAACTCGCTGTAACTGCTTTAAAGGACCTCGTCACTTGTCCTATCCATATCACAGGTAATAACATGTACTACAACTTTGGGCTGTTTACCTGCCCACTCGCTTTAGGAATGCTATGGACTCGATCTGAGGTATCTCTTACCCTGGCATCTGGGAGGAAGCATACCATCTGAGAGTCTGAATCGTGTCTACAGAATCTCTTGTTCGTTTACCTAAACAGTGAATCCCCTATCACTTTCTTCTTCTTCCACCTTTCCTTTTGAGCCACAGAGCCAGAAGCAGTATCAGAGATCTAGCCACTCTGGCTCTCCCCTGGTAATTGTCCCCTTGTAGCACTGACAATTTAATGAGGAGAATAAAAACTGAAAAATAAAGGTAACTCCAAGTTATGAACTTTGAATGACACCCTCAAGTCAACAAAAGTTGAGGCCACTTAGACAATGTTGAGAATCTCTAGAATTCTCTGACTTTGGATGCTGGAGGTCACATCACTAGGGATATTTAAGGTGAAGACTGATAAATATTTGAAATATTGAGTTACTGAGGATAAAGGGAAACGTCACTGAAGAGGAGTTGAGGGCAATATTGCTCAATCATGAAGGACGGAAGGTCCAAGTTATCCACTCCAGCTCCTATCTTCTTGTATTCTTGATGAAGGAAGAATGAAACAGGAATCAAATTTTGGGCATTGATAACTAAAGATCCAAAGGTCTTGACACTGTTAATAATTTGTCTGTAATTTAATTATAATTTTGATTTAATTACTTAAATTAACTTGTACGGCTTTCAATTGAAGGTAACTAACAGAAAAGTATGAAAATAATTTAAAAGCCTTAAACAATACTAAACTGTTAATGTCTGCCCAAGGGCCTGGGTGAGAGAGTCACAGGATACAGCACTTGGGATCTATTTGTATCTGGAAGAACTTAATCCAGTTAATAGACCTCAAGACCAGGCCGTGAGAAGAGCACAGGCTAATCTCCCAAAATAAAGTTTGCAATTACTATAAAGCAGTGATCCCCAATGGGGATGGTTACATACCCTAAGGGGGCATTAAGGAAAATAGAAATCATTAGGTGGTGTTCAAGATTCTTGAGGGGGGTGGAGTGGGTGGTAAGCACCACCCTACCTTAAGCCATGAGATATGACCAACTATTAGTAGAGCAGGCACTTCCTAAAAAAAAATGGTTGAATTACTGAACACTGGAAAAACCATAGCTCTGCACTCGTTGTTGCGTGTCTAAAGCTCAGCAATCTTACCCAACCTTACCAACTGAACAGACGTTATTTGGGATGCATTAATTAGCAACATGGGTGGCTAACTGTTCCCCTTCACTCGCAGCATGGAATGGGTTTGTGCAATTTAGCAGTTGGTAAGTCAAGTACGCTCTCTCAGCTTCCTCTGTAGATCTATGGACAACAGGTCGCGCAACAATACAGTACTGGCCAGAACCAAATGGTGAAATAGAGCCAATCAGTGAACCTCCTGAGCCCGAGGATTCTTCTTGAGGTGTTCAAAGCGACTTTGGCTTCATATGTGCAGACAAGAACCAACTTTGGGGATTATGAGACCTTATGTGATTGGTCTGTAAAACCTCAACCAGCAACTTTTTTCAAGCATGGGAGCTCTTGAAGTAACTGCTATCAACAAAATTAAAACTCATCTATTAAACAGCAGAATCTTTCACCATGAAGAGTTTGAACGCTTACTTCTTCACGTGGAAGTGCATTGGTTATCAAAAGGCTACTGCTTAAAACATTTCTTTGATCTTCCTGACACTGTGGTTAAAGTTTTGCTCAAAGTCAACAAGAGTTTGGGAAACAAGATTGAATTTCTACGTGGAGATATGGCATACCTAGTTGATCTGTATGACAAAATGAACATTCTAAATATGAGACTGTAGGGTGAGAATTTCAAAAACATTGGGAGAAGAATGTTCTCAGTTTCCCTGAATGGAAGAATGGCACGATCTTCCACAAATGTTGATTTGCAAGAGTACTGCTTACATCTGCAGTCAATGAAGAAGGATTTTCAGAACGCATTCAAGGATTTGAATGATCTGGAAATTCTTTTTTTTAAATCTTTTTATTAGTTTTAAACAAACATAAATGAAACATGAATACAAAATGTTTGAGAGTACATAATTAATAGTTTAAATAGACATTCAGATATGTAATAATAAAAATATATAACCTCTCAAAGTCATAACAATAATGAACAAAGAAGTAAAAAGAGAAAAAAAAAGAAAAACCCCCAAAAAGAGAGAAAAAAAAACAAAAAAAAACACTAACCAACATGGGCCACTGAATAATATTAAGTACATATACAGTAGTGCCAATAACTCCGAACCTCCATCCAATTAATTAAGGATAATATAAGTAAGGTTTAGGAAAAGACAATTCAACTCATGTGAAAATGTTGAATAAAAGGTTTCCAAGTTTCTACAAATTCAACTGAAGGATCAAAAACCACACTTCTAATTTTTTCTAAACTCAAACAAGAAATAGTTTGAGAAAACCACTGAAACCACAGTTGCATTGTTCTATATCTACTGAGCAATGGGAAAAAAAATTATTATTGGTAAATTCGTCCTCTATTTGTGCTAAACATGCCCTAATACAATTTAAGGTTGTACATAGAGCTCATATGTCTAAGGATAAACTGGCTCAATTTTATTCTCATCTTAACTCAACCTGCGATAGATGACATTCTGATGTTGCTTCATTGACTCATATGTCCTGGTCTTGTCCTTGTTTACAAAATTATTGGAAAGATATTTTCAGTATTATTTCAAGAGTTTTAAATATTAATTTTCAACCGCATCCTCTTACTGCAATTTTCAGTTTACCAATGACGGATAATAATCATTTATCCGCTTCATCTCAACGAATGATTGCATTTGTTACATTAATGATCTGGAAATTCTGGACTGGGTAATTAACCCATTTCTTTACAAGGTGGAAGAACTGGAAGAGAGCTTTGAAGAAAAAATTACCAAAATTCGGAATGATGAAGAAGCAAAAATGCTTTTCAAAAATGTTGGCTTTTGTGATATGTGGCTACACTGCTATATGAAGTGTTCTTGTTCTTGGAGAACAGCCAAACTGCTCTTCATTGCACTTCCATCCTCCTACCTTGCTGAAAGAGGCTTTAGTGCAGTGAACCACATACTCACAAAAAAATAGAAACTTTTTGGACATTGTTACACTTGGGGGCTGAAGATTTTTGCTGTTGCAGTTTGAACCAGATATTACAACTCTTGCTAAAAACCATCAAGCTCAAGGATCACATTGATATTGAAGCAGCTGTACAGCGCACAGGTACTGTGTACACTCGGTTTGAAGACAAATAAAGCTTTAAAGCAGCATCATTTTTCTCACCTAAGGGTAAAGTAGACATGTTTTTAGACTGTTTGGGTGCCAGAAAGTACATTGTGCCTAAGAGGGGCATTGGCAAGTACGAAAGTGCTTTAGGGGGGCGTTGGGCTAAAAATGACTGGGATGTACTGCTACGAAGTTTCTTGAAAGTTGTTTTGCCAAGATGGTGACATTCCCTTAAAATGTATTGTTTAAAAATGATTACACTCTCAATTGCAAGAAAATGTACAGATTCTGCAAATCCAAGCAACACAGAGAAACTGCAGGAGGATCTCAGCAAGCCAGGCAGTATCTATGGAAAAGAGTCCTGATGGAGAGTCTCAGCCCATTCCGTAGATGCTGCGTGGCCTGCTCAGTTCCTCCTGCACTTTGCGTGCGTCACTCTGTCAATTGATTTTATTTGAAAATTGAATCTATGGAGTGCAAGATTGGCCTTATATAACCAACCTGTACAACATTATTAGAAAAGATTAATGAAGTAATGGTCTAATGTTAAGATTAAATCACCTTCCAGGTGTTTAAACCAATCACCCATTATCATGGTGAATAGTTAAACAGGAATAGTATAAACAAAAAGTCAACTATATTTAAGAGGTTAAACTTCTAGACCAGCTTAACAGCAAAATGCCTCCCTGCAATTCTAAAACTTTGAAGTATAGACATAGCCAGCAGCCAATTTCCATTAATCAAATAGTCAGAAACAGCAAATAAAAGATGACCAATTATAATTTTGATGGCATGAACCTAGAAGGATGATAGGGTAAGACTTCAGGAGAATTTCATGGATCTCTAATGTGGATTGTCAGCCATCAATATGCTTGTTAACAATACTGATGCTCAGATGGAACATTATGACGGCAGGTAATTGTCCTAGGTAAAACAAAACCATTAAAATCTTTGCCCAAGCTGATACCACCCAGGGAAATAGTATAGCTGACAGTTACAGTTAGTATGAATCACTGCTTGAAGTGAGAAGAATAAAGAGATGTGGCAGTGTGTGGACATATATCCAGATAATTGCCAAGATCTATCCCTTATACCCTAGAAGGGCTATTATTTTGATGTGGGTGGAATTGGTATCCTGATTTCATTCCCTCGGCACTGTCCAATGTAATACAAATACAAATACTTTCTTTCAGTCCAGATAATGTGGAAGAAAACCATGTTTCAATGCATCAAGGTAAATTGGAAATAAATGCATTAAAAGAGTTTACTTTTTTTGCCCACTTTAAAAAAACTTGTCAATTTAACAATATCTGCAGTCTGCATAAATTAAATACAGAATATCAGAGCAGACTAATATATTTTGATTTAATTAACTATCTTTATTTAGCTTACTGGCTTTAATAAATATGGTTAATTATCCAGCTCTAAGGGTAAATCAAAACTAGAATATTGTGTTCCTACTACTTGCCCACTAGATACTTTTAATAGCATTGAAAGTTATTGTTCAGATTCAGATTCCTTGATTAAAACCAGTGGGGTATCATTGCACTGTGAACTATTGAAATATTGCTACCAGCAGTGGAGACGCTCATGATGAAATTGTATGGCAACAAGTAATTTTCCCTGAGTCACATGGTTTTAATTGTAGAAAAAATAAAAGAATGATGACAGAAAGGATGGATTCAGAGAATTTATCATTATAATTGCACAATATTCTAAGAGCGTAAGATTAAATAGCATGAAGAAAAGCCTATTTTGTTTATCCATTCTGCTCAATCATAGAGTGGATGCATTCAGGTCTGTTTAAATCTGCACAACAATGAAAAAAAAATACTGAACCTTTCCTGAAGTCCAATATTTACGGAGCAAGAAGCCTACATTTCTTCCAATGTGAAATACCCGGTATTACACTTCGGTTGAATTTTAGGTCTTATTGGTATTTTGGTGGATCTTCCTCAACTTCCACATCCCTTGAATAAAAGCAGTGGGGTGTCATTGTACTGTGAACTATTGTGATATCACCACCAGAAAGTAGGGATGCTCACTATGAAACAGGATGGCTACAGTAATTTTCCCTGAGTCATGGTAGTGTAGCAGTTAGCATAATGCAGATGCAGAACCACCAGCCTGGGTTCAATTCCCATCGCTGTCTGTAAATAATTTGCACATTCTTCCCATGACTGCACGGGTTACCTCCTCGTGCTCTGGCTTCCTCTGCTGTACCAAAGACATACGGGTTAGTAGGTTAATTAGTAACATGGGTGTAATTTGCCAGCTTGGGCTTGTGGGCTGGAAGGGCCTGTTACAATGCTATATCTCTAAATAAATGAATAAATAAAATGAATGAATTAAAATATTTTGTTGCAACATCTTCCTATCAATTGCAATATATACATAATATAAAATAATTATATAATACCCTCCTTGCTCACAGTAAATAAATCAGTCACTAATTTAAAATATGCAGCATCCATGTTCCCACGTTGGAATAGCTTTTAATTTTTTGAATATTTTTCCAAGTAAAATAAACAAAAATAAAGAGGCTTTCTAACATTCTACATTCTCCTTGATGCATATTCATTGTTTCATAGGGAAAATCCAGGGGAATCGTTATTTGTGAATGACTTTTGCTTCTCTTATAGAATACTTAACTAATATTGTAAAAATGTTAGTTTAATTCTTAGCAAAATAATTGAATCTTTCTGATGGAAAGACAGCCTTGGCTATTATAAGTTGCAGAAAGTGCCTTTCAAGGTAAATAATGACATTATAATTTCTAACAGCCTTGACAGAAGAGTTTGAACTCATTTGATTTTAGTGTTGCAGAGTGCAACTTAACAATGCAACACCTGTGAGTCTGTTGGGGTCATATACTGCGTTTCGTGCTCCCAGTGTGGCCTCCTGTATATCAGAGAAACCCAACGTTGATCGGGAGACCGCTGAGAATCTAAAAATTCTGACACATGTACATTTTCAAAGGTTCATTATTTTTACACTGCAGTTAACAGAAGTGTATCAAAGTATGAAGGCATAATATCTTTACAGCAACATAAGACACAAATGAATAATCACTGTGCATATCTTCTTCTAGCTACATATCACAATATAGTAACAATTTGGAAGAGCTTAATAGTGATTTGCAGTTTACGACCTAATAAATCTGCATCACCAACTCTTTCTCAGCAGCTATATAAAAAATAAAAACAGCTATTCCCATATAAAAAGGTTATTTCAAATTAAGATGCAATATTATAATAGATTTGAATAGGTTTCTATTAAAATTGTATTTGCAAAACATTGTATCCTTCACATTGTAGGTGTTAAAGTAACATTTCATTACATTTGCTGGTATTATAGCAGTTCTGTACAGATATCATTAAGATACAGAGTTCACAATTATCTTACTTTTTAAACTCCATAACTTGAATGCTTACAAGTCTTTGAGAAATTAATAATGATGCTATCAATTCTTAATAAAAGCTAACAGTACTTTCCAGGTTTAGTAAAACCCATCAGTCCTGTTGGTAATTTGCGGTCCTTATATACATAATTGCTTGAATTAGACAGCTCCATGAGAAACAGAAATAAAACTATTTGGAAGTGATTCCATCTACTCACCAGTATACACAGAGTCCCATGCTCTTATGTTTCTTGTTGAATGTATTCTGATTCTTCATAGGTTTTTCCAGTATGATACACCTCTCTTCAATCCCACACTAACTTCCCTGCAGCCAATCAGGAAGAAATCAAACAGACTTATCAATAGACTTGAACAAACACCCCACAAAAATTAATATCAAAGCATGTGAGACTAATGATACTTAAAGCAATAAAACATTCAAAGATATAGTATTTTCACAGAAACCATACATGCAGACATTTCTGTCAAAAATTGACTCATAATTTTTGATTACCTGTCCTGTCATCAGTTTCTTTCTTTCTGTTATATTTTAAGGTTAAAGATAGAAGTTCAGTTGCAGGAAGTGCCTTAGGTCATTTGTTGAAAATTTTGTGCCTGACAGGATTTACTTTGCTCCTTTTCTTCCTACATATCTTGCAAAAATAAGGCATGGAGCTCAATTTAAAAATCAGGCTTGCACGATTTTCTAATTATCCTTTCTATGGTTTGACATATATTAATGCAGCAAATAATATGTTACTTTAATCCAAATAAGGAATTGTTAAATCTGTAACTAATGCAAATCCAGTTTTAACCAACTTTTTTATCCAGATCTCTCAAATAATATGGCAGTTTATATTTAGTATAGATTTTAGAAACATAGAACACCTACAGCACAATACAGACCCTTCGGCCCACAAGGTTGTGCCGAACATGTCCCTACCTTAGAAATTACTAGGCTTACCTATAGCCCTCTATTTTTCTAAGCTACATGTACCAATCCAAAAGTCTCTTAAAAGAACCTATCATATCCGCCTCCACGCACGCACTCTCTGAGTAAAAAACTTACCCCTGACATCTCCTCTGTACCTATTCCCCAACACCTTAAACCTGTGTCCTCTTGTGGTAACCATTTCAGCCCTGGGAAAAAGCCTCTGACTATCCACACGATCAATGCCTGTCATCATCTTATATACCTCTATCAGGTCACCTCTCATCCTCCATCACTCCAAGGAGAAAATGCTAAGTTCAGTTTTAGAAGAGTTTAAAACAGTTTTATGAACTTGTGTAGGTGAAGCCAGATATCTGGCTGACATCCAGGAGGCAAAGATGGGAATGAATGGGGATTTTCTGGTCGGTAGCCAGTGACCCGTATAAGTTAGCCGATTGTTGGCATAATTTCACATGGTGACCAGGAGGCATACAGAAGCAAGATCAATCAGGTGACTGAGTGGTTTTGCAATAACAACCTTGCACTCAGCATCAATAAGACCAAGGAATTGATTGTGAACTTCAGGAATGGGAAGTTGAGAGAACACACACCAATCCTAATCGAGGGATCACAGTGGAAAGGGTGAGCAGTTTCAAGTTCATGGGTGTCAACATCTACGAGGATCTATCCTGGGTCCAACATATTGATGAATTACAAAGTAAACATGATAACAGCTTTATTTCATCAGGAGTTTGAGGAGAAGTGGACTGTTACCAGACACTTGCAAATTTCCACAGACGTACTGTGGAGAGCTTTCTAACTAGTTGTATCACCATCTGGTATGGAGGGGCCACTGCACAAGATCAGAAAAACTGCAAAAAGTTGTAAATTTAGCCAGTTCTATCATGGGCACCATTCCCCCAGCATCCAGGACACCTCCAAAAGGCTATGCATCAAGAAAGTAGCATCCATTATTAAGGAACCCCATCACCCATCAGGAACACACATATTCAGGAATTCAGAAACAGCTTCTTCCCCTCCACCATCAGATTTCAGAATGGACAATAAACCCATGCAAACCATCTCACTTTTGTTTTCGCATTATTTATTTAATTATAATTTTATTTATATATATACACACACACTTCTTATTGTAATTCAGTGCTTTATTATGTATTGCAATATAATATTGCTGTAAAACAACAGACTTCATGACATATACAAGTAATATTAAAACTGATTCTGACTGTTCCACCGGGGGTCCATGTTAAGACTGTTTCTTTTCACGTCATACATAAATGATTTGGATGACAGAATTGATGGCCTTGTGGCCAAGCATGTGGATGACAGAAAGACAGGTGGAGGAGCAGGTAGTGTTGAGCAAGCTGGACAGATTAGGAGAAGATTTGGCAGATGGACTATGGTGTAAGGAAGTGCATTGAGATGCACTTTGGTAAAAAGAATAAAGGAATAGACTATATAAACAGGGAGCAAATTCAGAAATCAGAGGTGCAAAGGGACTTGGGAGTCCTTGTGCAGGATTCTCTAAAGGTTCATTTGCAGGTTGAATTGGCAAAAGAAAAGCAAATTCAAAGTTAGCACTTAATTCAAGAGGACTAGAATATAAAAGCAAGGATGTTACGCTGAGGCTTTATAAGGCATTGGTCAGACCACATTTGGAGTATTGTGTGCAGTTTTGGACCCCATATCTATGGAAAGATATACTGGCGTTGGAAAGGGTCCAGAGGAGGTTCACAAGAATCATTCTAGGTATGAAAGGGATAATGCATGACATGTTTGGAGGCTTTGGAGTTGAAAGAATGAGGCAGTGACTCACTGAATCTTTTCAAATATTGAAAGATCTAGATAGAGTGGATATGGAGAGGGTCTTATACTGCAGGAGTCTAGGATCAGCAAATACGACCTCAAAATAGAAAGATGTCACTTCACAGCAGAGATGAGGAAGAATTTCCGTAGCCAAAGGGTGGTGAATCTGTGGAATACATGGCAACAGAGAGCTGTGGTGGCCAAGTCATTGAGTATATTTAAAGTAGAGGTTCATAGTTTCTAGAATGAAGGTAATGTGCTCCTTTTTCAAAGAAGGGGGCTCTCCTTCCTCCACCGTCAATGCTGCTCTCAACCACACCTTTTCAGTTTCATGCACGTCTGCGCTTACCTCATCCTCCCACCACCCTACCAGGGATAGGGTTCCCCTTGTCCTCACCTATCACCCCACCAGCCTCCACGTCCGGCACAGAATTTTCTGAAACTTCTGCCACCTCCAACTGTGTCCCACCATCAAGCACATCTTTCCCTCCCCCCAATTTTTGCTTTCTACAGGGATCGCTCCCTATGCAACTCCCTTAACCATTCATCCCTCCCCACTGATCACCCTCCTGGCATTTATCCTTGCAAGTGGAACAAATGCTATATCTGCCCCTTCACTTCCTCCCTCAGTACTATTCAGGGCCCTAAACAGTCCTTCCAGTTGAGGCGACCCTTCACCTGTGAGTCTGTTGGGGTCATATACTGCGTATAGTGCTCCCAGTGTGGCCTCCTGTATATCGGAGAGACCCAACATTGATCGGCAGACCGCTTAGCCGAGCATCTACGCTCCATCCACCAGAAAAAGCGGGATCTCTCAGCAGCCACCTATTTTAATTCCACTTCTGATTCCCATTCCGATATGTCCATCCATGGCCTCCTCCATTGTCGTGATGAAGCCACATTAAGGTTGGAGGGACAACAACTTATATTTTGTTTGGGTAGCCACTAACCTGATGGCATGAACATCGATTTTGCAAACTTCTAGTAATGACTTCACACACACACCCTTCCCCTTCACCATTTCCCATCCCTTTTTCCCTCACTCACCTTATCTCTTTGCCTACCCATCACCTCCCTCTGGTTCTCCCCTCCCTTTTCTTTCTTCCATGGCCTTCTGTCTCTTTCACCAATCAACTTCCCAGCTTTTTACTTCACCCCTCCCACTCCAAATTTCACCGATCACCTAGTATTTCCCTCTCCCCTTCCCTCCACCTTTTAAATCTACTCCTCAGCTTTTTTTTCTCCAGTCCTGCTGAAGGGTTTCGGCTTGAACCGTCAACTGTTCTTTTTTCCATAGATGCCACCTGGCCTGCTGAGTTCCTCCAGCAGTTTGTGTGTGTTGATAGTTTCTTGGTTATTAAGGTTGTCAAAGGTTACAAAAAGGCAGGAGAATGGGGTTGAGAGAGATAATAAATCAGCCATAATGGAGTGACAGGGTCACCTCGATGGGCCAACTGGCTTAATTCTGCTCCTGTGTCATAAGCAAAATATTTTGCATAACAACCCAAATATACTCATTTGAGGCTAAAGCCTTTAACTGTATGGTTCTGGCACCAGCACTATAATCCAGTCATTTTTATCATCCTCTATTGTTGAAGAAGAAGATGGTGCTGGTGAACCATGGTGACGTGTTGTGGGCTACGCACAAAAGCTCTAAATATACCTCTTCTGTATTAATGTCACTGCAATCTGCAGCCAGTAATTACCCTTTAAGCAGGACCTCGCCCGGAAGCATCAAAAGTTTGTTCATTTCCACTGATGCTGCCCGACCATTTTATGTGTATTGTTTTGGGTTTCCAGCATCTGCAGAATTTCCTGTGTTTATGATTTGTACTCTTGAACCATCTTAATTAACTGGTGATTTCATGATCTTCTGAAAGACTCAGTGGATTTAAGTCTCAAGCATGCAGGTACAGACTTTAAACAGATGCAGCTACTGTACATCGCTTTGGCCAGAAGAGAGGGAGGAGGGGGGACGCCAAACCAGACTGAAATATCAAGCAATGAAATTTCCCCTACCCAGTATCTTGTTAGTAAATGTACAGTTGCTGGAGAACAAGATTATGGACCCAAGAGCACGAATGCTGTATTGGAGGGAAATAAGGAATTGTTGCATCCTATGTTTCATGGAGACATGGCTGTCCTCAGACATGCTGGGTGCATCAGTAATACCTGGAGGCTTCTTGATGCACAGGATTGACTGAACTGCCAATCCGGAGAAAGTCGGGCTCCATGTTTCATGATAAAGTCTTTGTGGTGCTCAGGTGTGGCAGTTTTGTCGTACTCTTGTTCCCCTGACATGGAACATCTAATGATTAAGTGCAAACAGCTCTACTTACCCGGAAGGTTCTCCTCCATGATCTTCATCACAGTTTAACATGTCACCAAAAGCCATGTTAATCAGGTACTCAAGATACTGAATGCTGCCATCACCAAACAAGAAAAAGCTCACCCTAATGCATTTCATATCATAGTCAGGGGCTTCAATCAGGCTTCTTTGAAAAAATCTCTGCCTAATTATCATCAGCATATAACGTGCAGCACCAGGGGTCCCAACACACTTGACCACCGCTATGCTATAATATGGAATGCCTACCGTTCTCAGCCTAGACTATATTTCGGGATATCTGATCACTTGGCTGTCCTCCTACCTGAATACAGGCTAAAGAGCAAGGCCCCAGACATAAGGACAACAAAGACGTGGTTTTGGGAGGTAGATCAGCGGATGTAAGATTGCTTTGGGTCAGCAGAATGGGCCTTTTCAAGGAACTTATTAGAAGATCTGAATGAATGCACCATGGTTGTTACAGACTTCATAAAAACAGTCATAGATGAGTGTGTCTCCATAAAATCATTCAAACTTTTCCCTTATCAGAAGCACCGGATCCACAATCTGCTGAGGGCCAAATCAGTATAAAACAAAAGGTTCAGGTATGATCTCCAGCAAGGCAACTCAGGCGTGGTGTTCCAGACCAAATGTGAATCACTGAAAGATGCTCGATAGCTGTTGCAGGGCTTGAATGCTATTACCTCTTACAATGGGCAAACCAATTGACATAAGGGACAATAAGACTTTGCTCCCTAATGACCTCAATCCCTACTTTGCTCACTTTGACCGTAGCAGCACAGACACCCAGAGCCTCCAATGACACTGTGATTTCGATCTCTGTGGCTGATGTGAAAGCGTCCTTCAGGGTGGTGAACCCACAAAAAGCATCCAGCCCAGATGGGGCATGAGGGTGAGTACTAAATACCTGTGCTGGTCAACTGGCTGGAGTGTTCACCAATATCTTTAACCTGCATCGGCAGTCTGAGGTACCCAATGGCTTCAATTATACTCTTACCTTAGAAGAATGTGCTAACCTGCCTCATTGACGATTATCCAATCATGCTTATATCTACTGTGATGAAGCACTTTGAGAAGCTGGTGATAAAACATATCAATTCCTGCCTGAGAAGGGACTTGGATCTGCTACAATTTGCCTACTGACACTTCCACAGCACGTGCCACTTCATAAGCTCTTCACTCAACCGTGAAAACATCAGGATAGCAAAGATGCATGCATCAGGATTCTCTTTATTGACTAGAGCTCGACATTCAATACTAACCCCCCACCCCCCCGCAAAAATTAATGAGTAAGTTTCATGATCTTGGCCTCAATAACTCCGTGTGCAATTGGATCCTCCATTCCCTGACTTGCAGGCCCGTCAGTTCGGATTGGCAACATCTCCTCCACGATCTCCATCAGCACAGGTGCACCACAAGGCTGTGTGCTTAGTCCCCTGCTCTACTCACTTTACACTTATGACTGTATGGCTAAGCACAGTTTCAATGCCATATTTAATTTTGGTGAAGGCACCACTGTCATTGGTGCAATCAAAGGTGTGAGATTCAAAATCTGTCTGAATGGTGCCCCACCAACAACCTCTCCCTCAATGTCAGCAAGACCAAGGAGCTGATTATTGACTTCGGGAGGAAAAAATGGAGGTCCATGAGCCAGTCCTCATCGGGGAATCAGAGGTGGAGAGGGGCAGCAACCTTAAGTTCCTCAGTGTTATCATTTCAGAAGATCTATCCTGCACCCAGCACACAAATGCAATTACGAAGAAAGCACAGCAGCACCTCTACTTAGGAGTTTGTGAGGATTCGGCATGACATCTAAATCTTTGACAAACTTCCATAGATGTGTGGTGGAGAGCACATTGAGGGGCTGCATCATAGCCTCCATATGGAATTACCAATGTCATTGAACAGAAAATCCTACAAAATGCACGCAGTCCGTCGTGGGTAAAGCACACCCCACATCTACAGGGAGTGCAGTTGCAGGAAAGCAGCATCCACCATCAATGTCCCCTCCACCCAGGCCATGCTCTCTTCTCACTTCTGCCATTGAGAAGGAGGTACAGAAGCCTCAGAACACACACCACCAGATTCAGCAACAGTTATTACCACTCAACCATCAGGTTCTTGAACCGGAGGTGATAACTTCATTCAACTTCACTTACTCCAACACAGAACAATTTCCACAACCTATAAACTCAGTTTCAAGGACTCTCATCTCATATTCTTGAGATTTATTGCTTATTTCTTTATTATTATTTTTTTCTCTTTTATATATGCATAGTTTGATGTCCTTTGAACATTGGTTGTTTGACATTTTGGGTGCAACCTTTGATTCTACAGTATTGTCTTCTTGGATTTACTGTGCCTGCAAGAAGTGAACCTCAGGGTTGTCTCTGGTGGCATATGTACTTTGACAATAAATTTACATGAACTTTGAATCCATGGGTGGATAGGCATACATCTCAATCTTAAAATTTTAAATGGATGTCAAAATAATATATAATTTCATCTTGAACAAGAACAGAAACATCTGGTGACCTCTGCTGGGTTTTATGCTCTGGAATTAAAGTTTAGGAGAATTGGTAATCCTCATATGTGCCATAGGCACATAACACTCAAAACTCTGAAACCTAGGGCATGACTCCGAAAAATCCTAGCCTTGAAAGACACCCCATCCTCTCCCTGCCTCCATGTTATGTCCTCCCCGAAAAATCTCACATCAAAAATAACGCATCCATCAGATTTACAGGTCTGTCACTACATTTCCATTGTAGTTACATCGGGCATACTAAACCAACAATGGAATTTTGAGGTGGAGACCTCTAGGCATATTCCTGGCATTAAAGAACAGCACCTTGGGCAATGCTGATGCTCAATGTCCCATTGATCTGGTCTGATCATATGACATCACTGAATCCTGATCTCCAGTGATATCATTGTGGTCCGCTGGGTCCTGCAGTTTCACTCCTCCTGCCCCCAAATCACAAAGATATTTTGGGCATGAGTTTAATTGACTACGGTAAATTTCCCCTTGTATACATGGGTAGTAGGAAAATCAGGTGGATACTTGATTTTGATAAGTAGTACTTGATACTTGATAAGTAGTGGAAAGGGGCTAATTGGAGTTCTCTGGGGTTGGTACACAATAGGTCAAATAACTTCCCATTATGCTTCAAGAAAAGTTGAGGAAGATTAGAATGCAACTAAAGACATTGTAATTGCAACAGAGCAGATCTGGCAAGTTATAGGAAACAATTCAAGAACATACTAGAGAAAAATAACTACTAAAATTTTATTTCTTTTTAAAAAATTCTATATTCATTTTTGGTACCAATGAATCTTTAGTGGTTTAATGGGTCTGTAGTTAAACCTTTGTAAATAATGACTCCAGTTAAGCTAATGGTAAGACCTTTTCCACAGATCTGGCTTTAGTTCATGGTACTACTACTTTACCATATATTCAGGTATTAATCATCTATTTAGTTAATTTTGCTCCCAGTTTGTCCTATATTGTCTTGTTCTGAAATCAAATTTTAATTTGAAAGAATTACTATTTTACATATCAGTAAATTTCTCTAAAATTTGGTACCTTTTATGACTGTGAAGCGCATGGTTTTCCTTCATAAACTAAATACAAAATCCAAATATATTGACTGGCAGGAGCAGTACTTTGCTGCACAGTGATGGTTGCAGATGTGAACTCTCCTGATCTGGCAACGTACTCTGCACTCTGCTTGTAGAATTAATCATTGGCCTGAAATGATTCCATGTTTTTTGATGCAGAAATTGTTGTTAATTCTAAGAGAGCTTTTGCCACCTGGTGCAAGTCATCATTTGTTTTTCACATATAAGATCTTTTGTGTCTTGTGACTAACCAGCTTTTACTCATCTTCCATAATTCTTTCAACTTACTAGATGCATGACCACATCCTTAGATTTTACTGAACTCATCTTCCTCTGACCACATCTCGTGCAATAGGAACCATCATCCTATTGATTTCTTGAATCCAGATCATACAAGTCAGGTTCATGAGAGGTACTAAAAGACTACTAAAGTCATGTTAAGTCCTATTATGTAGAAATCATTGCATTCAGGGTATCAGGTAAAAAAGAAAATCAAAGTGATTTAGACGAATACTATATGCATCCTTGAAAATAACAGGCTGAGATTAATCATAAACCATACAAATATCTGTGTAGGATGACAAAATATTTTCTCTTAGCCATTCACCAGATGCAAAAGACACTTTCCACGTACCTTACAACAGTGCGATCACCAAAATGAAGTTAATTTCCGGCCAAAAGAAGCAATGCCTACACAAAGATGAAAAATACAATCGTCAGTTTTCTACTCATTCAACTATAACCTAAGCTGAATGATAAACAGTAAGTCTAAAACTGGAAGAAGTCCAACATAATAATTAAACATTTCAGACAGCTCCTGTTAGATAATTACCCACTGTGCAACTTCAGTCAAAAGAGCAGATCATGTATGGTTTGATATAACAAGAAAGAGCATTATGATTAACAATTAATAAATGAAACAATGCACTTATGATTTGAAAACTGACAGAAATTAGCGGTTATGTCAAAACCCCCTCAGAACTCCAATGTTCCAGCATCATAGTTACATTCATATTTTTATAATCAGGCCTATAGTCACAAATAAATCATTCTGTCAGGAACCTAATCGTGCTAAAGTTGCATGTCTGATCAAGGTCTAATTTTAAGAGTCAATAACCAAGACCTCTACACTTCGTTGAGATTTTTCAGAACAAGCTACATTGTGAATGCTAATCATTGAAACACTGGGTTTAAGTACCACTAAAATTGCCAATCAAAGCAAACAGAGCAGAGAAAAAAACTTGACACAATTCCATGATAGTCATCGGTTTTTGAATAAAGGTTCTGCAGACCTCACAGATTAATTTGATTATATTTATTTTTTCCAAATAAGTAAAACAATGGTATAAAAGATGTGGTTGCAGAAATAGTGAATGCACTGATGATCACATTCCAAAACCCCCTAAGGTTCTAAAGAGACTCTGTCCTAGGTTTAGAGCACTGTCTGTTATGTATGTGGGTGGGTAGATGGATGGGAGGGAGGAAAGGGGCTTGTTTTGCTGAGGTTGTTTTGTTGATGTTGTTCTGCTGAACACTGTGAACATGCTGTTGAGGCTGGAATGTCTGGCAACGCTTGCGGGCTGCCCCCAGCACATCCTTAGGTTGTGTTGGTTGTTTAATTCAAACAATACATTTCACTGCAGACACACAAGAGATTCTCCAGGTGCTGGAAATCCAGAGCAACACACACAAAATGCTGTGGGAACTTAGCAGGTCAGGACTATCTATGGAAATGAATAAACAGTCAATGTTTCCTTCATCAGGACAAAAAAAAGAGAAAGAAGGATATTTCATTGTATGTTTTGACGTATCAATGATAAATCTGAATCGGAATGGAAAACAGCAAATGAAATACCACTGTTCAAAAAAAGGAGAAAGAGAGAGAGGGGAAAAATGGAAATACAGGCTATAAATCAGAGAAACAGTATGGAATCCATTGGTAAGAAAGTGATAATTTTACACTTACAGTCAACATAATGTGAAAGGAAAATAACATAACCAATGTATAAGAGATATATAAGGCTATAATCCAGCAAGGGAAATAAAGGATCAGTCCAAATAAAATCAATAATATGTCATATCAATGTTACTACAGAAGATAAAGTTCATGGATAGAGGGTTCCCTTTGGAAGGATTCACTAAGAGTAACCTAGATGTGAAGTTCGGGTAGTTTTACTGGATTTTTACTTCATTGTCTACAGGAATCAGAATAATTATGAGAATCCATTGCTTCACTAGTATAACTAGGCAAGATAAATAAAGTATATGATTCCCTATCACTGTTGTTAAGAAGGAGCAAACTCAATGAAATGAATGTTTTTTACTACTATAAGGAGGTGGAACCAAAACAGATTTACACTACAGATGACTCTACTAAACCTACTATCCTGCCGAAGGGTCTCGGCCCAAAACATCAACTGTACATTTTTTCCATAGGTGCTGCCTGGCCTGCTGAGTTCCTCCATCATTCTGTGTGTGATGCTGTTAATAGGTCTTAATGTCAGAAAAAGAAATGCATGATTCTTCTATAATCATTTCCTTAAATTCTTTACCAGTAATAATATTACAGGTACACATTCAAATACAGATTTCTTGCTCAGTTATCACCATAAGAAGTAAAACTTCTGTATGTTATACATATAGCTCAAAAGGAGAGGGAAATTTGAAACCAGTTGAGATATAACTTGGAAGTAATGGAAAATAACAGGATTTTCTGACAAACTTGACACATAACTTTGATGAACAATTGGTGTTACAATGATATTTCTGACCCTTCCTATATAACAGTATTTTTACCTTCAGTCAGCTTCCCAGCCTGCTCAGCAGCTCCACCAGGCAACATTTTGGAAACAAATGCTCCAATATCACCTTCTTTCTCTTCACCTGCTTTTTGACCTGTTGTCAAAGCAAAAAAAAAAAAGAGGAAACAAAACATTTACAATTTGTTGCAAATTCCAACTCCTCCATAAGTTATTTCCTTGCACTAGATGACTCAGTTGGTGACAGGATTTTAGCTGCACCTGAACCCGTTTTCAGTACCATTTCATGGCCACAAATACAACTTCCAACAGAGATTCGTGTTAAGAATGTTTCTCATTGCTCATGTTTGAAGACAACCCTTTCTGAACTCTAGTTACGATCACATGACTCAGAACAAGTCAAACATTTGTTTGACAGTCTTTGTGGTTCTGTATTTCATCCTGTCTTTCAGCTTACTTTCAGGAATTCTCAAGAGTAAACCCAGACAGGATGACCAGCACACTCAATAAAGAGTCAAACAAAAGGCAGAGTTAATATGGAAATACTATATTGTCATGTAACGGTAACCTTAGGCCTTAAAACCCTGAAATTATGGACAACTTTAAAGACACGGCAAAGTGATGTTATCAACATAGAATTCATGGCACTTTTCTACTTAAAATGGCAAAGGAGATGGACATTCCAATATTGACAATAGTTCCAAAATTTGCAAAAAGGAATTAGAGCAAAGTTACAAAAGCAAAGCTTTTTTAAACGCCTGAATTAAGAAGTGATGAACAATGTAAAGATTTAGCTCTTGTTAATGGAATCCATTTCCATGAAGGATATTACATCTTAAGGAAATAGACCAATGAGTGTTTATGGAACCAAAATAGCGAACCAGGGAAGATCACGGTCTCCAGGATCTCATGACAAATGGGATCAGAATTTAGAAAAAAAAAGTCAAGAACATGTCACTTAGTACCATAATTTGAAAGGATTTCAGATAGCAATAATGTCTCAAAAGTACAGGAAACACAAATACCAAAAATCTTCTTTGGCGGCAAAATTGCATCTAAACCCTATTCTGTTCTTTTTTTAAATTATATTCTGAATACATCCATCCTTCCTTCTATATCCTGCATTATTCCAATTAAAACATTATTTTCCAAGCTTTTTTGCTTTGCTATATCAATATAATTTCAGCAGTATGGAGAAGAAATAATACTGACGCTTACAATGGGACTGAAACACCTCACGAGTGCTTGTACCTTGAGGACTACTCAGAAATTAGATCTGGGCTCTCAATTAATTGCTATTTATTTTAATCACCTGGGAGGAGGGGAGTAACTGCAAGGTATCCAGGCTTGTCAACT
Organism: Hypanus sabinus; assembly: GCF_030144855.1. Taxonomy (NCBI): domain Eukaryota; kingdom Metazoa; phylum Chordata; class Chondrichthyes; order Myliobatiformes; family Dasyatidae; genus Hypanus; species Hypanus sabinus. Next base: position 45,927,781 of record NC_082724.1, on the reverse strand, counting down.
GCAGAAAAATTAGAGAAAGGGCATACAGTGATTAAGATGCTGTGACCCTGCAACTGAATGTAGATAGATTGAACAAAAGCTTGTTAAATGGAATTTTGAAGTGAGAAATTTATAAGGTTATACATTTCAGTAGGAGGAATTAAAATGAAGAGTGCCTGCAAATGGGAGGTACAGAACAGTCTAGGTTTTTTACTGCATGAATCACAAAAAGCAGGCAAATCTGGCAAGAGTGCCAGTGGCATATTAGATTCAGAGAACACAAGAACACCAAAACAGCCCCTTCAACCTATCTAGTACAATCAAAGCTGTGAAGCCACACTTGTAGATATTGGACATAATTTTGATGCCCAATCCTAAATAAGGATACAGTAAGCTCAGAGGCACTCCAGAAGTGATTCATTAGGGTAATTCCTGGGATGAGATGATTGCCCTCTCAAAAGAGGCTAGACAGGTTGGGTATAGATTCTTGGGAATTTAGAAACATGAGACGTGATCTTACTGAGACACCTATGACTCTGAGGGGGCATGGCAGGGTAGCTGTTGAGATATTTTCACGAGTGGGAGAGTCTCAAATGAGGGGCCAATGTAAGAGACAAGATAAATTAAACTGAGGAGCACAGAAATGTATTTTTATAGTGGTTGCTGAATGCCCGGAATTCTCTGCCCAAGAAAGTTGTAGACACTAGATTATTGGAAGTATTTCAAGTATTGAAAAATTGTTGAACTGAGGGCCATGAAAAACTGGATAGAACAGAAGATGAAGCCAGAGTAGATTAGCCATGATCATGCTGAACGGTAGGAACAGACTTGAAGGGTCAAATTGCCTACTCCTGTTCCTATGTCCCTGTGACTTATATATTCCATATTATTCCACATCAAAATTTGAATGTCATTAACTATTTTTAGAAGTTCATAAGCTGATGCTTTAAATACTTCTGCATTGTTACAGCAATGAACCAATTTCAATTCATTATACAATTAATATTGTTCCTTTCTTAAAAAAGATAATAGAATTCATAAATTCCATTACAGGGATGGTAAAACATTATTGTGCATTAAACTTGTATTAGATTATTTAGCATATTTGGCACTGATCAGTTTTGGCTGGCAGTAAGTCTATATTATGGTCGCAACGTATCCAGCTGGAAGGTGGTGCAGCTGTTAGTTCATGACCGCACTACTAGCGCATCACATTCCAACCTTTAACATGGATCTCTGCAAGACCATAAGGTTCCCCAAGCACTTGGAGCACCTGAGTGTGTAAGATCCAATGAAGTGGAAAGGAATAGAGGGAATGGGACAATAAACCTTGCCTTGGGCTCTTTTCCTATGAGAATAAATGACTACAGTTCTGTGCATGGCTAATTAGTTCCCAACAAGAATAAAAGCAAAAGTGCTGGAGATATGAGGCAGCTCAGGCAGCATCTGTGGAAAGAAAACAGTTCTGCTGAAAGATCTTTGGCCCAAATTAGTAATATCCTTTCTCACTCCATACTTGCTGCCTGGCCATTTGTACATTTTATCATCATTTGACTTTATTTCATATCTCTGGCACCTACAGCATTTTGTGTTTTCCCCCCAAACTTGTGCTTGCATTGGAACTGTACAATGAGATGCTTATGAACAACTAAATGTGTTTCTGATTATGCAAGGTGACTTGGCTCATGACTTTCATGCACTGGCACTTCTGCCTGATGTTCTTAATCCTTGGATCATACCTCCTCCTGTGGTCCCTTGGGGAAGAGCTGAACTCTCCAACTGACTGGATTGTAGAGAATGTCACAGGCAATCTATGAAGACCTTTAGAGTGTGTACATCCAGTCTGGTGCAGATGGTACTATTTAATATTGAATAGATTGGTGGCATTCTCAAGCGAATCCCATAACTTCCATTGTAGCAACTCTCAGATTCCATGTGCTCATGATGCAGTGTGCCTTGGGTATCTGAAACCTGGTGGACCCCATCCCTCTCCAGGTTTGACCACGGCCGATTTCCTCCAAGTAGGTGGCTCACCTTGGTCGTGAACACATGGCCATTATAGTTCATCTGAGAACCTTTCTGCCCCAGCCAGTGACTTCGTCATGGAAGTCATTCGCCCAGTGGTGCCTCCTCTCCCTCACTCTTTTCAACATCTTTCTGAAATGGATCATGAGTGTTGCCCTTGAAGGTCATGTGGGCACAGTCAGCATTGGAGGGAGGAACATCACAAACCTAAGATTTGCTGACGACATTGATGGACTTGCAGGAAAAGAGGACGAACTGGCCAACTTGGTCAGCCATCTTGACAGAGCCTCCACAAAGTTTGGAATGGAAATAACCTGCCGAGAAATCCAAGCTCAAGACAAATGCCTAAACAGACATCTCAGTCCATGGTCAGAAACTTGAGACAGTGAAGCAGTTCAAATACCTGGGGGCAATCATCAGTGATGAAGGATCAAGACCAGAAGTCCTGGCAAGAACCCACAGGCAATGCCTGCACTGTCTAAGCTCAAGACAATATGGAGGGACAGCAACATCACCATGAAGTACAAGATCAGACTCCTGTGTGCATTGGTATTCTCCATCTTCCTGTACGCATGCGAGATATGGACCCTCACAGCAGAGCTACAGAGGAAGATACAGGCATTGGAAATGAGATGCTATCGCAACATCTTGGGCATCTCATATTTGGACAACATCACAAACGTGGATTCACCAAGACCATCCAGCACCACATTGGCCCCCATGAAGACCTTCTCACAATGGTGAAGAAAAGAAAGCTGAGATGGTACAGCCACGTAACAAGATCCAGTGGCCTTGCAAAGACCATTCTACAAGAAACTGCAGAGGGGAAAAGGAGGGGAGGCAGACAGAGGAAAAGATGGACAGACAACATTAAAGAACGGATAGGGAAAACATTTGCGGTGACTCAGGCCCTGGCACACAACCGTGACAGATGGAACAGACTGGTGCAAAGCTTGTCATGACGGCACCCCGACAACTCCACCAGGAGTTAAGGGCACAAGAAGAAGATTCCGTGTATAAGTTTGCAGGTGATGCCAGTGTAGTGGGCCATATATCAAATCATGATGAGTTAGAGAATGAATAGTGACATGTTGTCAATGTCAAGCAAACAAAAGAATTGGCCAATAACTTCAGGAAGGGTGTGATGCACAAGTTACAGCTCACATCAACAATGCTGAGGTCAAGAGAGTTCAGCATTTCAAGTTTCTGGGAGTGAACATCACCAAAAGCCTAGGTCCAATCACATTGATGCTACTGCCACGAAAGCTCACCAGTGCCTCTATTTTTCAGAAGGCTAAAGAAGTTTGGCCTGTCTATTTGACTCTCAGCAATTTTACTGATGCACTATAGAAATCATCCTGTCTGGATGTCTCACATATTAGTATAGCCACTAGTCTACCCATGACTGCAAGAAACTACAGAGAGTTGTGGACACTGCTCAACACATCACAGGAACCAGCCTCCCCTCCATGGACTCTGTCTACACTTCTCACAGCCCCAGTAAAGCAGCCAATATAAAGAAAGATACTACCCATACCAGGCATCCTCTCTTTTTCCCCTCTCCCATTGGGCAGAGGATACAAAAGCCTGAAAGGATGTACCACCAGGCTCAAGGAAAACTTCTACATCACTGTTATGAGGATTGAATGTTTTCCTAGTAGGACAAGTCAGCCTTGACCTCACAATCCACCTTGTTGTGAATTTGCACCATACTGTCTACCTGTACTATACTTTCTTCTTTACTGTAACACTTCATTTTCCATTCTATTACTGTTTTATTTGGTACTACTTCAATACACCATTGAAATATGTACAGGAGTGAGATATGCCAACTGGTGGACTGGTGCCACAGCAACAACCTGGCACTCAACGTCAGTAAGACAAGAGTTGACTGTGGACTTCAGGAACGGTAAGATGAAGGAACACATACCAATCCTCATAGAGGGATCAGAAGTGGAGAGAGTGAGCAGCTTCAAAGTTCCTGGGTGTCAAGATCTCTCTAACCAGCATATCAATGTAGTTACAAAGAAGACAAGATAGCGGCTATACTTTATTAGGAGTTTGAAGAGTTTTGGCATGTCAACAAATACACTCAAAAGCTTCCATAGTTGTACCATGGACAGCATTCTGACAGACAGCATCACTATCTGGTATGGAGGGGCTACTGCACAGGACTGAAATAAGCTGCAGAAGGTTGTAAGTTTCGTCAGTTCCACCTTGAGTACTAGCCGACAAAGTACCCAGGACATCTTTAGGGAGCAGTGTCTCAGAAAGGCAGCATCCATTATTAAGGACCTCCAGCACCCAGGGCATGCCCTTTTTTTTACTATTACCATCAGGTAGGAGGTACAGAAGCCTGAAGGCACACATTCAGCAATTCAGGAACAGCTTCTTCCCTTCTGCCATCCGATTCCTAAATGGACATTGAATCTTTGGACTCTACCTCACTCTTTTTTAAATATACAGAATTTCTGTTTTTGCATGTTTTTTAAAAAAAATCTATTCAATATACATAATTGATTTACTTGTTTACCTATTATTTTTAAATTTTATTTATCATTATTATTATTTTTTTGCTAGATTATGTTTTGCATTGAACTGCTGCTGCTAAGTTAACAAATTTCATGTTATATGCTGGCGATAATAAACCTGATTCTGATATGAATTGATCTACTGTATATGAATGGTGTGCAAAACAAGTTTTTCACTGCATCTTGTACATGTAATAATAAACCAATTTACTAACAAGAGGCTTGTGAAGAAGCCAATTGTCTTTATCCTCCCAAGATCAAGCCATTGAAACAATGGTTTATAAAATAGACCCTCTAAGAATTAAGCAAGGACGTGATGTTTCTGAATACCCAGCATTCACTGAGAAAACTCTCCTCATAACTAATCAGGACTTGAACAACCCTTCTTATTCATGAAGAGCTCTGGTTTCTGAAAAGTCTGCAAATCTCTTCAGAAAGTCAGTATGTGATGATGGCCCTGGAAGAGCCACTGCCTATGGAGATATTGCTGCTTGCAGAGATGAAGAGAAGAGGATGGATTCCTATTGATTATTTGGGAACAGGGACTACGAACATCAATATTTCCTTGGGATACCTGAGCTTGCTTGGGCTATCTGCAACAATTAGCTTGAATCTCATATTCAAAAGGTGTAGCCAGTGGAACCACAAGCTGAGGATCGATTTTAAGTAATTTCTAAGGTGCTGAAATGTGGTGGAGCTCAGTAGAAGTTTTTGTGGTCAAAAGAAACAGATTTCAGAATGTGCAGTTAAACTCTGGAGTACTCTACAACAGGCTGCACAATTTAGATAATTCGGTAATCAAAAAGCAAACAAAAAACTGCAGATCTTGTGAATTCTGAATACAATTCACGAAACAGACATTCACTATTTCTTTCTCTCCACAGACGCTGCTTGACTTGCAGAGCATTTATAGCACATTATTTTTAAAATAATCTCTCTATATGATGTTGCTGCTGGGCAAGTAAAGCTAAGAAAATTAGATTAGGCTGTAATTACCGATTCACAGACATGCTTCGGACAATGTAATTGAATTTCAACTGGCACAGCTCAAAATTGGCACTGCATGAGGAATGAGTCAAACTATAGGATTCCAACTTAGAAATTGAGTCACAAGAACCATACAATTTACCAAGCTTTGGTTACCATGTGAATAAATGCAATGTGTGCTTTGACCTAAAAGGAACAAACATGTTCCACTCAGGCATACTCATTCGTGCTTATGACAAAAAGAAATATTATATGACTGAAGTTCTGAACAAAGATCTTTCAGCCCACACTTTATGACAGTGAATTCTTTAAGCCAGATTTTAGCCCGTCCCCTCATTTACAAATATCTTCCTTACTTCCACGGGCCTAACATATTAAAAAAAAATTAGCACCACTTCTTCAAGACTTATGGGAATAGGCCAGCTTTAGCTTTTCCTAATCATCTGCCATCATCTCTTACTTAATATTTCCCTTCTTCTCATTTATTTCTCATCCAATTTGCTATTATGTCCCATCTTTCTAAACATATCTGAGAATCACAAGAAGTCTATTTCGAAGTCTATGTGCCCTCCCCCAACTTTTGGATTCATCTCTCCCCTTTGTGTTCCTTGTGTGAAAATGTGGCTGCATAAATAACTTTCTGAACAAGGCACACCAACGTGATTTATATAATCAAACTGCAACTCGCTGCGAGTAAAAGGAAACTCCTTAAATTGCGGATTGTCAAAAGCTACTGGGCAATTTTCAGCTCTCCATGAATATCCACAGTAATTACACATTAAACCTGTGAAGGAAAGCCAAATTGTGTAATTAACAGCACAAGCATCTTTTTATAGTGTGATAATTGTTCCAATGCAAAAACTGCACAGAGGTCTCCCTGCTCTCTTGAATCACAGTGTGGATTCTGTCCATTTAGAGGTACAGTGGATATGACCTTCATTTTGCAACAACTTCATGAGAAACGCAGAAGCCGCATCAATCACATATAACGACACACACATTTCCTCGTGCTTGTGATCAACTACATATCATGTTTTAATCTCTCAGATGCCTTTGAGTTGAGGGAATATGCATTAACCTTTAAAAATTTGCCGATGTTAATTTTCTTCTTAATCAACGTTTTGCGGTGCTCAGTCGTGGCAGTTCTGGCAAGTTCCTGTTCAAGCAGTTTGGCATATCTAACAGTGAAGTGTCACCCACACTACCGAACATGGGAGTTCACTTCAGTTATTCTGAGAGCAGGCTATATCCCACCTCAGATGGATATCAAGTCTGCACTTAATGAACTATCCTCTGTCATCAACAGCCTTGAAATGGGACCCCCTGCTGCCTTCTTCATCATGGACGATGACTTCCAACTAGGCAAACGTCAAGTGTGTGTTACCAACTTACCATCAATATGTCTCATGTCTCACCAGGGGCACAAAGACCCTTAGCCATTGCTATATAACCAAAGATACCCACCCAGCTGACTCCCCAGCCACACTTTGGTAAATCAGAACAGCAGACTGTGCTTCTCACTGCATACAAACAAAAGCTGAAATGAGAGCATCTAGTACAGGAAGTTGCACAAAGCTTATCCAAAGAAATGGATGAGCTTCTATGTGACTGCTTAGAGGCGGTAGAAGCATCTATGTTCAAAGACTCGGTTCCTAGCCTAGATGAGTATGTCACCACCATCCTGAAGTTTATCAGCAAGTGTGTTGAAGACTGGGTACAAAAAAAAACAGTCCAGGTGGTCTCAAACTAGAGTCCATATATGAACCAGGACCTCCAGTCCCTACTAAAGTCTAGGACTGTAGCATTCAAATCGGGTGATCAAGACCTTTACAAGAAATCAAGATACAACCTCTATGAAACTTTCAGAGAGACCAAGGAACAATAATAGTCAAAATTGAGTCCCAGACCAGTTGACAGTTACATGCCACTGTGGGTTACAGAACAAAATTGTGCAGCATCGCCAACAGTGCATCCCTTCCCAATGAGTTTAATGCATTCTATTCCTGCATTTTAAACAGAAGGGGATTGGCATGTTACCACCCAAGACCAACAGCCTCTAATAGACCTGAACCCACAGTCACCACGGTAGATATAAGATCAGTCTTCTGGAAAGTGAACAGTCAGAAAGCATCTGGACCAGACGGTGTTCTTGGCCTGTTGGTGGGAGTATGTGCAGATATTTGTAACCCCTCGGCACTTCAATCTGACATTCTCACCAGCTTTAAGGAGACCACTGTTGTCCCAGTACAAAAGAAGATAACATAACATGCCTTAACAGTTACCGCTCAGTGGCTCTGACATTCACCACTATGAAGTGCTTTGAGAGGGCGGTCATGGCATGTATTAACTCAAGTTTCCCAGACAATCTCGACCCACTGCAATTCACCTACTGCTGAATCAAATCGATAGAGGACACCATCTCCCTGGCTCTATGGTCACCTCTGAAACATCTGGGCAGTAAAGACATCCACGTTAGACTGCTGCTTATTGACTACAGCTCTGTCTTCTTTTCAAGCAAACTCATCACCAAACTTTGAGACCTAGGAGTTAACACTTCCCTCTGCAAATGGATCCTTGAATTCCTGAGTGAGAGAACACAACAGCAACACCTTTGCCATGGTCATATTCTAAACACTGGTGCTCCACAAGGTTCCATCATCGGACTCCTATTCTGCTGCTTGTGTACTCACAAATGTGTAGTCACACTCTGCTCTAATACCATCTGTGAGCTTGCAGATCATACCAGCATAGTGGGTCATTTCTGTTGGAGTACAGGAAGGAAGCAGAGAGCTTGGTAACGTGGCATCTTGACAATAACCTTTACCTCAAAAAGAGCTAGTCATTAACTTCAGAAAGGAGGCAGTGCACACACTCCTGTTTTTATCAATGGTGCTGACGTTAAGAGCGTTGAGAGTTTTAAGTTCTTGGGTTCAAGCCACAAGCTTGCCTGTTGCAGCAGTCCAGAAGAGGAGATGCTGGAGGCCGTACAGAGTGGAGTCTATGCTGGGTTAGGGGCTGGCACCTTCCCTTGGTGGTGCCCTCCAATGTTCGATCAGTGGAGTGACAAGCTGGATCGCGCGAGTGTGTGCATATGTTCGTCTGCGGACTGCACAGAACTGCTTGTTCTTGTCGATAGCACCCATGTGCCATTAATTTACAGGACATGCTACTCAGGGACTTAGGCTATAGTTTTTTATTATGTGATTGTATGTTCACTTGCTAACTTTTATGTGCCGTATGTGCTTTGTGCAGTGCTTGACTGCTTGTACTGTGTTTTGCACCTTGGCCCCGGAGGAACGCTCTTCCATTTGGCTGTATCCATGGGTATTCATATATGGTTGAATGATAATTAAACTTGTAAAATCTATCAAATTGAATATGCAGATAACATTTGCATCCGTGCATCTTTGGAGACAAAGCCCCCAGTCATCACCAGCCCACTTACTGCAGTGTACAAGAGAATGGATCATCTGTAAGACAAAGCATCACCCTGCCCTAACTGCACAAGACGATGATGCTCACAAAGAGAAGCTGCAAGACATGGACCACTACCTATGTTTTGGGGACACTACTCAGTGAATTGAGACATTGATCATCATATTTACCATTGCCTTCAGGATTCTGAGGATGAATGTGTTAATTTTAAAACCTCAAGACTGTTACTAAGCTCACTATCGACCGGCGAGCTATAATCCTTTCTCTCCGCACAATTCTGAAGCAGTACACAGGTACCACTAATGTCTCCACAAAATCCATCAAAAACATTGATAATCAGGATCAATTTCTAGACCTACATTCAGGTGTTAATTATAGTCAGACCTGCCAAATGAACAGGGCACATTATTTGCTGACACAAGTTCCTAAAAAAGGTAGTCTACTCCAGATCCATGCAGAGATTAACAGAAGAAGCTACTGAAGCATATTCTCAACCCCTTTGCAAAATGCAACATCCCCACCAATCTGCATTAATTCAGAATAATCCAGGAGTATGCAGAAGGGTAAACGGTGAAAGGGGCCCATGACCACTTGAAATACCCAACCAGCCATGGAGCCAACCCGATAACCACTTCCTCTACCTCCTGTAGGTACTCTTAGTCTCACTGCTCCACCAAGATGCAATATACTTTGTTTCCCTAGTTTTAATGATTTCCATCTCTATCATCAGCGACAATAGGGGAAAAATATTTTAAGATATAGCAAACACGAGGAAATCTGCAGATGCTGGAAATTCAAACAACAACACACACAAAATGCTGGTGGAACGCAGCACGCCAGGCAGCATCTATACGGAGAAGTGCTGTCGACGTTTCGGGCCAAGACCCTTCGTCAGGACTAACCGAAAGGAAAGATAGTAAGAGATTTGAAAGTAGTGAGGGGAGGGGGAAATGCGAAATGATCGGAGAAGACCGGAGGGGATGGGATGAAGCTAAGAGCTGGAAAGGTGATTGGCGAAAGTGATACAGAGCTGGAGAACGGAAAGGATCATGGGACGGGAGGCCTCAGGAGAAAGAAAGGGGGGGGAGCACCAGAGGGAGATGGAGAACAGGCAAACAACTAAATATGTCAGGGATGTGGTAAGAAGGGGAGGAGGGGCATTAACAGAAGTTAGAGAAGTCAATGTTCATGCCATCAGGTTGGAGGCTATCCAGCCAGTACATAAGGTGTTGTTCCTCTAACCTGAGTCTGGATTCATTTTGACAATAGAGGAGGCCATGGATAGACATATCAGAATGGGAATGGGGCATGGAATTAAAATGTGTGGCAACTGAGAGATCCTGCTTTTTCTGGCGGACCGAGCATAGGTGTTCAGCGAAACGGTCTCCCAGTCTGTGTCGGGTCTCACCAATATATAAAAGACCACACCAGGAGCACCGGACGCAGTACATCACACCAACCGACTCACAGGTGAAGTGTCGCCTCACCTGGAAGGACTGTCTGGGGTCCTGAATGGTGGTGAGGGAGGAAGAGTAAGGGCAGGTGTAGCACTTGTTCTGTTTACAAGGATAAGTGCCAGGAGGGAGATCGGTGGGAAGGGATGGGGGGGACAAGTGGACAAGGGAGTTGCGTAGGGAGCGATCCCTGCGAAAAGCAGAAGGAGGGGAGGGAAAAATGTGTTTGGTAGTGGAATCCCGTTGGAGGTGGCGGAAGTTACAGAGAATTACACGTTGGACCTGGAGGCTGGTGGGGTGGTAGTTAAGGACAAGGGGAACACTATCCCGAGTGGGGTGGCGGGTGGATGGGGTGAGGGGAGATGTACGGGAAATGGGAGAGATGCGTTTGAGAGCAGAGTTGATGGTGGAAGAAGGGAAGCCCCTTTGTTTAAAAAAGGAAGACACCTCCTTCATCCTGGAATGAAAAGCCTCATCCTGAGAGCAGATGCGGCGGAGTCAGAGGAATTGTGAGAAGGGGATAGCATTTTTGCAAGAGACAGGGTGGGAAGAGGAATAGTCCAGGTAGCTGTGAGAGTCTGTAGGCTTATAGTAGTTATCAGTAGATAGGCCGTCTCCAGAGATGGAGACAGAAAGATCAAGAAAGGGGAGGGAGGTGTCGGAAATGGACCAGGTAAATTTGAGGCCAGGGTGAAAGTTGAAGGCAAAGTTAATGAAGTCGACGAGCTCAGCATGCGTGCAAGAGGCAGCACCAATGCAGTCGTCGATGTAGCAAAGGAAAAGAGGGGGATGGATACCGGTATAGACTTAGAACATGGACTGTTCCACAAAGCCAACAAAAAGGCAGGCATAACTGGTACCCATACGGGTGCCCATGGCTACACCCTTGGTTTGGAGGAAGTGGGAGGAGCCAAAGGAGAAATTATTGAGAGTAAGAACTAATTCCGCTAGACGGAGGAGAGTGGTGGTCGAGGAGAATTGGTTAGGTCTGGAATCCAAAAAAAAGCGAAGAGCTTCGAGACCATCTCGGTGGGGGATGGAGGTAAATAGGGACTGGACGTCCATAGTGAAAATAAGACAGTGGGGGCCAAAATCATTGAACTTAAAATCAGGGAACTTAAAATCATTGAAAAAATTCAAAGCATGAGAAGGGTCACGAACATAGGTGGGAAGAGATTGAACAAGGGGGGATAAGACAGTTTCAAGCTATGCAGAAATGAGTTCACTGGGGCAGGAGCAAGCTGAGACAATAGGTCTACCTGGACAGGCATGTTTGCGGATCTTGGGTAGGAGGTAGAAACGGGAAGTGCGGGGTGTGGGAACTATGAGGTTGGTGGCAGTGGATGGGAGATCCCCAAAGCTGATAAGTTTAGTGATGGTATAGGAGACAATGGCCTGGTGCTCCTTAGTGGGGTCATGATCAAGGGGTAAATAAGAGGAGGTATCAGCGAGTTGTTGCTGTGCCTTGGCCAGGTAGAGGTCAGTACGCCAGACAACAACAGCTCCCCACTTATCAGCAGGTTTTATAGTAAGGTTGGGATTGGTACGGAGGGAGCAGAGAGCAGAGCGTTCGGAAGGAGTGAGGTTGGAATTGGAACAGGTTGTGGTGAAGTCAAGACGGTTGATGTCCCGTCAGCAATTAGCAATAAAGAGATCCAGAGCGGGCAGATGACCAGAGCGGGGTGTCCATGAAGAGTAGGAGGGTTGAAGATGGGAGAAGGGGTCATCGGTGGGGGTGGGAGAGTCCTTGTCAAAGAAGTAAGCTCGGAGACGGAGCTGGCGGAAGAAGAGTTCGGCATCATGGCGTACGCGGAACTCGCTGAGGTGTGGGCGAAGGGGGACAAAGGTGAGGCCCTTATTGAGAACAGAGCATTCTGCCTCAGAGAGTTGAAGGTCGGAGAGAATGGTAAAGACCCGGCACGGATGAGAGATGGGATCAGAGGGGGGAGGAAGGCTGGTAGTGTCAGTGGAGAGGGAAGGGTTGGGGTGAGAGGAAGATGGATATAAAATATAGCTGTGCATTTGTGCTTCTGAAACAAGAACAAAATCTGACTATGTTGTTAATTCTCGATCAGTAAAGAAAATTTGCCAGATCCAAGCATTGCACATCCATCTGAAATAGTACCAGTTTTCCTCTGCCACAAACTATCTGATATGTTGGGCATTTCCATAGTCTCTTTTTTTTATTTCAGATCACTGCCACACTTTTAACTTGCTGCTTTTGCATGTATCTTGCTTTTTCTCTAATTGCTTTCAGTAACCTGTGAAACACACTGCTGTGGAAATAGCATATTACTTCATTCTATCTGAGATGCTACATTGGTCTTATCTCTTCCTCCATCAACCCCACCCCCATTCAATTAAAACTAATTTGTTCCATCACTTTTTCAGTTGTGGAAAAAGATCTCTGCCTGAAGCATTAATTCAGATGATGCCTAACTTGCATTTTTTGTTCTTATTACAGTTCTGTTTTCCCATTAAGAATATAATTTTCAGATTTTATCTGAGCAACTCCTCTTCTGACCAAAAGTGAGGTCCTGGAATCAGTGAACATACCTGCTAAGTTAGTAGCTCGTTGTGGTGCAGTTGCTGGTTTTACTGCAGGCTTTGCAGTTGTTTGATCCATCTTTGCCTGGTAATGAAAGAGAGATTAAACGAGCATTAGAGTGCGGTATTGAAAAACAGAAGAACTTGATCTTGTATAGCACCTTCTACAACCTAAGATACACCAAATATCTTTGGAACCAATTCAGAACTTCTAAAAATTATAAACACTGTTATAACATAGCAACAATTAGCCATTTAACATACAGCAATATCTCACAAACAAGGATATAGCCAATTGTCCTGTATTAAAGAAAATTGTTGAAGGTTAAATATTCATCATGACACAAAGGAGATATCTCTTGCTTTCTTTTTGGACTCAGTCTGGTATTTCTTAATTTCAACTGAAAGGGCTCATGATTGATACCATCTTCAAAAAGGCAACAGATCAGATATTGCAACATTTCCTCTGCATTGCACTAGAGAAGGGGTTCCAAACCAGAAGTCCATGGACCACTTTCTCAACGGTATTGGTCCATGACATAAAAAAGGTTGGGAACCACTGCACTAGAGTAGTAGTTTGAATTTTATTCTCAACTCTCTACAGTCAGACTTGAATCCATAACCTTGTGACCCAGCTATGCAGACTTACAACTTTTTTCCAAGCTTCCATGATCGCACTACAAGCCCAGACCCCACTAACCACCACTTTATTCCCACCTAAATTTATTAAGAAGTGACATTGGTGAATTGTTCTTGTCTTAGCACACAACTTTGTATTATTTGGAACAGCACAGGAGAGACGCAATTTGGAACTTTCTCATCATGTTGTTCCTTTAGAAGAAGAATGCTAACTTTACCTGCACAAGCACAAAAGTGCCTGACATTAAAGTCCATTCTTTCCAGTGAAAACATGTAATTTTCTTACTGCAACTTACCTAATAAGGGGAATGGCATGTAATATTTCTGTCTACAATTGCATTTAAACAAGGGGTTCATAAGATCCATTCATATCTCCATCACTAAAGTTGCTTCAAAAGTCTAATTAGTCCAAAAGTAATCATACGTGTTTAAATATATTATAATGTCTGTGCTTTAGAGAACCTTTTAAAGAAATTACCTAAAACAACATTTAACTCTCGTGTCGGCATCAACTATCACCTTCCAATCCCCCCACCTTTGGATTTCTGGATTCTTCCCCACTCCCTTTTCAGTCTTGGTGAAGGGTCTCGGCCTGAAACATCAACTGTTTCCAGAGATGCTGCCTGACCTGCTGAGGTCCTCTAGCATTTTGTGTGTTTTACTCTGGATTTCCAGCATCTGCAGAACCTCTTGAATTTATTACTCAGACACCGTTTTTTCTCCCCCCAGCATTTTAAATTTCCCTCACTATGTAATCTAGATTTCTGGCACATTTCTTTCACCCTAGAGGACAAGTGGACAACTCCAATGTTTTGTTAAATCATATGCTATTCTGTGCTGTCATTCTAATATCTAGAAGGAACCAGTCAAAACTCATATCCAAATGCTTAAGCTGATGTTACATAAAATCTCTGCACTGTTTGTTACTTTGCTATCTTAACTGGTGATAAAAACAAGTCTGAATTGCTCGTGGTCCTCAGCATTAACACAGTGAACTGAGGGGACAGATCATGAGGACAGGAACTTTTCAAGAGACACAGCAGCTCACACTAATCAGGCACACACGTTGCTAAGTGGACAGTTCTACTAAAACTAGGACTGGTCAGGAGTGATGCCATAGCTGTGCCTATCTTTAGCGCATCAACGTCACAAAGGCCAACAAACCTAACTTGAGGCATAGTTGACTCCAACAGACAGGTTACTTGCTGGATACTAGACTCCCAAAGAAGCACAAAACTACAATCTCTGTCATAGCAATAGATTACTATGTTGATAGAGGAAATGATTCAAGAATATTCTCAATGCCTCAAGGGAAAAAATAAAACTTTCCACCAACTTGTTTGACTCCCTGGAAAAATGGAGCTTATAAAGATTAAGAAATATTTGCACTGGCACTGATAACCTTGAGATCTTAAAATACATCAAGAGCACACTGATGCCAAGTGCAAATGGTAGAAGGGGCACACTACTTTCAAAATAATTCTGCCACCTGCCCTGTGTCAGAGTCTGCAGGTCCCTATTGGCCTCTGCCGCTCCAGAAACCATAGAAGTAAAGCGCCAGTGATCCCAAGGATGGTGGTCACTTATCATTAAAGCGGCTATGTAATATGTGATAGTGGCAGAAATAGTGATAATTTCAATATCTTCATTATTTCAAAGACACAGAATGGGATTGACTGCTGCCCATCAAATCTCTTGGAAGAAAATTGATCTGAAATGGCACTGAATAATTAAAGGACAGTACAGAACAGCTAAGGGCTAGTGGCAAGTTGAAGAGTTGCACAGTATGGAAACCGGCCCATTGTCCAGATTGATTTATGCTGACCAAGCTGCCTATCTAAGCTACTCTTGATTGCCAGCAGTTGGTCCACATTCTTCAAAACATTTCCTATCCAGATACCTGTCCAACTGTCCATTAAAAGTTGTTATTTTACCTTCCTCAAGCACATCCTTTGGCAGCTCATTCAACATAACATATCACCTTTTATGTAAAAGAATTGCCCTCCAAGCTCATATTAAATCTTTACCCTCTCACCTTAAACCTAGGCCCTCTAGTTCCTGAAGTGAGTTTCAATTTCCTATTTATCTTTATTCTCAGAATTGCATTGATCCTTTGAAGATACAAATGTTTAATGATTGTCTGGTGGAGAAAAATGATTTGGTGAACAGTCAAACTGAAAATGTTACATTTTCCACATACTGACTAGCCGACTTGACAGCTTATTATTCATTCTAAATGCTCTGCATAAAAGAATTGTTTTTCCTGGAATTTCAAGTACACTTTAGAATAATTCACTAATTTTGTTCATGGATGCAATCTGCCATATAATTGCTCAACTATGTGAATTTATTGAACTGAAAAGGAAAATCATCGAGCAGAGAAATTATTCTTTGACCTTGCAGAACAAATGCAGGATCATGTAAAGACTAAGGTTTTTTTTAAAGCTACTGATATATGTAAGGATTCAAAGAACTCTTTGATGTGTCACTACCTTGTAGCAAATTTTATTTGCCAGAAAACATCTTCTGCTGTGACACATATTTAGTTCCCCGATTATAATATAAAATGCGGGTTTATCTTACATGAAGGATTGAGGAAAATTACTATCCAGTACTGTGTTAATAATTCAAATTAAAACAGCAGGTACTTATGAACACACTTTTATCTCTAATTTTAGTTGGTTTAAGATATTTATTTTTGCACTTTGTTATCCCAAAAGTGGCAGCTTTATTTAATTTAAAATGCAATTGAGCTGGATGATATGATTTTCACAACAGTGACTCTGCAGCATTTAATTCAGACTGAAGTGATAAAGTAATGTATATGGTCTGCATATGTTTATAATACAGTCTGAGACTCACATATTCAGGGGTGATAAGACAAACATATATATCCAATAAACAAATTATCTGTGAGGCCAATGTTGAATAAGTGTGCATGGTTTATTCATTTGGATGTTAAATATTTAAAATATTGATGGGAACTGCTGACATAACCTGGATTTTGCAGGTATCGCAACTCAGTTTGCATGTTTAGGAGGTGGAGATACCCGTCCCTTTCAGATAATGAATATCTCCATTTACCTCTCTATTACAAGCACTGCAAATATTTAGTCACACCTGAGGCTGGTGGGTGATGACCTATTTTTGTAGAAAGTTTCTTCCATTCATGTTGCAATAACAACTTGAATTTATGCAGCAACATGACATAATGAAACAAGTTCACATTTCAGAAATTTAACAGTGATTCACAAAAAGAATTGGGATAGCCTAGTGAAAACAGCAGAATTTACGGCACATCTTGAAAGTGAGAGAGAGCCATAGAGGCACTTAAGGAGAAGAACTGAACATCGTATCCAGGCAGAGGCATCAATTGGTGAAGGGATTAAAACTGAGGTTGCAAACAATCAATTTTGGAAGGCTATAGATATTTCAGAAGGCTGAGCCAGATTGGGTTAGAGGGATTGTTGGAGGCAAGGCAAAGATGGTTCAAAGTAACTTGATTATCAAAGTACAGTACATATATGTCACTATGTATGAACTTTAAATTTATTTTTGCAGACATTTATAAGAAACTAAAGAAATATGACAGAACGTTTGTAAAGCTATATATAAACAAAGGCTGACAATCAACACATGCAGAAGATAAACCACGAATAAAATAAACAAACCAAAACAATAAATAAATAAAACCGAAAACACGAGTTGTAGAGTCCTTGAAGGTGAATCTACAGGTTGTGGAATCAGTTCGGAGTTTGAGGTGGGTGAAGTAATTCATGCTGGTTCATGAGGCTGACGGTTCCTGAACCTGCTGGTATAGTACCTAAGGCTCCTGTCCATCCTGCCTGCTGGCAGAAGAAAGCATGCCTTGGATGGTGCTGCTGCTTTCGTGTGGCAGTGCTCCTTGTAAATGTTTTCAATGGTGGGGAGGCTTTGCCTATGATGGACTGGGCTACATCCACAAATTTCTGTGCTGATGAATCCGAAAGAACTGACAAAATTGTTAATAAATGAGACACTGCTCCAAAGTGAGGCAATGTTGATAACTGAGCACTGGGGTGCCGGATAACTGTGATGTTAGAATAAGCACAGTGGAGATTTGTTCAGCTTCAGTTAATGAAGTATATAGGACGGAAGGCTGGAACTGACAATTTAGCCCCACTGATACAGGCTCAAAAACTGAACAGCTATGTTCTAACCACAAGAATCACCTACAACCAAACTGAATGATTAATTGTTCATAATACAGCAATACATATTTTTGAAATTAATTTTAAGTCCACTTCTCTACTCTCTATATACACATGACTGTGTGGCTAGGCATAGCTCAAATACCAACTATAAATTTGCTGATGATTCAACCATTGTTGGTAGAATCTCAGATGGAGACGAGAGGCTGTAGAGGAGTGAGATATGCTAACGAGTGAAGTGGTGTTGCAGCATCAACCTTGCACTCAACGTCAGTAAGTCAAAAGAGCTGAATGTGGACTTTTAGTCTTCTATAGTTGTACCGTGGAGAGCATTCTGACAGGTTGCATCACTGTCTGGTACGGGGAGGGGGGTTGTTGGCTACTGCACAGGACCGAAAGAAGCTGCAGAGGGTCGTAAATTTAATTGGCTCCATCCTGGGTACTAGCCTGTAAAGTACTCAGGACATTTTCAAGGAGCGGGGTCTCAAAAAGGCAGCATCAGTTATTAAGGACCCCCAGCACCCAGGGCATGCCCTTTTCTCATTGTTACCGTCCGGTAGGAGGGACAGAAGCAAGGCACACACTCAGCAATTCAGGAACAGTTTCTACCCGTCTGTCATACAATTCCTAAATGGACATTGAACCCGTGAACGCTACCTCACTTTTTTAATATATAATATTTTGGTTTTTGCATGATTTTTAATTTATTGATTATAAACAATATTTATTTATTTTCTTTTATATTATGTATTGCATTGAACTGCTGCTGCTAAGTTAACAAATTTCATGACACATGCCGGTGATAATAAACCTGATTCTGATGCTGATGATTAGGGGTAAAAGTAAAGATTTTTAAAAGTAGTTAGAGTTTATCAAGTTATATTTCCTTCATAAGTTGCTGACAGAAGATTTAAAATGTGGAATGAAAACTTACGTATTCAAGACGTACAGGATATATCTGGTGGAAATCAAAGGGGAAAATAAATCTAAATATTTTTATCAGAAAGCTAAGCAAATTGCAAAACCCAGGAAGAAATAGGTAATAGAAGATTTCTGGTTTGTGAAAATGGATGGGACAGTATGACTGGTTTATACAATGGAATTCAGGCTAATATGTAAATCCTATGCAAATCTACCTAGCAGTGGTACAAATGTACTGGTTTCATCAAATTCTTTAAGAATTTTTAAAAAACAGGTAAATTGTTATACTTTTGACTAAATAACCATAATTGCTAACTTGTGACAGAGAAAAATCATGTAACTTAACTTCATATTAATAATCCCACACAATAAGGTATTGAGTTTAGTGTCGCAAAATTTTGCAACATGGATCAAACAGCAAAAGATCCGTAAGAATTTTTGCAAAGTTTTCCTTACACACTGTGCAATATCCTCATCTTCTCCAAGCCTACTGGCTGCTACAATCTTGCTCAATGAAAAATTAGGGCATAATTTTTTGAAAGTCTAATTAATAGGTTTATATGTCCCACTGATGCTGTTGAATCCCAAGACTGTGCAGCAACATGCTGAGACTACACCAATCATGGAAAATTATATATTTGCTCGCAACGTCTTGGTGTAAAGTATCTTGTTGCACGTGCAGATGTGTTCTGGGAATAGGCTTCTGTGAGTAATCATCAACTTAACTATTTATTTTTCCCTGAAGGGATTAAAAAGTAACCGCTCTCTGTGGAACATACCACAGTGTCATACTCTCTCCACTGTATCCAATAGTGTGAGCTGACTGAACTCTGAATTAGCCAGATAGCCATTCTTTTGCATGCCAATGTACAATATTTATTGTACACTGCATATGAAGTCTGTTCTGTTTTCAATCAAGGGGACTCAGGCAATTGTACGTGGCTCTCTCATGCCTAATACACTCCTTTACCTTAAATTCAGTGCTCCTTTTTCTTGCACTTCCTACATAGAGGTAGATTTGCTCATGATGATAAGTTATAAAAGATGAAGAGTATGACAAAACTATCCTGCTGTTGCAAGATAGCTTAAATAATTATCTATTTTATGTACATGTTTGAGAAGATCATTAAAGGACCGGAAGAAATAACTATTGGAAAGTGGTTTATACTTTACAAGACTTTGAACCAAGAGCAACTCTGCCATTCACATATGAATCTTCCAAGTATTCCCCAAAGGTGAGTAAGCTGAGATGATTAACCCCTGCAAATGAGGGGCAAGCAGTCTGTTTGCAAAACAAATTATTAACTTTAATTAGTTTTCTACTTAAGTCTCCAGATGAGTGAAAGTTTAATATCACTGAAGACAAACAGATTATCAGAGTGTTTGTGATACAGAACAGATTTTTACGAATTTAAACCTTCAATTCACGCATCTACATAACTGTCTCAGTCTGGTAGTCAAAGCAGTTAAACAAAATGGGCTTTGTTTTAGAACTTAATCAGCAAAAGTTAGTCTTCAGACTCCCATAATTTAAATCGATATTAGCATGTACAGACCTTTGTTAATCTCAGACATAATTTTCAATCGAGATAGGCCAAAAAATGTCAATAATTAAATTTTACACTTTGGCAATACAAAAGCAATCAGCCTTATTAACAGTAATTAAGAAATTGAAAAAGGGGAAAGCCAATATTTCAAATAGGAAAAAGAAAGAATCATGAAGTTTTATCTTAGAAAAAGAATGAAGGGGATTCTTTATTTGTGTGGATCACTTTATAACTTTGTCCTTCAGCAGGAAGCTAAAAAGCCTGATATTGTTCCTCATTCCAATCCATTTGTCAGTAAATATGTGTGCAAAATAGGATTAAACCTGTCGCTTGGCCTCTTCAGTTGAATAACCAGGCATCACTTAATGCTGGCACCACACATTAGAAATGGTAAGCCTGATGAGGAATTGGGCAGCTGTTCATACCAATGGAATCATAGCAACATAAGCCTTTAGGAGAACGTAAGCAAAACTGTGAAATTAAAGGGTATAAAATTGAATTAAGTGACTTGATCTGGATTACACTATTCATTCCTATTCCTGATAACTAGATAATAAAAGTGAATTAAAAATTACCATGGCCGGCCTTGCTTGTGGCTGCTGGGCCTGTGTTTGAGGTTGAGGCTGTTGTTGCCCGGCCGGCTGCTGCTGTGCTTGTTGCGATGATGGCGGCGGTGGCTGCTGCTGCTGGGGTTGTTGCCGTTGCTGCTGCTGCTGTACCGGCGCCGGCGGCTGCTGCTGCTGCTGCTTCTGAGCTGGTCGTGGCTCTTGTTGCTGCGGGGCCCGTGCTTGTTGCTGCTGTGGCGGCCGCGCCCGTTGCTGTAGTTGAGGCTGGCGTGGCTGCTGCTGCTCCTGTTGTGGCACTGGGGCCTGTTGCTGTACCTGTGACGGGGCCTGAGCTTGCGCTGGCTGGGGTTGCCGTGCTTGTGAAGCTGACTGCCGTTGTGGTTGCTGCGGGTGACTTTGCCGTGATGGTGAAGGCTGGCCGTGCTGTATCCGAGCGTGTTGTTGAGGAGATGGTGATTCTGACTGTTTCCTGGTCGACTGTTGCTGTTGCTGCGAGTGCTTCTGCGATCGCGATGGCTCAGTATCAAGATGATGCCCAGAGGTTGATCGAGGCTGGGTCCATTCTGCAGACCCTTGATGGGAGTCTCGTTGGGATCTCTGCTCTGACTGTTGGCTTCTTTTCTGCAAAGGCTGTTGGGAATATTGCCGGGATTCCTGGCGAAATTGCTCTTTGGAGTGCTGCCTTGAAGACTTCCGTGAAGGTTCATCGGCTACATGGCGTGACGAATGTCGGGCAGGCTCACCGTACTGATATGCAGACTGCTTCTGGTGCTCTTTTGAGGAGTAGCGTGACTGTGAACGATCTACTGGATGCCATGAATCATCCGTCGGTTCGTCGTAGTCGTGGCGTGGGTGGCTTCGGTAACTGCGCCTTTGTGATGAAGACTGCCCACTGTAATGCCTGGAACGCTCCCTTGGCTTTTCAAACCAGTCTGTCTCCTCTTGGCCCAAGTGATAGGCTTCAAAAACCAAAAAGATATTACAGTCATTTGTCCTCCTGGTGTGCCTGTGGTACCCAGACTGTAGCCATGCAATGATTGAATACAGGCAGTTTATGACATGCAGCCAGCCTGCTACCAAGCAGCGAATCCCAGGGTAAGATATTTGACACACAACATAACCCACAAAACATATCACTGACCATACATACCACCAATATCAACAATGAGCTGTGAGGCATGCTTACATTAAAAAAAAAGAGTGCATAAAAAGGAATAAAGGCACATGCCAGTCAATTAGGCTTTAAATGTAAGAATTAAGTCTGTCTTATACATGCAGATATTTACACTGCTGGTGTTTTTTTTTTGATGAAAACCTTGCATTGACCATGCTTTCTAAATGATCTTTAAGTTGACGAGATCACCAGTGATATTCTTTACCTTCACTGTCAGACACAGCACAGTGCATATCATCCATGATGTAACCGTCATCCTCTCTGTAAGTATGGCTACGTGATGTCTCTTTTCCATCCTGCACATCAGGCAAGGAGTGGCTAGAGCCAAACTGAGATCGGCCATCTACAACATTTGGTGGGAGTGGTTCTCTGGAGGCCCTTCCCACAGGACTCAAAGGACACTCCTCTTGGGATGCTTGGGCCCTCATTGGACCACGGCCACGACTATGGCCCATTCCTGCCTTTTGAGAACGCTCCACTGTATCTCTTTCAAAAGATTTACTTCTTGGACTTGGAGCTTCTCTCCCAGATTTCTCAATACCGTACATTGAGGAAGATCTTGACCTGTTGCCATTGTTGTAGCCTCTCTCTGAATCTTGCAATGATTCTCTGCTTCCATGACCAGAATATCTTTGATGTTCATAAATGTTCTTCTTGAGACCGTACGTTATTTCATCCTGAAGCTTCTGTGCCTTCAAGACCACATTGTGTCCTACTGTTGAAGTTGTTGCAGGATATGAAGCAAAGTCAGATTCTACATCTTTAGCTTCCTCTATTGGTGAAAACTTGGAGATCTTCTGTTCTATATTTTGTTTTCTGTGTTTGCTGCGTTTGGTGGATACCACAGCAGGAGCCTGTTGCTTTGAAGAATGCTTTTGAGACCCATAAGCGTTGTGCTTGTCTGATCGGGTTGAGTGCTTGTGACTGCTATCTGCATAATAACAAGAGGATCCACTTGAGCTATTTGATATTCTGCCATGGCTATCTGAACTCCTTTGGTAACCATTCTTCCCTCGATGGTCTGATGCTTGGAGATCATACACATCTTCCTCTGAATCATCACCAGCTTTATTATATGCATGGGTTCTGTTAGAATTGGTTGCCTCCAAAAAGTCATTCTTTTCTTTTCCATGTCTTATATTACTAGGCTGAGGAGATGGTTCGACTTTCTGACTTTCTGTTGCTGAGGTATTCTCTTTGGTCAATTCACTAATATCATCAATCATAACATAATTGCGAGAAATATTGTGTTCTAGGTTTGCATACAAGGAATCTGCTGAATAGTTAGTTGAAGGACTTTCCATCGTACTTCCACTGTCAGCAACTCTCAACTCTGTGTTCTTGTACTGTTCATAGTTGTTACTCACTGTTGTAGTTGTATAAACTTTCTCAGATGTACTTGCAGAAATATTTACATTTGTATTACTAATTACTTCATAATTGGTGGGTATCTTCTGCTCAAGATCAGCTAATGATGTCTGCCTTGGCTTCTGTTGTGTTGGGATGTTTGCCTGCTGCTGATACTGAGCAGACTGAAAAGGAGCTTGATTTGGATAGGTGGTATGGGTACTGTACTGATTAGGTGCCTGGAATCCAGCCATGTTCTGTAAACCTGCGTCGGTCTGGTAGCTTGTGTTCTGCGGATACGATTGTGGCTGAAAAGTGTTTTGAGAATGCAAAGTTGGATGAGACTGAAAATTGTTTTGTGACTGGTAAGTATTGGGAACAGCATAATGCAGTGGTTGATAAGCCCCTTGCTGATAGTTTGACAGACCTTGAGGAGCGCCCTGTGATGGAGCATAATGAGATGATGTGGGTGGGTGATGTGCAATTGAGAATTCAGAATACTGATTGACTGGAGCAGTGTGTGGCCTAGCTAAGAGATTGCTGCTATTGTATGAAGGTACTTTGGCATTGTTAACTTCACTATCTGACATATAATCCCTGTCTTCTCCTAGACCTCGTGTGTAGCCCAGGTCTCGCTTGGTTGGATCTTTGACAAATGTTTCCTTCCTTCGATTGATTCCCAGCTCTATGTATCGTAGCTTTGCATCAATTTCTTTCTCTTCTTCATCAAGTTCTGCCTGTTTCTTCTGGAGTTTGTTTGATTCTTGTTCTACTTTTTCCAGTTCGTGACTTATGTCCTTCAGGAGTTTATCACGAGTGATCTGGTCAGGAAGTGGTCCCCGCTTGCGTGGCAATGAGGTGCCAAATAGCTGTGGGTGAAATGTTACACTGCCGTGCATTATTTCTTCAGGTGGTGGGCTGGGTAGTGTTCGTTTCACTTTCTTCATTGTGCTCTGCTGTAAGTTTCCAATCTGAAACACAAAAGAGAAAATTTCTGTTACCTCTTTAAAGTACCTCAAATTATGTTGATGTTTATCATAATTAGTTTTGCAGAAAAAGAATGGCCAAATCAAACTCAAACAAATTATCAAATTAGCAGGAAATAGGATGCAGTATGTTAAACTTCTTGAGCTGTGACTCCAAACATACTGTACATCAGATCTCATCTGTACCTAGAATAGAAACCACTTAGGCTCCAATGATAAAACATGTTTGTTGAAGCATATTTTTTCCTGTGAATAACTGTCATGGAAATAAATCTTTGGGACATTCACAACATCCATTTACCTGATAGCATTCAATCACAATTTCAAAAATAAAATTAAAACCTGAACTCATGAGCAAATCCTTTCTAATAATGACATGCTAAAATTTTGACTTTGGAGATGATTTACTTTAATATAGCACAGATCTCAGAGCACACTGATAATAAATGAAAGATCAGGCAGAAAATGCACATGAAACTGACTTTTCAGCCTCTAGCACCAAGACTGAGATACAAAGCTGTCCACTGTGAATTTGCTGCTCAGAATTGGGGAAGAACTCTTCGCTAAATGCTCAAATTTGACCTCAAATTAATGAGACTTTACTGATTTTAAGACACTTGATGCTTTATATTTTAAGTACACTAAATTATTTCAACCGTTCTACTTTCTTTGATAATCTGAAATAATTCTCAATACACAATGTTTAATTCTATTGCATTGGCAAATCACCCTGATGTTGTTTAGAGAGATTGAGAATTTGGAATATTTGTCTTTACGTAATCAACAAAGATAATATCTGTACTGCCTCACCCCCAGTCCAAGGCATGAAAAAGAATCCAAGATTATTCTTTCAAATGATTGTTTATCCATGAACTAATGAAAGCCACTAATGAACCCAAGATTGGAACTCTAATGTTAACATAAGCAAGCAAACAGTTAAGAGAAAGAAAAATCTGTCCTGGGATTTTAAACATATTAAAAATTGCAAGTATATTAGGAATATTCTTACAAAACTCTCTCAATCCAGGAATTGTACCTTCATAGATTGGAAAATTACAGATGTAACTCCATTACTTGAAAAAAAAAGATGCAAGATTGCAGACTTGACAGATTAAAATCTGCTGCAGATATATTATAACTTGTAATTAAGAGCAAAGTGACTAAGCATTTTGAAGTTTCAGCTTAACAGAGAGAGCTGCAATGGATGTGTAAAAGACTGTCAAGATTTATGACTAATGAACTTAACTGAATTTCTAAACAAGTAGCTAAAATAATAGACAGGAAACTACCCTCAATTTAACTTTGTATGAATTTCAAAGAGAGCTAATAAATCACAAGTATGAAAACATTAAATAAAATAAAGTTCATGGGATTGGATGCAAACTATTGATCTGGTTAATGGACTAGTTTAGCAGTAGAAGAGAGAGGTTGGCTTGATGAATAGGTAACTCAAATTGGAAGGAAGTGATAAATGGCTTCAATAGATATATTGTTGCTGAGGCCTTAACAAATCCCCATATTTATTCATGAGTAATGAAGGGAGTCATACGTAAAAGTCCGAAAGGAATACACCATAGTTATCAAAGGCTTCACAAAAACAGTTGTAGCCAAGTATGTCCCCACAAAGTCATTCAGTGCCTTACCCAACCAGAGCCCTGGATGAACTATGCAATCT
Source organism: Hypanus sabinus (assembly GCF_030144855.1). Classification (NCBI taxonomy): domain Eukaryota; kingdom Metazoa; phylum Chordata; class Chondrichthyes; order Myliobatiformes; family Dasyatidae; genus Hypanus; species Hypanus sabinus. The sequence continues at coordinate 45,901,778 of NC_082724.1, read as the reverse complement.
GAAATCTGCTGAAGACCAGATCAGTGACATTCACTTCTGGCAATCAAGTAAAAGATAAGACGTCCAGATATAATCTCCAGAAAGCTATTTCACAGGTGAAGTGGCAACTCCAGACCAAACTTAATCATTGAAGGATGCTTAACAGCTGTGGCATTGCTTGAATTCTACCGGTTCCAACAAAGTGAAGCCAGGTGACAACAAAGCTTCGCTCCCAGATGAGCTCAATGCCTTTTATGCTCACTTTCAGCATCAAAACATGGAGGCACCTTCACAAATACCCACAGCTCTTGATAACATTGTGATTTCAATTCTTGAGGACAATGCAAGTGCATCTTTCAGAAGCGTGAATTGACAAAAGCATCTGCCCCAGATGGGGTAGCTAGATGAGCGTTAAATACCTGTGCTGATGAATTAGCTGGAGTGGTAACCAACATCCTTAGCCTCTTGTTTCAGTAGTCTGAGGTACCCAATTTCCTCAAGCAGGCTTTAATTACATCAATGCCCAAGAAGAACGTGGTAACCTGCCTTAATGAATATCATCCACTTGTGATTAAGTGCTTTGAGAGGTTGGTAATGAAACATATAATCTTGCACCTGGGAAGCAATTTGGATCCACTCCGATTTGCCCACTGGCCCAAAAGACCAACAGCAGATACAATTTAATTGGCTCTTCACTCAACCCTGCAAAATCTGATAGCAAAGATGCTCTTCAATGAATACAACTTGGCATTCAATACCACCATTCCCTCAAAACGAGTCAAAAAACTTCAAGGCCTTGGCCTCAGTACTTCCTTGTGCAACTGTATCCTCAATTTCCTCACTCCCAGACTCTCGTCAGTTCAGAATGGAGACAGCATCTCTTCCACAATCTCCCTGAACATAGGTTCACCACAAGGCTGCATGTCTAGCCATCTACTCTACTTGCTTTATACTTGTGATTGTGAGGCCAAGCACAACTCTACAACCATATTTAAGTTTGCTGAGATACCACCGTTGATTGCTGAATCAAAGGTGGTAATGAGTCAATATATAAGAGGGAGATTGAAGATCTGTGTGGTGCTACAACCTGTTACTCAATGTTAGCAAGACCAAAGAGATGAATATTGTCTCCAGGAAGAGGAAACCAAAAGTCCATGTGCCAACCCTCATCGGGGAATCACAGTTGGAGAGGGTCAACAACTTTAAATTCCTCTGTGTTATCATTTCAGAAGATCTATCCTGGGTCCAGCTCATAAGTGCCAATATGAAGAAAGCATGGCTGCATTTCTATCTTCTTCGAAGTTTGTGAAGATTATTATTTCTTTTTTATTTGCATACTTTGTTGACTTTTGCAAATAGGCTGTTTGTCCATTTTGTTGGATGCTGCCTTTCATTGATTCTATTGTGTTTCCTGTATATACTTGTGAATACCTGCAAGAAAATGAATCTCATGTCTGTAGGTTATGAGGAGAAAGCCAAGGAGTGGGGCTTAGGAGGGGGAAAAAAGGATCAGCCATGACCAAATGGCAGAGCAGACTTGATGGGGCCATTGGCATATGTCTTCTGGTCTTATAGATGGTGATGTATATGTACTTTGATAATAAATTTACTTGGAACTTTGAAGTTTGCCAATAACACAGACTGGCACCTAGTAAGTAGGAAATTGCAAAGAATAGCCCCACTATTCACAAATGCTGAGGTAGTGGAAAGGGTCTCCAGTTCCAAGTTTTTGGGGAGGAACATCACCGAGGAGCTCAATGGGTTTGTCAACACAATCTCAAGAGTCGGGAAGGCACAACAGCAACTAAACTACCTAAGATGCTTACGAGAGCTAATCTGGCCCAAAAAACTGATGGCCAACTTTTACCGATATGCGATAGAGAGCATACTAGGATATAGAATGCTCTCTGTGGCACTCTAGCTGCAGTAAAGTAGATTACAAAGCGCTCCAACAGGTGGTTAGGATGGCTCAGCATAACATTTGGATTCAACCACCAGACCTGGAGACAATCTTCAATTCTTGATGACTACAGTGTGCTTTTTACATCATTAAAGACCTGTCCCATCCTGGACACCGTTCAATCTCCTGCCATCTGGTAAGAAACAGAAGAACATCTCAGCCAAGACAGTGAGGCTGGAAAACAGCTTTACTTGAGGGCAGCTGAATAATGCTATATCCTGCTTGCCAATGGCCTTAAAGTCTTATGGACTATAAAGTCACCTGTTGCAAGCAGATAGGGGATTTAAAACAAATTAAGCCACATTGTACGCATTGTAAACATCTGTTTTGCATGGACTGAAGTAGCAACACAATCTTGTCTTGAGCAATGACAATAAAGATCAATTCTATTCTATTCTAATCTGAGACTGTGAGAGTCAGTAAACCAACGATTTTCAAAGCCTATTTGTTACAAGATCATTTACTTTGGACCAAAAAATGCACTTATTAGTTGTCAAAATGCTCAAAGCACGTAAAATCCAAAAGGTTTTAGGGTTGAATGCATGCAGATTGCTTAAAAAGTCGTGGTGACAAACATAATAAAGCAGAATGGCTACAGAATGCCAGTGTTCATAAATAAATTTGAGAAAGAGAGGATTTTTGTTCACATTTACAAGAGTATGATTTGAGATAGCATAACCTAAGTTTAAAGATCAGCTAAGTCACTGGCCACTGACTCATCTGTCACCAGAAACACAGCAGTGATTTATTGTTGACATCAAAGTCTTACACACTAATGACTATCAAAGTTCTTTTTAACCCCTTCTCTTGAGAACAACCACAGTGTTTACAACCTCTTCATTTAAATAAAGACCCTTTATAGGGAAACATCTCTTAGCTTTTATCCAAATTGCTTTACCGTGCCAGCAATCACCTATCAGGCTTCGATTGCCGCCTCTTTGTGGAAGGCATTTGTATGTTGACTATGTGGGCTTCCCACAGGTGCTCCAGTTTCCTCCCACATTCCAAGGATATACAGTTAGAGTTAGTGAATTTTGGGCCACATATGTTAGTGTCAGAAGCTTGGCAACCCTTACAGGCTGCCCCAAGTATAATTCTCGGACTGACTGTGTTGGTAGTTAATGCAAAATGATGTAGTTAACCGAATTTTTCAAAGTACATGTGACAACCAAAGCTAAGCTTCTTCTTTCACTACTTTTTCCAAAACCTTGACATCTTCCTCAGCTTTCTCAGTTTTGCCGTCTTCACAGATCAAAGCATACACATATTTGTCCCTTTTTTCCCAGTATTTTCTTTGATGATGCAGGTAATATTACCTCATTAAACACTTCTCAATATTACATATCATTTGACCTCTTCAGAGGTTTTACCAGTTCCTCCCTAATCACTGATCAGCCAGAATAGAATGCAATTTAAATTTGGGAACTCATTTTCTAAATCATAGATTAATTTTAGACTGTCAGGCAATTGTGTCCACTTCAAAGTTCAAAGTAAATTCTATTATCAAAGTACACATATGTCACCATGTACAATCATGGGATTGGGCATACTCAAGAAATCTATAGAATAGTAACTATAACTGGATCAACAAAAGATCAACCGGAGTGCAGAAGACAACAAACTCTGCACTGCAAATATAAATAAATAGCAATAAATAACAAGTTAATGAGATAAAGAGTTCTTAAAGTGAGATCATTGGTTGTAGGAACATTTCAATGATGGGGCAAGTGAGTGCAGTTCTCCGTGATGGTTGAGGGGTACTGTAGTATTTGTTCTTGAACCTGGTAACGTGAGTCTTGAGGCTCTTTTACCTGATGGCAGGAGCGAGAACAGAGTATGACCTGGGTGGCGGGGATTTCTGATGATGAATGCTGCTTTCCTACAACAGCGTTTCATGTAGATGTGCGCAATGGTTGGGAGGACTTTACCCATGCTGTCCTGGGGCAAATTCACTACCTTTTATAGGATTTTCAGATAATACTTAACAAATATTCAAATACTAACAAGTGTTTGAAATTGTTTACTAGGTTTCCTGAACATGGTGGATGGCTTATTGTCAGAATTGGTGGGGCTTCTGCCTCAGAGCCCCATAGACCTTGATTGCTTTCTGTGTGGAGCTTGTACGTTCTTCCTGTGTCTGTGTGTATTTCCACTGAGTGTTCTGATTTTCTCTCACATTCCAAGGATGTGCTGATGGCAAATTAACAAGCCTAGAGTAAACTGCCTGAGATTACAGATGACTGTGAGAATCTCAGGAGATTTGATGAGATTGTGGGGACGAACTGTAACATATTTACAAAAATATATTCTATTACAATGTGTCACAGTCCATCAAAATATCAATTATATAAGTAACACCACAGTTACTGGTACTGAGAGCCCTACATAAGGTATTTAAAATTCTCATTGTAAAAAGACATTCATATAATTATTTTTAACTTAGTGATCAATATCATAAACAGTTAAACAGTGTGCCTTTGCTGACAAAGAACATGACTCTCTCTGGTGCAGAATCTAATGAAATCAACTCACTGACATTTTTAATTACTTTCTGTAAGAATGAGAGTGAAATCATTGTTGTAGAAATGTTATATCAACTTGAAACTATGTGACAGTGTTGCCCGAGGACAGCTAGCCAGCCAACTATACAGCTCATTGATCATCATTAGATCTGGTTATATCTTTTAATTGTAGCTAGTTACTTTGCAGCCATGCACTTCTTAAAGTATAATTGCAAAATAAATCTATTAGCTTGCAGGGCATTGTGATTTGGTCAAGATGGAGAAAAAGACGTATTAACATCGGGCATTATCCTCAGATGAAGGTAACATGGTTATTTGAAACAAAATAGCATATTCACTGCACCTCGATTCAGATAATGGCAAAGTTAGAAGGGTCACATTATATGGTTGTTATCGCCATAGCAAGCGCAACAAAACAGATCTGATACATACAATAAGACTTCTCAAAGTAATATTATTTCTTCTGAAAATTGTAGGTGTTTATTGAAAATCTACTTTCCATTCTTCAGGCCACTGATCACAGAATACAGTCAGGAATAGATCACTTCATGAAAGTCTCATATGAAGCGGAAAAACAAAGAGATAAGCATCGAAAGAGATTGTACGTCGAAACAGAGTGAAATGTGTTTTTTGCGTCACTGTCCAATACAGTCCGAGATGTACTGGGGCAGCCTGCAAGAGTTGCCATGCTTCCAATGACAAAATAGCATGTCCATAATTTACTAATTCATACGTATTTGGAATGTGGGAGGAAACCCACATGGTCATGAGGAGAACATACAAACTGCGGCAGGAATTGAACACCGATCTTACAGCTGGTGCTAAACGCATTACACTAACCTTGCTGCCCTGGCATTATTGTTTTCATAAAAACTAATAATAGTCCTTTGGCACTGCTGTTAACATCAACCAAATCCAGGTAGAAAGGGTAAATCTATCAAATAGTCCAATTAAATAAGAAATTTCCAAAAGCAAAAGTGCATGAATCAAAAATAAACAAAGCAGAAAGGTTTCGAAATTTGGTCTCAACCTCCACAGTTTGTTGATTGTTATCAGTCAGTGAGAAGATTCAGTGGTCCTCGGCAAAGGAGAGAGGTGATGTTACCAAATGTGTAATTAAACAGAAAGTGTACATACATGGATATTACTGGAAGCTAGCTGTGATTTCCTTTTCAATTGAATAGCAACTTTTCGAAAATGTTGCTTCCTTAGAATTTTCTTTCAGAATCAGAATCAGGAATATTATCACCAGCATGAGATGTGAAATTTGTTAACTTAGCAGCAGAAGTTCAATGCAATACATAATCTAGCAGAGAAAATAATTAAAACAGTAATAAAATCAATTACAGTATAAGTATATTGAATAGGTTAAAAAAGTGCAAAAATCAGAAACACTGCAAGTTTTAAAAAGTGAGTTAGTGTCCAAGGGTTCAATGTCCATTTAGCAATCAGATGCCAGAGGGGAAAAAACTGTTCCTGAATTGTTGAGTGTGTGCCTTCAGGCTTCTGTCCCTCCTAACTGATGGTAATAGTGAGAAAAGGGCATGCCCAGGGTGCTGGAGGTCCTTAATAATGGACGCTGACTTTCTGAGACACCACTCCCTGAAGATTTCCTGGGTATTTTTGTAGGCTAGTACCCAAGATGGAGCTGACTAGATTTACAATCCTCTGCAGCTTCTTTCGGTCCTGTGCAGAAGCCCCCTCCCCCCACCCCTACTAATATCAGACAGTAATGCAGCCTGTCAGAAGGCACTCATGGTAGATCTATAGAAGTTTTTGAGTGTATTTGTTGACATGTCAAATCGCTTCAAACTGCTAATGAAGTATAGTCGCTGTCTTGCCTTCTTTATATCTGCATTGATGTGTTGGGACCAGGTTAGATCCTCAGAGATCTTGACACCCAGTAACTTGAAACTGCCACTCTCTCCACTTCTGATCCCTCTATGAGGATTGGTATGTGCTCCTTCATCTTAACCCTTCCTGAAGTCCACAATCAGCTTTTTTATCTTACTGACGTTGAGTGCAAGGTTGTTGCTGCGACACCACTCCACTCGTTAGCATATCTCACTCCTTTACAGCCTCTCATCTCCATCTGAGATTCTACCAACAGTGGTTGTATTGTCAGAAAATTTATAGATGGTAGTTGAGCTATGCCTAGCCACAGAGTCATGTGCACATAGAGAGTAGAGCAGTGGGCTAAGCACACACGTTTGAGGTACGCCAGTGTTGATCATCAATGAGGAGGATATATTATCACAAAACCACACAGATTGTGGTCTTCCAATTAGTAAGTTGAGGATCCAATTGCAGAGGGAGGTACAGAGTCCCAGGTTCTGCAACTTCTCAATCAGGATTGTGGGAATGATGGTATTAAATGCTGAGCTATAGTCGATGAACAGCATCCTGACATAGGTGTTTGTGTTGTCCAGGTAGTCTAAAGCAGTGCGGAGAGCCGTTAAAATTGCATTCGCCATTCACCTATTGTGGCAATAGGCAAATTACAATGCATCCAGGTCCTTGCTAAGGCAGGAGTTCAGTCTAGTCATGACCAACCTCTCAAAGCATTTCATCACTGTCGATGTGAGTGCTACTGCTTTAAGTTCTTTTGTTTATGATAAACCATTTGAGATATAATTTCAAAGTATTTGTACCATATAAAAATTTGGAGAAACAAGAAATTAACTTCTAATGAAGATATAATATGTTTAATTGCATAACAGTGTAGATACCTTGCAATAGTTCAACTAAGCTAAAAATGTTTTGTTGATGATTTTCGATTGTGGTCAATGTCTGGGGCTTCACACTTATGTCCAACATTAATCAGACAGCATTAATGGATTCCTGTTCCCTGATACCATTTCACGATGACCACTGTGTCCTGGTGAAACCTTTCACCATGCTTGTCACTGACAGCACCGTGATTTGCAGGAAAGAAGTCTAAATGGAAATGCAGAAAATGAATCTTTAGTGACATGTTGCACTTCGTGGTCTTGTATGCATGAAGCATGCAAAAGCATGGTTATCAACCAGCTGCCCGTAGTTTGGTACTCTGTAGTTGCGAAGAAAATCGGCAACAACATCCTTGAATGCCTTCCATGCGATTTTCATCAGTACCACTAGAAGTTGTTTGAATTACCTGCCATTGATAACCTTTTTGATTTGTGGACCAACAAAAGTGCCTTCCTTAATCTTGCCATCAGTTATTCTGGGAAATATCTTTCTTAAATACTGAAAACCTTCAAGGAATTTTATACCCTTTCTAAAACTTGGTCCGCCATGCAGTTTCTGCCCTGCCTAAGCACGCCCAGGCATGCCTGGACAAGATAGAAAATTCTTCATCTTACATTGTGGGCAACATTTTAATTGACTTGAATTATAAATTGAAATAACAAACATAGCTGATTTTTTTAAAATGGTGAGTGTTCAGGAATTTTCATGGTGATTTCCATGATTAGCAGCCCAAAATTTATAAGATAAACCCAAAAGTATTCAGGAAGTATGTTATGATTTGAGTTGTCACTTGGCTAAGGTAACAGGGAGCTGTCAGCATCTGCAAGGAGAACTAACTTATCAGCTTTTAACCTTTATTTTAATGTACTCTCCCAAATTTGGCTTTAACAAAAGCAACATTCTAAAAACAAAGCATTTTTCTTCAATGTTCTGGTATGTTGAATCACAACAGACTTTATTTCATTCCTGGGCCATTGTGCAAGGGTTACAACTAAGTAACTTTCTTTACTTTTTGCAGAAAGCCTGACTGAAACAGGATACACTCTATGTTTTTCAACATCTGAATATGTTCGTTGATTTTGCCCAACCAATCTAAATTCTTTTCTAAATTTCATTATTAGAAGTACCATTCAAAGATATTATCTCCAAATGTAATATCCTTTGAGAACACATTAAGTACCATCAAATTTATTTAAGTAATTTGTTAATATAATAATGAGCAATGCACTAAACATATCAAGATAAATTTACATATTAAATGGGTCTTTAGGTACCTTCTGCCACCTTCCCCACTGATCAATATATTGCCTGATTATTTACTGCTCCCTTCCTGTATTAACTGTACATCCCTTGACTCCTTTCATACCTCAAAATCCATCAATCCCAGATTTGACACTAAGTAGCTGAGCCTTCTCACAAGACCAAGACATGAATTAGAAGCATGAGGAGATTAGTAGGCCCTTTAAGACTGCTCATTAAATAAATACATCAATCATGCTTATCTGACTAGAATCTACTTTCTGTATTTCCATCTACCCTTGAAAACTGGTCACCGCCTTGCTTAGCAAGAATCTAAATACCTCTACCTTAATAGTATTCATAGACACAATTCCCACATTTAAGTGACTGGAGAAAGATTTTAATGTGAGAGGGGAAAAAATTTCCAAAGGGATCTGCTGGGCAACTTCTTCACACAGAGAATGATGAGTATATGGAATGAGCTGCCAGAGGAAATGGTTGATGTAGGTACAATAAAAACATTCAAAAGGCATTTGGACAGGTAAGTGGATAGGAAATGTTTATGGGGATATGGGCCAAATGTAAGCAAAAGGGACTAACTGATCGGCATGGATGAGTTGGGCTCAGGGGCTTGTTTCCATGCCGTATTACTCTATGATTTCCAAAATCTCATGACCTACTGAGAACGAAAACTTTATCTACTCTCTGTTATAAATGCATGACTCCTAGTTCTAGATTCTCCCATGGTGAAACAACCACTCCTCAGCCACAATGTCAAAACCACTCAGGATTTCATATATTTTCTGCTTGCTTTCTTAATCACTGGCTAAACATACACATTTTCAATTATCTATTCACAACATCCCTCTGAATACGACCTTTCAATATCTTACTATTAATAAAAACTTTGTCTTTTCACTTTTTGTACTGTAGAGGATATACACGGATTTCTCCTCATTCTATTTACTTTGAATTTGCCCTTTCTTTAGTGATGCTTCTGCAACACTGCCACGCTGTTTGCATCAACAATGCACTTCCAACACATTGCACTTCATTTCTTTATCCAAATCTTTGAAATGTTATGAGTGATGAACAAACCTGATGGTCAATGGGGTGCAGAGTTAACCATTCCTAACCCCCCTCCTGAGAACTACGAGCTATTGATGTTGCTATGCTGCTCATGAGAGAGAGAGATAAAGCCCAGGCAAGATTATTTGCTACAGATAAGAGGGGGAGAGAGTCTGTTGATTTACTGTATTATGACTCTTCCTGGATTATTTACCTTCCACTGCAAGGCCTTTACTTCGCTCGTTAACATTCCTCAGGAGACAGCAAGAGTGGCCTGATTTGATGGACCTGGTCATTCAGAGTTGATGGATAGCTGAGACCCCGTGAGTGGGGATAAAAGACAGGTCTGGAGACACACCCTTCAGACACGCCAGTGGAACTGACTGAGTGTTGGGAACCCACAGAAAGGTGGGGGCTTCAGAGACCGAACCAGGAGATCGATCAGTAAAGCTCACAGTCTTACAGCAGAGCCGGTGGGGACTTGTGTGTGTGTCCATTCATGCCAGAGTGACGAGTCCACCACAGAAGAATGGTCTAGCTGAAGACCAGAGGGGTCATAACTGAATGACCACAACGATACGACGGATTAAGAAAGCCACTAAAGGTTTGCCTGTCGCAGCTGTTGCTGTTACATCTCGCTCACTCTCTCTCTCTCCAACGAATTCAATACAACCATAACTACTTCAGCATTTATGAACTGAACTCTATACTTTTCTACGACAATTCATTTACCGCTAGACATCCATAGAGCTTGTTTATTATTGATTATTATTATTCCTACACTTTTAGGTTTATTACTGCTAACTTGTTTTATATGTATATTTGCATTTTTGATATTGTATTGTGTAGTTTACTAATAAACACTTTTAGTTTGGTACCACCAGACTCCAACGGATTCTTCTTTCTCTGCTGGTCAGACACCCAGTTACGGGGTACGTACCAGATACAGACTGTGAACAGCTGGGGCTGCAGTACTGATCTGCAGCACACGATGTATAAATCACTGCCTCCTAGGTTGAATATTGCCCATTTATTCCTGCACTGCTTTCTAGTCTACTATCAGTCCCTTATCCACAGTAGTACATTGCCCCCAATGCTCTGCACTCTAATCTTCTTTAATGATCTCTTCTGTGGCATATTATTAAAGACTTTCTGAAATCACACGCACAACATATTATCTGGGTCACCCTTACCTACCTTCTTGGCTACATTCTCATAAACATCTGCCAAACATAATTTCCCATTCACAAATCCATGTTGACTCTGTCCCCATTATATTATTATTTTGTAGGTGCGCTACTATCACTTCTTTATAACAGTGGCAGAAGAGACAGACACTGGTGGTAAAGAAAATACAGTACTGTCATCTATTATCAAGGATTTAGAACTGACAGCACTTTGCACACCATAGTCCCCCAGGAGACATCAGATTGCATAGAGGGAGAGAGAGTTTAAAATAAGGGAACAGGGGCAGTTGGCACATCTTGCATGCTACAGTTCCTAAGGAGACATTGGATTGCACATATTTAAGCAGTTGGCAAGGTCCAATAAAAATAATACAAGCTTAAGCAGAGCTGCCATTGTGTGAGTACACCAGTGTTAGAATGGGGAGTTGAAGTGTTGGCCTATCAAGGTTTTGTCAAGGAAAGGCACAGGCCATAGGTAGTTTTTTTTTTCTTTACTTAGTCTTTAGAAACATAGAAAACCTACAGTACAATAAAAGCCCTTTGGCCCACAAAGCAGTGCCAAACATGTCCTTACCTCAGAACCACCTAGGCTTACCCATAGCCCTTTATTTTTTCTAAACTCCATGTACCCATCCAGGAGTTTTCTTCTTATTGCATAGGGTTAGGTCTTACATGGTGAGTGGTAGGGCACTGGGAATGCAGAAGTACAGAGGGATCTGGGAATACAGATCCATAATTTGTCGAAAGTGGTGTCACAGGTAGATAGGATCGTAAATAAAGCTTTTGGCACATTGGACTTCATAAATCAATGTACTGAGTATCGGAGTTAGGATCTTATGTTGAAATTGTACAAGACATTGAAGAGGCTTAATTTGGAGTATTGTGCTCAGTTTTGGTCATCCACCTACAGGAAAAACGTACATAAGATTGAAAGAGTGCAGAGAAAATTTACAAGGATGTTGTCAGGACTAGAGGATCTGAGTAATAGAGTAAGTTAGGGCTTTATTTCCTAGAGCACAGAAGATTAAGGGAAGTTTTGATAGAGGTACTGTAGACAAAATTATGAGTGGTATACATAGGATAAATCAAAGCAGAATTTTTCAGTTGATGTTGGGTGAAACTACAACTAGAGTTCATGAGAAAGTTTTTGACAAGAACAGACCATTCGGCCCAACAAACCTACCAAATTGGGTCAAGGCTTAAGGGTAAATGGTGAAATCCTTAACTGGAATATCAGGGGGATACTCTGCACCTAATGGATGGTGATAGTGTGGATTTGGGGTCAATTTCAAAATTTGAGAGAAATTAGGGGTAAAGTGGGTTGTGGTCTGGATGCAGGTTGAGGGGTCTAGGCAGATTTGTGGTTTGACATGGATTAGATGGCCAAAAGGCCTGTTTCTGTACTGCACTGTTCTAAGACTTAGTGAATGAAGAGGTTGGCAAGGGGTAGAAAATGTTTCTGTCTGAGAACAGTACAGAGCATCAGAGTATCACAAACAAAATGGTGGAGGAAATCAGCAGGTCAGGGAACATCTACGGAAAGGGTTAAACAGCTGACATTTCAGGCTAAGACCCTTCATCAGGATTGGGTGACTTCTACTATTCACAATAATTCAGAACTGCTTTAGAAAAATGTACCAGTGTTAAATCAGTTCAATAGTCAAAGCAAGAGACCAGACCATGTACTTTCACAAAGTTATATAGCTAAGTGCATTTTGGACAAATAATATCACTGTGGATGAAGACATAGTTTAAATTCTTTTGAAAAATGTACAAGTGAACATGTGTTTACCATCAAAGGTCTCCATTTCTCAAATAACCTCAAAGATTGAACATTATTTACATAACACGATTCTCCTTAAAATTAATATAACGTGACATTAATGTCTTTGACACGTGGAAAGTGTGAGGCATGGCATAATAAACATTCATGCTGGATGTTACCTGGTTTAATACTTATTGTAAATCTGATTTCTACAAGTCATTAACAATAATGAAAAATAGTCTTTTAATTTAGTTCAGGAAAAATGGGCCAACTCTGGTTACTCTGGGGAGTAGGTCTAAGGACTCATTCTGGTTCAGAATGCAGTCATTTACTCCTATTGATTACTCCTATTGAGAATCTCTTTCTCAGTTCAGTGGTTAAGTTCTTTCTTTTTTTCAAATTGGGTTCTTGGATTTCTTACTTTGTGGTTGTCTGTAAGCAAACAAATCACAAGGTGTGTAATTTATACATTCTTTGATAATAAATGAATCCTTTAAATAACAACTGTTCCATAAAAGTGGGGAACCAAGTGACTTATAAGAGTGAGGAATGCAAAGTGATTAGTATTAGTAAAGAAAAATAACTACAGAAATCAGTAGGATAAAGAATTTGCCAATACCTAGAACTGACAGACGATGTTCAACCAGTCAAAAAGAGATGACAATGGAAATGGCATGTAAGCCTTGGTTGTGAATAACTTAGTTTCAAATCAATGATGTGAATTGATTTTAAACAATTAAACAACATAACAAAATGTTGATATTCATGAAGTAAGAGAGAAAACATGAAACAATAGCTTTAGCATCATGATTTCTCCCAACAGTGAAATGCTAGAATCCATTAAGAACGAGATGGACTAGAATTAATGCATAAGATTAAAAAAAAACTGACATCTGAGAAAAAGGTGAAGAGAAATCTTTAGCTCTCTGGAATAGAAAACTTGGTTGATGCTCAACTATTAAACTGACGGCAGACAATGATGGATTTTGACATGAGTGTTGGTGAAAAAGGAAGCGGCAAGTTAAGATAGATTATCAGCTATGATACTGAATGGAGGAACAGACTCGGTGACTTTGGCACATCTCTGCTCTTATTTTTCGTGATTGATGTAAGTGATTATGCTCCATATCATCCTTTACCTATCCTACATTATCAATATTTATCTTATTTCTTCTCTTCTTTAAGCATTCACCAGCTTCTTCTGAAGTGTAAAAATGATAATTGCATCAAGTTCTCCACATGTTTAAAAAGTTCCAGAAGTTCTGGATAAATGATTGCTCTTTTGGTCAATCTCTCACCTCTGAGGCAAAAGAACATGGATCAACTACCACCTCAGAGACTTGAACAGAATTCTCAGCTGTAAGCACTACAGGACTGAGGGATGCTATGCTATTAGACGATTATTGTTCAGGTGAATTGCTTAACTTAGCCCCTTTTAGTCCCTCAGGTGAATCATGTGCAACTGTTTTGAACAAAGGCAGTTAAATTGTCACGAGTGATTTATTTATTTTTCAATCAAAGTCAGCAAATATTATCTGTCTTTGCCATACAGGTACATTCGGGGGGGGGGGGGCTTAATTTTCACAAAGTTACAATCTACATTATTAGTGTAATTGTAGATGAGAAAATATTTTGTTTCAGAAATACAATCGGGCTTATTATCACTGGCGTATCATGAAATTTATGTTGTAGTAACAGTACAGTGCAATACATAAAAAGTTAGTATAAGTTAATATAAGAAATACAGAAAAATAGTGCAAAGAGAGAGCAAAATATTGTTTATGGGTTCATGGACTGTACAGACATCTGATGGTGGAGGCAAGAAGCAGTTCCTAAAATGTTGAGTGTGTGTCAGGGTCCTGTACTTCCTCCCTGATGGTAGTAGTAAGGAGGGGCATGCCTTGAATGTTGAGGATCTTAAATGATGGATGCCCTCTGCTCAAGACACCACCTTTTCAAGATGTCCTCTATGGTGAGGAGGCTAGTGCCCATGATGAAGCTGGCAGAGTCCATAACTCTCTGCAGCTTTTCTCAATCCTATGGATGACTCTGCTGACCCACGACTGTGCTGCAACACACAGCTCGAACCATATCATCAAGTTTGCCGATGACACCACCGTGGTGGGTCTCATCAGCAAGAACGATGAGTCAGCTGACAGAGAAGAGGTGCAGCGGCTAACAGACTGGTGCAGAGCCAACAACCTGTCTCTGAATGTGACCAAAACAAAAGAGATGGTTGTTGAATTCAGGAGGGCATGGAGTGACCACTCCCCACTGAACATCGATGGCTCTTCGGTAGAGATCGTAAAGAGCACCAAATTTCTTGGTGTTCACTTGATGGAGAATCTCACCTGGTCCCTCAACACCAGCTCCATAGCAAAGAAAGCCCAGCAGCATCTCTACATTTTGCGAAGGCTGAGGAAAGTCCATCTCCCACCCTCCATCCTCATCACATTCTACAGGGATTGTATTGAGAGCATCCTGAGTAACTGCATCATTGCCTGGTTCGGAAATTGTACCATCTCGGACCACAAGACCCTACAGCGGATAGTGAGGTCAGCTGAGAAGATCATCGGGGTCTCTCTTCCCACCATCATGGACATTTACACTACATGCTGCATCCGCAAAGGAAACAGCATTATGAAGGACCCCATGCACCCGCCATACAATCTCTTCTCCCTCCTGCCATCTGGGAAAAGGCTCCGAAGCATTCGGGCTCTTACAACCAGACTATATAACAGTTTCTTCCCCCAAGCTATCAGACTCCTCAATACCCGAAGCCTGGACTGACACCTTGCCCTACTGTCCTGTTTATTATTTATTGTAATGCCGGTACTGTTTTTGTGCACTTTATGCAGTCCAGTTTAGGTCTGTAGTTTAGTATAGCTTTCTCTGTTTTTTTTATTATGTAGTTCAGTCTGATTTTTGTACTGTGTCATGTAAGTCATGGTCCTGAAAAATGTCTCATTTTTACTATGCACTGTTCCAGCAGTTATGGTCGAAACGACAATAAAAGTTGACTTGACTTGACTTGAAAGCCTTCATACCAATTGGAGATGCAAGCAGTCAGAATGATCCTCTGAGAAGTTGGTATGCAAGAACTTGCAACTACTCACCCTTCCCAATGATGACCCCTCGTATAGGACTGGTGTGTTTTCTCTCAAATTCCCCTTCCTTAAGTCTACAACCAATTTATTGGACATATTGAGGTTGTTGTTGTGATACCACTCAACCAGCTGATCTATCTCACTCCTGTATGTGTTCTCATCACCATCGGAGATTCTGCTAACAAAAGTTGTCTCATCTTTTCGAGAAAAATCATGAGAGGCATATTTTAGGACTTGGTAAAATCCTCTTCAGGAGCCCTCTTATAAGGCTCTATATTTCTCTCTACAGCTTTTCAACTCGATGTGACAAGAATATGTGATTACACTAATTAATATGGATTGAGGAAACCATGTAAAAAATACAGCAAGTAGATCATTAAGATCAATTATCTCAGGGTTAAGGGAAGGATAGGGGAAGAAAACTGTTAATTTACTAAAATAAAATGAGTAGGAGGAAAAAGGGTTGCATTTAAATAGAGCATTATTACTGCTTCAGAATCATTTGAAACACACTATTTTGCAGTCAACAGCAAAGTGGCAGCAATAGCCACAAAGGAAGGAGTCCTTCAGCATCCAGCAATCTCACCCAATTTCCAATGTCAGTTGCTTTCAGGCATCAGGTCAAATGGTTCTTTGTCGTTGAGCAGTACTATGTCACCTGACTGGATAAGCTGCCAATTATCTTGAAGAATTGTCAAAGACAACACATCAGGGAGAGTCACTTTTATCTAGCACTTTAAACATTTTTCAAAGAGTGTGAAGGAAAGTTTTAAATAAGTAACTGAAATATCAAAAGTAATGTTTCTAAATAACAAAAATCAAAATACAACATGTGTTGAATTATTTAAGATGGCTTATAATCTATCTTTCTTTAATTTACAAAACAGTACTTGTGGCTTGAAATGCCAATAAAATCTCACTACGATGTCATGCAACAAAAAAAATCTTAAGCTTAACACAGTGTGATTGATTTTATATCAATTCGCTGATTCTGCTGAAGCAGTAAACAATACACCCTTTAAAGTCGGGCTGAATCATCAACACATATTTTGGGATTCCCAACTTGAACTATAATTGCAAAAGCCTTGAAATTCCTATCAATTTCATGATATAATGCTAGTACATAATACTAACTTTAACATATGACATAGGAGATGGCCATTTTAGATATTTGCTAAAATCTGCAAAACCTAATAGCTTATGATTGACTACAAGAGGAAGAAATTGAAAGTCTATGAGCCAGTCCTCATTCAAGGATTGGAGGTGGAGAGGGTCAGTAGCTTTAAATTTCTTGGGATCAACGTATCAGAGGGTCTATCCCGGGGCCAACATGTAATTGTCATCACAAAGAATATACCACAGAGCCTCAGCTTTCTTTTGGCATTTCTTTTGGTACATTTGGCATGTCACCAAAAAACTTTGAGAAACCTCTATAGATGCACAGTGGAGAGTATCCTAATTGGATGCATGATGTCCTGTTACAGATGCCCCGGAATGGAAATGTTTACACAAAGTGGTGAATACACCACAGTCGATCACAGGCAAAACACTCAGAATACTTGGTGCATTTACATGGACTGCTACTGTAGGGAAACAGCATCCATCATCAAAGACACACATCATCCAAGCCATGCCTTCTTCTCTTGGGCAGGAAGTACAGAAGCCTCAGGTCCCACACCACCAGGTTCAGGAACAGTTATTAACCTACAACCATCAGGTTCCTGAACCAACTTGAAGAGCTTCAATCACCACAACTCTGAACTGATTCTATGATCTATAGACTCACTTTCAAGGACTCAGTATTACTTTTATTAACACTGTTTGTCTTCTTATGCATATTGGTTGTTTGTCAGTCTTTGAACGTGATGTATAGCTTTTCATAAAACTACATTGTACTTCTTTATTTTCCTTAAATACTGACAAGAAAATGAATCTCAAGGTAACATACAGTTTATTTTATTGATTGATTGGTTGATTGATTGAGATACAGTACGGAACAGGTCCGGCAGTCCCATTGAGCCACGCTGCTCAGCAATCCCCCAATTTAATTCTAGTTGAATCACGGGACAATTTATGATGACCAATTAACTTACCAATAGGTACATCTTTGGACAATGGGAGGGTACTAGACCACCTAGAGGAAGCCCATGTAGTCACTGTAGAGAACGTACAAACTTCTTACAGGCAATGGCGGGAATTGAGCCTGGGTCACCTGTACGTAATGTACTTTGATAATAAATTTACATAGAACTGTGAATCATTCTATGCTGACTCACAGAGATATTCTATTCACCTTTCATTTTCCCAATAACATATTCTTCACATTGCCTTCAGCTCCCCTACACAACGAGCTCAATTCACAGCAGCCCATGAACCAGCCTACACATCTTTGGGACATGGGAGGAAACTGGAACAGTAGAAAGCAGTGTGGTCACATGGAGAATGTGCAAACTCAATATAGATGATATTGGAGATGATGATTGAATCGCATATACTAGAGTTATGAGTTAGCAATCCTACGAGCAGTACCACAATTACAGACAAAAAGAAGGCTAGACCATTCAATTTCATTTTATAGTTATTGCTGCTTACACAACCCTAGTCCAAGAAACAACAACAACAAACATTCTAGCAAACTTCCACAGTATCCTGACTGGTTGCATCATAGTCTGGAACCACAATTCAAATATAAAGGAATCCAGAGAGTAGTGGACTAAACCTAATATATTACAGGCACATCTCTCCCTCGATGGATAGCATCAGGCGCTGCATCAAGAAAGCAATTTCTATCATCAAAGATCCATACCATCTTTGCCATGCCATCTTCTTGCAGCTACCATCAGGTAGTAAGCACAGAAGCTGAATTCCCACACCACCGAGTTCAAGAACAGCTACTTCGCTTCAAACATTTGGTTCTTGAACTGATCTGCTTAACTCTAATCACTAGCTCAATATAGCAAAACTATGAGAACTTTGCACTTTAATGAAATTAGTTTTTGTTCTGATTGTGCTCTTTCTTGTCTAATTTAAATTTTATTGTGAATATCATGTCTCTAATGGTATGTGCCTATGATTTTTTTTAATTAATTGCATGCATACATGTACTTATGCACATAACAATAAACACAACTTTGCCTTTGATGTTGTTAATCTATTTGAGGGCCATTGGTTAAGGAAGCAATATTGCTCAGGGCATCTGCAAGATTCACCGCTCTCTTATAAATTGTCGACTGAAGATGTATGGTTAAATCCCGCAAATGGACTTGAACAAACATGTTTGTTTTGCTCTAGAGATGAAGTTGCCACTGGTTCAGCCATCAATGAAATGAAGCATAGCATCAACTGTAAACCAGCAGATTTTAAACAAGTCAACAACCTAGAGAGACATACATTTGGTATGAGCAAAATTTTATCATTCAAAGGCACAGCACAAAAGCTTATGATATTGTAGATTAGCATCTTAATAAAAACCTAGCAAAATACCAATGACATACTTGAATGCATTTATCAACCTTGCTAAATCTCAGCTTGGACTTGTGGGAAAATAAGGTTGTACGTGGAGCCTAGCTTTCATTAATAGAACATGAATAATTTACTTGTTCCCTGTTTTCACTGAACATTTCATGTTCTTCTCCACAACATTAGGTCTAAAGAGATCAGCAAGGTACTCCTTGTTTGAATATGCCTACACAGATTCCATCATTGATGCAGTTTTCATTGAAATTATTAATAACATTCTATGCAATTATGACTAAGGTAATATATACCTCCTTGGCCTGCTTTCAGCCTTAACATGGCTACTTCCTTTCTGCTCTTACTCAACTGACCACATATAACCAGTAAATAATATGCTGTGTCTTCTTTTCTTCCAGTAAGATGGCAGCTTGCTCAGTCGTAACAGCCTCTCTTGATCCAATTAAAGGTGTGACTGTTCATCCTTTACATCTTTTTCTCGATCGCAAGACATTGCTGGTTATTAACAACATCAGGTTATGCACTACTGAGTTGGTGGATAAGGATGGAACTGAACTTGTTGCGCACTGTCCACTGAAGAAGGCGTCAGAGGCAAATGGACGCGGTGTGTGATCCAATAATTGGGGGAAATTGTCTTGAATGTTTCTGTTGTAATCACAAGACCCTGTTGGATATTGGTAATGAAAGTAATATTGTAATACTGCAAGTCCGATTCACTGGTTCATTGGCAAAACCAACAGTGATGGAGCTGCATGGCCTCGATTATGGTACAGATCAGGCCTCGGGGTCACCTGTTGCGGTTGCCAGGGAAAAAGGCACCAGAGCTGGCTGTGTACTGCTGGATTCCTCATGCTTTGAAGGCAGGCCTTTCCCATCAATCCTGCCTTCCAGTGTTCACTTGGTGGAAGGCAAACTGGATTGCATTCGACTATAGCTGCACTGTGTGATATGAGGAACCGCTGCAGGCTGTTCTTGCAGAAACCTAGCTCCAGAACAATATCCATACGCAATCAATCTATAGGCTAATACAATCAGGGACATGGGCCATATCATTATTATTCTTTTAATATTTTTGCAACTATTTTATCTGCGATCAATTTTATATGTGCGATATGTGTTGTGTGCTGTGTGTGACTGTGGTTCCGTGTTTTGCACCTTGCCCCAAAAGAAATGCTGCTTCATTTGGTTGTATTCATATGTATGGTTGAACAATAATTAAACTTGGACTTGAACTACCAATAACATTTACCCTTGATTTACCTTTCCACCTCTTTGACTTCTCATCTATGTGAGCTACATAGTATAAAAACAGCCCCAACTTCCACATACCTACAGAAGGCTCTCAACTCTGTCTCACCATTTGCTTAATTCCTCCTCTTCTCCATTTTCTAAGGTTGTTTGAAGACTAATAGATTACTTGTTTGATGTCTAGTACTAGATAAGCAGCATCTCATCCAACTAAAACTGGCCACAAATTCCAATTCTGGCTCCTTACACTCAGTGGCCAATTTATTAGGTGCATAAAGTGTTGCACATTCAGAGATTCACTTCAGCACATCACTGTTGTGACATGTGGTTATTTGAGTTATTGTCGCCTTCCTGTCAACCAGTGGCCAAATTCCTCTGACCTTTCTCATTAACAAGGTATTTTGCCCATAGAACTGCTGCTCACCGTATCTTTTTTTTTTTGGTTTTTGCACCATTCTCTGTCAACTCTAGATACTGTAGTGCATGTGAATCCCATCAGATCAGCAGCTTCTCAAACTAACCCATCCGGCACCAACAATCATTCCACGGTCAATGTCACTTAGAGAACGTTTCCTCAGCATTCTGATGTTTCTTCTGAACAACAATTGAACTCCTTGACCATGTCTGCATGCTTTTATGCATTGAGTTGCTGCCATGTGATTGGCTGATTAGATATTACAAGTTCACTTAATAAAGTGGCCACTGAGTATACTTCACTTCTGGTTTAAAAGTGAACCACACTACTTGTAATTATGGAATCAAATCTAAGTCCAAGATGAGGCTTGATCCGTATATCATTTCCGTAGCCAAGGCCACCTATTCCTCTGTATATATTCTACTCTTTATACATCTAATGTTATTAAAAATGTTGGTGCCACATTTATACCAAGTTCCCTTTATTACTCACCCCTGTATTTCCAGATGATCAACTTGGACTTCTGGTTGAGCAATACCTTGATTTAAAAATTCACTAGCCCATAGAAACTCATCTTCATCTCATGTAGCATTGATTCCAACCAAAAAGGTGAATCTCAGATCAAAAGAGGTTACATTATCGCCCAGACACTTCTTTTACTTTGTCTCTCAACAATGCTGACTTCATCTCCAACTTCTCTAGTGAATGTTGGTAATCTACAGAACTAATCAGAAACAGTTCAACTTGTGGCAACTCCACTTGAAAATCAACATAATCTGAATCTTCCTAATTGGACTTCAATGTGAAGTCCACTTGCATTTATGTGAGATGGGAGATGAGATCCAAACCATCATTCACACATTTTCTGAAGAAAATGAGAAGACAGGCCTTCCACTCTTTATTTGCAAGGCAATAATCTTTTATCAGCTTTCCCCTACTGCACATCAGGTTCCAATTAATAAAGGTACATGGCACATGGATTACTTCTCGTATCCCAAGAGATACCTGACACCCAAGTCAGACATCATTGATAAAATACACTATTGCCTAATACAAAACCACAGCCTTTGGTCAATTAAGGAACAGGGGGTTTGAAAATCAACACATCAGATGTGGCAGATAGCTCCACTAATAAGATAGCAGTAATCCCTTCTGTCCTATATATTTCCTGAACTACCTCTAGGCACCAAAAAACGCACTAATATCGACTCTGCAAGATCTTTCAAATTCACTGAAAGGATAAAAGAGCCAACAATAGTCACTTTCCTTGCCAAGATCCCATCATTCCAGGTAGCCACATTCTTCGCAAAACCAGACTCCCAAAATGAATACTGAATTCTGAGCTCTGTTATTACCAGTGCATAACCAATCTCTCTGATAACCAGTGAATTTTGGTTTCAAGCTCATCTCCCATCTCATGTAAATGCAAGAGAACATCACATTGTGGACTACTGACATTGAGCATAAGGTTGCTGTTGTGACACCATTCAACCAATAATCTGTTCTCTGATGATCAGCTAAGTCATTGCCAGGACCACTTTTCTCCAGTTCTCACTGCAGCCTTTGTTGAAACATGATAAAAGAACTGAATTGCAGAGGTGAGAGGTTGTCTTTGAATTCAATAGGATTAATGAGTAAAACCTATGTGCCTGGAGGCATAATTAATATAACGGCTGTGGTAGCTCAACATCAACAATTTCGGTGCTAAACTATAACAATATAAATTCAGAGAATTCACAAAGGCTGATGAATTGGCACAAAAAGAAGGAATGGAGATCACTTAAATGCATTACGGAAAGGTAATTACCAAAGCTGAGAAGTAAATATTTCAGAATGTTCAATATTTAGGACTGGCAAAGGTGGAAAAAAAAGTAATAGGACCCATGAAGAGCAGGGCGAGCTGTACAAATGACTATTGTTCAGATGCACTCACGTGTACTGTGATTAAGTACTTCGAGAGGCTGGTCATGGCTAGAATTAACTCCTGCCTGAGATCCGGACCTTACTTAGTAGCATACTATATGCCTACTGCCACAATAGGTCTATAGCAAATGGAATCTCACTGCTCTCCACTTGGCTTTGGAACATCCACCTAGACAACAGCAATACATGTCAAGATAAAGATTATAGAGTTGGGGGTGATGTATTAGCATGGATAGAGAATTGGCTAACCAATAGAAAGCAGAGAGTTGAGATTTCTGTAGGTGGCAATCAGTGGTGGGCGGTGTGCCGCAGGGGTCAGTGCTGGGCCCGCAACTGTTCACGATGTACATTAATGATCTGGAAGGGGGGACCGAGTGTAATGTATCTGAGTTTGCTGATGCCACAAAACTGAGTAGAAAAGCAAAATTGTGCAGAGGATAGGGTGAGCCTGCAAAGAGATATAAACAGGTTAAGAGAGTGGGCAAGGGTCTGGCAGATGGAGTACAATGTTGGTAAATGTGAGATCATCCACTTTGGAAGGAAAAATGGAAGAGTAGATTATTATTTAAATCATAAATAAATGCAGCATACTGCTGTGCAGAGGGACTTGGAAGTGCTCGTGCAAGAATGGCAAAAGGTTTCTGCAGGCTATCAAGAAGGCATATGGAATGCTGGCCTTCATTGCTAGAGGAATTTAACTTATGAGCAGAGGTTATGCTGCAACTGTACAGGGTATGGGTGAGGCCACATCTGGAGTACTGTGTGCAGTTCTGGTCTCCTTACTTGAGGAAGGATATACTGGCTTTGGAGGCAGTGCAGAGGAGGTTCACAAGGTTGATTCCAGAGGTGAGAAGGTTAAGACTATGAGGAGAGATTGATTTGCCTGGGACTGTACTTGCTGGAATTCAAAAGGATGAGAGGAGATCTTATAGAAACATATAAAATTATGAAAGGGATAGATAAGATAGAGGCAGGAAAGTTGTTTCCACTATTAAGTAGAAGAGATTCAGGGGAGTAAATTTAGGTTGGAGATGAGTAATTGCTTTTTCCATAGAGTGGTGAATCTGGGGAATTCTCTGCCAATGAAGCAGTGGAGGCTATCTCAGTAAATATATTTGAGACAGGGTTGGATAGATTTTTGCATAGTAGGGGAATTAAGGGTTATGGGGAAAAGGTAAGTAGCATGGTCAGATCAGCTATGATCTTATTGAATGGCAAAGCAGGCTCGATGGCCCAGGTGGCCTACTCCTTGTGTTCTTATGTTGCTATTTATTGAATACAGAACAGTGTTCAACACTACCATACCCTGGTACTAATCAAGATACTTCAAACCCTGGGCCTTGATACCTCCCTCTAAAATTGGATCTTTGAATTCCTCATCAGCAGACCACAGTTGAAATAAAATCTCCTCTTTGCTGGGGTCAACAGAGGTGTGCCTCAAGGATGTGTGCTTATCCCACCGCTCTACTTTCTCTCCACTCATGACTGTGCGGCTAGCACCATCTATAAATTCACTGATGACATAAATATTGTTGGTAAAATTTCAGATGGTGACAAGGTGGCACACAGGAGTGAGACAGATCAGCTGGTTGGGTGGTGTCATAGCAACACCCTTGCACTCAACATCAGTAAGAACAAAGAGTTAGTTGTGGACTTCAGGAAGGGGATATTGAATGAACACTCACCAGTCCTCATCAATGGGTCAGCAGTGGAAAGGGTGAGCAACTTCAAATTCTTGGGTATCAATATCTCTGAAGATCTATCCTGGGCCCAACATATTGATGCAATTACAAAGAAGGCATGACAGAAGCTATATTTCATTAGGACTCTGAGGATATTTGGTATGTCACCAAAGGCTTGAGCAAATTTCTACAGGTATACCATGGAAAACATCTGACTGGTTGCGCCACTGCCTGATATAGAAGTGCCAATGCACAGAATTTCAGAAGTTGCAGAAGGTTGTAGACTCAGCCAGCTCCGTCATGAGCACTAGCCTCCCCACCACTGAGGCCATCTTCAATAGGTGTGAAACACCCAGGTTTCCTTGGCTGCGTAAGTCTCAGTGAGACAACCTCCGGCCCCACCAAACTCATGAGATTGAGGCATGCTCAATCCCACCCCAATACCAGGTTTGTGTGAATGTTGTGTCATTTGCTACTCTGTTACAAATAAATGCTATGAAATAACAGACAGTACACTGCATATGATGAAAGGAATTATATTTATGAATCTTAACTAAAGGGTTAGTAAAGAATAACAGAACGAAAAGGACCTATTCTAATTAAACAGTCAAATGTGCACAAGTTGGAGCTCATCTTGAACTTCTGTCACTCCTACGCTGGGCCCTCGGTCAACGTGAAAGCACACACCACCTTCCGAACGTCGCACACAATCCATCTCAAACCAATGGGTCTCCCACCGATTGTATGCTACAACCAGTTCTCCCCAGCATCGTCTCCCTTCATCTCCTCTCAAGTAAAAGCACCAAGCCAAACCTCAGTGTTCCTCATCACAGAAACCTCCCCTTAATCTGACTATCCTAATTGAATGGGACACATTTCTCCTCATCTCTTTATCTTGAACAATAACCCAAACAAGCAGGAAAACAGAACAGACTGCTCTTACAGAACTGCCAAAATGAAATACATACAGCATAACAGTAAAAATATGAACCAGGGTATTTCAGGTGTTCCCTCAAGAAGGCAGCACGCATCATTAGGTCCCCTCACCTTCCAGAACATGCCCGCTTCTCATTACTACCAACAGGGATGAGGTTCAGGAGCCTGAATACACATACTCAACAATTTAGCTACAGCTTCTTCCCCTTTGTCATCATACTTCTAAACAGATAATGGATCCATTAACACTACTTCACTTTTTGCTCTCTGTTTGCACCTTTTTTAATAAATTTCTGATTGTAACTTATAGTAATATCTATGTACTGAGGCTGCAAAACAACATAATCCATGACATGAAATAAACCAGATTCTGATTCTATTTATAAGGATGAGATCAATACAGTAGTAAGAAATGTAGTGGTGGTGATGGAGGCTGGTGGGCTGGGTTAAGAGTTGGAGGTGTTCATTAGCCTGACAGCTTGGGGGAAGTAACTAATTT
Source organism: Hypanus sabinus (assembly GCF_030144855.1). Lineage (NCBI taxonomy): Eukaryota > Metazoa > Chordata > Chondrichthyes > Myliobatiformes > Dasyatidae > Hypanus > Hypanus sabinus. The sequence goes on along the minus strand of NC_082724.1, from coordinate 45,876,044 downwards.
TGAGCCTAGTGGTCCTAGCATGGACGCTACATAGCCTCTTCCCTAATAGGAGTGGGGCAAACAGTCTATAAGCAGGATGAGTAGAATCCTTCATGACATCTTTGGCCTTTTCCCAGCACTTTCTTGTCTATATGTCATTGAGGGTGGGTAGGCTGGTGCTGGCGATGCATCAATTTTAACTACCTGTTGTAGGCAGCAGGCAGTTGTAACAACCTGTTGTAGGACCATCCTGTATGTTGTAGAGTAGTTTCTTTACCCCATGTCATGGAGCACTCAACTGCACATCTGTAGGAGGTTGTGAGTATTGATGTGCATGGCCAAGATCTCTTCAGAAAGGAGAAGGCTTTAACAAGCTTTCTTGACCATGGAAAATGTGTTCTGGGACTATGAGATCATTTGGAATTCAATGAAGATAGGTTAAAAACTCTTCAAAAAAAGGCAAAATGGCATATGAGACTGGACTGGTGAGATTAACGAAAATAGACTGCAGGAGCTTGTATAGCTACATAAAAAGAAAAACACCAGCAAGAACAAGAGTGGGCCCTTTACAGACAGATGCAAGAGAATTTATACTATGGAATTAGGAAGTGGCAGAAGAATTTTAAAATTTACTTAGCATCTGCCATCTTAGAACCAGACACATAAAACCTGCCGCATTTATAAGGTTATGGAGAGAATAAAGTTACAACTAGATTGAAGACTGAAATATCTCAGTATTTGTCAAGATATGATACTAGAGAAAATGGTGAACTCAAAAACTAATAAATTTCAAGGGCATTGCAGAATTTTGAAAGAGGTGACTTTATAGGTAGCACATGCTTGAACGGTCATTCAAAATTCCATGTATTCAGAAACTGGTGCTGTGGGTTAGAGAGTGGCAATTGCAACCACATTAGTAAATAAAGAAAACAGACAGAAAAATGGAATTAGACTTATTGACCTCAGATGGGGAATATGTTGGGTGCCACTGTAGTGTAGCAGTAAGTGTGATGCTATTACAGTTTGGGGCATTCCGGAGCTCAGAGTTCAATTCCGGCACTGTTCTGTAAGAAGTCTCTGTACATGCACCCTGTGGAATGTGTGGCTTTTCCCAGCTGCTCTGGTTTCCTCACACACTCCGAAGATGTGTGAGGTATGTTATTTGGTCATTGTACATTGTCCTGTGAATGGGTTAGGGGCTGCTGGGGCGGCAGAGCTCAAAGGTTACCCTTTGATGCCCTGGCTAATCAAGAACCTATCTATCTCTGTCTTAAATACACCCAATGACATGGCTTCCACAGCCGTTCGTGGCAACAAATTTACCACCCTCTGACTAAAGTAATTTCTCCGCATCTCAGTTCTAAAAGGACATCCTTCAATCCTGAATTCGTACCCTCTTGTCCTAGACTCCCCTACCATGGTCAATAACTTTGCCATATCTAATCTGTTCAGGTCTTTCAACATTCAAAATGTTTCTGTGTGATCCCCCCTCATTCTCCTGAACTCCAGGGAATACAGCTCAAGAGCTGCCAGACATTCTTCATATGGTAACCCTTTCATTCCTGGAATCATTCTCGTAAATCTTCGCTGAACCCTCTCCAATGTCAGTATATCCCTGTGCTGCATTGCTAAATGAATAAATAAATGCCAAAAAGAAAATAATCTGCTGTACCCTTGATTTATAGAATAGATAAGAAGAAACCAGTTTACGTAGTGGATTCAAAGGAGTCCAAGACAAAAGGTTGATAACAAGATATAATGTATTATCATGGATAGATAATTAGTTATTGATGGAAAATGAAGCGGGGAAAATTAATTAATCTTTCTCAGATTGGCAGGTTATAACCACTGGTGGGCTGCAGGGCTTGGTGCTTAAAAGCCCTAATCTACATCACACTATGGCTGAGGGATACAATGTCATATTTCTGAGTTTGTTAAGTGAGGTGGGATTGAGAGCATAAAAGAGTTTAAGGGAATATGGATAAGCTGTGTGGGTGGCCTGAATAAGAAAGATGGCATATAAGAAATCTATAGTAGGAAAACTATGATGTTATCTACTTATGCAGGTAACAGGAAAACAATGTATTTGATAAATGCCGAGGCATGGCTTTGTTGATATTCATCTGGAGTTAGGTATGTCTGTGTACAAGTTATTGAAGGATACTGTGCGGGAGCAGTAAGAGATTAAGAGGGCAAATGGTATATCTCCAGTTATTACAGGAGAATTTGAATACAGCAGAATCTCACTGCAACTGGGCCATGATAAGCCTGTACCAGGATTATTATGCGTTGCTTTAATCTCCTTCCCTAAGAGAGGATTTGCATGCCGTAGAGTAAGTATAACCACCAGACAGGCTCCAGGTATGGTGGTTTGCTATTTGAAGAAAAATTGAGTAGTCTGAGACTGTACTTCCAGAGCTTTGAAAAATGAAAGATCTCCTCAAAGCATATAAAATTCTTTAGTGCCTTTATGTGCCAGATGCAATCAAGTTGGGTGAAGAGCCTTCCACTAGGAGACACGGTTTCAGAATAAAGGAGTGACTGCTTGGGACTGAGATGAGAAACTTTATCACTCTGAGGATGGTGAACCTTTGGAATACACAATCCTGGAACTCAAGTTACTATACTAATTCAAAGCTGAGATCAATAGATTTCTGAATATTAAGGTATTCAAGGAAGACCAGCACACCATTTGCTTGCTCAATCTGCACATTAACTTTCAGAGACATACAAGGATATCAATCTTCCTTTAAATAGCATCATTTCTCAATCTGCCACAGCTTAAAGAAATCATGGTCCTTTTCTGTATTGTGCCAAAAGCAGATGGATTCCCATTTTCCACTTTAATTTCCATCTACCATGTTTTTCACTCACCTATTTCACAACCCCCTTTACTCTCTCCTTATGACTCAAAATCGCAAACAGCTTTGCATTATCAGCAAAACACAACAGGGCCTAATCCTTGTGTACCCCACAAACCTCGGCCCACCTGTCTGAACAAGGACCGTTTAGTTACACTTTTTGCATTCTGTCTATTAAAGAGATCTTAGTTCTTGATGGCACTTTATATTTGAAATTCAATCGACTCTGACTTTGTTGATTAATTTACTGATTACCTTCTGAATGCTTATTCTTTGCCACATCCACTGATCCCCTTTATCTATTCTACAGGTTACTTCTTCAAAGAATTCCAATAGATTTGTCAAACATGTTTTTCCCTTTCAGAAATCAGGCTATTATCTTATCAATGTTCTGTAACTACATTCTTCATCTTTGTTTCCAGCCTTACTGATGTTGGACTAACAGTTTAATATGAGACTGCTTTCTCTCTGCAAACAAAGAATCTGTCAGAGGATTTCAACAAGTTGAGTTAACATTTGTTGTGTGGTAAGGAGGAACTGTCTGCATTTTGGGTTAAAGCCCTGCATTAGGCCCGACTGAGACTGCTCCATATTCCTACACCTGCAATCTCTCCTCTACCTCGCTTTCTCTCTCATTCCTTTTTTTTAAATAGTGGGGTCAAATTTGCTGTCCAATATGCAAGAAGAACTGCAGAATCTGCAGAATTTTGAAGATCTACATCTGGTACTCAGAAGGTTAAACTGATCATTACAAATTAGCAGAATAGATATTGTGTTTAGTTTTAACCAACATATGCAGAGGTTTACATGCAGGTATAGTTAATGGTCTGTGAATTTCGCAGAGAATATTCAGAAAATGGATGCAACAAGACTTATCTGAAGAAGCTGTGATTTTTAAGATTTGCTTAAGACATTTAAATAAACATAACTCCATCTGGAACCAGTGTGGTGTAAGATAAGAGACAATATCTCACTAACATCCTCTCAGATTCACTGAGCAACAACCATAAAGTGGCAAGTTAGTTTATTTTACTGCACCTCATTGAAAATGATCAAAATGCTGTAGTGACATAAAGAAGAATAGCTCCATTCTAAACATTTTATAACAGTATCAGGTTCACAACAGCAGGCAGAAGAGCATGTTGTTACTATGGTAACAAGAGATAACAGGAAGTGAAATACAATAAGTGATGAAGTCTGGTCAGGAGACTACCAAATACACGTGCAAAACAGCAAATGTGTCAGTGATAATAAACCTGATTCTGATCCTTGTAGGCTCTGTCAGTACTATTCAATCCCAAGGCTCACTATAGCTGATTGGTTCAGTACCAATAAGCAGGTTGAAATGAAAAAGGGTAGTGTTGCAGAGAGCGAAGAAAGATGTTGAAATCTACAGCACAATGCAGATCAAGTGGAAAAAGTCAGGTAGACCAATGACAACTGGACAAATCCTGACATATGTAAGGTCATACAATTGGGAATGCAAACAAGACTAGGATGCTAGGGCCTTAGGTGTACTGATGAACAGAGGCACTTGGGGTACAATGTCAAACCCCTAGAAGTGGCGAGGGAAACATGTGGTATGCTTGCTTTCATTGGCCCCAGCATCGAATATATAAGCTGGGAAATCATGTTATAACTGTATAAAACATTGGTTAGGCGACACCCGAAGTATTGTGGGCAGTTTGGGTTACATCTATGGGAAGGATGTGATTACCCTCAGGAGCTGAAAACAAAAAGTTGCCCCCTGCAGCATCTTTTTTCTCAGTCTGGTAAATTTTATTAATACTGTTTTTCCTTCAGTTCACTCTTCTCTCTAGGCTTTTGTTTCTTCGATGATAAAAAAAATTAGGCTCCAAAAATTTGTTTAATTTCTCTGTCATTGCTTTACTATGCCTGGCAAAGTTTTCTTATCTCTGTCCATAAGGCTCTAACATTTGGTCATCCCAGTCTTTTCCTTTCTGTATATCTTACACTCCATTTTTATGCTTCTGGCAAAATCTGTGTTCACATTCCATCCTCCCACCCCTTTTCAATTTAACTACCTTCCCTTGATGTCCAATACATTATTATCACTAAATTTATGAGTATAAACACCAAAAGCCAGATTTTTAATTGATCTGGCCATATCCATTTTGTAATTCCAAGAGGAACACACTCAGGTGCCCTTGTGTGGCCAGATCACAAACCTAACTCTTGAAAATTTTTCCCAAGTTTATGAAATGAGAGTGATTCAATCCTCTTCAATTGCCTCGAACGCAGCTCCTATAACACTCCGGTTTCAGTGTATCGTCTAATCTGTGTACTGCAGCAAACCATCTCCCTCCTGGTCACTGATATTTTCCCAAGATTTGAACTGACATTATTGAATTGAATTGAATCTTTAACACACTAGAGTACAGCGAAATACAATGGGTGCCAAGGTCTCCTCCAAGTCATGCATCATCCTGATTCTTACTGCTGAAAGAAATCCTAAAATCTTTTAAATGAAAATTAAACAATATTATAACAGCCTTAAAACAAACCTGTTTGCAAATGACTGCATTTCAACAAGATTGCAAAAGATATGTTTGTAACTTCGGAGACATTCTGAGGTGTGATACTTTTATCAAGAAAATATATTTAATGTCCGGTAAACAAATTCAATGCACCTGCAGATTATGAATTATAATGAATTACAAATTTATGGTAGTTACTGACCTGGAAAACAGAATGTTTTGTGTCGAACACAGATAAATTCATTACTAAGGTAGAGATGGTAGAACCAGTAATTTAGTCTGTATCAAACAGGAATACTACATGTAGATCTTTAATATCTTTCTCTCAATTCACAGCTATTATAAAAATTTTGTTTAATCAAGTAAAAGAACATCTCCATCCTACAGCACTCAACTACCGGCTCACCGTAAAGTAAAGAAAAAGCCAAAAAATAAACTTTTATCAAATGAAACAAAGGATGAAGGCAGAGGTTGATAGATTGTTCACTGGTCAGGACATAAAGTGACACAGGAAGAAAGTAGGTGATGGGGCTGAGAGGAAAATTGGATCAGCCATGATGCAACAGTGGAGCAAACCTGATGGGCCAAATGGGCTCAGTCTGCTCCTATATCTTATGGACTGGCATTAAATTCCAGTGAAAGTTGCACTTCAACTTCCATTTTAATTAATCTGAATTCTATCATAAATCCAAAATCAGTTGAGTTTTGCTCCTGGAAAGCAAGGATTTAAAGATTAAAACTTGTCTGCACTCTTTCAATCTTATTGATATCTTTCCTCAAGGTAAATGACCTGAACAATATTCCAAATTAGCCCCACCAACATCCTGTACAACTCAACATAACATCCCCATTCTTGTACTCAGTACTTTGATTGATGAAGGCCAATGTGCTCTCTTTATGAACCTATCTATCTGTGACAATACTTTCAAGAAGTTATTAGTATGTAACCCCTGATCCCTCTGCTTTATTGCACTCCTCTTGTGGTTTGTCATCCCAAAATGCAATACTTCACATTTAACAGCATTAAATTCCATCTGCCATTTTTTTTAGCCCGATTACCCTGGTCCATACCCTGCTGAGTGCCTTGATAAACTTCCTCACTGTCTATACTGACATCATCTGCAAATTTTCTGATCCATTTTACATTATCATCCAGATCACTGATATAAATGAGTAACAAAAACGGACTCCACACAGATCATAGAAACATAGAAAATAGGTGCAGGAGTAGGCCATTCGGCCCTTCGAGCCTGCACTACCATTCAGTATGATCATGGCTGATCATCCAACTCAGAACCCTGTACCTGCTTTCTCTCCATAACCCCTGATCCCTTTAGCCAGAAGGGCCATATCTAACTTCCTCTTAAATATAGCCAATGAACCGGCCTCAACTGTTTCCTGTGGCAGAGTATTCCACAGATTCACCACTCTCTGTGTGAAGAAGTTTTTCCTCATCTTGGTCCTAAAAGGCTTCTCCTTTATCCTTAAACTGTGACCCCTCGTTCTGAACTTCCCCAACATCGGAAACGATCTTCCTGCATCTAGCCTGTCCAATCCCTTTAGAATTTTATATGTTTCCATAACATCCCCCCTTAATCTTCTAAATTCCAGTGAGTATAAGCCTAGTCGATCCAGTCTTTCTTCATATGAAAGTCCTGCCATCCCAGGAACCAATCTGGTGAACCTTCTCTGTACTCCCTCTATGGCAAGAATGTCTTTCCTCAGATTAGGGGACCAAAACTGCACACAATACTCTAGGTGCAGTCTCAGCAAGGCCTTGTACAACTGCAGTAGAACCTCCCTGCTCCTGTACTCAAATCCTTTTGCTATGAATGCCAACATACCATTTGCCTTTTTCACTGCCTGCTGTACCTGCATGCCCACCTTCAATGACTGGTGTACAATGACACCCAAGTCTCATTGCACTTCCCCTTTTCCTGATTGGCCACCGTTCAGATAATAATCTGTTTTCCTGTTCTTGCAACCAAAGTGGATAACCTCACATTTATCCACATTAAATTGCATCTGCCATGAATTTGCCCACTCACCTAACCTATCCAAGTCACTCTGCATCCTCTTAGCATCCTCCTCACAACTAACACCGCCACCCAGCTTCGTGTCATCCGCAAACTTGGAGATGCTGCATTTAATTCCCTCATCTAAATCATTAATATATATTGTAAACAACTGGGGTCCCAGCACTGAGACTTGCGGTACCTCACTAGTCACTGCTGATCGCTGAAGATTGCTGTAGCACACCACTTAGTCATAAGACTGCAGTCAGAGCTGCAATCATCTACTACCACTCTGACTTCCCCTGTGAAGCCTATATTGAATCAAATTTACTAGCTAATCTTGAATGTCAAATAACTGAATTTGTTTGACCAATTCCCAAGTGGGACCTTGTCAAAAACCTTGTTGAAGTCCATGTAGATAACATCCACAGCCTTGCCTTCATCCATTTTCCTGGTAACTTCCTTGAAAAATTTCTTGGTTAGACATTACCTACTATACACAAAGCCATGTTGACTGTATACTTAATCAGTCCCTGGCTGTCCAAATACTCATACATTCACTACTTGGAATACCTTCCAGTAATTTACCCACTACTGACATGAGGCTCATTGACCTGTAATTTCCCACCTTATTCTTACAGTCTTTCTTAAACAATTTTAGCACCTCACCCATGGCTAAGGACGTTTTAATTCCTCTGCTATGGTCCATGCAGTTTCTGCACCAGTCTCCAACAAGGTCCAAAGGAACACCTCGCCAGACCCTGGGAATTTATTCATCCTACATTTCCTCAAGACAGCAAGCACTTCCTCTTATGTAATCTATATACAGTCCGTGACGTCACTGCTGTTTTACCTCTGTGACCATTTCCAAAATAAATAAAGATGCAATAAAGTAATTTAAGAACTCCCTCATCTCTTTTGGCTTTATGCATCGATGACCACACTAATCTTCAAGAGGTCCAATTTTGTCCCTTGCTATCCTTTTGCTCTTAATATATCTGTAGAAGCCCTTAGGATTATCCTTCACCTGGCCTGCTCGAGCAACATCATGCCTCCTTTGAGCCCTCCTGATTTCCCTCGTGTTCTCTTGCGTTTCTTATACTCAAGGACTTCACTTGTTCCTTTCTGACTATACCTGCTATGCATCTCCTTTATCCTCTTAACTAGGACCTCAATATCTCTTGAAAACTAAGGCTTCTTAAACCCTAAACCTGTTAGTCTTGCAACTAAGGTTCCCTAAATCTGTTAGCCTATTTGATTTTAAGCGATCATCACCTTTTATGTTATAAATCAGAACCAATTTTAAAAAGGAATTGCAGGATGAAGAGGTACTCTTGTATGAAATACGGTTCTTCTGATAGCTCATTGATTGTTTGACTTAGCAAGTTAGATTCACCATTAGAATATTCTTCCTATCTACAAATAGTGGCTAGAAACTGTGGGTGCCTGGTTTACTGAACTCCAACAAGGAAATTTCCATTTACCCTTATTTTCCTTACCTTTGATCTCTCCTGCCCAATTTTTTTACCTTGAAGTTTGGATAGGGTTGATCACAATGTTTGCCTAATCTAAACACAAGATCTGTTCAATTCATCAGTTGATATGTATGAAAATCAATATGAAATATTATTTATCATCTGACACTAAACTCTTCTCTGCAGCATTAATGGAGATATTTCCATAATATTACAGACATGAACTTGATATAAACATGCAAATAATACATTTACAATTAAAGTTGTTATAAATTCCATGGTCTTAAATAAACCTCCATATTGCTTCCATATCCAAACTTACTGAGCAATCCAGATATACATTAATACCCTTATCAGAGAGATTCCAATTGCACAATATACCCATTTTTCAATTCCTTAAATATGTTCAGTAGTTTGGAAACCTTTCTTTCTAAGCATAGACTCTCTTACATACCTGACTGCTATGTAGACTTTGTTGACTCTGAGCAAAGAAATTCAGTTTCCCAGAATCCTCTGAAGTGGGGCTGACAGGCTTTGGGTCAGACATGGAGCGTTGCATCACTTTGATTGGCCGAGGCAGACCCTGCTGTCGTTTAGGTGACTCAGAGGTAAAATGTTTCTGTGGAGTAACGTGGGCTTTATTTAACTTCTCACATGAAGTAAAAGTTGTATCTAAAAGCCGATATGGAGAGAGAGGTGACACAGGAGAATACAGCACCTGTGGAGACTTAGGAGGCTGGCGAATCATTTGAGGCAAAGGTTCAGGTGGAAGGTGGCATTGATACCCTATCTCCAAAGGATCTGGTTTCTTTTTCTCAAACTTTGGGACAATCATGATTCCCTGCTGCCTGGCATTAGTTTGGTCCAGTGGACCTGGTGTTACAATCTGTATGTTGGTAGAGTAGGGATTAATAGTGCTAGAACTTGCAAAGTGAGGACCAACAATGCCTTGTGATTGTGCTTCTGGTTCTGTCTGACAACCAAGACTCTCTCCTTTATGAGTCTTCTCAGGAGCAGATATATACCGTACAATTTCTACTCGTGGATCAGGTGTGATATGGATGGCAGGTGACACTGGTCCAAGCTCATTTGGATCTGTTTGGATACAGCAATCACTGACTGTTTGTATGGCAATACTGGAGGTCCCCTTTAGCATTTCCCGTTTGCTTTCTGTGCTTGAATCGGAATGCTTTGAGAAACGGGAGCGGCGCCTACGAGCAGGCTGCTCCATTTCCCCGTTGTCTTCATCGTCCGTCTGCACGCTGCAATCCACACTTCGCTTAGTTCTCCTCCGACGGGACATGTAGTAGCTCTCTTCTCCGTCCTCGTCGTCAGTTTGCACACTGCAGTCTGCTATCTTCTTAACCACATACTGATCGCGCAACGATGCATCGCTTCCCTCGTAAGCATCCCTCAATCTTGGCATGGAATTTCGTTTCCTGATACCCCTATTCTCCAAGTGCTCTTCAGTTCGAAGGGAAAGTTCAGAAGCAGATCGATGTGGTGGTTCCATCATTGCTCTATGATGCGGTGATAAATATGCCTCTTGGCCAGTTGTGGCAACAGGGGCACCTTCCACATATCCCTGGTTTACAGGCCAGTACTGTCCGCCTTGCGGCATAGGTTTCTGCATCTCAATACCCATCTCTGACATGGTGTGCGGGTGGATTCTACCCGATGGGTCACAGACTGCAGGGAAGTTTACCGTGTTTCTGACTTTTTGCTCCTCCAGCTGCTGATGCAGTTGCTGCTGCAGCTGCTGAATCTGCTCCAGCTGCAGCCTCTGCTGAGCCAGCTGTTCCCGCTGCAGAACGAGCTGCGCCTGCCTCTCCTCTTGCTGCTGGTGCAGAACCTGCTGCTTGATGGTCTGCAGCTCCTGCAGCTCCCGCTGCACAATGATCTGCTCGTTCTCCCGGTGCCGCTGCAGCTCCAGCCGCTGGCGCTCCAGCTCTTCCTGCAGACGTTGGTGCCGCAGCTTCTCGAGCTCCACCCGCTCCCGCTCGATCAGCAGGAAGTGATCTTGCTGCTGCTTTCGCTGATGCTCTTCCTCGCTGTCCTCCTGCTTTCTTCTGCCGGCGCCGGCCTGCTGGGCTTCTTGCTGCTTCTGTTGCTGCAGTTGCTGCTGCAGCAGTTTCTGCAGCTGCTTTTGCAGCTGCTGCTCTTTCTGTTGGTCAAGCTGTTCCTGTTGCTCTATGTTCTGTTGCTGCTCTGGCTGCTGCACTTGATGTTGCAATGACTGTTGTGACAGCTGCTGCTGCTGTTGTTGCACTGACTGCTGCTGCTGAGCCTGCATCTGTTGCTGCGGTTGCAATGTCTGCTGCTGCTGAACCTGCATTTGCTGCTGGACTTGCTGCTGCAATTGCTGTTGCTGCTGGACTTGCTGCTGCAATTGTTGTTGCTGCTGCTGGACTTGCTGCTGCAATTGTTGTTGCTGCTGGACTTGCTGCTGCAATTGTTGTTGCTGCTGCAGGAGTTGTTGCTGCTGCATGATCCCCATGTCCGGCTGTTGTTTGGACTGCTTAGCCTCAGGGTTAAATTTCTGGGCCATGGAAGCTAAAGCACTTGGCTGAGTGATGTCGCTCTGTTCAGGCCTCTGTATGACTTGACTTGGTACGTTTTGAACAGCGTTCACACCTGCATTTTTACCGTCACCAGCCTTTCCCAGGTAGATCGGTGTTTCACCTGCTGACATCGTAGAAACCCCTGTAAATCTGTTTGGAGGCAGGTATCGATACATTGGAGAAGTTGTAGCAGGCATCCGTGGTGTAACTAGGGGAAGTCTGGTCAACCTGGCCAAAGGCACAGCTGTGACGCTACCAGGCAAATAGGGTCTATAAACACCTCTCAGCATTGGGTGCATTATTGATGCTGGCTGTGTTGTAATAGGGAGCGTGGAAGCAATCGGGGTGTTGATTGTAGAGTAAATCATGCCATCAGGTGCTCTCACAGCCGCGGTTGGCGGATACATCTGCCTGATAGATCTCATACGTACAGCATGTGGCATATTGCCAAAGCCACGAGCTGCAATCCTGCGTCGAGAGTTGGACAAGTTGGGATTATACATCATATTTTGTTTTATGGGAGACATTCCTTGTTGGTTTGACATTATACTGCTTCTTGAGAATCCATCACATTGCACATTTGGAGGAGATGCCCCATACTGCACAGAATCTGAACTATTTGTGTACCGGTTTCCATAGTGATCCATGGAGTTGAGAGCAGCACACATCCTGCTGATTTCCCGAGCAGTCGTCGCACTGTAATGGGCCAAACTGGCCTCCTGAAAATTCGACAGATCATCTCGCATCGAGTAACCATAATCCGAGTTAATATTCGACATTGAACTGTATCTTCTTATTGGAGCGGGTTGGCTGAAGAGATCTGACTGCTGCCTGAGATCAGTGAAGGAACCATACTGCATTCCAAGTCCCCAGTCCCTTCCCTGATTGAAAGATAAACTGTAAGAGTGTTTCATCGTACTCAGATCTACAGCTGCATCACCACCAGGTGGGTGATAAAGAGGGTCATTCTTCAGGAAATTGTAATTAATGCTGGACTCCAGCAGGTTGGAGTCCGACATAGATGAATGCAGCCGCCCAGAAAATACCAGAGGAAATGTTTTGTGCTCTTCGTGCATATTAAGACCATCCTTGTAAGCAGCCATGGGTTCTTTATAGTGGTAACTATCAACAGGTTCCTGAATTCTGTTGTCATAGTACTGGTGAGCAGTCTTCCTGGTACTCTGCTGTGGTTCATACGTTGCTAGATCTGGGACTTGCGAGCCTTGGTTAAATGAACCAGTGCAGCTATCCGCAAAAGGAAATTTATAAACCACGTCACAACAGACAGCCCTTTCTGGCTTTGGCCCTGTCAAATCAATTGCATTTGATGGAGCATCTTTCATCAGCTTTGTGACTGTGCCCGCAGCTGTGTGGTCCAACTGCACCATTGTATCGTGCACTTTCATTCCAGGCAAGTTTGGTGGGGGAGCAGATGGCTTTAATTCCAGAGATGCTTCTCTATGTACCTGTGAGGGGATAAAACCACTGTCCTGAGGTACTGTCCTAGGAATGGCACTAATATTTATGGCATTGCTGATGTTGCTCTCATTCACCAAAATGTCGACTTTACGCACTGGAGTAGTTTGGTTAGCTAAGTTGTATCGAGCAAAATGTGGCTGCATTTGGCTATCCAGATCTGATCGTGCCATCACCATTGCCAGGTCAATGTTGGTTCCACTCTCGGTAACAGAAGGGGGTTGACCCATTGATTCCAGTTGTTTTGTTTGCATGAGGCAAATTGCTTTCGCTGTACCATGACCTAGATCCATACGATTCTGGAAGGGGTCGCCATATATCTTTGGCACTTTTGTCTGGGAAATTACCATCGATGATGTGATTGTTATACCCACAGTCGTCGTACCAGTTGTGTTTACATATGGGTGTTCCTGCACATTAAGATTCATGATTAATGGCTGCACGGCAGTGGACTGACGACTAGGAAGCTGGTCAGATTCAAGGGAATATTTCCTACTTTCTGTAGCCAAGGATGTCAAATCCATTCCATGATCTGTTATTATGACGGGGGGTGACTTAGTAACTGTTCGGAGATCTACTACAGAGCTACATGTCCTTGAAACTTCACTTAAACCTGGGCCAACTATACCAGAAGCTGTGATAATAGATGAAGTAATTTGCCCTCTCTGTGTTGGCTGAATCATGGATATTCTATCAGCTTGGGAAGAAGTCTTGCTGTACATGGACTGCATTTGCATCTGCTGATGTGATGAAGCAATCATTGGCTGTGTCCAGCCCTGCAGGGTTGATTGCCGATTCAGCCGTGTTGGAGAGGTGCTGGGTGAAGTGGCTGAATTAATGGTTAATGGTTGGGCTGAGGCAGGAACATTGGATGCCAGAGTAATGACCATGAATGTGGAGTCAGGAGAGGATACTTGCCTGATGAGGCGGGGTGATCTTACTGAAGTCTGAGTGCCTTGTGCCATTACTGTAGATGGTGATGAGGCCAATGTCATGGAAGGGGATAAAACTCTATGATTTGAAGTCTGTGTTGAAAATTCTGCAGTGGATTTGCTACCCATTGTGGGGCTTGCGGGCATGTTGGTTCTAGAGATTGATCTCTGTACGGAAGATGGGGAAATGGGTCCTTCAGCTGTTTGTGTGGATGACCCATTAACATTTGATAACCCGTATGATTCACCAAATTTCTTACTCTCAGGAGTATTATAACTTTGAGCATTGTAAGGTGCTGACATCCCAGAATCTGATGGCCTTCCTTGTGTGTATACTGCAGTTCGATCTATAGACCCTGCACAAGTAGAGGACAGACCCACAATTGCAGTGGCCACCGTCACAGCTGATCTTTTGTTGTATGTTGTGTAAGAAGCTGTAGCTATTTGTGAATTATTACCATTTGCTCCCATGGGCTTTGTAGTGTGGCTTTGCTCCTGCATGTCTCTGGTGAAATACCGGGTTACCCGAACATCAGGGATGCCTCTATTACTGTTGGACGAAATGAAAGAAATTGGTGCAGCTGACTGGGTGGGGCTTGTCCCGGGTGTAAGAAGTGCATCTGTTTGCCTTGCTAGTTCAATATAAGCACTTTGTGCATCAAGAAGCTTTTTCTCCTGGAAAGTCCGCTCCAGATTTTGTAATTGGGCATTTTGTTGCTGCAATCGGAGATCAAGTGATGGTGAATGGGACAATTTGGGAGGGGGTCCAGCGGTCTTTGATGTGTCCTCATATACTTCTGGTTTCTGTTGCTCACTCTGTAAGGTTGATTGTGACAATGTCATCTCATTGTTTAAATAATTGTATTCATCTGAAGATTGGTATTTGTGATTATTCTCCATGTAGTCATCTGACTGATAAGCACTGCTATAAGATGTGTCCTGCGTCGGTTGCTGTGACTTTAGCATTTCAGCCTTTCTCATCATTTCCTCATATGCTTCTTCTGCACTCTTCAGTGGTTTCTGATTTGCTGAAGAGTTGGATGATTTTTCCGTTGGGGAATACAAGGACATAAATGAGGGGAGGTTGTACTCACTACCTGACTTGTACAGTCTGCAGGTTGTTATTTCAAAACCTTCGGCTTCAGAATCCATAGTTGGTGAATACTCGGAGCACGATGAACGATGGAGTTCTTCCATTTCTGCTGCTTGACGCAACTCCTCTGTTGGAGAAGCATCCTCAATGGGAGAAAGGTTACTTGGTGGTGTTTTGGATCTTTCTCGCCTTCTCTGGGCCCTCAATTCCTCTTTGTCCCTCTTTGCTTTTCTTGCTGTACTTCGGATACGGTGCTGTTCAACTTCGCGCATTTTCTCCTGTTCTCGAAGAAGCTCTTCTTCTTCCCGTAGCTCCTCTTCCTCAGAAGAGTCTTCAATAGTTGGTAACAGAGGACCATGCGAGCGGTGCCTTGCCTTTCGCTGCTGTTTTACTTCCTCAAGTCTATGCCTTCGACTCGGGCTACTGTCACTATCTTCCTCTAGTGAAGAGACAGAAGTAGGGGAAGTGCCCGATGACAAAGTAGGTGTTGAGGCTGGCAAGGTAGATGAGTGTTCACCCTTAGATTTTTCATCTGGTGATCCTGTTAAACTTTCCATCTCAAGTTCAGGTTCTCTGTCAACGTTAAGATCTGCTTCACTGCAAACTTCAATACTTCTATTTGTGTAAGTATTTGTGGTGTTCAAATCAATAGTTTTAAAACGTCTTAGCCCAGCTGGCTCCCCCACTGAGTCTTCTACATGATTTATAGATTCTGCATAGGTATCACCAGGTTCCTTCTGTTCTTGCCATGACTGATTTTCTTCCTGCCCATAACTTTCCAGCGTAGTACCTTCATAATTGCTGCTTATATTAAGATTCTGTTGTTGCTTTGAAAGGCTTCTTTTGCTAGACTCTGTTGTAAGTTTTTGACTCTTCTTTATACTAATATGTTCAGTATGACTGCCCATGTTCTCATCTTCCACAGATACATTGTCCTCTTCTGCACTCATTTCCAAAAGTTGTCTTCGCATAAATTCTTCATCTGTTAACTCTGCACCTGCATTTGCAGAATCAGTTTGAGGAGGTGGTACTGCAGTTTCACTCCCACCCTCAGTGTAGTCATGCCGCAGTTTCCTGCCAAACTCATCGAGTGATTCTAGACTTTCTCTTCGCTCCCCTTCATTGTCCCATTCTAAAATATCTTCATCTTCCTCTTGTATATCTTCAAGCTCTTCGTCTGAGGTGTAACACTCTGGTGTTATTGGAAGTGACTGTAGCCTGTCTTGCTGTATTTGCTTTTCAGATGAATCATGAACAGTCCTTTCTCCTTTATTCCGATCTTGAGATTCAAGCAATGGCCTTACAGTACTCTCCAATTTGGTAAATTCTGAAGGGCTCATTGGACTTTGTTGTGTAAGGCCAGATTCATTAAGTTTTTGTCCTTCCTGGTGCAATAAAGTTGTGATTTCACTCTGTGAGCTTGATATGCCATCAGATGAGTAGCCTGTATCACTTAAACTCTGTGGGCTGCGAGACTGTTCCGGAGGAAAATTCTTGTTCATTTCCTGAAAAGAACAAAGAATTTAACGTTAAAAAGTAAGTAAAACTTCAATTAATTCACAGTTCAACTATATAACCAAATCAACACTACAGAGTACCAACAACTAATTCCAATGTTTGCTGACACAATGTACAAATGAAATTAGGGCAAAGTATTAGAACCTCTCCATTACTCACTCTCTGACTGCCCCTTGATCTGTCCCCTAAGTACTTTCTTTCCTTTCCACTATTGTGCTCAGTCCTGATTTTTTCTTCTTATCACCTGTCTCTTTTCTGATATTCTGTCTCATATTCTGCACTTTTCTGAATCTCTTACAAGTTTTGATGTCACTCATTTTCAGCTACAAGGTCAATAGAGCACGATGACCAAAAGAAATTGGTAGTGAAGGAGAATCTGCAAAAGAAACGGATACCACAGAAAGTTCACAAGAAAATAGAAGCAACTGGTAATATTATAAAAATAAATATCTAAGAAAAATAAAAATTGGATGATTAAATTAAAATGACAAGTGGACCTGAGCTTCCAACTACACTATATTATATTATATAACATTTAATGCATACCCTCTGCCAATAAACACAGCATAGAAATTTACCGGTACAATCACTGATATCAATATTGTGAAAATTGAAAATCTGGTGAAAGTGAAAACAATTGCTGTGCACACGTTTAGCACGCAAGGGTGATGTTGTGCAATGAGATTTTAAAACTCTCTTTTCCATTATTATGTTAATTCAGTGACATCAATAAACAAGTTCTTGATATTTATTGCTTATTTACTTGTTTTCCTCTTTTTTGTATTTGCAGCTAGTTGTCTTTTGCACAGTCGTTGTTTATCCATATATGCTGCGTGCACTTCCATTGATTCTGACGGGTTTCTTCATACTTACTGTGGATGCCCACAAGAAAATGACTCTCGGGGTTGTATATGGTGACATATATCTACTTTAATAATAAATTTACTTTGAAAAAAGTAAAAAAAAATGTTGCATACTTGTGATCCCAAACTTTCTGAAACATACATTTGCAATGGTGCAATGGGAGAAAGTGCGAGAAAAATTAATTTTCAGAGTAAATGGGGTGAGGAAAGAACTAAATCTACTGTGAAGAAAGCTAAATATATAATTGGGCTGGATAACCACAGTGGTGAGATCTTTAAAAATATTTGCTGAAACTAGAATTCTACTAGTAGGTAAGATTCACAAACCTGCCTGTCTCAGCTTGCTCCTGCCCCACCAAACTCAAACCTGCATACCTTGACACAGTTTTACCCACACTGGTTCAGTCCCACCCAGATCTGTGACACTTCACACGCTCTTGACCTTTTCAAAGATTTCAAGTTCCCTGGCCCTGAGCATCTTATTTTTACCATGGATGTCTAGTCCCTATACACCTCCATCCCCCATCAGGAAGGCCTCAAAGCTTTCTGTCTCTTTCTGGACACCAGAGCCAACCAGTTCCCCTCCACCACCACTCTCCTCCATCTGGCAGAACTGGTCTTCACTCTCAATAATTTCTCCTTCAGCTCCTCCCACTTCCTTCAAACAAAAGGGGCAGCCATCGTATCTGCATGGGTCCCAGCTATGCCTGCCTTTTTGTCGGTTATGTGGAACAGTCTGTCTCATGCCTACACTGCTGTTACGTCCCCACTTTTTCTATGCTACATTGATGACTGCATTGAAGCTGCTTCCTGCACCCATGCCGACATATTCAATTTCATCAACTTTGCCTCCAACTTCCACCCTGCCCTCAAATTTACCTGCTCCATTTCTAACACGGCCCTCCACTTTCTCGATCTCTCTGCCTCTATATCTGGAGACAGCTTATCTACCGATGTCTCTTACAAACACACTGACTCTCACAGCTATCTGGACTATACCACTTCCCACCTGCTAATTGTAAAAATACCATCCCCTTCTCTCAATTCCTCTGTCTCTGCCATATCTGCTCTCAGGATGAGGCTTTTCATTCTAGAATGAAGGAGATGTCCTCCTTTATCAAATAAGGGGCTTCCCTTCCTCCACCATCAACACTACTCTCTACCACATCTCTTCCATTTCATGCATGTCTACTCTTACCCCATCCTCCCACAATCCTACCAGGGATAGGGTTCCTCGCATCCTCACCTACCACCCCAACAGCGCCCATGTCCAGTACATAATTTTCTGAAACTTCTGCCACCTCTAAAGTGATCTTACCACCAAGCACATCTTTCACTCTCCCCACTTTCTGCCTTCCACAGTGATCGCTCCCTTGTCCATTTGTCCCTCCCACTGATCTCCCTCCTGGCATTTACCCTTGCAAATAGAACAAGTGCGACACTTGCCCCTATAACCTCTTTCCTCACTACCATACAGGGCTCCAAAAAGCCTTTAACGGTGAGGCGACACTTCACCTGTGAGTCTGCTGGGGTCATCTATCATATCCAGTCCTCCCCGTGTGGCCTCTTGTATGTCGGTGAGACATGATATGGACAGGGAGACCGCTTCGCCAAGCACTTGTGCTCAGTCCAGCAGAATAAGTGGGATCTCTCAGCCGCCACCCATTTTTATTCCACTTCCCATTCCCAATCCAATATGTCCATCCATGGCCTCCTCTACTGTTGCGATGAGGCCACACTCAGGTTGGAGGAGCAACATCTTATATTCCGTCTGGGTCGCCTCCAACCTGATAGCACAACCATAGATTTCTTGATCTTCTGGTAATGACCCTCCCCCGGCCTTTCCCTCTCTCACCTTATCTCCTTGCCTGCCTATCACCTCCCTCTGGTGCTCCTTCCCCTTTTCTTTCTTCCATGGCCTTCTGTCCTCTCCTATTAGATTCCTCCTTCTTCAGCTCTGTATCTCTTTCACCAGTTAACTTCCCAGTTCTTTACATCACCATTCCCCCCCCCACCCAGTTTCATCCCTCACCTTGTGCTTCTTCCTTCCCTCCCCCACCTTCTAACTCAGACTCATCTCTTTTCCACCAGTCCTGCTGAAGGGTCTCGGCCTGAAACGTTGACTGTACTCTTTTCCATAGATGCTGCCTGACCTGCTGAGTTTCTTCGGCATTTTGCGTGTGCTGTTCGGATTTTCAGCATTTGCAGACTTTCTCTTGTTTGTGACTGGACAAACTAGGCTTGTTTCTCCTGGAGCAAAGAAGCCTCTGGCGTGGCCTGATAGAGACGTTGAAAATTCTAGGAGGCAAAGAAAGCCTCATGGTAGGGATATCAAAAATGAAAGGATATTGGTTTAAAGTGAGAGGAAGGAAAGCAAATTTGAGTGGAACATCATTTGCACAGAGAGTGTCTGCTATCTGGAATGTGTACCACATGGGGTTGTGGAGTCAAATACAATCACCGTGTTTAAGACACATTTAGACATGCACTTGTATTAATAAAGCACAGAAGATCTGGACCTAATGTGGACAAGTAGATTTTGTGTAGATAGTCAAAAGAGCCAGCATGGATGTGGTGAGCTGAATGGCCTGTTTCTGCCCAAACACTTAGCTCGGATCAGTTGGAATGAGAGAAAATAAATGTTATCTTGAGTTTCGATGTCATTGTCAAATCTAGATTATTTTATTAATAAATACCTTCAGTATTCTGGATTGATCCATAACAATGTCATTTCCACAGCCCAAAACAGAACTCAGAACCTCTCCACTTTCCACAACCAATAGTAGAGTCCAGCCCCAGCAGACTCGCTCTTTCACACTTACCTGATTTTAACAGCTGCTTTTTTTTCCAGACTTCTGGGAAGTGTTTCCATCCCAAAGATTTATTGACCATACTTACAATCAGTAAGAGTCCAATTTGAAGAACATGTGTTTAAGTTCTGCAGGCTATTCACCCTCTAGTTCAGCATATATGTTTTCTTTTTCCCACTTAAATTCAACATCTATTTTCTCAAACTTTAAAACAAGCATGATTCTTTTTCATTACATGACATTTTCAATAACAATTTAATTCAATCTTAATGTGTTTAGTCTTTGTCATGTGAAGGACATTACCTCTTGCATTTTTGCTTTCTGTGGATCAGCTGCTTGGGAAATTTCCTTTGAAGGGTCCACTGTTTTGTCTGTGGCGATCACTTTTGTAGGCACAGAACCTGTGCTGCTCTGCATTATCGCTTTTGGCTTCTCCTTTGTTGACTGCGACCTGCCTGGATCTGAAATCTGTGGAAGCTGCTGGGGCCCAGTGTGTCCAGGATGCATTTGTTGAGTTTGTGCTTTATCTGTGACCAGTGGACCTTGATGCTTCACTGGTGATGATTGTCCCATTAATTTCAGAGATGGCTTTCCCTGCTGTGGAAGGAACTGTTGGCCTGGTGCTGCAGGAGCCATTTGTGGTTGCACAGGACCAACTTGCTGCTGTTGACCAGCCCCTTTCTTTTGTTGCATATTGACACCCATTTGCCCTTGATGATGAGGTGACACTGCTGGTTGCTGTTTTGCTGGTGGGATAGGAAGGGATGCATCTGCTAAATTTCCAGACATTAGCCGCAGAGTCTGACAGTTCAGGCAGAGCCATTCTTTCTTCTATATGGGGAAGAGAAACAAAGAATGGTGTTAACAGATTCAGAACAAGACAATTTGCACCTCCCATGACTATGCATTTTATGACAGCCATTTTATAACTTGGTGGCAAGTTTCTAGTTCTGCAGCAAATATTCTCTCAAATTCAAATTCAACATTAAGCCTATAATCAACACTTGTATGACAGCACATGTATTGATGTGATTGTATAGCCCACAATTGTCAGTAATACATCATTTGTACTACAAATCTGACTTTGCATGTGTCCTCTGCATTTATACTGTCCTCTGTAAGCCAGACAATTGACACAATATCCATGAGGAAGGGTCTTGACCCAAAATGTCAAATGTACATTTCCTTTCACAGATGCTGCCTGATCTGCTGTGTTCCTCCAACAGTTTTTTTTTCCACCCCATTGTATGTCAATGTTTTGGACTACGATATTAATGGATTTATGGCTAAACTTGCTGATGAAACAAAGATGGGTGGAGGAGTGGGGTAGCGTTGAGGAAACGGAGAGCCTGCAGAGAGACTTGGATAGTTTAGGGGAATAGACAAAGAAGTGGCAAATGAAATACAATGTTGGAAAGTGTGGAAGAAGTAAACAGACTATTATTTAGATGGGGAGAAAATTCAAAATTGAAAGATGCAAAGGGACTTGGGAGTTCTTGTGAAGGATACCCTAGAAGTTAACCTCCACGTTGAGTCGGTTGTGAATAAGGTGAATGCAATGTTGGCATTTATTTCTAGAGGTATCGCATATAAGAGCAGGGATGTGATGTTGAGGCTCTATAAAGAACTTGTGACACCACACTTGGAGTATTGTGTGCAGTTTTGGGCTCCTTATTTTAGAAAGGATATACTGACATTGGAGAGGGTTCAGAGAAGATTCACAAGAATAATTCCAGGAATTAAATGTTTACCATATGAAGAATGTTTGCCAGCTCTTGGGCTGTATTCCCTGGAGTTCAGGAGAATGAGGGGGGATCTCATAGAAACATTCCAAATGTTAAAAGGCCTGAACAGGTTAGATACGGGAAAGTTATTTCCTGTGGTAGGGGATTCTAGTATAAGAGGGCACAATTTCAGGATTGAAGGACCTCTATTTAGAACTGAGATGCGGAGAAACTACTTTAGACAGCAGGTGTTAAATCTGTGGAATTTGTTCATGAGCGTCTGTGGAGGCCAAGTCCTTGGGTGTATTTAAGTCAGAGATAGATAGGTTCTTGATTAGCCAGGGCATCAAAGGGTATGGAGGGAAGGCAGGGGAGTGGAGATGACTGGAAGAATTGGATCAGTCCATGGTTGAATAGTGGAGCAGTCTCGATAGACCGAATGGCATACTTCTGCTCTTATGTCTTATTACATCTGCAGTTTTGTGTCTTCATAACATCTAACACCAACTGACCTGCTGAGATCTTCTTTTGAATTTCTCATATCCGCAACATTTTGATATCAAGTCATGGAGCCACAGAGCATAGAAATTGGCTCACTGGCATGCACTGACCATCAAGTATCTATTTACACTAATCTTGCACTCAGGATCTCCACACAGGATCATAGCCATTCTTGCCTGCCTTGTCAATCTATATGTCATTGCACAGATTATACAACATTAGCAAGGCATCATATAGACGATAAAGCTTAATCTTATTTCACAGCATGGAACTACAATGTTGTGGCCATTACAGATATTTGGCTGTTGGATATTCCAGGATTTAAATTTTTCTAAAGGGACAGGGAATGAAGTAAAAGGCAAGGGAGTGGCACTGTTAGGGTTGATATCTGTGCTGCAGAAAGGGAGGACGACATGGAGGATTTGTCCACCGACTCAGTGTGGATGGACATCAGAAAAAGGAAAAAATCAATTAATCTATTGAGCAGATTCTAGAGACTATCCCTCCCCCAACAGCAACAGAGGCACTTAGGAGCAGATGAGATTGCAGATTTTGTAAGGTGCAAAAATCACACGGTTGTTGTCATGGGTGGATTTTGTCTTTTGCACATAGTTGTATGGGGCACAGGTTTAGGGGAGAGGGGAAGATTAAGAAGGGACCTTAAGGGCAATGTCTTCATGCAGATGATGGTGAATCTATGGAATGAGATACTACAGAAGCGGCTGAAGCAAATAAAATTGCATCATTCAAAAAGCACTTGGATTGGTAAATGGGGGAGCAGGGCTTACAGAAAATGGGTGAGCACCATGGTTAGCGTGTAGTGGTTTGGTCAAAGGGCCTGGAACCGGAGTGTACCTCTCTCTGCTCCATGACTCCTTAAAAAAAATTATTGAAATATTCAATTGGACATGCAGCACACAGAGAAAAATATTTGTCATCAGAGAAAGTGCAGAAGAGAAATAGGTATTGAAATAATATCCATGAGAGGGTTGTTGGCAGGATAGGTTAAAGTAGTTAAATGGATGATGTTACTAATTAAGGATATAACAGTGGGATCATTAAAGAAACAAAAGATGCCTGTGGAAGAAGTTTAAGTAGAAAAGCAAAATTATCAGAAGATGAAGAAATTGACTGAACTTAACGTGCCTTGCTGCAAGATGAGGTGATGGTGAAAATGACTGACATCAGTGTGGCCTATGAAGCAAAAATGAACTAAGAGTGGATCATGCTTGCATGCAAAGCAGAGCATTGTTCAGTAATAAAAATAGATTTTACTTGGTTTTCTGCCTGAATTTTTCAATATGACTGCTCAAGCAGCTTGATAGCATGATCACTGTGGAATGCCTGGTGGCAACCAACATCAGAGAGGCAGTCCACATCACAGAGATCAATGAAGAAAATGACAGCAACATCCTGACTATTACTTTGGTTATGATTCATTTGTTTTTATACAGTCGTTGCCTGATTCTAAGTATCCATTGTTACCAGAACACCAAATCTTGGCAGGCAGAGAGAAAATAAATTAATTGAGATGTTGACCATATCTTTTTCAATCGCACTACTTTCCTGGAGGGCTTCCCAGTTATCAGCCTCCATAACGTGTGAAGCTGAAATATCTTGTGAAGGCATTTAATTGATGCAGATGTTTCAATTATTTACCATAGTGTTGCTTAGGCTCATGGTCAATTTAAACACTATTTCAACCTATGGAGCATTTGCTTCCCCAATCCATGCAATGATCTATCTTTCCTCATATGTGATAATGATGGTATTCCTTGTACAAAAAATCATTTGGACTAATAGAGCACATTTCACAGTATTAGGGCAACCCCGCCCCAAGTGTTTTACAGCTGAAATGGCCTTTACCATGACCTTTGTGATTTAAGTCGCAGGGCAGCAAGTTTCTACCAAAAGCAGGAGCTAGAATCAGTCATCCAGAATTCTGAGGGTAACATGAGAATTTCCTGTCCACCTGAAGGCTGGGACGGCTTCAGTTTATCATCTCCTCTGAAAAATGACAACATAGTACCCTCCCAACACTGTATTGGAGGCTTAGTCCAGCTCCTTATGCACTGGTTATTGGAGTGGGAATTGAACCCACAACTTTTGAGACAAGAGAGTTACCAACTAAGATAGCTGACAATTGTGTATTAAACTTTATTGAGTTAACAGTGGGTTGTTAAGATCAAGTGAAATCTGAACAAATCATTTATTAGAGATTGTTCTTTGAGATGCAGTGGATGTAATGTGTAAAATCTTCTCAGCAACATGTAATATATTTAATAGTATTTAAATTAACCAAACCTTGATGTTGAAACAGTTAATTTGATCTCAGCATTTAGCTGCGTCCTGTCAACGTATGGTGATGCTTAGCTCCACGTAAGCCCATCATTTCAATCCTTGCTCCCTTGTATTTGAATGAATTTAGCAGGTAACCAATCTATTCTTAGTCTTAACAAATAAAGCCTCTCAACTTCCTTGAAAGTATTTACACACTACCTTAAATTTGGTGACTAAACTTAGTTTCAACAATGCTCGATATAATTGAAATATAATCTCCCCATCTTTGTTCTCAGTTTCCTTTACAATAAATGATAACATTTCGTTAACCTTTCTAAGTATTTGCTGTATCTGCATGCTACCATTTTGTGACTTATGAACTAGGAAATTTTTCATTATGTGTATCAAGCAATAGTAAATCAAAGCAACTGGACTTTGTGTTGTCTCAAAAACATTTTGACACTCATCTGAGAGACTTCTTCAGTTCTAATCCGTGGCGGGTAGTTTTCTAGTTGATAAACTCTGTTTAAAGGTATAGCAATCACATGAGGCTTGTTAAAAAGTCTTAGAGGTAATGAGCGGGTCATTAGTATTATCTTTGCATGAATGGAGGTGTGACCTGTTGAAAGCTTGCGGCTACCCTGCCTGGGCATTCACCAAGACAGCAACAAAAACCAGCAGGTGACATCAGGCCAACAGAGAGACATAAGGAAAAAGCAGATGGAAAAACATAGTCATCGCATATGTAGTTGCAGTTTCGGAGAAACACATAAGGATTTTCAACAAACACCAAATCAGTGTAAACCTACAAGATCACTCAGACAGAAACTCGTCCACCCCAAGGATCCTTCACCCAAACATAAGCAGATCAATACTGTACATGCTATCCAATACAATGAAAACTGCATAGATCTGTACATCGGTGAGACAATCTGATGGCCTATCATAGGAGAGCTAACACCTCAGGTCAAGACTCACATACATCCGCACCTGAAGGACAAGGGACACTCCTTTGATGATAACAATGTGCACATTTTGGACAGGGTGGACAGGTAATTTGAAAGAGGGGTTAAAGAAGCCACCTTTGTCAAACTGGTGTCACGTACTTGCAATGCTGATAGAGTATCAGCAACAACCTGGAGTCTGGTTTTGCTGTTAACAAAACACTATTTTATTAGTAACTACGTCACATAGTAACTCATACCAGGTAAATCAAGAGTTAACAGTGTTTTGCATATATAGGTGTAAATATATAAATCCCCAAACTTCAAACTTCGGTGGTAAGTGATACAGTCTTATGATGGTATGTAAGCAAAGTTCAGTTCAAATGCACAAGTAATTAACGCAAGATGTTTGTAATCCAAAGGCGAATGTTGTGAGAAGGCAATTACGTTGATATTCCACAGATCCCACAACAGCAATACAAAATAACAATAGCAGTAGGTTTTATCTACGAAGTTGTTCTGCTCCACACACAAAATATCACCGACAGTGATCTTCAACGAATATCCTTTCAACACAAGTGGTACCACACCCGAATTCGGCTACGGGTCATCCCAAAGTGGTGGCCACAGGATACTCAAACAGAATCCACGTATGGATTATCACCAGCAGTACTTCATCACAAAGGGGACCATCTTCAAGGGAACCACCGCCCAGGCAGGGGTCAACACATCGGTAGATTCCACAAGGTTACCCCAATCACACACAACATGATAGCCACTTATCCAGTTTTTTGCAACCTATTATTGTAGTCACTAGCAAGCTTCATAAATGCACCTTTACTCTGCTGATTAATATAAATTTTAAAACTAAAGACCCTAGCACTAACCTTCATGGTACACCATTAACTGCATATTCTTTTCAGAAAATTTACAATTTATCCTTCCACTTTGCTTCTTGTTAGCTGACTGATCATTAATCACTCCAGTACATCATTTCCTATACAATCAACTTTTAAGTTTTGTAAAATCTTCATAGTGCCACCTTTTCAAATGCCTTCTGCAAATCTAACTATAGAACTCCACTTTATTACAGTGAATGTGACTTCTTCAGCGCATACAACTAGATTGTTCAAACATGATTTTGTAGCGGTGTGCTACACGCAGCGCTAAAATTACGACACGGAGTTGGTAACTGCAGTCGAAGGAAAAAACTTTATTCGAAATCCCCAGCCTCACTTTTAAGCCTCCCTCAACCTGCCCCCCATGGCGCAGAGGCTCCAAAGCTCTGTGCTCGCAAACCCCCGTAGGCTATCTAATTGTGAGCCGGTTCGGATGTGCCAGGAAATGGGTCGCCACAATTTATCTTTCACAAAGCCACCTTGATAACTTGATTTATTTTGCATGTTTGTTTATAAATATTTTACTAATAGCTTCCAACATTATTCTTTTAAGAGATGTTAAACTTGTTGGCCTATAATTTCATTTTTAATTCATTTTTGAATAAATGAATTAAATTTACTATTTTCCAATTAAATGGAATCTTTCCTTAATTCAGAGTATTTTGGAAAATTAAAATCCATGCATAAACTATTCTATTGTCCACTTCTTTTGGACCTTATGGATGAAATGCATCAGGACCCAAGGATTTCTCAACACACATCTCCAACTATTTGCTACCATTGTCCCAGTGAATGCAATTTTCTTAATGACCCTCCTCCCTCTCAATTTGTAACATTATTTCTGGAATGTTACATGTATACTTTATCATGAAGACCAATGTAAAAATAATTGTTAAATTAATTAGCTTTCTTAATTTCTATTATTAAATCCCCATTTTCATTTCCCCTAGAAACAATGATTACTTAGTTCATTCTTTTCTTTTTAAATATCTACTGAAACAACTATTTTAAACATTCCTAGCTTGCTTTATTGTATATTATAGTTTTTTTATTCCTTATCAATCACTCCATTATTTTTAGTAACTACCGCACATACACAGAAAGTGCTGGAGGAACTCAGCAGCATCTATGGAGAGGAATGAGCAATCGACATTTTGAGCTGAGACCCTCCATCAGGACTGGGAAGGAAGGGGAAGAAAGTCTTTCTTGTTTTTTTGCTATATTTTGCCCACCTTTCCAGACCCCATTTTGTCTGTGTAATTTTATGACATTTTTTTAAGTTTGGTACTAACTTTAACTTATTTTGCCCCCAAGTTTTGTTTTGCCTCTTTATTTCTAACATCCATCAAAGTCATTTTACTATTATCAAGCTTGAAATGTAGAACATTGCTGGCATTGCATATCAATGATCTGTTCTAAAACAGCAATTTTGTAGTTGGATATCTTCAAAGATTTTTATCTGAAAATGCCTGCTATCTCAGGTTCAAAAACATGCTGTGTGACAGACTTTTGTGCTCAAAAATGCACACTGTCAAGCACTGATGCCCACTGCTGTCATTGACTGCAGTTCTGTTTTATTTGAAATGAGTCGCACCAGTCTTGATTAAATTTGAAGAAAATAGTTTTCACAACAATTGACAGTCCATGAAAAGTTACACACATTGTAATACTGTAGATAGTTGGCTGCAACTGACTGAATTTCTTTGCTGTCATTTATTGTCTACATTTTAAAGGTGGGTTTGACTGAAAATGCCCAAACTTAATAAAATTCACAACTTAAGAAGTTCTTGATTCCTGTCTGCTTCGCATCAGTGGTACAAAATAATGTATTATCAATGCAGGTTTTGTTGAGTCACGACAATGTATAGCTGCTTTGGACAATAGGTTCTTATATAAGTACATGAGTCACTTGAAAAGCCAGCTACAGTGTTGACTAGATTCTTTAGACTTGCAAATTACAAAGTTATATAACATGAGAATCCTCAGCTTACTATTTACCCTTAAAGCCAAAGGGGAACAGCTGGACACATGGATACAGCAACTATACCGCAGCAAAGTAACCTGGAGTCCTGGGCTGACAATTCAATGACCTGAATTTAAATCCTACTTTGAAGTTATGATATTTAAATTTAGTTAAGAAACAAAAATCATTAAAAACACTATATGAGAATTAAGACCATAAAACATCCTAAAAATCCACGTCTTATTTGCATCCTTCCAAGTACAAATTCTGCCATCTTTCTCTGGTTCAGCTTGAGATCTACAGAAACATGGTTAACACTGAAATGCTTTAATAAGTCACATTGTGTCAAACCACAATTATTGCAAAGGTGCAAACCTGTCCACCAGACCAACATTCTCTTATAGTGTAATCATCTCACAGACAACATACCAAACCCCTCGAAAATGAACTAAATCTGATGAAAATCCAAAATAGAAACAGAAAAGGCTGAAAACAGAAAGCAGAGGCAGCATCATTAGAAAAAGAAATATTTAGCCACTCAGATTCAAGAGCCTTTGTCAGAGTTGGCAAAGAGATATGCAAGCAAATCTTCAGTAGCAGAGAAGGTGGCACAGGGATGGAATACATAAAAATATATCTGTGAGGGTGTAAATAATATGTTAATATGGTGTTTGTTATCAGATTATTAAACCAAATAAGTTAATGTAGCATTTGGAATCAGATTATGCCTTTTTAAATCAGTGTTATGTGATGCTAATAGAAAGCCTTTGCAAACTGCCCAGTGGGCCAAACTATGCTAGCAGAAGCAGAAAAGAAAATGAGACAAAATCACAGGTGGATGACAGGCACCAAAGGAATGCTTGATTAGACAGAAAGAAGGAATGGATTAACTAAAGTTAGTGAATGCACTGTGCCTGGAAACAAGATGAAATGTTGTTCCTCAAGCTTGCATTGGGCTTTATTGTGGCAGTGCAGGGACCGTAGACAGACAGGACAGATAATACCTAATGTGATAAAGGTTAAGTGGTAATAGCATCCCTAAAGTACTTAATTGTGTAGGATGGAGAAAGAAACACTATGCATAATTACACAATTCTACTCTTAACTGTGATTTCTTCAGGAGTGTAAGGAACAGGCCAGAATTATTTTGGTCTAAATTGTCCTGGAAATCTGCCTGGGATTTATGAAATAAGTACCAACTTTTCTGATCTGTGAACTATTTGCACTCTGCATTTCTAGATTATTCAGTTGCTAGATTACTGAGTTGAAAAGCAGCTTCTGTTCAAATAGAGAAGGTGCTTGGAAATCACATTAGTCCTGTAAACTCAGGTTGGGTGCAGATTATTTCACCTGACTGGAGTTGTATATATGCTGATTAAAGTTGAAATAAACAATTAAAGTCTGCAAAGAGCTCCAATTATCTGAAAGAAGGAATTGGGCTTGCATTTTTTGTCACTGGTATATTGTGAATATAAAGGAGTTGAAGGCATTAATGAGATACATCAGTGAAGAACTGTAATTAACCTGTTCTTGCAGGAAATCTGCCAATTTTACAAATAAAAAGCTAAAAGCCATCCCAACGCTAAGTTGCTATGTTAGATACTGGATTCCAAAATGTTACATTAAAAACACCTTAAATTATTACATAAATGAATCTTATCGTGCTTGTCATGGGATAGTCTGATAATTCATCATTGCAGACTGCTCCTAATGTACCTGTCATTCCCCGGCTCAAAATGCCCCCCAGGCAAAGCCTACATTTGGAAGGATATGATTGGATTTTAAGATTCATTTTAAATAGACAATGTAAAAATAATTCCACTCTGATTTACTGAAATCTCAATAACAAAACTCCAATGAAAGTCACATTCCAAATTAATAGTGTTAAAAACATGTGGGAAATGAATCAAAAATATACTCTGCATGGCCACTTTATTAGGTACACCCAGTGAATAAGACCATAAGATATAGAAGCAGTAGTAGGTCATTCAGCCCATTGAGTCTGCTCCACCATTCAATCATGGGCTGATCTACTTCATCCAATCATCCCCACTCCCCATCTTTCACCTCATACCCTTTGACGCCCTGGCTAATCAAGAACCTGTCTATCTCTGCCTTAAATACACCCAATGACTTGGCCTCCACAGCTGCTCGTGGCAACAAACTCCACAGATTTACCACCCTCTGACTAAAGTAATTTCTCTACATCTCAGTTCTAAAAGGACGTCCTTCAATCCTTAAGTTGTGCCTTTTTCTCCTAGAATCTCCTACTGTGGGAAATAACTTTGCCATATCTAATCTGTTCTACTGTGTATTCTGCTCTGTGGCCCATCTACTTCAAGTTTCAACATGTTGGAGGTTTAAAGATATTCTTGTTGTAGCATGTGATTATTTGAGTTATTGTCAGCTTCAACTCATCTAGTCATTCTCCTCTGACCTCTGTTATTAACAAGATGTTTTCACCCACAGAACTGTCACTCACTGGATGTTTATTGCTTCTCACAGCATTCTCTGTAAATTCGGGATACTGTTGTGTGAAAATCTCAGGAGTTGAGCAGTTTCTGAGATACTCAAACCACCCCATCTGGCACCAACATTCCACAGTCAGTTACTTGGATCACATTTCTTCCCCATTCTGATGTTTGGTCTGCACAACAACTGAACCACTTGACCAATTTCACTCCTGATGAAGGGTTTTGGCCCAAAACATCGTCACTACCTCCTCCCATAGATGCTGTCTGGCCTGCTGAGTTCTGCCAGCATTTTGTGTTTTTATTTATTTCCAGCATCTGCAGATTCACTCGTGTTGCACTTGACCATGTCTACATGCTTTTATGTTTTCATTTTCTTGCCATAAGATTGGCTAATTAGATATTTGCATTAACAAGGTGTACAAGTGTACCGAATAAAGTGGCCATTCGGTACGTCTTGAGCACCAGGGAAAGATCTATTCTATAACTATTTGCATATCCTTATTTTAACTAGCTATTCATAAAGCAGTGCCAGGAAAATAACAAGTGCAAAAATGACGTGTTTGGGTTCTGGAACAATGAGGGAGGGACCCAGGCAAGTCAGCAAATCTAAACCAAAATAGGATTAGAACAGCAAAGGAGCTTTGAGGAGAATTAGGCAATTAATAGGTCTTCCTGTGAAAACAGTAACTGGCTCAGTTATTGCATTTCAAGCAAAATGAACCAATAATTTACATCTGATATATTATACCAGCACAGAGGTGCAAATAATAAAACTGTAGTTTCAAAAGTGCAGTGACTCAGATCCAAATCTGAACACCAGTGCTGTCTGTGTGGAAGCTGCACATTCGCCTTGTAACTGTGTGGGTTTTCTCTGGATGTTCCAATTTCACCACACGTTCCAAAAAGACATGCCAGTTAATAGTTTAGACAATAGACAATAGATGCAGGAGTAGGCCATTCAGCCCTTTGAGCCTGCATTGCCAAAGCAAAGAAAATAGCGGAAACAATGCTTGAGATCTTAAAAAAAAACAAAAGCTGCAGGAAGTACATAGCTGGTTAGATAGCATCTGTGGAAAGAGAAACATTTCAATTTTGTGACACTTGCTCAGAACTGAGAAGGAGAGAAATCACGGAATATTCCAGTATTTTAAAAAGCAAATTAGTTTGCAAGCACCCAAAGCTTCTGTTAAGACTATGGATTTCTAACAATTTAACTGATGAGAGCTGCAAAACAACATATTGAGTGGAGTACAAAGTAATTTATGATTGTGTCATGACAGTCGATGTGCAGAAATCCTAAAACTAAAATTGACACAAGGATAGTAGTGACAATTTATATCAGATCAAAAATAACTAGTATCACGAAACACATGTGGAAATATTTTATGACCCTCTAAGGTTAACTGTTTTGGATAGATGATTAATTTATATTTAAGGAGCTTCAAGTCTTAGCAATACAATATTGATCAGGGATCGTATCTCCATTTAGACAGCACAAATCAAAATAGCATATACAGTTTTTAAAGGATTGATGTTTGAATTTGGAATCAAGCAGTGATAAAACAATTGAAGTCTTTTTATATCTAACTTACCATACATAATTTGATAAGTAATTAGTAAGGTATTCTCTGGAGAAGAGTGAAAATTGTATGAACTTTGCATTACATTACAGCAGAGACTTACAATTTTTTTAATGCAAAACACTACATTTACAACCACAACACACTTTGAAGAAGTCTTACAAGACCTCAGTTATTTCAAACATAAATTGTTTATTAGAGTTCACTATTAATTGTGAAATATCATATTCATGACTTTACAAATTAACTTGGGTTTTAATTAATAAATCAATGCAATAAAATACCATCACTGCCTCTCTGCTACCTGCACAGTGCCTTATTTTGTCAACAACCCCTACCTCACATGTTCATTTAAAAGCAATCTAACTTTTTATTTGATCGGGGAAAGGAGGACATATTCAAATGTTCAATTCAAAATTGATGAGGGCAGCACTAGGAGTCGAAGGATCACCTAAGACAGGCCATTTGTTATACAGTTTGAAGATACTGGAGACTCCTAATTGAGCACTGAAGTGAAATATTCCTAATCAACATTGAATTTAATCCAATAATCCTCAGGGGATCTGAAGAAGTAGTAAATAAATAATGAGCAAGTCAGAAGCAAACCTCATGGAACACGTAAAATCCAATGAAATGTGCCTGAACTGGACAGACCCAACCCATGAGACCAGCCCGCAACTCCACGGGCCTAAAAGCTGGTAAATCCTTTAGGGTTAGCAAGGCAGGACAAGCTGCTTAATATTCTTAGAAAGAAGGCTCATGGATGAGATTGAGGGGGAATCAAAGCAGGGAATGACAAGACTGATTAAGTAAATCACAGCTGAGAAGAGATGATATAAAGACACAATGTATTTCCATGCAGTCCAAGAGTTTAGAAAGTAAACATGTTGGCAAATTTCCATGAGATCTAAGCACAAAAGGGCAATCATAGTGGGAGACTTTAACATTAACCAGGATACCATCGGCATATAAAATTACTGTGGGCACAGAACTCTTGAACTGCATTTGGAAGAACTTCAATATTCTTTGAGAAAAGTCCCAAAAAGAGTTTCTTGTTAGGATGCAGACAGCAGGGTGCAATTCAGGATTTAATATTAAGGAATAAAGCTGTGCAGATGGAAGCAGTGCAATATGAATACACTTTTCTGGTTGTGATCATAACATCACTTAGCCTTAGCATAATATGAATTGGGACATGGATTAAAATAGTCAAGATTCTAAATGAGAGTAAGAGGAATTTTACTGGGCAGCGAAACAACTTAGCAAAATGAACTGGAACTTCAAGGTAATCCTGTTTCAGAGCAGCACGTGGCACTCAAGGAATTGATAACAAACAGGTCCACAGAAAAGAAAGAGGAGACATGCCAAATCTAGAGACCCCGTGTGAGATTGTGAGGCTTCGAATCTACCTGGCTACAGAATTGCTATCAGAAAATTGGGGGGTGGGGGGCAACTAATGCATCATTAAAAGGGAGAAGGAGATAAATTAAGTAATATCAAAGAAGATAATATAATTTTAGTGGTGGGCAAGTTAATTGAAAATTTTCTAAGAGACATCATAAGCTTTTTGAAAGGCCACAGATTAATCAAGGACAGACAACATTGATTTGTTAGCAGGAGGTCCTGTCTGGAGAGGAGACTGGTTTGTATTTTTTAAAATAGCAAAGACCCACAGGATTGGTCAAACAAATGTGAATGGTTAACTGGCAACATGTGGGTCCCATAGGGCTAAATAGTTTATTTCTTGCTTTTTTTTAATATATTAATGATTTAGCCTTAAATTATTTGATATGCTTTCAAAGGATGAGTACAAAGGGATTTGGGAGTCCCTGTGCAGGATTCCCTAAAGGCTGATTTGTAGGTTGAGTGGGTGCTGAAGAAGGCAAATGTGATGTTAGCATTCATTTCAAGAGGACTACAATATAAAAGCAAGGATGTAATTTTGAGGCTCTAAAAGCATTGGTGAGTCTAATTTGGAGAATTAAGAGCAGTTCCGGACCCCTTAAAAGGCAGGAGATTATAGCTGTATTCCTTCTTGAATAATTTTATTGCCTGCCACTTGTGTGGCATCTATGTTGCTACCTATTAACCCAAGTTTGGAAATTATCCAGACCTTGTTGCATTTGGTTGCACATTACTTCATTATTTGAATATGAGGGCAGATCTCAGCAAACAGTGACAGTTCCCCACAGAAATTACCACCGCATCTCTCCCCTGAGACACAGTACTGTGGTCCACAGCCATCAAGACACTCCTCTTCATTGAGTTAACCATCCAGGGGGAGGAAGGAGTAGAGACTGCCATTTGAAGAAGAGACTGAAGTACTCAGACCTGGCAGCTGAGTGCAATGAAACTGGCTGGAGGACCATCATCCACCCCATCACAGTAGGATGCTGAGGCTTCGTTGGCACATCGATGATATGGCGGTGACTGGAACGAGGCTCAGGAGGGCCACCAGAGAGCTGGCTGGAGAGGCAGAAAAGGGCAGCTTTTGGCTGTGAATGAGGAGGGAGGACAGAAACTGGAGGACCAACTAACCCCATTGGAAGTTACAGGGGGTGGCAGGGGGATGTATCAGCACTGCTCTGCCACCAGATGTACCAGGGCCAAGGGAGCGAAACATCAATGAGCAGTGGTCCCTGGCTGATAACCCTGTAGCTGACCTAAGGGTATTGGAGGTGTGGCAAGCAGCAATGCCAAGTAGGAAACATCTTCCTGTTAATCTCATTGAGTCACAAACGGTGCTGGACATTGTGAAATCATCAGCTAAGCTTCCCTTGTTTTTTGACGAAGTGGCTGAAATTGGTTGGGGTAACGACACCACTCTGATGTACGAATGTAGGAAAGTCCTGACACTGAGATGACTTGTCTCCAGCTACTGCAACTAGCAGAGATTTTCACTGACACCATTGAATACAGTTTAGCTAGGGGCCCTTGATGCTAAACTCAAGTCAAATGTTATTTGACTGATTCAAAGAGTAGTTATTCCCACTATGGAGTTCAAATCTTTTGTCCATATCTAGACTAAGTCAGAAATGAGGTCAAGAGCTGTGCACCTTTGGTAAAGTCCAAAGTGAGCTTCCATGCGCAGGTTGTTACAAGTGCCACTTGATAACATCAGCAATGATCCCTCCCTTCTCTTTCCCTATCGAGTTTTCTAATGGGACGGATATTTGCTGGATTGGATTTGTCCAGCATAAATGCAGGAAGAGCGGCATATGGAAGTTAGGTCAGAAGAAAACTGAGCCCCCACCACACACAGCAGATTTGAGGGGTCCTTTGCAGTATTCCCACTTATATTCCCATTTGTAACATGCCCTCGACGAGAATTTACATCATTAATTTGGACTTGAAGCCACGATCTGTCTCAGCAAAAAGCATCTACACCAAGCTAAATATATTGACCCTTTGTGGAAGAGACAGAGCAAAGTCTTTGAAGGGGCAATTTGCAATGAACTAAGTTGTTACTGGCTACCTAAAGCCTCTTCTGGCTGACTTCCTCAAATTCCTTACTCTGTCTTTTTGCAAAACAAAGCGGGTTACAAATGGTTGGAAACAGTATTATTGTGCATCAATGTTATTTGCATTTTTAAATTTGGTTAGTAAAGGTTAATGTATATGACTGCCATGCATAATGATTTTTAACCATATAACAATTACAGCATGGAAACAGGCCATCTCGGCCCTTCTAGTCCATGCCGAACGCTTACCCTCACCTAGTCCCACCGACCTGCACTTAGCCCATAACCCTCCATTCCTTTCCTGTCCATATACCTATCCAATTTTACTTTAGATGATAATATCGAACCTGCCTCTACCACTTCTACTCGAAGCTAATTACAATAATTTCAAACTTTTAACTGAAAGCTTATTGAGACATAATGTTAATTTTCTCAACAAGAAATTCCTTAATAAAGTTATATTTAAATGTAAGCAATATCAAATTATGATCACATATTAAGAATATTTTGTTGATGCAATGCTCAAATAATATTACACTTACATATGCACACTGCTGTAAAGCATTGTTCTTCATGATTCGTACCAAAATTCATGTTCAACAACTTTTTTTTTGTGTGGTCAGTGGCAACCGCAAAACACTGCTGCAGTGCAAATCAATTTGAAATTAGTTAAGCCTTTTAAACGTCAACTTTTCTTTTACCAGGACTTTGTCATCTTGCACAAGCAGCCATTTTGAAAAAGTCTATTTTGAGACAGAAGTACTAACCTTGAGGTCTGAGTGCTGAGGTTTTGATGAGGGAGGTATTGACGAACTTTTGTTTTGAAACTGACAGTCATTTGAGGGGTAAAAATGGGAGTCAGCAGAGTCATATGCTTCTAATGCTAAATATGAGAGGGCAAGGAAAAGTCAAGAGTCCCTCATGGTGTTTACAAGAAATACATTGAGCTGCAGCTCCTCTTAAATCACCTGGATTGCCCAAGGTGGCTCACTGAAGAATATATAGGAGGCAGATAGTGTTACAGAGAGGACCTCCAGAGGGACTGTCAAATTATAGTTTCAACCAGATTGCAAGTGGATGACTGACAGGAGGGACAGACAGGAAGTGCAGGAGTCTACTTTCTAACAAGTATACCACTTTGAATACTATTGGGGATAGCAATTCTGGCTTCACCTCATCAGAGATATTCCTTTAATTTAACCAGCAGCTCCCTACCCCGTTCTGTAGGTAAAGTTTGATTGTGATCAGGCCTTCTGCAGAATGCTAGAATGAATGTAATTCAGTTACTTTTTACATACCCTTGCTATAAATTTTCTCTTAACTACAAGTGCTTTTGAATTATTTAAAAGAATCCATTTAAACTTATGTTTCTATGTTTTGTTTTCCCTCATTCCCAGTTTTGATGAAGTGGTTTAGACCTATAATATTAACAGTTTCTGTTTCCATACATGATGCCAAACACGCTGAGCGCTTTTTGTATTTTCTGTCTTACTCGAGATTTCCTGAAGAGTCAGTTATTATTAACTTCCTTTACTCTTGATTTCACAGGAAGTGATAGAAAAATAACTGCTAGAACTTCTAATTATCCATTTTGTCTTGTTTACACTCAGGTCCAACCTCTCTGTATTTTTACTATCCCCTCTGATCCCAAGTGATCAGCTCTCAAAGGCTCAACTTCATCTCCTCCTTTCCTGTCTTAATGAATTCCATGCTCAACAGCTTGCTGCAGCTTCCTATCTCCTCTCTGCATGGCATTCTCCTGTATTTGTAAAAGTGATATTCAAATCATTTTCAGATCTCACAAAAAGCTTGATAACCAAAGTACTTTTGTGCAGTCACTGCTGTAATACAGAAAAAGCAACAACATTTTTGTAAAAGCAAAGTCCCACAGGCATCAATGTGATAATGACCAATGAATCTGTTTCAGTAATTTTGTTTTAAAGGATCAGCATTGGCCTCTACACTGGGGAATTCAATACTGTTCTTCTTCAAAAATATTTTGAAGGGTTTTTCACATCATCTAAGGGAACAGATGGGGCCTTGCTTAACATTTTATTCAGAGAACAGATTAAATATTTTGGAGAATAGCTAATTCAACCAGCCTACAGGTTTGAGAGAAAACGATACACACTGGCATAAAGGTTATTGAAATCTAGCTCACTGAAAATATTATCCATGCTTTTTACTATTTATCAAAAAGGAAACAACATAGTCTGGAGGGAAGATGGAAAGGAATGGACATTTTAATTAGTCCTTTCAGAGGCAATGCATTATCTGTATTTCAAGTCAGTGCACTTTAACAGTAGACATAAAAATGGTTATGTAAGATTAATTTAAACAAGAAAAAAACAAATTTCTGTAGACTAGCAATTGAGAGAAACAAGCTGAAAATACAGACTGAAGGAACAAGAAAGCATTCAGCCCCATGCTGTTTCACCCTTCATTCAAATCACAGATGAAGGAACTCAAGCTCAATATGCCTTGATTCCCTTGCTGCTCAAAACTACAGAAAACACTTAGAAACTGTGATTGAATTCTAGATACTGTTTCTATCCCATCCAGCCCCATCAAAATCAGGAACCCTTTTACTCTTCTAAATTCAGAGTCTTTGCTCCATTTCTACGTATGAACAAACTGGCCAGTTCAGAAACTCTTTGTTTTGTCTACATGACCCTAAATCTTTGTGGCTGCCCAATAACTACTGTACACTCTGAAATCATTTCATAAGCTTCTCAGTTGTACCAAAATGATATGAACCCTTCTCTGTCTTGACTGTATCAACGTAAAAATGGTGGTCCCCACCAACCTCAAGGGAAATTCAGGGCCAGACACTTATCACAGTCTTACCTATGGTATGCACATCACAACCGTGGTTAAAAAATGAAGCTATTTATTCCAACTTGGGGGGTTATTAAGTTTACATTGACTGCTGTACAAGCCATAATTAATGCAGCACAGGTCCAGCAACATCTTTATGCATGGTTTGCAGAGGCATTCTATTTCTGTCAATGAAAATCATCAAGTAATATTCAATTAGTAGTTATGACAACAAGCCTAGCACAGAAAATATATTCATATATCTGTTCATAAAGATTCAACATTTGATCACCAACTCTATATTCTATCAAAATGGTTAAAAAAACTGACATATTCATATCTTTCCACTTTGTTTGAAGAAAGAGATATGGCTTCAGCAAAGTCCTTTAAGATTGTGGATAGCATTATATCTAATGGAAATCTTGACTAATGCTTACACTTTTTAAAGGAGTCTTTGGTTATTAATTAGAAATGGATGAGAGAGTTTTGCTATCTAATGTATGCCAATCACCAGGGAAACATGCCTACTTAACACATACCTCAAGGTTCAGACTCTCCTTTGTAATCTTACTACAGTGGTAGTAAGATGTCCCTTTACACCAGAGAAGGAATTTCTTAATCCAGAGGATAATGAATCTGTGAAATTCATTGCCACAGATGGCTGTGGAGAAGAATTCATTGGATATATTTAAAGTTATGCTTAAAATGGATCTGGATTGTCAGTAAAATACCTGATTGACAGGATCAGACTATTCTGGTCTTGGATTCAGATACTGTGAAGTTTGCATCTTTTCCTTCTGATTACGTGGGTTTCCCGAGTGTTCAGGTGTCCTTCCACATGATAAAGACATGCTGGATGAGACTGTTTGGGCATAACTGAACATTGCGCTAGTATACGTACAGGGTACTAGAGGATTTGGAAGGATTTGTTGGGTTTTTAATGGGAAAGAAAATGAGATCAGTGTCAGGATTAGTTTAAGTAAGTGTTGAGAGGAGGTACAGACACGGTGGCTGAAGGGTTTGTTTCCATGCCACTTGACTTTTTGACAATGAATAAAAGTAGTCCACTTGCCAGCAATGCACCAAATCAGACATTACCATGCGGCAAAGATAATTACCATCTGCAAGCCAGGAAGGCTGCAGTCAGAGACAAGAAACATGATGTTTCTCCACAGTCACACCCATTCACGAAGAGAACATTTAAATGAACAGAATGTTTGCTACCATTGAAATGCTGTAAGCAGCATTAGATCATTTAATATGCATGATTATAGTGCAAAAGGATGTGTGAAATGCAAGTGTTGATAAAGAGAAATGACTATGTCCTGCAGGATACTGAAGTGTTAGCTTCTATCAATGTTCAACAATATGTGATCAAGCATAATTTTCCAGCCTCTGCAGATTTTCTCTTGTTTGTCAAGCATGATTTTAATAGTATTGACAAAAAATACTACATTCATTTAAGGCCCACGTGAATCTATTCTCTCCAGAAAACAACAAAAATATTTCAATGGATATGGAGGAATTTGCTAGTTCATTTCTGATATATGTGTGCGCACGTGTGTACATATGATGAAATTGTGAGTGAGTCTGAGCAGTATTCAGATCCTTCTTTTTTCTATGTTCATTATTTCCCTTCTCGACGTGTAAGGCACAAACTCTGTTAATCATTCTGCAATGCATCAATCTGAGAAATCTTCATGTAAATTTGGATATTGTGTAAAAGAACCAGTACATTGTGCATCAACCCTGTTCCTACCCAATATATGCACTGAAACTCTGCCAGTATTATTAAGCAATAACAGATGGGAATGCCTGTTTCCATTCCCTAAGACTAACTGCTTCTTTTTGATAACTTATTTGAGATTAGTTCGCTTGTTACGTTGTGAAATCAAACCTATTATTGGTCTTGAGCAGTCATTCCCAAATTTTTCGGTTACAACCCCGTTGGTTCTCAGACCACCTCTGCAGCACCCCCTCTCGCTCCTATCCATTGTAGACAATAGACAATAGGTGCAGGAGTAGGCCATTCAGCCCTTCTAGCCAGCACCACCATTCACTGTGATCATGGCTGATCATACACAATCAGTACCCCATTCCTGCCCTCTCCCCATATCCCTTGACCCCACTATCTATAAGAGCTCTATCTAACTCTCTCTTGAATGCATCCAGAGACTTGGCCTCCACTGCCTTCTGGGGCAGAGCATTCCACATATCCACCACTCTCTGGGTGAAAAAGTTTTTCCACATCTCAGTTCTAAATGGCTGACCCCTTATTCTTAAACTGTGGCCTCTAGTTCTGGACTCACCCATCAGCGGGAACATGCTTCCTGCCTCCAGTGTGTCCAATCCCTTAATAATCTTATATGTCTCAATCAGATCCCCTCTCATCCTTCTAAATTCCAGTGTATACAAGCCCAGTCGCTCCAATCTTTCAAAATATGACAGTCCCGCCATTCCAGGAATTAACCTTGTGAACCTACGCTGCACTCCCTCAATAGCAAGAATGTCCTTCCTCAAATTTGGAGACCAAAACTGCACACAATACTCCAGGTGGGGTCTCACCAGAGCCCTGTACAGCTGCAGAAGGATCTCTTTACTCCTAAACTCAATTCCTCTTGTTATAAAGGCCAGCATGCAATTAGCTTTCTTCACTGCCTGCTGTACCTGCATGCTTGCTTTCATTGACTGATGTACAAGAACATCTAGATCTCGTTGTACTTCCCCTTTTCCTAACTTGACTCCATTTAGATAGTAATCTGCCTTCCTGTTCTTGCCACCAAAGAGGATAACCTCACATTTATCCACATTAAACTGCATCTGCCATAAATTTGCCCACTCACCCAACCTGTCCAAGTCACTCTGCATTCTCATAACATCTTCCTGACATTTCACACTGCCACCCAGCTTTGTGTCATTACAAAATTACAAAAAAATTATCAAGAAATTTGATTTAAGATGAACGGTGAAAGAAAACAGGAATTGCAAATTCAAAGCAGTGGCAAATTGCAAATTTAAAACTACAAATAAAATTATTTCTTTAATTACAGTAAAACCAATTTTAGAACATATATTAATAGTCCAACTATTCGCTACTACATTGCTTTTTCACCTTTCAATGAGATGGATGGGCTTGGTGCAGCTTCTCAACATCAGGCTGAATGTCACTCAAAAGGATTTTCAGATTCCCGTGTTCAGTAATTTGCAGTCTGTTTCATTGCATTGAAAGAAGTTGGATGACTGCACTGAAACCACACTTCACTAGATATGATGTTGGAAAGGCAATAAAGAACGTCTTGACCTTTTTCCACAGTGCAGGATAGCATTTTGAGATTTTCTGAAGCTTTGTTTCAGCACCATGCCTTTTTGTTGCAAGGTCAGTTCTTCCTCCATCTTCCCTGTTAATTCATCATTACAAGTGTTCAGGAATGGATTTATTACCCAATGTAGAATTTGGATCCAGAGAAATGCCTGAAATCTCTCTCACCTGTCTTTATGTAGCTTATCCACGTGGTCACAACATACTTGAAGATCATCATCTGGTAATCTTTCTTTCTCTTCCAACTCAGAGAGGCTCAGATATTGGAGAAGGTCACAATGTCCAATGTTGCACTTAAATATGGTTAACTTGGACAGATATGTGCAGACAACTTATTTGAGAGTCACATAATTTCCTTGTAATTGAAGATTGATTTCATTAAAATTTGCAAATAATTCTGACAATAAGCGATGCCATGCATAATATTTTTGTGTTGATTACCGAATGAAGATCTGACTTTTCAAAGAATTTTGTCATACTTTCAATAAGCGCATAAAAGTGGCTCAGGCAGCTTCCTTTTGAGAGACATCTGGCCTCGGTGTGCAACAGCAAGCATTCAAAATGATCATCAAGTTCAATACAAAGTTCTTGAATTAGTCGAGAATTGAGAAATTGGGACTTGTAATATGATCATGTTTCTGGCAAACCTGATAAAACATTTGGAAGCATAAAAATCAGGAACCTGGTCAGTTCAGAGAGTGTGTTGATACAAGGAGCCAGGTGCGTTTGACGCCAAACCATCAATCCCACTCAAAGGGAAAGTGGATTACCATATTTTTAGAGTAAATCATGAATTAATTTCAATGGAGTTTGGTGTAAAGCAGATGACTGATCTAATACCACCATTGTGCACTGTCTGGGAAGGACCCGGATTTTCAGCAATTAAATATTGTTAGTGGAAGATAGGAACAGTGTATTAAACCTTCAGTGCATTGAAGGTTTAAGAACTGGAACTTGTTAGAATGTATCAAAGTAGGATAAAAACAAAAGACCTGGCACAATGATGCAGCCCATTTAAGGTTTCTATAACTATTATGTGCACAACCATTTGCTACCCAACAACAATAAATTTGGGAAAATAAAAGTCCTGAACAGTCGTGAAATCTTGAGCAGGTCTCCGCGTTAACAAAACACGACTTTAACCAAAAATACATCTTGGTCTCTAGTACATGGGATGAATTGTGTCTAAAGTGGAACTTTCAAATGTTAAGCTTAAAAACAAATGGATTTTTGCAGATTTCATAATGTAATTTTCATCATACACATGCTGTAAAAGCAGGAAATTACATTTGCCTTGAAGATGGAAACATCCCAAGATTATTTGCAATTTCCTTTAGGCAGCACTTCATCTTTTATTTTCACTCAAGACATCCATTCACTTCAAAATTTGCTCTTTGCAGAATTACGTTTTATTACATCGTATATCAACTCAACACACCCTTGGGTTGAACCCACTAGAACGACTGAAAGTACATTATGCATCAGAAGAGCTCCATTTTTTTGTTAAATTAACAACCCACTTTAGAGTGACATCATGATTCAATTAAGCTTTACAGAACACTAATGACATTGGACTGTATTCAATCATTTTTACTTTGTGAAATTTAGCGAAAACAGCTGACAAATTGAACCTCCACCCACATTAAGTTAAGAGCAGTAAGGAGGTAGAGAATAGTGGGGTTGTAAATGCTCACTCTAAATGGATAACATCTCCTATTGAAGACGCTGAAACTATCTGCAGGACAAATGCCAGAATTATCCTTTTATGATAATGCTGAGTAATGAAAGTATATACATTATTGGAAGAACATAGAAATATACAGCACATTACAGGCCCTTCGGCCCACAATGTTGCGCCGACCACATAACCTACTCTAGAAGCTGCCCAGGATAACCCTACTGCATGGCCCTCTATTTTTCTATGCTCCATGTACCTATCTAAGAGTTTCTTATAAGACACTATTGTATCTGCCTCCACCACCGTCACCAGCAGTACATTCCACGCATCCACCATTCCCTGTGTGAAAAACTTACCCTTGACATCCCCTCTGTACCTACTTTCAAGCACCTTAGAACTATGCCCTCAAGGGTTAATAGGCTTTTTATCAGTTAGTTCTACCCTGTTGCTTTATTTCCCTTGCTGCAGTTGCCTTAGCACTTAAGTTTTCATGAACATTTGTGCAAAAAGCTGCAATCCACAGGTTTTCCTGTGGGAATCCCTTGATCTGGCTGACAGCAGAGAACCGAGATCAGGATACCATGCAGGTTGTGTGGTACAATGTCAGCATTCAGATCTGCAGACAGCAACAAAAATTGTTAGTGGACTGCATAGTAAAAAGTTAATCTATTTTTAAGACAGTCACCATCGCCATTTATAACATTCTTAGAACCCAGCACATTACCTG
Source organism: Hypanus sabinus (assembly GCF_030144855.1). Classification (NCBI taxonomy): domain Eukaryota; kingdom Metazoa; phylum Chordata; class Chondrichthyes; order Myliobatiformes; family Dasyatidae; genus Hypanus; species Hypanus sabinus. Next base: position 45,831,596 of record NC_082724.1, on the reverse strand, counting down.
GCTGACATATTTGCCACCCAAATACCAAGATTATTACATTTGAACAATATTACACCATACACAGGGGTGGGTGGGGCAGGGCACTAGGTTAAATTCCCACTGCCTATTAAATGCTCCCAATGGTGTGCATCTCAACCAAGTCCAGCTCCTGGCCTTCACGTGTGGCTTAGCTACTAAGCCCGGTGAAACAGTTTCTTCTGACAGGAGACAGGGCAAAAGCAGATTATTGGGGCCTTAGAACCAGTCACTTTGGGTAGAAGGGGCTCATCAACCATGGTTGGCAACTCATCTAAGAGACGGAAAACTCTGATCTCACACCTCCACTACCCTGCGGCCATACCCATTCGTGGGAAAGGTTTCGGGAGTAAACCTCAAGGAAAAATCCTGAGCTGAAGGACCTCAGGCAGTGGGTTCAACACTGAATGACAACTTCTGCAATGTCGCTGGTGTTAAGCTGTATCGGTCTCTGCCATTCCTGTGAATTCCTCAGCTATGGGGATGTGGGAGCCTACTGCAAGGGCCACAGCTTGCACACCATATCGCACTGAGCTGACTTATGTATTGTCCCTGGTCAGCTTTCACCAACAGAGTGCCTTCACCACAGTACAGCACTCTTTCAGCACTCCATTATCAGCCTGATTATATATTCAGATTATTGAATCCCTCGGCTGCTGACTCAAAATAACGACAATATTATTAAAACAAAGATGGCAGCAATATCATATTTTCTGAAGGATTTTCACACACAGAAATGAATTCTTAAAATCTCCATCAAATTCCTTATTCAATCAAGAAAATGTATGAAGGCAAGGTAAGAGGAGTTATTTCAATTTGTTCAAAGTGTGTAGGAGGTACTATGTCAGGAATGATTCAGCATAGACTCTGGAGTTTAGTCAGGCAAGAGATAAACTTATTGATAGTTGTAAGAACCTGTGTGAGTTCTACAAGATGGGTAATGAAAGAATGATTCCTTTGATGAGGGAGACCAAGAGTACATTCCCTGCTGATAAATGCAGAATTCAAGTGGACGTGCTTGCCAAGGTCAACTTCTCTCCTCCGTTTCCACCAGAACAATGATACTTTCATTGCCAGGGTACCTCAGGCAGACAGATCAAAAGACAAAAGACAAGCTAACAAAATGCAGGGCAACTTGTTTTCCAATCTCTTATATAATATAATGTTATACATTCTGCCCCTCGTTCTGCCCCTCTCATAATCACTCCTTGCCTGTTCTCCATCTCCCTTTGGTGCTCCCCTCCCACTTCTTTCTCCCTAGGCCTCCTGTCCCATGATCCTTTCTTTTCTCGAGCTGTGTATCCCTTTTGCCAATCAATTTTCCAGCTCCAAGCTTCATCCCTCCCCCTCCTGTCTTCTCCTATCATTTCGGATTTCCCCCTCCCCCTCTCAAATCTATTACTGTCCTTTCTTTCAGTTCATCCCAACGAAGGGTCTCGGCCCGAAATGTCGACTGTACTTCTTCCTACAGATGCTGCCTGGCCTGCTGCGTTCCACAAGCATTTCGTGTGTGTTGATCTAAAGGCTCAATTTGGTTGGGAATTCTATCATTTGTTCCAATTATCTGCATGCTGTATGTGTGCTCTCCCCCCCCCCCCTTCTCAAAGCAGTGGTTAATGTTTTTCTTCTTTTTTAAAATAATGGGTGCTTTGGGTTTCTTGCTTTGCAGCTACCTGTAAGCCAACAAATCTCAAGGTGTATAACTTATACATTCATTGATAATAAATGTACTCTGAATCTTTAATCTTGATTCTTGAATACGGCAAGTCAATGGAGAAGCAAGTAGCATAGGGAATTAATTGATTTATCTTTTTTTTTTAAGTTTCATTCTGGGTTTTCTTTTCCCAAACTATAAAGATGGTGAGCCAAGTTCACATTTCTTGAATTAATTGTTAATCTGCAACTTTAGAATCTGTTTCATGAAGTTTCACGGCTGTTGATACACATAATGCCATAGATTCATGGTTTCTCCATACAGTATATATAAAAAGTAGCCTTCATGCTTCTTGCACAGATATATCTGACTAGAATCTCAACCTTGGCTAGTAATGTTCTATAGCCTTGTCAGCACATTGCACTCTGCTTCCATGATTCATTCCATTAAAGTCAATGGCAGGAATTTCAGAGGCAGAATATCATGCAGATTCAGATTGTATTGCTCATATGGAGCATTTACCACTGACTAGGAATGAGATTCCAGGTAACGTTTTTTTTAAGAGTGGCTCATGAACCACTTTAAATCTGTGTAAATTAATTAAACTATTTAAATTAATAACTACTTAAATTAATCATCATGATGCTTGTCTCATACTGTTGATTCCCTATGGTGCTTCCAGAAAGCAAGAAAAATGTTAAGGTATTAAGACAGCTGCTTAACTCAAAACGTGTTCAGTTGTAAATAATGAAGGCAAATGCTTTAATTTGTGTGCGGCCACTTGATTCTTTTCACAATACAATGAAACTGAAAAGATATAAGATCTGGAATCTCTGTTTTTAAACAAATTGAGAATAGGGTTCAAGCCTTCTGACAAAGTTGGAGATTGTATCATTTGCACAGAAAGAAGGGCCAGCATTCTGGCAATCACAGCAGCTCTCAGATAAAACACATTTGGACTAACAGTGCTTGCTAGCAGTAGTACTGCGATCACTCGAGTCGAGAATGATGTTCTCCTCAGGGGTTGTCTATTGATGGGTGCTTGAGTGGCTCTGGAGATCGGTCTGAGATCCACATATCCTGGTGCAGTGTGGGCAAGAGAAAGTGGTGCTTGTGGTCAGTGGCTGGCTCTTTTCGTTGCTCAGTTACTCCTTTCACCGCTGCTGCTTGCTCTCTGCAGATCAGCGGAGGTTGTTCTCATACAGCATGGCTCCCTTTTGAGATGTGTTCCTCCAAATGTATCTATTGGATGCAATGTCTTCCGAGCTTTTACATGTAACGTTGAGTTTCTTCAGGCTGACTTTGATGTTACCTTTGAAGTGTAACTTTTGGCCACTAGGGTCTCACTGAAATTCAACTGGGAGTGAAGGATCTGTTTGGGGAGATGTGAGTTACCCATCAGAGTTGGTGTTCCTTTATTGTGGTGGAGATACTGTTCAAGTTGGCTCCCCCAGTATGCTGGTGTTAGTGAATCTGTCCTTCAAACGGATCCTCAAAATCATCTGAGAGTATCTTTGTTGGTATTGTTCTATAGCTTTCAGGTGCCTCTTGTAGGTGGTCCATGATCCAGCTCCATACAATGACGTAGGAATGATATCTGCTCTGCAGACCAGAAGTTTTGGATGGGCAAAATACAGTGCAAGGTAAACACCATTCAGAATTAGGTTGCATACCATTTTGTTCATTTATTGAGAGCTCTTCATCTCTTATTGAGATAAGAGGATTTTGCTGTCATTCATGCTGTGCTATAGAGTTTCAGTAAATGATAAACCAGGATCATTTAAACTTTTTATACAACACCTCCCTTTTAAAATTATCTCCCTTGTTTAAAAAAAAGCTCACAGTTTTCCACAATAACCCCAAGCACCTTGTAGCCTTATCAGTGCTCTATCAATTTTGACATCTTATTACCTGATTTAATTGGTCCATCAACAGCACTTGTGGATTTTTTGAAGAGCATTGGGATCTTCAGTTGTTTTGATGTCCCCATTAAACAATGCCATTGCCAATGAGAAAGGAGCAACACACAAATATCTATGAGTACTTCCCCAGAGGAGGTGGAGATGCAATATCAACACAGACAAGTACAGCAAAGCAGTGCCATTAATATTTCATACTTTACATCTTATAAATTATTTATGTTCCTAAAACTGTACTTTCATCATGAAAGAAAGATTCAATTACAAAACAAAATTGACACTATATTTAATTTTATAGTCATACCCATATGGCCACGTTAATGTTCATTACAAAAGAGGAACTATTGCTGATAAAATACTCGCCATCTGGTACTCTTCACAGAAATTGTATGAAAAATTTTCAGACAGATGTGGAACAGCAGATGACAGAGTAGATACAATAACTGGCTTATGTACACTGAAGAGCGAGATAATAAATTTGGAGCACTCCATTCACTTTTGGTCAATGGGTTACAAGAAAAACTTGATCTGACTAGAGAGGCTGCAGAGCAGGTTTATGGCAATATTGTCAGAGCTGGCAAAGGTTAGCTATGAGGAAACATCAATTTGCCAGAGCTTGTACACTTAAGAAAACAAGAGGTTAAGGGGAGATTCAATCACTGCATAAAATTATAACTTGAGAGCCATGCAGTTAGTGCAATGCTATTACAGCTCTGGAATTGTGGAATTTGAAGTTCAATTCCAGCGCCATTCTGTAAGAAGTCTCTGTGTCCCCCTCCAGGTAGACTGCAGGGATTTTTCCTGGGTGTTCCCGTTTCCTCATACGGTTCAAAGATGTGCCAGGTAGGTTAATTGGTCATTGTATATTGTCCAATGATTACTTTAGGGTACTTGGGTTTGCAGTGGTGGTGAGGCTCCAAGTCCCAGAAAGACCTACTCTTCGTGGCATCCAAAATCAATAAATAAATAAATTATGAAACCCATTTCAATTAAATGTAAAGGGCCTATTTTCCTTATCAGTGAAGTTTATAACTGGAGCAGAAGCTCAAGAAAATTGGTAAAATGAAGGTGGGAACACTTTTTCCACACAGTAATTGATAGCAATCTGAAAGATTTGAAATAATTGATTTGAAAAGCTGGTGGAAGCAGGTCAATGCATTTTCAAAATGTGGAAGAGTATTGAACATGCAATTATTTGCAAGGCTGCAGGCCAATAAACAAGAATTACCAATTGGCTTCCTTTTATCCTGTATGCTTCCATTATTCTTTGATCACAACCCTAATGATTCTATTTGGCTAGATTTTATGGGGAAATGTCAATATCTACTCATATAATTGCACAAATATTGGAGTTTCCATACATTCAGCAGTACTTCCTGCTTAATACAATGTGTATGAAAAGCACTGATAGCAACCTCCAGGTAAATGAGCAATCCATTGAGTTAAGGAATACACTGGACACGGATAACACAATGGGCATCACAGCAGCGTAGCTGTTAGCAATACAGCTTGGGGCACTCTGAAGTTCGGAATTCTGTAAGGAGTCTCAATATGTCCTCCCCGTGAAATGCATGGGTTTTCCCCCGGGTACTCCACTTTCCTCCCACAGTCCAAAGATGTACTGGGTAGGGGAATTTGTCATTGTAAATTGTCCCATGATTGGGTTAGGGTTCATCAGGTTTGTAGGATTGTGTCTCGAAGGGATGAAAAGGCTTACTCCCTGCTATATTGCTAAACAAAATTAAAAGTGAGAGAGTGAATCAATGTAACTTTTAGCACCTGTGCAGAATAGCTTATAATCACTAGAATGGCTTATAATTAGAACCAATGAAAATTAACCCATAATGAAATGCAAGAGTGGTCAAGTAAAATATTTAGTACTTATTTTTTGATTATGCAGTCTGTATTTCATCTAATCTTAATCTATTGTAGGCTTTGCATCCTCTTTACAACTTTCTTTGTATCTTCACCAATTTTGGTTGAATTTATCCAAAATGTTTTATGTTGGTTAGCCAGTCATCTATCCATTATATTGGTTCCAGCAACTTAAGTAGTTTTAACACAATGACTATCTCATCACTGCCCAAGAAAAATAAAGTAACATGTCTTGTTGAGTAAGCCAGCGACTTTGACATCCATCATTATAAACTAGTTTGAAAGACTAGTCATAGCAAACATCAACTGCAGCCTCCCAGAAAACCTTGACCACTGCAATTCACCCACATCTGAAACGTGTTCTCAGTAACTGTCATCTCCCTGATCCTATACTAATCTGTAAAACATCTAGATAACAAAGACACCCATGTTAGACTCATATCTGTGATTACAGCTCTACTTTCAACAGCATAATTCCAAACAAAATCATCTCCAAACTGGAGAGGACTGGTGGGCTGCATCTCAGACAATGATATGACAAAGTTCAGGAAAGAGAAAGAAAGCCTAGTGACATGGTGTCATAACAATACCCTTTCCGTGAAAGCAACCAAATGAAGGAGCTGGTCATTGACTTCAAGAAGTGGAGTGGAATACATACCTCTCTCCATATCAATGATGCTGAGGTACAAATGGTTCTGAGGTGTAAATATCAACAACAATTTGTCTTGGACCAGACAGGCAGAGTCTATGGCTAAAAAGGCAGAGTGATGTCTCTGCTTCTATAGAAAGCTAAGGCACTTCAACATTTCCTGGATGACTCTTACCAATTTTTACAAATGCAAAAAAGAAAGCACTGGCATCTGCTCTCAGGATGAGGCTTTTCATTCTAGAATGAAGGAGATGCCCTCCTTTTTCAAAGAAAGGGGCTTCCCTTCCTGCACCATTAACGATACCCTCAACCACATCTCTTCCATTTCACGCATGTCTGCTCTCACACCATCCTCCTGTCATGCTACCAGGGATAGGGTTCCTCTTCTCCTCACCTACCACTCCAAAAACTTCCACGTCCTGCATTTAATTCTCTGAACCTTCCACCACCTCCAACTGGATCCCACCAACAAACAGATCTTTCCCTCTCCTCCACTTTCTGCTTTCCACAGGGATCACTCCCTATGCGACTCCCTTGTCCATTCGTCCCCCCCCCACTGATCTCCCTCCTAAATCTTAATTTTGCAAGCAAAACAAGTACTTCACCTGCCCCTACACCTTCTCCCTCACTACCATTCAGGGCCCCAAACAGTCCTTCTAGGTGAGGCGACACCTCATCTGTGAGTCTGTTGGGGTCATATACCATGTCGGTGCTCCCGGTGTGGACTCTTGTATACTGGTGAGACTCGACGTAGGTTGGGAGACTGCTTTTATGGGCATCTACACTCTCTCCACCAGAACAAGTGGGATCTCCCAGTGGCTGCCCCTTTTAATTCCACTTCCCATTCCCATTCCAATATGTCCATCCATGGCCTCCTCCACTGTTGGGATAAAGCCACACTTAGGTTGGAGGAACAACACCTTATATTCCATTTGGGTAGCCTCCAACCTGATGGCATGAACATCGATTTCTCAAACTTCTAGTAATGCCCCCACCCACACCCTTCCCCTTCACCATTTCCCATCCCCTTGTCCCTCTTTCATGTTATCTCCTTGCCTATCCATCGCCTCCCTCTGGTGCTCCTCTTCTCTCTTCTTTCTTCCATGGCCTTCTGGCTCTTTCAACCAATCAACTTTCTAGCTCTTTGCTTCATCCCTTCCCCTCCAAGTTTCACCTATCACCTAGCATTTCTCTCAACCCTCCCCCCACCTTTCAAATCTACTCCTCAGCTTTTTTCTTCAGTCCTACCAAAGGGTTTATGCTTGAAACATCGACTGTACTTGTTTCCATAGATTCTGTCTGGCCTGCTGAGTTCCTCCAGCATCTGCAGATTTTCTCTTGCTAAAGAAAGCATCCTGTCCAGATGCATCACAATTTGGTATGGCTCCTGCTCTGTCCAAGAGTGCAATTACTTAGAGAGTTGTGAGCTCAGTCCAATGTGTCACACAAAACAGCCTCCCTTTCCACCCACTCTGTCTACACTCCCTGCTGTATCAGTAAATTAGCCAATGTGATCAAAGCCTCTTACCACCTTTGTCATTCCCTCTTCTCCCCCTCCCATTCGGTATAAGGTACAAAAGCTTGAAAGCACTTACAACCAAGCTCAAGGACAGCTTCCAACCTGCTTTTTTGACTCTTAAATGGACCTCTTATCCACTAAAAGATTAACTCTTGATATCCTATTCTACCTTGTCATGGCCCTTGTAGTTTATTTGTCTACCTGTGTTGTATTTTCTCTGTAACTGTAAAACTATATTTTGCATTCTGTTTTTTTTCTTTTGGATACCTTGAAGTATTCATGTCTGGCAGGATCTGTCCTGATGGTACACAAACAACACCTTTTCACCATTTCTCAATACCCATGACAATGATAAACCAATACCAATTTTTGAAACTCTGTTTCATTCCTGACCAATACTACCTCAAAGTTCAAAGTAAATCTATTATCAAAGTACATATACGTCACCAAATAAAACCCTGAGAATCATTTTCTTGCAGGCATAATGAGTAAGAACCATAATAGAATCAATGAAAAACTGCATCCAACAGAGCAGACAAACAACCAGTGAGAAAAAGAGAAACTACACAAATACTGTACTTATTGAATTCCTCTATTCTCCCCCAGTACTCACTCCAACACTCATTCATTCTCACTTAAACTCCTTCCTCTAACTCTGCAGCTGATCAATTAAAGTTCTAATGTGACCACATCTATCACTGTGCTTTAACAGCCACACACTACACCTGAATGTCCCATCAGTGCTTATTTGGAAACCTACCAAGACTGAAAACATAACTAAAACAGCAAGAAAGAGGAGACCAGCATAAATCAGACACAGCTTTACATTCTTAAACTATTTTTACTAGTGTTATGAATGTGAAGCAACTCTGAGGGGCCGAAGGGTACAAAGTCGCCCCCTCCTTTTTGAGAATTGCAAGGTCGCTATTAATTTGGGTCTGGGACCCAGGATATGAGAGAGAGACACGCAGAATACACAAGATTTGGAATGTGTCCTGGCCTCAGCGAAACAGAACCACTGATAACGGCTATTGTTTCTTGGAGACGGAATTGTGTTTTGAGTACTGTACTATTCATTGAAACACCTCAGGGGACAACCAGAGTGGTCTGGTTGAGGGATTGCATCATCCCAACCTGATTGACATCTGAGACCCCATGAGTAAGAATAAAAGAGGGGTCTGGGGAACAACCCCTTTAGACGTACCAGGAGAAAAGCTGGAAATCCAGTGACAGCGTGTTATAGCGAACGCCGCTGGGGGCTCGTGTGCATCCTCCCTTGTCAGGGTGGCGGGCTCATCACGGAAGAACAGTTTAGCTAACGGAGAGGCCACAAGTGAACGGCCACGACAACGAGACTCCTGACGGATCGAAATCATAAAAGGAAAGCCGGCACGTTTTTCTCCAAATCTCTCTCTCTCTCCAACCATTGCAACACAGCAGTCCCCAACAGCTGCAGTCTGCATGAACTTAGTGAACTTTATATTTCCATCGGACAATACATTATCCCCTAGACAACGATAGAGCTTATTTCTTATTGATTATTATTATACCCGCACTTTTAGATTTAGTATTGACGACGTATATTATCTGTATATTTGCATTGATATTATTTTTGTTTATTTTTACTAATAAATACTGTTAAAAATAGTATCATCATACGTCAACGGACGTCTCCATCTTTGCTGGTAAGTGACCCAGTTACGGGGTTCGTAACACTAGAAAGAGAGGAAGGTATTTTAAATTAATTTTATGTAGCCCTCTTGATGAGATTGATTGCGAGCAGATATTGAATCTTTTATCTCAGCTCATTGTAAAGGCAGATGCAGGATGATTAGGACATGAAATCACTCATCTCCTCAGTACAGGATTATAGTGAATGATAGATCATTTCCATTTAGTGAAACCAAGGCAACCAGCTTGGTAGCAACCATATTTGGCAGGCACAAGGAAGAGTAGGAGGAAAAGAAGGAGGGAAGAAAGAGAAGAAAAACATGATACTGACATATCTCATTAAAGCTAATAATGCTAGTTTTCATGTCGACTGTAAAGAAACATTGGTTTTACATTTCACGTTAGGTGACTATAGAGATGACAAAAACGTTTTCTTAGTACTTCGGCTAGCAGCAGTAATGGTCCATATAGAATTCATCTTAATTATGTTTATGGTTTGCCTCAGGGTAACTGCGACTGACATCTTTGAGGGATAGCTATGTAGATGTCTCCTTTGCTTCTTCCCTGCTTAAGGGTACAAAGGATGACTGAGGATGATTATCTCAATAGTTCAGGTCACATATATTCTGCAAAATACTTCACCATTTTATAATGAAGAGATGGAATCAAAGGTAGGATTTCCTACGTGTGGCCAAAAACTTTATTTACGATTTAGCATTTGCCCTGACACCAATGTTTATGCAGGGACTTGCATCCATTTCTCAGCCCAAAGACGTGAGAATCTGGCAACAGCATCTGCACTCTTTACTTGCGCTGTTGGCTGCCTCTGCACAACACAAACTCTTCATGGGTTCAGTGCAACACCACCAACACCTGCAGATTGCTTATTCTCAGTCTTGCAAGTCTCTCACTAAGTCTGCATTATGTCTAACCCATTCAAGTGAATGAGTGAAGTCATCTACCAAGACAGGTAAATGGCATTTTTTTTAAAATTGTTAGTTTAAATGTTTTAAATTCTGTTTGCTTATGTTCTTAATTAAAGTGACAGCTTTAACACCTGGGGGCATTGTCCAGTCCTTCTGAAAACTGCTTTGTACACTTTACAAACCCAGAATAATTTTGGTAGGAATAACCCAAATAGGACATACATGGTAAATGGTAGGGCATTGAAGAATGCAGTAGAACAGAGTGATCTAGGAATAATGGTGCATAGTTCCCTGAAGGTGGAATCTCATGTGGATAGGGTAGTGAAGAAAGCTTTTAGTATGTTGGCGTTTATAAATCAGAGCACTGAGTATAGGAGTTGGGATGTAATGTTAAAATTGTACAAGGCATTGATAAGGCAGAATTTGGAGTATTGTGTACAGTTCTGGTCACCGAATTATAGGAAAGATGTCAACAAAATAGAGAGAGTACAGAGAAGATTTACTAGAATGTTACCTGGGTTTCAGCACCTAAGTTAGAGGGAAAGATTGAACAAGTTAGGTCTTTATTCTATGGAGCATAGAAGGTTGAGGGGGGACTTGATAGAGGTATTTAAAATTATGACGGGCATAGATAGAGTTGATGTGGATAGGCTTTTTCCATTGAGAGTAGGGGAGATTCAAACAAGAGGACATGAGTTAAGACTTAGGGGGCAAAAGTTTAAGGGTAACATGAGGGGGAATTTCTTTACTCAGAGCGTTTGCAGCTGTGTGGAATGAGCTTCCAGTAGACGTGGTAGAGGCAGGTTCGGTATTGTCATTTAAAGCAAAATAGGATAGGTATATGGACAGGAAAGGAATGGAGGGTTATGGGCTGAGTGCGGGTCAGTGGGATTAGGTGAGAGTAAGTGTTCAGAACGGACTAGAAGGGCTGAGATGGCCTGTTTCTGTGCTGTAATTGTTATATGTTCAGACTGGTTTGTAGCCTCCTCCCCATGTCACTTTGAGCTTTCTTTGGAAGAAGCAAAGTGGCTTAAGGACAGGAGGCAAATGATCTCAAGCCAGTGAAAAATCAGCTGCTATCAATAAGACATTTATCAAAAAATACAACTGCACAAAATAAAAATTGATAAGACATGAAAGATTATTTGCATTCAAATCTTGTCTAAAATTATTGAGTCTCGGGAATGAGTCTCTGGTGTCTAAATCTGCAACTTGAGCAGGAAAGAGAATTTGACAATTACTGTTAATAGTGGCACACACAAACTCCTGGAGGAACTCAACGTGCCAGGCAGCAACTATGGTAAAGAATAAACAATCAACGTAAGCAGGACCTGATGAAGAGTCTCGGCCAGAAACCACGGCTGTTCACTCTTTTCCATAGATGCTGCCTGGCCGGCTGAGTTTCTCCAACATTTTGTGTGTCATGCTTGGATTTCAAGCATCTGCAGATTTTCTTGTATTGTTAAGTGATACCGCTTTGCAAAATGTGAACATTGCAACACTTTTCCAGATCAAATTTTATTGGTACAAAATTTGTGCCATTTCCCTGATTAACTATCAATAGGTTCAAGATTGTCACATATGAACATGCTAATGCACCAATCTTAAATTAACTGGAATAATTTTTGCTGAAACTAGGGAATCCTGGAAATTGCTGCTGTTGATGAAATTCTAATGCCAAGTCTGGCAGATTCTGATTCTGATGATGGCTTTTCAACCTGTAATGTCCCATTTCTGATGGTCTTAGATATGAAATGATGGCTTTATTCCCTTTCCAAAGACACTAACTGATCTAAGAATTTCCAATATATTCCATTTTTATTTCCCTGTGCAAAGCCTTACTGTGAGGAATTAATCAGTTTTCCTCAATAAATACCAATTCAGATGAATATCTGGTGGGTTTGGACATCTTGCTCCAAAACCTTCTCGACAGATGTCACCTGACCTGCTGAGTTCCTCCACTATTTTATGCATGTTGGATTTTTCAAAGGAGAGTGTCCTTTGTGAGCTACTCAGTATCAACCATTAATTCTATTCTAAAGTTTCAACTTTTAGACACAAAGTCCTCACAGAGCACAGAAATCACAATTATTTTTTCTAGCCTTGATATTACTAGAGTTATAGATATTACACCCACATAGTATTTTACCATGCAACAGTCACAATTGCAATTCAATACAAGTCACTCAAGCTAGGTATCTTTTCTTTACATTTTTCCGTTTCATTACTATGGAATTCAGAAATGTTTGCCAGTCAATCATTGACATGTTCAAGGTATTTAAGAAAGCCAGCTTCATGAATAATAACTGATACCAATAACTGATAATACACCAGTCAGTTTTGCTTTAGAAAAAAGTTAAGTTCAAATAAATTGGAAGAATATCAAAACAGGGTCAGAATTTGCACATATCATTGAGCCATCTATGCTTGCTGCAATTCAGGCGTGGACTAAGTTCAGACTTTTGCAGCTGTAGTAGTCAAGGTAATAAAATAAACATTCCCATAACAGAAAATGAACATGATTTCCAGTATGAAGTTGGCTAATTGTGAAATTTTCTAGAAACATTAAGAAAATATTAGGAAGAAGATTGATAAAGGTTGTATTGAAGGAATAAATCTCCAGTAAATATTTTTTTTAAAAAAGCTGCACAGACTGGAAATCTGCAATAAAAACACAAAATGCACAGGTCAGGCATCAGCTGTAGAAAGTTAACATTTCAAGTTTGCAACTACTCATTAGAACTGGGAAAGAGAAATTGGGATTGTATTCCACATCAGGGAAAATGGGACAGCCACAGAGAAAATGAAGGGGGTATCTTTTATTAAGACCAAATATTTAAATCTGGTAGTTAAACAGAAGTAAGGGTCAGATTTTTCTTTCTCTGTGTACAGTATTAATACTGCTATAAGTGAAGGATATGCCTCGCAAGTCAGACTGCACAAATAGAACATTTTTAAAAATAGCCAAAACATTGAAATGCATCAATGACCAGTTCTAATACAGAGAGAGGAGAGTGCAGATTACACAAGTTGAAGAATTTCATAGCCATGCAAGCAGTAAAAGCCCAGATGGAAGATCAAGTGTTATTCCTCGAGCTTGCAGAGGGCCTCACTATAAGAGTGCTGGAACCTGTGAGAGAAAGATCAGGGTGGGAGGGGAAAGGTGAATTAAAGTGGGAAGCAACCAGAAGATGATGATCACTCCTGTGGACTGAACGCAATTGGTGTGCAAAGCCATCATCAATCTGAGCTTTATTTCTCTAATATAGAGGACACATTGGCACAGAGAATATAGGCCAAAGGACCTGTTTCTGTACTGCAGTGTTTGATGACTAGAATGCAAGAATAAGAAAACCTCTGGGATTGATCACAGAATGAACTAATCCTTATTGAGATTAAAGAATGTGTTGCAATGTGATATTCCCTCAGCTTCACTTAAAACAGGAATTAACTCAGAAGTTAGCTTTCTTCACAAAGACAAAAGGTCCCAAAGGTCAAATTAATTGGGGAGTGGCCAACTATTTGTAGTGGGATAAGAAATAGCTGACATTCTCCAAGACATATCCAATAGCACTGAAGGTCTCAAAGGAGAGTAGAAGAACTGATAGAGGCTTAGGTTATAATAGCAAGAGATGAGATTTGGTGAAGAGACCAACATGGAGAATGAGATTATTCTCTGGACTATCAGGGACATTAACTCCAAAACTTCTATGTATCTAAATAACTCACTCCAACAACTGGTAAGGTGACAATCCAGTAGCCCAGCCAGTAGGGCAAAGATGATCAAATCGACAAATCTTAACACTATACCATTACTGCTAGACCATAATAATAGAGGCTAACAGAAGGAATAGGAGAGAGCTGGGTCTTGGAAACAGGATTTAAATGCTTACCAAATACTGTAACAATTTAATGATCCAGGATTTCTAAGAGATGCTACAATTAATGCTCGCAGAAGAGAGCCTAAACATGGGACACAAGACAACAAAGGGAATCTATAAGTGCGTCTGAGGCTGGTCGCCTCATGTCTTATCGTGAGGTGCACTGTGAAAGGTGTCAGTGCTTGTCTATTGTCTTTGCAATTACATTTAACAATAAGGCCCAGGAAATCTTTCAAATGGTGCAAGGCAAACATGAGAGTGAATTGAGCACAAGTTTAAGCAGCAAGACACTAATTTTGTCATCTCTTCAAGATAGCAAAGCAATTATTGTTTCAGATATTCAGTATGTAAAGAGCCAAGATTTTCCTACAGCCTCCTTTAAGTGCAGTATCCCCAGTGACGTACAGCAATCTCTCACCCATTAAATTTCAAACTGCAGGAGAATTTAGGATGGAGCTGAGACCCCTGCACACTGCTGGATCTCTTCTTCCTCCAGAGACAGAGTTCTGTGCACGCAGCTTGTTTTGTACAAATATCACTTCTTGTTCGCAAACTGGTTTTTAAACCATTTCCTGCATGGGTTAATTTGGATTTTGACTTGCAGCAAACACAGTAGAAAGACATCCATCTCCATCCACTCTTTATTTGCCCTTGAAATGGCAAAATCAGTGAGCTTTAAGCTTTCTTAATATTGGTAAGCACTCAGTAGATGTACTTTAAAGGATGTATTATGCTTATTCATCGGTACTAAGATTTTGTTGTTCCACAAGTTCACTCTAATCCATGGCCTAGCTATAGAATGTTGCATATGTGTACTACCTTGTTTAATGCTGCTTGTGAGAATAATTATTAATGTTATTATATTCAGGCACATGACAATTCTGTATTGAATCTAATATGCGTTTTGCTCAACTTAAGTTTCACAAAGTTTTCTCATTAAAAACCCTGAAGAGAGCTTCTGGCTTGGGTGATTTTTGCCAAGGTGTTTAACTCCTGCCTATCTTTGCTCACAATGTACTGCGAGAGCAGTAAACTATCACACAACTCATTCAAACAGCTTCTGATCTCCCTGTGGCAGAATCTGAGTCTCACAATTGTCTCATTAATCACCTCTGAATACTCAGAACTGGAATGTACTAAACCATCCTCCATACTAACAATCTGAGGAGGAGGTTAGAAATGATATAAATTATTGAGAGAAAAGTAACTGTTCTCTCCAAGAAAGATGAGTTTCATAAAGTGGGAAGGATTTATACTGACTGAAGAAGCAAACTAAGATATGAATGGTAGACATCATAGTGTAAAGGAGAGCCAAATGAATATTAACTGGTTAGAGTGTGTGGACAGCTTATCCTTAATTATGTAGAACATTTGAAAAAAATTACAGGAAATTAACTGATGTGATCCTCCAATCATTAATAAAATAACAGCTAAATTTTGTTGGTGATTTCTACTACATTAAGAAGAATTGATGGCAGAGAATGGGTGAACAAGCAATACAGCTAATGCCTTCCACACTGTCATTTACATGTTCTTAAAGTATCGCCACTCAAGCATCCACTCAAGCAAAACTTTGTTTGAAAATTTTTCAATTACTTAGTGTAAAATTTTATTTTCAGCTCATGGACAAAAGACATTACAAAATAAACAAGAATAGTCTTGTAGAATGAGATTTCTGAGGAATCTAATCACCCCAGGTTAGTTCTCTGAGTAATTAGATCAAGAGACATAAGGCTTTTTCTATTGCTTACTCCATATATTGCATGAAATTCTTCCACAGTGTATCAGCCTCAAAGGAACGCTCCTTCACATATCAGCATGACACTTCAATTTTCTGTACCAGTCATGCATATAGTTTCTCTAAGGGAGATCATAAGTTTTGTGACAAAGGTTAGTCATAAGCTTTAAAATGCAAAAGGTCTTATTGCCTGATTGAATTATTTGAAGGCCATTTCCCAACGATGGAAAAAAAAAACAGCATATAGTAGCTGAAACACCCACAGCTTGGAATTACTTTTTAATTTTGAAATACAACTTTTTGTCCAACGCATAAAATAATTCACACCTGACTTCTGAGTTTAAAGTAATTTGACAAATTGGATTAATTTTGCCCATGTTCAAGAAGCCAACTTGACCATCACTTCCCTAAGATATACTTTTAATTGCTCTGCTTCTCTCGCTGTTTGAGCCTTCTATTTCACCAGCCTTGTTTTTTCCCTCAACATGGCTTAGCCTCACTGCAGTTCAGTTCAGTTGCCATGATAAAATGGGAGCAAAAGTGCAATTCCTGTTGTTAATTAGAAATCATAATCAGTAATATCTATCTAGAGATGAATTACTTTCAACAAAAAGAATGCAACATTTCAAAGTAAGGGAAGGGTATGTACTGAGAGATAAGAAATCAAATATTACAGTAAATTCTAGTGCTATTTGTATGTCAAAAAGAGAAAAGAAATTCATAAAACTTACATTATCATATGTTTTGTTTTCAAGCCTTGGGCCATTAATTCTGGATATAAAAATATTTCACAACTGACTTTTGATTTTAAAGCATTTCGAAAAAAGGATTTAATTTTATCCATGTTCAGGAAGCTAGCTTGACCATGACTTTCCGAAAATATATATCTAATTGCCCCGCTTCAAGAAATCCATCTTGCTGTGTTCTTCGACATTGTGATACAGCAAAGGGCTCAGGTATTCAAGCTGTAAAACAAGGATACTTCTGAAACAATGAATTGATTAGAACTGTCATCATCACCAACAACATAATGCCATGCTAATCTTGGCCTAGGTCTAACAGGGATATGGATACGAGAAAATGGCCCACTTTTACACTCTCTCTAAATTGAAACTATTGTGTTTCTTCTCACACTTCCCATGCTAAATCCATTTCTCCTTTCATGCATACTGCCGAACTTGCTGAGTGTTTACAATATTTTGATTACTTTTGATTATATTCACAATAAGCAGATTTGTTAAGAGCTATCTTCACACTACTAACCCATGCTTTTTTGTAAAAGAAAGCCCAAAAATGGAAACATCAATGAACATCAGCTCTGGGGGCCTGAAATGTTTATCTGTATTTTCTAACTAGCACTTGGAGGTCAGGCATGAAAATCATTATCAGCTGCAAAATAAATCTCTTTTCTGCTTCAACAAAATGAAGCAACCCCAAATAGCAATTGCACGTGGCACTTCCAGTTCCAGCTCTTGACATTGGAAAACCACTAAAGAAAACCAATTTGCACCTTAAATGTAAAAGGGATCCCAGCTTTTTAGCTATCAATGAGAAATAATAGCTGAATTTACAAACTGAAATCGAACACTAAGTTATTGATCTATTCTCATGGACGATGAATCAGCAGGCACAAAAGTACTACTTTGTTTATGAAAAAGGCTCCACTTCTAGAATTACAAGTTGGAATTCAAGTTTGAGTGTTAATTCAAGATTAAAAATCTGATTGGTGTTATGTTGGGATCTTCCCAATGCATTTTGAATTGCAAATAACTTACTATAGAGAAACACATTGTTAGGGCATATTCTGAAGTTATGGAATCTACCAATGATTAATTTCAACAGCAACCAGTCCTCAAATCTGAATGTGGATTGTAGATTGAATTCAAAATGCAGCTCAGAACAATGGTCTTCCTAAAGCTGTAGACTGGGCTTGGTTACCTTATGACAATCAACGAAAGCTACCAGAGAGACATAGCTGGTTGTATAAAGATCTTTATTCGGCACACACAAGCTAACAGGATTTGGAGTCACTCTAGATAGAGATTCGCTGGCCCAATATTACATCACATTTTTATATGTTAAAGACAATTGCTATCATTACAAATGCCTTCATAATACTTCCTTTGAGTTGCACATAATTTTCAAACACCTAGATCTTCACACCAACATGACCAAAATGAATGTTAATCAACGCTGACTCTGAGCTGCATTTATGCATATGCAAACATCTCCAGTAAATGGGATATTATCTGGTTTACAATGAACCCCAATCTGCAGCTCAAGGAAGACCATTGTTCTAAGCTACATTTTAATTTCAAACTACAGCCCACATTCAGATCTGAAGACTGGTTGCTGTTGAAATTGATATTTGCTATATTCTGTAACTCCAAAATATGCCCTAAAATAGAGTATGTTGAAAATAAGTCAATAACACATGAAATATTATAAAGGACACATAAACAAATATTTTGCATACAGCAGCAACGTTAGAGCAACGTTATTACAGCTCGGGTTGTTGGAGTTCTGAGTTAATTTTCGGCGCAGTCTGTAAGGAGATTGTAGGTTCTCCCTGTGACTGCGTGGGTTTCCTCCGAATGCTCCAGTTTCCTCCCACAGTCCAAAAGCATACCAGTTAGTAGGTTAATTGGTCTTGTAAATTGTCCTGTGCTTAGGCTAGGGTGAAACAGCTGGGTTGCTGGACGGGGCGGGTTATTGGGCTGGAAGGGCCTATTCTGCACTACATCTCTAAATAAATAAATAGATAGATAAATAAATTCATTCAAGGGATTCAACAAAACTATCTTAATGATTTAAGACAATGAGTACAAACTTGCAAAGGATAAACCTGTAACCAGTTCCAATGAGATCAGATTTCAATGCAATCAATACCTCACAGGATGCTTCAGAAGAGTTTTATCAAAGCAAAAACAAAATTAACACCAAGCAACACAAGGAGTATTAGAGGATATGATCAAAGGGGATGGAAATTCTTTAAAGAATGAGAAGTAAAACAGCAAAGACATTTCAGCTTGGAGTGTCTGGACTTGAATTTTGGCATTGAAAGCTCAGTTAATGATAATTGAAAGATTAAAGCTGAAATGAACAGGAAGCTGGAGTTTGAGGAAAACATAATGAGGAGGAGTAAAGGGCTGAAGGATATTACTGAGATGTAGACGGGTGAGACAATAGAGGAAATCAAAAAGCATGAGTTGGTTTTTAAAACTGAAGAGGCAGTGCAGTCTAGAATGCAAAATAGTGATGATTGGAAGACAGTTTTCAAATTAGGGCATGGCAACAGAGATGAAGAGGAAAGCCAGCTGGAATGCTGATCATACGGAAAGCCTACAGATAACTCAGGCATGCATGAGGGCTTCAGCAGCAGATGAGTTCTCGGCAGTTGATAGGAAATGGATTTATCATCTGGGGGAATGAAATTTGTGATAGTTCTAAAGCAAAGTCTTAGGTCCATGAATTAGATAGGGAAAATATCTGTTCACCGACTGTTCAATGTCAATAAATCTGAAAACCTCAAGATTATAGAAGGAAAAGGCAAATGCTTAAGTACCATTAGTGTACCTAATGAAATCAACACTATATACTTCAGGAGAATCATTTCAAATTCAACAAATAGGTGTGAAATGGTAAGAGTGGCGGGGGTTGAGTCAAGGACTACTACTTGGAAGACATCAAGAAAATTGCTGGTGGACAGCTGAGAATGTAACAATACAAGCATAAGCTCAACCAATAGAATAATGTAGGAGAGGCAGGAGAAGATTGTGTGGTCAACTTTCTCAAATTTTGTGATATTTTGAGGTGGATGCGGAATAAATTTCCTTTCAAAATTTGAAAGGATGTTCATGAATATGATCAGTGAGACAGAGGAAGAAGTCTTTCTGGAGAGACCAAAAGGAATTGCATAAATTGTTCAGGAAAGCAAGTGGAAAGGGATATTGGGCATGATATCAGAATCTACAGGGACAGATGAGTTGAGAGCTCTTTTACTGAGAACAAGGTAACAACAACACATTTTGACAGGTGAAGGTAAATTGAGATTTACTTCTAACTATTAATTATACTAGTCCTAACTATTAATTATACTAGTCAATGTGAGACAATATAGCAGCAAGTAAAGAAAGTTGAACATTTATTTTTATTTTCCAGGATCAGATATCCTTAGCATGGGTAATAATGTTGCCTATCCCTAATTGTCACCAAATAGGTGACAGTGAACTAGTTTCTTCAGTTGCATTGGCGAGACTGAACAAGGAGTACCGCGTACAGTTTTGGTCTCCCTGTCAGAGGAACCATAGAACATTACAGCATAGAAACAGGCCTTTTGGCCCTTCTCGGCTCTGCTGAACCATTTTTCTGCCTAGTCCCACTGACCTGCACCTAGGCCATATACCTCCAAACCCCTCTCATCCATATACCTGTCCAAGTTTTTCTTAAATGTCAAAAGTGAGCTTGCATTCACCACTTCATCTGGCAGCTGACTCCACACTCCCACCACTCTCTGCGTGAAGAAGCCCCCCAATGTTCCCTTTAAACTTTTCCCCCTTCACCCTTAACCCATGTCCTCTGGTTTTCTTCTCCCCTAGCCTCAGTGGAAAAAGCCTGCTTGCATTCACTCTATCTATACCCTTCATAATTTTATATACCTCTATCAAATCACCCCTCATTCTCCTACACTGCAGGGAATAAAGTCCTAACCTATTCAACCTTTCTCTGCAACTCAGTTTCTCAAGTCCCGGCAACATCCTTGTAAACCTTCTCTGCACTCTTCCAACCTTATTAATATCCTTCCTGTAATTAGGTGACCAAAACTGCACACAATACTCCAAATTCGGTCTGACCAATGCCTTATACAACCTCACCAATACATTCCAACTCTTATACTCAATACTTTGATTTATAAAGGCCAATGTACCAAAAGCTCTCTTTATGACCCCATCTACTTGTGACGCCACTTTTAGGGAATTATGTACCTGTACTCCCAGATCCCTCTGTTCTACTGCACTCTTCAGTGTCCTATCATTTACCTTGTATGTTCTACCTTGGTTTGACCTTCCAAAGTGCAATACTTCACACTTGTCCGCATTAGACTCTATCTGCCATTTTTCAGCCCATTCCTCCAACTGGTCCAAATCCCTCTGCAAGCTTTGAAAACCTTCCTCACTGTCCACTACACCTCCAAACTTTGTATCATCAGCAAATTTGCTGATCCAATTTGCCACATTATTATCCAGATCATTGATATAGATGACAAATAACAATGGACCCAGCACTGATGCCTGTGGCACACGACAAGTCACAGGCCTCCACTCAGAGTAGCAATCCTCCACTACCACGCTCTGGCTTCTTCCATTGAGCCAATGTCTAATCCAATTTACTACCTCTCCATGTATACCTAACGACTGTATCTTCCTAACTAACCTCCCATGCGGGGCCTTGTCAAAGGCCTTACTGAAGTCCATGTATATAACATCCACTGTCTTCCCTTCGTCCACTTTCCTGGTAACTTCCTCGAAGAACTCTAATAGATTGGTTAAACATGACCTACCACACACAAAGCCATACCAACTTTTTCTAATAAGTCCCTGTCTATCAAAATACTTGTAGATCCTATCTCTTAGTATTCCTTCCAATAATTTACCTACTACCTACGTCAAACTTACTGACCTATAATTTCCTGGCTTACTTGTTGAGCCTTCTTTAAACAACGGAACTACATGAGCTATCCTCCAATCTTCTGGCACCTGACCCATGGATATCGACATTTTAAATATTTCTGCCAGGGCCCCTGCAATTTCTACACTAGTCACCTTCAAGGTCTGAGGGAATACCCTGTCAGGTCCCGGGGATTTATCTACTCTGATTTGCCTCAAGACAGCAAACACCTTCTCCTCTTTAATCAGTATAAGATCCATGACCTCTCTACTTGTTTGCCTTGTTTCCATAGACTCCATGCCAGTTTCCTTAGTAAATACAAATGAAAAAAAAACATTTAATATCTCTCCCATTTCTTTTGGTTCCATACATAGCCGACCACTCTGATCTTCAAGAGGACCAATTTTATTCCTTACTATCCTTTTGCTCTTAACATACCTGTAGAAGCTCTTATGATTATCCTTCACCTTGACTGCCAAAGCAACCTCATGTCATCTTTTAGCCCTCTTGATTCATTTCTCAAGTATTTTCTTACTCTTTTTATACTCCTCAAGCATATTATTTCCTCCCTGTTGCCTATACATGTTATACATCTCTCTCTTCTTCTTTATCAAAGTTCCAATATCCCTCGAGAACCAAGGTTCCTTATTCTTATTCGTTTTGCCTTCAACCCTGACAGGAACATACAAACTCTACACTCTCAAAATTTCTCCTTTGAAGGCCTCCCACTTACCAATCACATCCTTGCCAGAGAACAACCTGTCCCAATCTACGCTTTTTAGATCCTTTCCCATTTCTTCAAATTCCAGTTCCAGCTTAGAAAGTTCCAGTTTAGAACTTCAGCCCAAGGACCAGATCTATCTTTATCCATGATCAAATTGAAACTAATGACGTTATGATCACTGGAACCAAAGTGTTCCCCTACACACACTTCCGTCACCTGCCCTAACTCATTTCCTAATAGGAGATCTAATTTTGCATTCTCCCTAATTGGTACATCTATATATTGATTTAGAAAACTTTCCTGAACACATTTCACAAACTCTAACCCATCTAGACCTTTAACAGTATGGGAATCACAATCAATGTGTGGAAAGATGTGGATAAACTGGAAAAAGCGCAAAATAATGTACAAGGCTGTTGAGAGGACAAGGCAGCTGAAGGTTTCTGGAGAGACTGACCAGGCTAGGTCCTCATTCCTTCGAAAATGGGGTTGACATCATGGAAGTGTTTACAATTATGAGCTAGTTGGTAATCATCTTTGCTCCAGAGTAGGGGAGTCCAAAACTAGGGAGTATAGATTTAAATAAAAGGGATCTGAAGAACAACGTTTTAATGCAGAGGGTGGTGAGTATATGAAATGAGCTGCCAGAGGAAGTTGTTTGGGATATGGGCTGAATGCATTATAGGTACATAATGTGGTCAGCATGGATGAAAGGTTTAATGTATGAGGAGCATTTGATTGCTCTTCACCTGTATTCCATGAAGCTTAGAAGGATGAGGAGAAATCACATTGAACCTAACAAACAGTAAAAGGCCTGGATAGGGAATATGACGAGAATGCTTCTAATTGTGGGATGGTCTCGGATGAAAGGGCACAGCATCAGAATAAAAGGACATCCCTTTAGAACAGAGATGAGGAGGAAGTTCTTTAGCCAGAAGGTGCTGAATCTGTGGAATTCCTTGTCACAGATGGCTGTGGTGGCCAAGTCATTGACTAAGCAGAGATGATTAGGTTCTTGATTAGCAAGGATGTCAAATGTTATGGTGAGAATGCAGTAGCATGAGCTTGAGAGAGATTATTAAATCAGTCATGATCGAATGGCAGAGTGGACTCGATAGGCCAAATGGCTTAATTCTGCTCCAATGTCTTAATGTCTCATAATTTAGCCATAAATTGCCTGTATTGATGTAGGGCAAATAACATAACCCACTGTCTTATGTTTGCCTGATGCATACTGTTACGCCCGTGCCCCCCCCCTCCTTTTTGAGAATCGCAAGATCGCTATTAAGTCAGGTCAGGAGACCCAGGAAATGAGAAAGAGACGTTTGGAATGTCCTGGCCCCAGCGATACAAAGTCACGGAACAGGTCATTGTCTCTTGGAGACGGAATTGTGTATTGAATACTGTACTTCATGGAAGCCCTCAGGCGACGTGGGCTGGTTGGGGGATGGCATCATTCCACCCTGATTGACATCTGAGACCCTGTGAGTCAGGATAAAAGAGGGTCTGGGGAACAGCCCTTGACACGCACCAGGAGAAACGCTAGAAATCCTGTAACAGCGTAATAGCGAAAGCCAGTGGAAAGCCACGTGCGTCCTTTTCCATTTGCCTCAGAATTGGTGGCCTTGCTACAGAAGAACGGCTTTAGTTAACAACAAAGGATAAATCAGCCCCAACGACTCTCGAAGGATCGACATCATAAAAGGAATGGGCAAGTTTTAATTCGTCTCTCTCTCCAACCAAAAGCTGCAGCTTGAATGAACTTGAGTGACTTTTATATTTCCATTGGACAATACATTATCCCCTAGACAACGATAGAGCTATTTCTTGTTGATTATTATTATACCCGCGCTTTTAGATTTAGTATTGATGATGTATATTATATATATGTTTGCATTGATATTATTTTTGTGTATTTTTATCAATAAATACCATTAAAAATAGTACCATCAGACTTCAACGGACCTCTCTATCTTTGCTGGTAAATGACCCAGTTACGGGGTACGTAACAATACAAGGACATCTCATGATCACTTCACTTTGCAAATCATGTGTTGAGCAGCCAGCTGCTGCTGTGGACAAGCAGGCTGTGGCCTGTAGACAGTGCTGTTTGAAACAAACCGGTCATTATCAACTTCAAACTGATTACACCTTGCAATCTACATTAATAAATGGACTGGTTATCATTTGAATTAACATCTGCTATATTCACAAAGTTCCATATCTCCTGAATCCCCAACAAGCAAAAACCTCTATCCACTATACAATGAAAACATTCCTCAAATTAAGAGAATCTTAACCTTCTGAATGAGGACCTACAAAAGCAAAGGTGAAATCCATGTAGTACTTAATCATCATTCTTTCCATTGGCAGGAAGAATCGTTCCAGCAAATTCGAAGTTAATAACCAAATTGTTAACTAATTTTACCACAATTATTTCTTAATTAACAATCATTCCATCTCATTCCTTGACAAGGACTTGCTCAAAATGATCTACACTTTGCTATTTTCTTTCAAACATGTAAAGAATTAAAATATGTACTGTCAATCTTATTTCTATCAGAAAATAATGGAGTTTCAAATTTTGAAGGGTGGCTTTGAATTATATTGGCAGAATTGCATAGCAAGTTGCACAGCCTGTCCTCTCATATGAAAGGCTCTTGTCTTAAGGGGATGATATCAGCCATGATCGATCAAAGAAACTGTTAAAAGACACAGTAGGACTAGCTATTGGATTATCTACATCTAAAGTATGCAAATATGTTATATAAAACCCGTTTTCCAAAAAAAAACCTGGAAACATGCAAGTCAGGAAATTTTAAATGAGAAAAGTTGGTTTAGGGTGCACTAATTGGATACATGAATAGACTTCAAAAGATTTGAACATAGCTAGGGCTTAAGGTCTTATCTCTAAAACGTATTATTGGTATCATGAATGAGTTTGTCACTAAAACTGATCAGGTGGTGCTGTGATTAAAATGACTGATAATCGCTATATATTACAGACTTATTTAATCAGCTAAATTCTTCTGGTAAGGTGACAGTGCACTGAAACGCAGCAGACTCTATGGGTCCAACCAAAGGTGTTATTGTCTTTTTCATGATTGCAAGACAGTGCTGGTATATTAAGAACTTCAAGTACTGCAAGTCTACGCCATCAGTGGGGGAGACAGAAGAGTTCAGCGGTGCTTACTGTGCAGCTGCCTGCCACAGAAGCGCAGAGTCGATTCACAAAGTTGGTGAGCAGTCGAAGAGTGAGTGATTGCCCTGGATGTATTTCTTGTGATTGCACACACTGTCTGACGCTGGTAATGTAGAATACTGCCTGTACGGTTCACTGGTTTAGTGGCAGATTTATGGTGAGGGAGCAGTGTGACCTCAGTTGTAGTGTGGACTGGACCTCATGCCCGTTGCAGTAGTTGCCCAGGAGAGGAGATATCGGAGGAGTTGTGGCCCCTCTTATTGCTACTACCTTCATTGTTCGCTCTGTGGAAGACAAGCTGGATTGTGTTTTTCTGAAGACTGCTATGGACATGTTCTTGCTGACAACATCCATGCACCATCAATTGACCGGACTTGACACTCAGGAACGTGGGTGATACTACATTTTTCTGGATGATCATAGGCTTACTGCTATGTCGTACATGCTTTCTCTGCCTTGATCTCTGTATGGCTGTTGGCCCAGGAGTAATGCTTTTTCAATTGGCTGTATTCATGGGTATCCATGTATGGTTGAATGACAATTGAACATCAAGTTGAACTTGAACTGAAATTCAAACTCCACGACTATCACAGGCTTTGAATTACTCATGCAGTTGATGGCTGCAAATCTATAAACAAATCTGATATGCTGTTGAGTCTCTTTATTCAGTTGTACAAATACTACCGCCCGATCATTTTGAGTTCTTTGAATGGCTAAAAATGGCACATATCAAAAACTTCTTTCCTGTCATATTGGACACTCACCAATATGCTTTCCAGTAGCTGTCATGCATCTGGCCCTGACACACCTAGAACACAAGGCCACGTATGACAGAACGCTGTTTCTGGATTTCAGTTTGGCACTCAACACAATCAGCCCGCAGACCTTGCTCCTACAAGCTCCTACTCTTCAGTCTACATACACCATCGTACTACTGTGTATTGGACTTCCTCACAAACAGACCTCAGATAGTCAGGATGCGCAACTGTTCCTCCCTCACCATCATCCTCAACATGGGTG
Organism: Hypanus sabinus; assembly: GCF_030144855.1. Classification (NCBI taxonomy): domain Eukaryota; kingdom Metazoa; phylum Chordata; class Chondrichthyes; order Myliobatiformes; family Dasyatidae; genus Hypanus; species Hypanus sabinus. The sequence goes on along the minus strand of NC_082724.1, from coordinate 45,805,136 downwards.
CCCCTCCCAGGGCTGTGTGCTGGGCCCATTGCTGTACACTCTGTTCACACAAGACTGCATGGTCCAATCACATCATAAAGTTCACCAAGGAGATGACAGTGGTGGGACTCAGCACCAACAACAATGAGACATTCTACAGAGAGGAGGTAGAAGAGCTCAAGACCTGATGCCAGACAAATAATCTCTTCATTAATGCTAACAAAGGAGATTGTTACTGACTTTAGGAGAATTCACACAACTCACACCCTCTTTTACATTGGCAACACAGCAGCGGAAACAGCAAGCATTTTCAGACTCCAGGAAGCGCACATTACACACAACTTCTCATGGCTCTGGAGCACATCCTGCACAATCAAGAAAGGTCACCAACGCCTCTACTGTCTAAGGCTGAAGAGAACCAGCCTTTGTACATCTGTACTCACATCATTCTACAGATGCACAGTAGAGAGCATCCTAACAAACTGTATCACCGCTTAGAACGGAAACTGCATTGTAACGGGTAGGAAGCTTCTACAGCATGTAGTCAAAACAGCCCAATGCATCGGCAGCAGCAGTCTACCAGTTATCAAGGACATAGAGTGTGCCAGAAAAGGACCAGTAACTTCATGAAGGACACCACCCACCCTGCTCATGGATTGTTTCTCCCACTCCCATCAGGGAGGAAGCTATGTAACATCCACTCCAGGACCACCAGACTCAAGAAGTTTCTTTCCCCAAGCAGTAAATCTGATCAACACCTCCACCCACTAACTCCACCACTAATTTATTATTGCCTGTTAGTCATTTTATGGGCATGGAATCAGTCTGTATGTAAGCTATTCCTCTGTATTTGTATTAATTATTTTTTTATTATTATTGTGTTCTTTACCTTTTGCATTTTACTTTGAGCTGTATCGGATCTGGAGTAACAATCATTTCATTCTCCTTTAAACTTGTCTGCAGGATATGAGGGATTATCAAGTTATGCAGATTAAAGACTAACCACTGATACCCCCCAGGCACGGAGATTGTAAACTGGTTAAAGCAAAGCATGGAAAAATAATTGCATAAAACTCCTACTCATGACCAAAAAGGAATTTGACATTGAGGAGTAACACCATTTGGAAAAAGTATTTTTAAAGAGTTTAGATATGGACTTCAATTTAGCTGCATATAATGACATTTAAGTTTGTTGTCATTCAACCACATACATGTATACAGCTAAATGAAACACTGTTCCTCCGGGGCCAAGGCGTAAACACAGCACATACAGTGACAAAATAATATTAGCACGCGTCTCTGAGTAGCATGGCCTGATGAATGACAAGTTGGCATAAAGTGCAAGGCACATGCTTACATAAGGCAGGATAATGCTACTGGCACTATTATAATAAAACAAGCAGTCATCTAAACATATGAAACAGCAGCAACAAATGAAGAAGAGTGACTAGTACAGGATGAACATCTATGAGCTGGGGAGTGGAGGTGGCGGGGGGGAGTGGGCAGCAGAGAATTCAGAGGGGTGTACGTGTATGCTGGGTGGCAGCAGGGTATCAGGAAATCTAACAACCTGGGAAAAGAAGCTTTTACCCAACCTGACACTTCTGGTTCTTATGCTGTGGTACCTTCTGTGTGACAGCAGGGGTTAAAGAGACTGTGGGAAGGTTGGGAGGGGTCTTTGACAACGTTGGAGGCACTGCATATGCAGCGCTTTTGATATATGTCCTGAATGGGGGGCGGAGGGCGGTGGAGAGAGACACTGATGATGTTTTCAGCAGTCCTCATTATCACTATGTATTTACTACATGTACAATTCCTTTGCATTCTATGCCAACACAGTAAAACTTCAGAGATAACAATGAAGAATAGTGAGAAAGGATCTAGTGGGCTTGTGGGGGGGGGGAGGGGGGTAAAGGGAATATTATAGTTCGATAGAAACTATTTTTTTTTCCAGATGAATGGTAAATGTGGTTTTAAATAACTCCCTTCCCAAAACATTGTAATCCTTAAAATAATTAGAAATATTCCCAAAATATTCTCAGAAAGTAGAAGCAGGCAAAAGGATTAATGCTTCAAAAATTTTGTTCACTTCATCTTCTTATCACCTCAAACCCATGACAAATGATTAGATATCATTTAATAGAAAAAGGGAGACCTTCAGTCTCTTGTTCCATTGTCACATTTGAGGTTGATTATGCCAGCTGGATGACTAACTCAACTACAGAAACACTTCTCAGCAGTGATCTCGGGACGCTAATCGGAAATGGGAATTCTTGTCAAGAACTTGTTTTACTGCAGCAAAGAAACATTAAGGTCAATTACCTTTTTCCACTGTGAATCAAACTGGGACCACATAAAGGCACAGACTGTCAAGCCTTGAAGCTTCCATATGCGTGATTTCTCATTATTACCTTTGTCATTTCTCATTATTACCTTTCTGTCTTGATTTTAATTATTGATTCATCACTTCTTCCACTAATTATATTTATTTCATATAAAACAAAGGTTCCAAGCAGGGTCCATGGATCCCTCGGTTAGCAGTAGGGGTCCACAGCATTAAAATGGTTGGGAACCACTGATATAAAGTAATATTTTAAAAATGAGAGAAGCAAATTGATGATTTTGCATACCTTGGGAAAAGAACGCCAGAAAGATCTTCAGCTCTTTTATATATTGTTTTCCATTATATATGATTTTACTTGTACAACTGAAAGAGCTTTGAATGATTGAAGATGCATCAGGGAATCTAAAAAACACACTGATTTCAGCTCTTCTCCAATAGCCCACTCTCCTCTCCTATCAGGTTCCTTTATTTGCAGTCCTTTACCTTTTGCACCCCCCTGGCTTCACATATCATCTTTGAGCCTATCCTTCTTCCCTCCCCCACATTTTTATTCCGATGTCTTCCCCCTTCCCTTCCAGTGCAGAAGAAAAGTCTTGGCCCGAATGTTGACTGTTTCTTCACTTCCATGGATTCTGCCTGGTGTGCTGAGTTCCTCCAGTATTTTGTGTATGTGTCTTTGGATTTCCAGTAACCGCAGATTTTCTTGTGTTTCTGTTTTTAGCTTTCCTGTATGTCTTTGTTTATAAAGGACAACATCTGGAACAACAGCCCTAGTGAAATTCTCCAGATGAGAGAAATTGAATAAGCCCTGCAGTGCCAAGATAAAGCTTACAAGTCAAGCAGCTAATGTTGCTTATGTAACTGAGAGTACTCCTCCCCCTTTGTATTTTCATCCATTTTAGGAACTTTCTGTACAATGGACATTTCTCATTATTGCAACCTCACTGCACTCATTTACCGAAATGCTGCTCAGCAACTTCTCATAAACAAGATAATGAAAACCAAACAAAGGCATTAAAGCCACTACCACCATACATATACATTACACAAGAACATATCCGATGATGATGGAATGTCAGGACATTGTTTCAAATATTCCACTATTTTTCTCTGCCATTTTTATTTGGAAGGATACTTAGCAAATACTTTTTCCTCTTTTCTGGAATTGATCATATTTCATAACACTATCACATTGTTGGTTAAGTATACACAAGTCCATTTCTATGAGCATTTAATATATTCATGAGCACTTACAAATTAAATAATTTTGTATACTGTTTATTCAAATTGATCAGTTATATTGACTGAAAGTTCATGTCCCACATTCTTAAAACATTCATTGGGTTATCCGAAACAGCTTTTGATCCAACTTGGACAGAATGTTTAGCGCAAACAGAAATGGCAAATGGAAAATGCCACTGGTACAATACTTCACTATTACGTTTCCAGTTTTATGTTTACAACATGCCAACATATGAAGGAATTACACAATGACCACTACATTAATGGCTCAGCAGTGAAAGGAGTTACATACAAATTGCATTCAGAAATTATTTGTTCCACTCATATCAAGTATTTGAAGAATAGCTGCAAATTGACAAAGATTGGCGCACTTTAATCATTATGTTGTATGTGCTTGCCAATTCCAGCATTCACACACTTGTTTCAAAGCCACATTACGACATCTTGTAGTGAGAAGTCAAAAAGGTTTCAAAGGGTGCTAGCTGTCGGATTCATTTGTAAGAATGGCTAATGCACTACACGGTATGAAAACACCGAAAACATCCTATCCAATTTAACGACCATTCCTACTCAGATATACCCAGATAGATTTGAAAGAAAATTTTGCATCCATTGGTCAGTTTAGGAGAGTGGGCAAGGAAATGGCAGATGAGATACAATGTTGAGAAATGTACGGTTGTACATTTTGGAAGAAGAAACAATTGGGCAGATTATTATTTAGATGGGGAGAAAATTCAAAAATCGGAAACAAAAAACGCAAAGGGACTTGGGGGCTCTGGTGCAGGATACCCTAAAGGTTAACCACCAGGTTGGGTCAGAAGTAAGGAAAGCAAATGCTATGTTGGCATTCATTTCAAGAGGAATAGTGTATAAAGTAAGGAGGTGTTGATGAGGCTCTATGGGGCACCGGTGAGACAACATTTGGAATACTGTGAGCAGTTTTGGGCCCTCTACCTTAGAAAGGATGTGGTGATGTTGGAGAGAGTTCAGAGAAGATTCACTAGGATGATTCCTGGAATGCAGGGACTAACATATGAGGAGCGTTTGTCAGCTCTTGGATTGTATTCATTCGAGAATAGAAGAATGAGAGGGAACCTCTTAGAAACATTTTGAATGTTGAAAGGGTTGGACAGAATAGATGTGGAAAGGCTGGTTTCCTTGGTGGGTGAGTCCAGGACAAGAGGTCACAATCTTAGAATTAGAGGGTACCATTTAAAACAGAGATGAGGAGAAATTTTTTTAGCCAGAGGGTCGTGGATTTATGGAACTCGTTGCCACATACAGCTGTGGAGACCCAATCATTGAGGATGTTTAAGGAGGAGATTGATAGGTATATAATTAGTCAAGGTATGAAGGGATATAGGGAAAAAGCCAGAAATTGGAATTAGATGGGAGAATAGTTTAGATCATGGTGGAGTGGCGGAGCAGACTCAATGGGCCGAATGGCCTACTTCTGCTCCTTTGTCTTGTGATCTTATGATTATAACTATGGTCATTAGGAGCAGCAGGATTATATTTCAACACAATCTATAAATTCATGGCTTGACATATCCATTAATTTTCCATTACTATTGAGCCTAGAGACCAACAATAGTACAACAGAAGACAGTAGATGTAGTGGCCACTCCAGCTTCAATCCATGATCAAATGGCATACAGCTACTTGGGGAGTGGCCATTGGAAGCACGGTCAGCGTGCCAGTGTTGGAATGGACTTAAAGTTGATCTCAGCAGGCCTGTGCTCCTGATGGTTCAAATTGCTAACATTCTCTCACCAGGAAATGAACTGCATTACCTGTATCTGTGTCTGAGCCATCAGGAGATGAGGGACTGTGGCACACTTGTCCTGACAGAAACATAGCTCCAGAACACCATCCCAGACTCAGCCATCCAGCTAGAAAGCCTCATCTCCTTTTGGGCAGACAGAAATGTTGCGATCTCCATCAAAACCTGTGGATGAGGTCTGTATGTCTACATCAATAAGAATTGGTGTGTGAATGCCTCAGTTGTAACAGCTCGCTGCTCAATGCAGATGGAGTTTTAAATGAAGTGCAGGCCCTTCTGCTTACTGAGGGAATTCACTACCATTCTGATTATTGCTGTTTACATTCCACAAGTCCCTTTGCAACTCTACAGCATCATCTGCAACCTCAAAGCCACTCACCCCAAAGGTGTACTCATTGTTGCTGGTGACTTGAATCATGCCAACTTAAAAACAGTCCTGCCAGCTCTACCAGTATGTCAACTTCATAACTAGGAGAGAATATATTAGATCTAGTTTATACCAACATTTGTGGAACCTACGAGGCTGACCCTGTCCTCATCTTGGATACTCAGGCCAGATGTCCATTTTGCTAATCCCTGCGTACAGAGCACTGGTTAAACAAGTCAAGCCAGATCACAGAGAGCTCAGGATCTGACCAGAAAGTTCTACCTCAGTGCTGCATGATTGTTTTGAAAACATGGACTGCAGCAAATTCAGGGAGGCAGCTATCTACAATCTTCATGTCAACATTGATGAATATGTGGGATGGCGATTAGCTGCATACCGTGAAAAACTCTACACTGCTGGGGCAAACCAGATTCCATAGCTGACCTCGGAGATCCATGCTCTGCTTAGGAATCGCGAAGCTGCCTTCAGGTTGGGGGAAAGGATGACTCTAAGGTCAGCGAGAGCCAAGGACTCCCATGCCAACAGGAATGCAAAGCGCGAGTCTGCACAGAAAATCCACAAGTGTCTTCCTGACACCAGGAACACATGGTACATGTGACAAGGTGTACAGACCATAAATGATTGCAAGACTACCACAAGTGTTAACGACACCGACATATCCTTTCGCGATAGACTAAATGCTTTCTATGCACAATTTGGCACATTGAACGATATGATACAGAAGAAAGCCCCTCTTCCCCTGAGGAAAAGGCAGCTTGTCTGGTCACAGCTGAAGTGAGGAGGATCCTAGCTAAGTTAAACTAGGCAAAGCTGCAGGACTGGACAACATACCTGCTGAGGGACCGTGTGACCCAGCTAACAAATAACAGACATCATTCAACAATCATATAGTGCTTTAAGAGGCTGGTAATGGATCATATAAAATCCCACCTTACAGCTACATTGGACCCTGTCCATTCTGCCAATTGGTCAAACCAGTCCACTGATGTTGCCACAGACTCGGCCTCCACTCCATCCTGTCCCACCTAGAAAATGATGCCTCATACACCAAGATGCTGTTCGTCGACTTCAGCTCAGCATTTAGCATGATTATCTCGCAGAGCCTTGTTGTCCTTACTTGGACTCAAAACCCTTCTCTGCATCTGGATCTTGGATGTCTAAATGCAAAGGCCCCAATCAGTCCGAGTTGGCAGCAACTTCTCAAGCTACGTCACAGTGAGCACTGTTGCTCCTCAGGGAGACCTAATCAGCTACTGACTCACAACTGCACTGTCAGATCCAGCTCAAGCCGCATCATCAAGTTCGTTGATGGCAGTACCACGGTTGGCCTCAGCAGCAACAAGGATGAGTCGGCACACAGAGAGGAGGTACAGAAGCTTGTCAGATGGTGCGAGAACAACCTGAGTATCAATGAGGCCAAGACAAAAGAGATGATTATGGATTTCAGGAAGGTGCAGATCAACCAATTTCCATTGCACATCAACGGGTCTGAAATAGAGAGAGTGTGCACATAACAGACAATCTAACCTCCACCCACAATGCCATCTCACTAAACAAGAAGGCACAGCAGTGTCTCAAGTTTTGATGGAACACCATCAAGGGTGTCCTGAATGGCTGCGTCATTGTGTGGTTGCAAGGCATTAGACTGCAAGACCCTACAAAGGACAGTAAAAACTGCCATGAGGATCATCGGTGGGGGGGGGGGGGGGTCTCCCTTTCCCCTATTTGTGATACTCACCTGGAATGTTCCAGACAAAGGGCCCAAAGCATTGTTGAGGATCCCTACTGCCCATTCCACAATCTCTTTGACCCACTCCAGGAAGGCAGTACAGGAGCATCAGGACTAGGACTGCCAGACTAGTTAACAGCTTCTTCTCTTAAGCAGTGAGACTAATGAATATCCAGCTACCACCGCGGTCTCATCGCTAGGACAATGTGCAGTTTACTTTGCCTTTTACTGTTTTTACCTGTGCTGCGCACTACGTGCATTTTGAATTATATTTCATTAACTTATTTAAGATAATATTTTGGTTTACATGCTGTGTGTGATACATGGTTTGTTGGTGTACCATGACCCAGAAGAACATTGTTTCATTTGGTTGTATATATGTACAACTTGAACTTGAACGGTCAAAAGAATATTAGAAGCAGTACCAGATGTTTCATAAAATGAAGTCGTAGTCTGGCAAAGATGCAAATCAGGACTGTGTGCATACTTAAAAATAAAAACAGAATACAAAAAAACAAAACTAAGCAAACCAAATCAAGTCACGAAAGGCTTTGAACTAATTCGAGGAAATGCATTCAAGAACAGTTTTAGCAAAGGAAGAACTGTGCGTACAAGTGTCAGTGGCCTTACTGAAAAATTTCTAACCATGCTGAGCCAAGTAGCTGTTTTATCTTGGCGTGGTTCTGACCTCACCATCATAGGTAACAGAATTCAGACAATCTGATTTAATCCACTTAATATCGAGAAACAGCTAATGACCCGGATTGAGCAAACCTTCTGGAACAGGTATTATGTCAGTTGTATTGCTGATCCAGTCACGTTTCCAGTGCTAGCTCTTTTAATAAATCTATAACACTGGTATCTGCCTGACAGTGTGCTCAGAAATACCTTGTTTTCTAAGCAGGAAAAAGCAGAGTGGTTGTGGTGAAATGGAAAATTACACATAGTTAATTCCAAGATAGGAGATTTATGCTGGGAAATTAAATAAAGCATTGATTCCTGAAATGCCAAAAGTAAATGACAGAGATACTCAGAAGATCAAGTAGCTCTTGTGTAGGAATACAGAGTTTAATATTCAACTCCGAATTGGGAATGTTCTCAGATTTAATAGGTTTTGAATGATCATGATTGGGTCATGGCTGGTAGGAAGGAAAAAAGTAAAATGATTATGACTGTCTTAGAGACAAAGGAGGCAGATTATAAATCTTCAAATATTGGGCAATAGGAACAAATATTGTACCTTTGTCCAGACATAATTTGTTACATGCAGGAGAGGAGTTTCCTCACCAAAATTAACTAGAGTCAGACAATTAAAAGATAAGAAAGCTCTCGCCCTAAACATACTTACTTCCCTAATAACAATATTGTCAGCTCTCTTAAATTAAATTTAAAAAATACAACTTTATTTTTAAAACAAAATTAATATATTTTCAATTGAATTACTTAAAAACTATTACTGGTCATGGGTTATACTGATCATGCTGCTGCTCTGACCTACTTCCCCAAAAGATTCAAAGCAAGAAAAACAAAGATATGTCAATCTTACAGATGGAAATACTTACATCAATCTCAGTTACAACTATGACATGTTTATAGACAGGATAAAACAAGAAGACCCATGAGAGACGAAACACCAGCTCAAGACTAATTTCATCAAATAGCGACTGTTTCAATCCTTAACAGCTATGCTGTACAATGTATGATGCAACTGCACCACTCTTTGCTTGATCCCATTTCATTCTAGATGTCCCTTCATCATTTGAAGAAAGGTAGGGCAATTTTATTACACGGGGTTAAAAAAAAGCATGGACAGTACATAAAATGACATGAGATTACTGCAAGTCATAAAAACAGCCATACTGTTGGGGGTGATTAATCCCTGAAACCAGCAGAGAATATGAATGCTTCAGACTCTGACTCTAACCACATAAATACGTAGCTTGGTCACCAGGAGGTGTGCATTTCTTAGGTTGCCATTTCTACAACAAACAGCCATCCTCAGGCAAGGCAATTTCACTTAATGGGTGTCAAAATGTGACATCTATTCAAACTGAGAGGGACAAATGGTGCTTACAGTCAAGCAAACAATAAAGTACCATATTATTTGTTACATAAGTAAGTGCACAGGTCCAGTGAGTCTTCACTGAATTAAATTTCAAATAATTAAGCCTCAACTGGAGGTATAAAAATTCATGTGAGCTATGCAGAAATCACATAATGTGGTCCGAGCATTGTGCATGTAGACATGCATGGTTATTTCCTCCAGAAATTACAAACTCATCTGCAATTTCAAGGTGCTTAAACTTTCTAGGGTTTTCATGGCATTGGCTGTCATGACATGACTCTCACAATACTATCATAAAAATAAGCATGTCATAACAATCATTTTGTAAAAATGGCCTTTCTGATATTTGGCAGTTGTTACTAGACTGCTGCCAAATGTAATACCCATTGAGAATCATCAGCGTAGCCTTAGAAATTAAAGAATTAAACATTATTTCAGTAGATATTAAATTGTATGTGATTGCACCACTAAAGTTGAAAATTCCTCGATGGTTGCTTTTAATGTAATTAATAAAAGATGACATTTTCTAAACATCTGTCCAAAATTAACTATTTCCAGTTCTTTCCCCCTATTTCCATAAAGTAGCAGCCAAATGAAACAAAGACTTTGCAAATCCATTTAATCAAAATCAGATTTAATATCATTAGCACATGTCATGAAATCTGTTAATTTTTAGGCAGCAAAACTGACTTACTGTATGAACATATATATATAGAATAGTTAAATTAAATGAGTAGTGTAACCAGAAAATGGAAGTAGTGAGGCAGTGTTCATGGTTTCAATGTCCATTAGAAATCAGAATGCAGAGGGGAAGAAGCTGTTCCTGAATCGTTGAGTGTGTGCCTTCAGGCTTCTGTACCTCCTTCCTCACAGTAACAATTAAAAGAGGGTACGTCCAGGGTGATGGGGGTCTTTAATGATTGGTGTCACCTTTTTGAGGTACTGCGCCCTGACGATGTCCTAGATACTTTGAAGTCTAGTGCCTATGATGAAATTGACCAACTTTACAGCTTACTTCAATCCTGTGCATTTGCACACCCCCCCCCCCCCATACCAGATGATGATGCAGCCAGTTAGAATGCTTTCCATGGTACATCAGCAAAAATTTGAGTGTTTTTGTTGAGATACCAAATCTCCTCAAACTCCTGATGAAATATAGCTGCTGTCTTTTCTTCTTTATAGCTGCATCAATATGTTGGATACAGGTTAGCTCCTCAGAGATATTGACACTAAGGAACTTGAAATTGTTCAACCTATCCACTTCCGATCCCTCTCTGAGGATTGGCGTGAGTTCCCTCATTTTATCCTTCCTGAAGTTCACAATTGGTTCTTTTGCTTACCGATGTTGAGCGCAGAGTTGTTCGTGCGACACCACTCAACCAGCTAGTGTATCTCACTCCTGTATGCCTTCTCCTCACCGCCTGAGATTCTGCCAACAATCACGGCATTTCCATTTCCCTTATGGGAGAATTTGGCATCAGAAAAACCCACTTATTTCAAAGCAAACTGCAGTGAAGACAGCAATGACATTAGGGGTCTGAAGACTCTGCCAAAACAATTCCACTGATGCGCACTGTGGCCAGTTAAATTATCTTCATATGCTAATATATTAATAGAATTGACCTTAACAGGAAGGACTAAACACAGCAGGTTGTGACTTACAGCAACTTCCGGGGTGCCTTGAAAGCAATCTCATTGCAGCAAAGCTCAATGGATACAATTAAGCATTCCTGCTTCAGCCTGATACAGCTGAGAATCACAACTGCTTCTAAGGTCTGTACAGTTAGTAAAGACGTTTTAATGCGATTAAACAATCTATTGCTGCTTAAAACCAACGGAAACAATGCCGATTGTGGCTGTACTTCTTGTCAGACTCCTTGAAGGAAATGTGGTTGCCAGTCAGGGATACAGGTGAGTTTCAGAAAACGAGGTTTTTGACTCCCAAGCTCACTATCTTGCTGACAGTAAGTCTCTAGTAAATAAGTCTCAGAGACAGGGTGCTGTATCAGAGGGACATTAGGACTGATTGTGCTCTTTGTTTCACAGAATCATTGTTAACCCCTTCTGTACCGGACGCAGTAATTTAGATTGACAGGTTCACTACACACTGTCATGATAGGACAGTCAAGTCTCTCAAAAGCAGAGGAGGAGGTGTATGCCTCATGATCAACTCCTCTTGGTGGACAAATATATCAGTGTTGTCCCAATTCTGCTCATCAGACCTGGAATATCTCGCAAGAAAGTACTGTCCCCTTTACCTGCCACGGGAGACTTGTGCAATCATTTTGGTAGTGGTACACATTCCACCTCAGGCCAATGTCAAATAGGCTCCAGATGAGCTGAGCAATGGGATCAACATGCACAAAACAGCGCACCGTGATGCCTTCACCATCATCTTGGGTGATTTTAACCAGACCAGCTTGAAAAAGTCACTATGTAATTACTATCAACAAATCACTTGCAACACCAGAGGAAACAACACACTGGACTACTGTTACACTTCTGTCAAGAATGCCTACCATGCTATATTAAAGTCTGGTCACCTGGCTGTACTTCTACTCCCTGAGTGTAAGCAGAGACTGAAGACTGCAGCACAATAGGTATGCACAAGGGAAACCCAGGAGCTCTTACAGAACTGTTGTGTGGTCCCAATGTCTCACAATTAACCAAAATCCACTGTATACATTCCAACTTGCAATTGGCTAGGATCAGACAGTTTGGCATCAATGATGAGTCAGTCTTTGGCATTTCAAATCCATTCAGCTTTAATTAAATTTTCTTTTGTTTTATTGACTGAATGCATTTTCCAAGATATATCTGCTCAGTGGAATACCTTGGAACATTTTTTATTCCTCATATCAGAACCATGCTTTTAATTTCTCATTATAAATGTTCAATCTGAAATGTTAACTTTGTTCCTCTTTCCTCAGATATCACCTGACCTGCTGAGCTTTTCCAGATTTCTCAGTTTTGACCGAGTTTTTTTCCTGGTACACTATGAATGAAGTGCCATAAAATATCTTAACTGATGCCCCACTGATATAAATCTGGATGATAACCTCCCAATGACACCCAGATACTCCAATTTCAGAAGGTATATATTGTACACCTTTGCGATATTTACATTTGACAAACTCCAGTTGGTTCATGCTAAATTATGAGCTACATCCATAAAGAGCTGGGTTTGTCTGTGCAACTGACAAACAGCAGTTGGGGAGGGACGAGATTCAGAGCTGAATGGGCAGAAGGCACAACAAATCTTCCACCTGCAGTTTCTGGATTCCTTTGCTATCAACTATATTGTATAATAATTCATATGACATCAGTTCACATTAAATGTATTTAAAATAAACACTAAACTTTGTTACAGGAAGGTTGGGGGAAATTACAAAATTACAGAAATTTATGCTCAGCTTTGTAGTATTTTGGCATTGGATAATTTTTTGGCATCTAGATGCTAAATTAAATTATTAATATTGAATAATATTTTGAATGGCTCAAAATGGAACATGGCAATGGTGCTGAGCCAAATCTCATTTGGTGCGTTTACATTTGCATAGGCAGTAGAGTACAAGTACTTCATCTCTGCAACTTTGTCTTCAAGTGGATACCCTAGAACATCTGTAAATTTCACGTCAGATGTACTAAAGTCAACAGAACCACAACATTAATTACTTAATAGTAGTTAGAATGCAAGGACAAATGATATAATAATATCTCAGATCAGATTATGAGCAGCAGACAGCCTGATTTAGTCTTGCAGGAGTTGACTTAAGTGCTTATTTAATTTTATATCTATCCTTCTATAGCCATGTTTATAGTTTCAAAATAAGAGATAAAAACATCGGAGATGTCACAAGAAAATTCAAATTCACCGCACTAGATGGCAGTCTCTTCCGTTACATAAAGTCTTATATGAATTGCCTTGACAACAACACTTAGTAACATCATTTTTTTGTATAAAATAGTGCATATGAGACATCTAAGTAGGTATTTTAACCAATAGTGTCTCTCTCAATTGGAAGTAATTCCCATCAGGCAGCTTGACAGGGCACATATGACATTTTCTCTGGTTTCATTCACACCTAGTACCAAAAATCATGATGGTCAATTCTGTTTTCCTAAAAAGTGTTCAAGCGCAACCTAAAACCAGCTATGCCACACACATTGTATTTGATACATCATTGCTGGGTCTCACAAGCACTCGATGTAAACTTTCAAAAGTTATGCACAGTACGGAAGAACTAAACCATGCACTCTATTGGTGTGGGACCATACATGGGACTGGAATTGCTCTGGAAAATTGATCAGCTGGGGTTGGGGATAGCCACATATATTTTAAAATATGTTCTCCACTCCTTAGCATTTACCTTCACATCACGGAAGCTACAGCACAGCATCATAGAAGACTACCAGTGGCCGCTGGTTCAAGTTGCTGCCATCAGAGGGGCCGCAAGTTCGAGTCAGAGGGGCCATTGGATCCCAATGCTCTCAGAGATGTTATCAAAATTCAGAGTTTTATGAAGTTCAGACTAACTGTAGTTCGTATTGACCTCTTTCAGTTCAATGTTCTTCGTGTTTTTGATCATTCTTCCTTGTTGCAATTGGTGGGCTGGGGATTTGGGTGATTGGCTAGTTTTTGTGCAAGGGAGGGGTTGGGGGTTTTGGTGTTTGCTAGTTTCTGTCTCTTTTTCTTTTCATGCGGAAGGGGAATTGATGTCTTTCTTTTAACTACTTATATGGTTTTTCTGTATTCCATGGCTATCTGAAGAGACAAATTTCAGATTTGTATTCTGCATACATACTTTGATAATAAAATGAACCTTTGAACCCTGAAAGGCTGCAATCTATTTCAAAGGACAAAGACAAATCAACAGCTATCACTGGTGATAACTGCCATCAGGAACCAAGCAGATCCTGTTTCCAGTTACTTATGATTAAATTACAATGGGAGGCCATTTCGTCCATTGAGTCCATGTCTGCTCACATCAGGCCCATGCCTCCATCAACATTTTACTTGTAATATTACAGCTTATTCTCTCTCACACGTCCAACTCTTCCAATTTTCTTCTGTTACTTGCCCACAATAAGGAGTAATTTACAAAAGTCAGTTAACCAATCACTGATTTTCTGTAAACGTTCAGGGAAGTAACCATTTTGTTGGTTTCACATTACAATTATTATACTTCAGTTCAATAAAAAGAGAAAGAAAAACATCAAACATATTAAAGATCAAAAACAGTTATAATAGAGGAAGAATGGACAGGAGGCCTCGCTACCAAAACATTATACCCTCTCCTCATCGTTACCATCCAGTTGGAAGTATGGGAGACTGAAGACACACAATTAACATTTTGGTTTCTTACCCACTGTCAGATTTCTGAATGGACAATAAATCCATGTACACAACCTCACTATTTTTTTTCTTTTTTGTTGCTCTATTTTGCACTACTTATTTATTTCTTATATTTGCTGTAATTTAGAATGTTTTTATTATTATATACTGGAATGTACAGCTGCCACAAAACAACAAATTTCACAACATATGCCAGTGATTTTAAACCTGATTCTGATTGAAGGGCCTTGACAGAAGCCAAAGAAGCTAGGCAAGGAGCTTTGGTTTTTGACCAAGCTAAGCTGCAATTTTCAACACCAATTTAAAAGCAAAACAGTAGATGCTTGAAATCTGAAATATGAACAGAAAATTCTGAAAAAAATTCAGCCAGTCTGAAAGCATCCAATAAAAGGTCATCAAGTTTAAATATTAAATATCTGGCTGTGCTGAATATTTCCAACTTTTTTGTATTTTAGTAGTTTTGGCAGTTTTTTTTAATTAGCTCAGCTATTCAGAGGCATTTAAAGACTATTAAAACTGATATAACTAAGAATAAATTTTAATATTCAATGAAGCTCATCATAGAAACATTACAATCATTGAAACACAAAAGTAAAATAATTAAATCCAATTTACTTACCCATTTTGCAGACTCTGAATCACAATATAAATGAATGGCAATTCTGATCTTAGACAATTCCAGTGTGGTACTGGAATAGAGCAGCAATGCCCCAATGAAGTGCTGTGATTTGTAGTTTATGTGGAATTCATCAAAATGTTGCACTAAATGCAGCAGCATCTCTCTTATTTCATTAATTCCAGACATATAATCAGTTTCTTCAAGCTTGTAACTTCTTTTATTGGACTGACTGAATGCTAATAGCTTCCTTTGTATCTGTCAACTAGTCAGGAGGCTTTCAGCGTTTACCAAGTATGTAGAACTATGACTGGAAATATTAGCTAACACAGCTTAAACACAAAAGGTACTTTTGGGACTGCAGGGATGGAAGTCCACTGTACTAAATTGGAACTATATTGTTTTTTTTTCAAGTTATAGAAACAAAGTGAAGAACTTCAACAAAATTCAAATGAAATCACGACATGAAGCCATTCTGCTTTAAATGTATTAACAGCTCTTTTGCGCTTCATGCAATTTGCCTCTTTGGAATTCAACAGAATGGATCAATAATTTTGGTGATAAAAACAGTACAAATAAGCCAGTTCTAAAATCTTCAGACAAATTATCATAAACTCCATGTGGTCAACACCATCCGCATCAGAAACTGGAAAAGGAAATGTAAACAATCTTGAAATATACTTAACATGCCAACAAGGTAGAGGGTGATAATCTTTCGTGCACAGTTTAAATTTATTTGTGCACTAGTAGTGAAAGCTGTGTGTACGCAGCTCAGAGAGAACACTGTATACAACCATGAGATTCATCTTCTTGTGATCATACCCAGTGAATCCAATAACCATAATATAATCAATGAAAGACTGCAACCCAACAGGATGGACAACCTATATGCAAAGAACAACAAGCTGTGCAAATACAAAAAGGAAAATAATAATAATAAAGTAAGTAATAAATAATATTGTTGTAGAGACCTTGAAAGTGAAACAAATGGTTGTGGATTCTATTCGATGTTGTGGGGAGTGAAATTTTCAACTCTGATGGTTGAAGGATAATAACTGTTCCTGAACCTAATAGTGAGACCTATCGCTCCTGGACTTCTTTCCTGATGAGAGCAGCATGAAGTGAGCATGGCCCAGATGGTGGGAGTCCTTGATAATGGGTACTGCTTTCTTATGGCACCTCTTCTTGTAGTTGTGCTCAATGGTGGGGAGTAGTTTCCCTGTGATCGACTAGCTATATCCATTACTTATTGTAGGCTTTTCTGTTCATGGGCATTGGTGTTTCTATACCAGGCCACGATGCAACTAGTCAGGATACTTTCCACTGTGCTTCTATAGAAATTTTGTCAAAGTTTTAGAAGACATGCCACATCTGCGCAAACATCTAAGAAAGTAGAGGCACTGTCATGCCTTCATTGTACAGAATGACTGACAATTTTGCAGTTTTTCTGCGTCATGGTAATGACTTGCTGCAAAGACTTTTTTTGGCATAGATTACTGAACATACAATAACGGTCCAAAAAATTATATTAATGAATTAGGAGCTCTATTTTTTTTGGAAGATCTTTGGTGTTCAGTGCACATTACATAACAATTCTGAAATTATCACTTTCTTACAGCATTTCAGAATTTTATCCACAGATTGGTAACGTTTCATAGATGTAAAGGAATTGGGAGAAGGAAATTCCAACATCAGTAGTCTCAAGCAGAGTTCCAATGTCAGATTCATTGTCCAGATCATTTATGGATAGTTGTGGGAGCACCTACTATCGGAGCAGATTGCGAGTTAGTTCAGTTGTAACAGTCTCAATTCACAAGTTTGTTTTTTCAGGGTGTGGGTGGGAGTGAGGCAGAAATTTCCAATCCATGTTCTCAAACTAGAAGTGCCTCTTACTGTCAATGTGTAGGAGGATTACGGCTTTGATTTATCTACCTGTGAAGCGTCAGTCATCCTCGGACAAAGTTAAAAGAGGTGGGTCTGCTTTCTGAGCAACCTATCATGATGTCCCGGCTTTCTCTTGGCAGGTTTCTGCTCACCCAACTTGTAATGTCTAACATTTTGAACAGAAGGTGATCGGAATGTCACCACCCACTCAAGCAGCCTCCAATGCACTTGAAATCACAGATCAGTTTTCTGGAAAGCAATGCTGTAGAAATCATCTAGCACAGATGGCGTCCTTGGTTCCTGCGCAGATCAGCTGACAGAGGCACTTGCAGATATTAGCCACCACCTGCTTCAACCAGAGGTTCCCACCTACTGTACAAGACCACTATTACTCCAACGCGCAAGAAATACATGGTAACATGCTTTAACAACTACTGCTCACTGGCTCTGACATCCACCAGCCTGAAGTGCTTGGAGAAGCTGGTCTTGGCACACATCAATCCCAGCCTCCCAGACAAACTTGACCCACTGCAACTTCACTACCACTGAAGCAGGTCTAGGGCAGATCATAGACTATCAGATATAGGGACAGAATTAGGCAAACTGGCCATCGAGTCTTCTCTGCCATTTCATCATGACTGATCTAATTTTCCTCTCAGCCCCAATCTCCAGACAAAACGTCCTTGGCCCTACACTCATCTCTGGGGCACCTCAACAGTAAAGACACCTGTGTTACATTATTGTTTATTGACTACAGCTCTGCCTTCTGTATGCATTTGCATTTCAGTACATAGCTGATTTCCAAACTCCTAGACCTGGGACACAACATCTCGTTGCAAATGGATCCTCGACTTCCTGACCAACAGACCCCAAACAGTGAGGATAGGCATAGATACCTCTGTCAACATTATATTTAGCACTGGTGCCTCAAGGCTTCATCCTCTGCCTCCTACCCCAGCTTATCCACGTACAAATGCACGGCCAGATTCTGCTCCATCAAAAAATTTGCACTGCAGTGGGCCAATTCTAAAATAACAATGAAATGGAGTACAGAAAGGAGTCAGAGAGTTTAGAAACACAGTATCATGGCATAAGCCCTTCCTTCAATGTCAGCAAAAGAACTAGTCATTGATCTCAGGAAGTGAGATGGTGCACATATTCCTTTTTATATCAACAATGCTGAAGTTGACAGGATTGAGAGCTTTAACTTACTTAGAATAAAGAACAGCATTAGCCTGTCCTGGTATAACTACATAACTGTCATGGCTAACAAACCTCTTAAGTACCTCAACTTCCTCAGGTCTCTCACCAATTTTTACTGACGCATTACAGAAAGTATCTCCTCCTGATATATCACTGCTTCCTAAGGCAACTATTCTACAGAAGACACAAAGAAAGTTGTGGACGCAGCTCAGCACATCATAGAAACATAGAAAATAGGTGCAGGAGTAGGCCATTCGGCCCATCGAGCCTGCACCACCATTCAGTATGATCATGGCTGATCATCCAACTCAGAACCCTGTACCTGCTTTCTCTCCATACCCCCGATCCCTTTAGCCACAAGGGCCATATCTAACTTCCTCTTAAATATAGCCAATGAACCGGCCTCAACTGTTTCCTGTGACAGAGAATTCCACAGATTCACCACTCACTGTGTGAAGAAGTTTTTCCTCATCTTGGTCCTAAAAGGCTTCCCCTTTATCCTTAAACTGTGACCCCTCGTTCTGGTCTTTCTCAACATCGGAAACAATCTTCCTGCGTCTAGCCTGTCCAATCCCTTTAGAATTTTATACGTTTCAATAAGAACCCCCCTCAATCTTCTAAATTCCAGTGAGTATAAGCCTAGTCGATCCAGTCTTTCTTCATATGAAAGTCCTGCTATGCCAGGAATCAATCTGGTGAACAATCATTCATGGAAACCAGTCTCCTCTTCATATTCTGTCTATACTTCTCACTGCCTTGGTAAAGCAGCCAACATAATCAAAAACCTCACCCCCCTTGGACAATCTTTCTCAAGGTTCAAGGTTCAAAGTAAATTTATTCTCAAAGTACATCTGTATAACCATATGCAACCCTGAGATTTATTTCCTTGCGGAAAATACATAGAAACACAACAGAATCAATGAGAGACCACACATAACAACGTGGACAATGGACAAAAGACAAACTGTGCAAATAGATAAACAAACAAGCAACAAACAAATAACAAGAACGTGTGATGAAGAATCCTTGAAAGTAATTACATAGGTTGTGGAAACAGTTCAATGTCAGAATGAGTGAACATGAGTGAAGTTATCCCTCCCACTGAGCAGAAGATACAAAAACCTGAAGATACATACCACCAGTCTCAAGGACAGCTTGTATTCCACTGTTATAAGACTACTGAAGAGTTCCCAAGTATGATAAGATGGACTCATAACCCTATTATCTGCCTCATTATGAGCGTGCATCTTATTGTCTACCTGTACTGCACTTACACTATAATTGTTCCACCTTATTCTTCACTCTGTTCTTGTTTTCCCTTGTACCACCTTAATGCACTCAGGTAATGAGTTGATCTCCATGAAAACCAGGCAAGACAAGTTTTTTTAACTGTACCTCTGTACATGTGACAACAATAAGCCACTCTTAGATAGCCCTCTGTTTAAATATACCAACATTAAAGACACTGATTGTCATTAACCATGAAACACAGCATTTAGTATGTTTCACTTCATAAGGTCCACTGGCTGTCAAATGCTGAGAGAAGTCTTACTCACTGTCGGCATGCATTCTGGAGCTATGGTATGAAGCAAATACTAATTTCAACAGCAGCCAGTTTTCAGGCCTGAATGTGGACAGTAGATTGAATTTAAAATACAGCACTGAAGAATTGTCTTCTTGAAACTGCATTTTGGGGTCAATTGCAAAGAAACATTCTATTTGACGAGATGCCCACATATGCAGGAATGTGGCCTAGAGACAGTGGGAATTAACTTTCATTTTCGGTGTCTGAAGTGTGGGTATGAAGATCGAGGTGTTTGAAAATTATATGTAATTCAGAGGAAGTATTGTAGATACGTTGTAACTGTAGAATTGTCATTTCCATTACCTTTGATCTTTTGTATAAAAAATTCTCATTTTACATTGGGTCAGGCGAACCTCTTCCAAGAGTGTCTCAATATGATGCCTGCTGCTCATTTTGCTGAATAAAGGTTTCTATACTGACTAGCTTCAGTGTCTTTCTGGTGACTTTGTTCACAGTCACAACACCTATCAATGAAGAGTAGGGTGGTACTCACCTGCCTATCACCTCCCCCTAGGTTCCCTTCTCCTTCCCTTTCTCCCATAGACTATTCTCCTCTCCTATCAGATTCCTTCTTCCGCAGTCCTTTGTCTTTCCAACCCACCTGGCTTCAGCTAGCAATCCTCTTTCCCCTCCCCCACATTTTTATTCTGGCATCATCCCCCTTCCTCTTCAGCCCTGAAGGGTGTCAGTGCAAAACATTGACTGCTCACTCATTTCAACAGAAACATTCATCTTTTATCTTTTAAGTAGTTTCAATGGAACATAAATCAGAATGTCATGGTGGGTTTCACTAGGCACAAAGTAACCAGTTGGAAGATATATTGTGTACAGGCTTCATTTCTGAAGACTGGTTCTCATTTTAGTTAATCCATACTTATGTACTCCACAATATCTTAACTCCAGAATGATCCATAATACCCAGCAAACTGCCTTTGAAATTACTCAATGCTGGTTAAAAAAAAAGGTGAAATTACTGGCTTTGAGACAAAGCGGAGTACCATCATGAGGGAAAACTTCAGCAGTCTGAGGAAATATCTGCTACTATCTTCTGAAGGACAATAAATACTGGTCTTGACCATAATGTTCACAGCCTGTGTAAATTAAAAAAATATTTAAAGTTCGCTCCTTAATTTTCTGCATCATCGTATTTGTCATGCTTTCTTAATCAAGACACTTCTGGGAACTCTTTAGTCTAATAATACCATTAATTTTAGAATAAAAACCTGATGCAAATGAATAGAACAGTGGTTTATTTTACAAAGTGTTTTTTCTAGACTTTGCATTTCCAAAAGATATCCTACATTGTCATGAATGAATCAACCATATTATTTCTAAATTATCCAAAATCCTTTGAGCAGTATTGTTGGACTGAAGCGACTTCATGATGTGAAATTTTACACTCTCCAGAAAAATTTCATCTTGATATAAAATATTGTTCAAGAGCTACAGTCAGCGTGATCATATTACAGCTACATCATTGCAAATTGTCCCATGATTAGGTTAGGGTTAATCAGAGTTGCTGGGACAGCGTGGCTCGAGGGCTGGGGGCTGGAAGGGCCTACTCTGCGCTGTATCACAAATAAAAAAAATAAACGACCTAGCTAGTACTCTTAGTTAAGCTAAAAATTATTAGCTTACATAACTTTTGTATTGCAAGAACCTGAGACAACAGCTAACGTCAATTTATTTTATGAATTCCAGCTTTTAGTTGGTCGTGCATAGGTTTTAAAGTGAAACCAATAGACTACTAGACTAATTTACTTTTGGAGGCAATTTGCATATTTCTACAACAACCTTGTTAACTCATGTCTGCTTACCATTCAAAGGCCAAACCCCTGAGTTGCGTCTTTGCAAGACAAATTATTTTTTACATCATCAGTATAATTTGACAGGGGTAGCAACATAGATTTTATGGGCAGGTTATGATGGCTGGTTTGGCTGTCTGATAATTGGCTGTTGATCTTGGGAAAGATTGGAGTCCATAAGACCATAAGATATAGGAGCAGACATAGGCCCTTTGGCCCATCATGTCTGCTCTGCCATTTAATCATGGCCAATCCAACTTTCCTCTCAGCACCAATCTCCTGTCTTCTCCCCATATCCCTTCATGCCCTGACTAATCAAGAATCTAAGAAACTCTGCCTGTTTGTATGTACATTTATATACATAAAGATTTGGCCTTCACAGCTGCCTGTGGCAAAGAATTTCACAGATTCACCACGCTCTGGCTAAAGAAATACTTCCTCATCTCCACTCTGAAAGGATGCCCCCCTAATCTGAGACTCCGCCACCATAGGAAACATCCACTCTATCAAGGCCTTTCACCATTTGATAGGTTTCAATGAAGTCACCCCTCATTCTTCTGAATTCCAGTGAATGCAGGCCCAGAACTATCAAACACTCTTCATATGACAAGCCATTCAGTCCTGGGATCATTTTCGTGAACCTTCTTTGAACCCTCTCCAGAACCATGTGTGACAGCTCTATGATTTGACTCTCTTTCGTAGAATCTGGGAGCCCAGGTAGCACAGTGGTTAGTGTGATGTTATTGCAGCTCAGGGAATTGGAGTTTGAAGTTCTGGTGCCGTATGAGGTCCACATGACCACGCGGCAAGCTAGGGTTAAAAATAGATAGGTTGTTGGGCAGTGCAGCTCATTGGGTGGGAAAAACCTGTTCCTCGAGGTATCCCTAAATAAAATGTTTTTTTTTAAAGTTGCAACCCTATTGCTTGTATTTTCAGCGATGAAAAATATGGACACATGGTCCTGATGAAGCCTCTTTACTCTCCATTTCCCTCCATCCATACAGCCTGATCTGTGGAGTTCCTCCAGCATTTTCTTCAAGTTGCTCCAGATTTCCAATATATACAGTCTCTCTGGTGTCACCACATACTTTGTTCATTTTGTTTCTGGTATCAGGCTGTTCATGGAATGCCTCATAAATCTAATCCAGGATGTTGCTGTTATTGCATTGGAATGAATCTTTCTTGTTGCTAGTTTCTTTAATTTACACAGAGTTATGGCATGGATTCCATCCAGTTACAGATTAATTGTAATTGGGCATGCTGTTATTGTGAGGCATCCTTTTTAATGACGGAGCTAATTTTTAACCCCACGGACCTTACATAACCTGTCTCAGAGTGATGATCTTCAGGACCTGGCGGAGCTCTGAATCCGCAGTGTTTCTGATCACAATCATGATTGATTATACTATTTTCTAAGACAAATGTTTAACCAACTGACACTAAATAATACTGGATGTAGCTGTTCCGACTTACTTAGTAAGAGAACTTCTGATTTTTTTTTTATCCCCATTCATGATAACCTACGCACATCCTCCCATATACTTTAAATCATCTCTACATTACTTATAATACCTAATACAATGTAAATACTATGTAAATAGTTGTTATACTGCATTGTTTAGGGAATAATGACAAGAATGTACATGCTCAAAGAAAGAGTGCTGGAAGAGCACTTCCAGGTTTTCTCGATTCGCAGTTGGTTGAATTCGCGCAGGCAGAACTCGCGGATAAGGAGGGCCGACTGTAATGTGTAGTCACCACCCCAAGACAGAGGGGGGAAAAGGGACAACTCTGTCATCTACTGCACCAATTACACAATTCCAAGATTAAAGTAATTCTTTGAAGGATCTTTGCTCCTCTACCCATTCAGATGTTAATTGCTTTCCCTTTCCCCTTGCCTTCAACACACATTGAAGGTAAGAAAATATCTTTGTGGTGCTCTGCAAGTGCTTTATGGAGTCCTCATGTTTCACCGTTTCTGCAGAAGTCAATGTCTAGCAGGTTTATTGCTGAGATGGAACTCTGCTCCAATGCTCTGGACTCAGCATGGTGTCATTTCCAATATCAAAAGTATCACCTTCCTTCCTCAATGCCTTTATTAAATAGCATTGGTTAAGGTGAGACTCTGTGGCTAACCCGATATTGACATTGACCATGTTGGTGATGTCTGATATTTATATTTGACTCATCCGTACATTGAAGAGCAACAAGGTCAAGACCAACCCTGAGGGAGTCAGTCCATTGTTAAGGCCGTTGAGCTGTTTACCTTGCTACCGCAGTATTGCAAATAAAACAATGAGTAATGAAAATATTGACACAAGGGTTCTGCAGGCGCTGGAAGATTTGAGCAACACGCACACAAAATGATGGAGAAAGGTCCAGAAGGTCTCAGCCTGAGACGATGACTGCTTTCTCCCCTCCACAGTTGCTCCCTGAATTGCTGAGTTACTGTTTATTCCACTCCATGGATGCTGCCTGACATGCAGAGTTTCACCAGCACTTTTTATGTGCTACTAATGGAAAACATAGCCATTTGTTCTTTAACACTGGAAACATGAAAATGAGGAGAGAACCTGATTGTGAGAACTTTTAATCGTGAAACCTCCTTTAATTGAATGGAGAGATTTCTTGAACTATTGAAGTCAGTAGGTTAGAGGATCCCTCAATTAATTTAGCTGTATTAGATACAGTAAGATTGATCAGTACCTTGGAATAATCTGTGGCCTGCTTCATTTCACTTCATTTGATAGAAGACAGTGGCATGGAAACAATTTTTGAAAGAACATGCACTCAACCAGAAAGAATTATTATAGAACAGAAGTTACAAATCATCATTTTATTCCCTTAATTCCATCACAATTTGTTTTTCTTTCCCACTTGAATCAGTTTCTGATACTTTACTAATTTAGGGAACTACACTTAGTTGTATCTCCTGTGAAAATCTTATAGGATTTCTTCTCATAGAAATGACATAATTGCAACTGAAGGAAAATTTTCATTTTTTCTGTGATAAAGTCGTTTGATATGCCTTTTCCAAAGCTTTAGTTTGAAGTGGCTTATTACAGTTGTTTACTTACCACCCACCCAAACTGATTAGTGCACCTCATCTGTATTATCAATTTTGTTTGTCATGCTTGCAATACATTTGCTCTGCTTTTATTGCTCAGCATTTCATCTTCCTGAACTGTTTCTAATTAGTCCCTTAATCATCATACTTCTTGAAGATTTGTACATTTTGTTAATTATGCAACTTGCTAGTTTCTCATATGGATATTTTGTAATGATTGTGGTTCATTAAGGCCAAGATTATTCTTTCTGTTATACGTGAGTAATAACAATAGCTTCTTGAATAAACTTTTATTAGTTGCAGAATCCTGAGTTAATTCGGGAACATAATCTCTTGCCTCATTAAATTGCTCATTTGCAAACTTGTGCAAAAATATCATGTCTTGTATTGAACAACCTGTCTTGTATAGTTTTGGGTGACACAAAACTCCTAACCTTAATTTTATCGTTGAACAGCCAAAGCAAGCATTTCACATTCAAATTCTGTTAGGCTTGGAGTTTTACACAATGCACATTTTTCTCATGTATAAAGATGTTACTAAGAAGGAACAAGCACAGCCCTGAAGACGTTAAAATATGCAAGTGCAACAATAGCTTACCAAATTATATTAACACAAATAAAATAGATATGAAGCATAATCCGAGGAAGATTCTGATGATCACCTTGGCAGGTTGTTGTAATAGCATTTACATTAGTTTGAGAATGTTCTAAGATATATAACTTTACACACAAAAAATATTATTGTATGTCCTGAATCCACAGGTGTGAGGAAAGAAATTGATAAAGTTCTTCAGTATAGATGAAGAAATTACATCTTGATCACCTTCTAAATGCTCTTGCATAACAGCTCCACATTATAGCTGCCAAAATTGTTACAATTGAGCTGAATTATGGCAGCGTACTATCATATGTGCACGTTTGACAATGAGGTAAACCAGTGCATGAGGAGTTTTATTGTGAAAAGGACGTTGCACTGGGATAGTTCCACTCTCTGCCTCAAAAATCTTGGTCCAATGGTCCAAAAAATCGTCACAACTAGAGACTTCTTTGGCTGCAGTGGATAGCCACGACACCTTCTGTGCTTTGACATGCCCTTTGCTCTCCACGAGATGTTGCAGCACCACCTTCTTGGCCGTTGGATCTTGTAGTTTATGTCATCAGCCCAGTCTGCCAGAACTGGCTTTGCATGCTGGGTTAAGCACATTCCTATCTCACTGGGGTTGGAGGTTACTGGCTACCCTCACCTGTTTAGTATGCCCAGTGCACTGAGGTGTGGCCACTTTCACTTGCCAACAGTTACTTGGAGCCGCAGGTAGGAACCAAAGTATTGAATATTCAAGGGGGTTCTGCCAGCTGGCATGTGCCACCATTAAAAACATGTAATTCTAAAAATTTACCTGACTATATTCCAAATGTTAAAGTTAACTTGGTGATTATAAAAACAGACACGTAAGTTAAAAGTTTATTGTTATCTCTTTGTTGAAGAAGCATAAACCTTCAAGTCAGGAGAGTGAGATTATCTTGGATTCTCCCTGGAGGCTTGCTGTGAATAAAGATTTTCATATTTCACACTTACAGCTTTCATTTGCCTCAGTTTTAGTCAAAGTTCAAAGTGAGTTAATTATCAAAGTACATATATGTCACTATATACAACCCCAAGATTCATTTACTTGTGGGAAATCACAGTAAATACAGAAAAAAGACACAATAGAGTAGTCACAACACTGGACATGGGTGATGAGGGCGTGAAAAGTCAGGTTGATAAATGGACTGCCAACTGTGCAGACTGTTGCACTGAACTTGACTTTCCTGGCAAGTAGTAAATATTTCATCACCTTAACATGTGCCTTGTAGATGCGAGAAATGTTTTTGGCTGTCAGGAACTCACCAGGGATTCCCAACCACTGACCTGGTCTTGCAGCTGCAATAACTATGGGACTAACTTAGCACGTTTCTAGTCAATGGTGACCTTCAACATACAAATGTTTGTGAACTGATTATGGTAATACTACAGAATTTCAAAGATGAGTGATTCGCCTCTCTTGTGCCCATCAAAGATGTTCAGCAGCCTGTGTGGTGCAAATATTACTTGTGACCATTCAGTACATGCCTGGATATGAATAGATCTTCCATGAACTATGAGCCTTCATTTATTGGGGAGTTCAAATGGGTTTGAAAGGCATGATTACAGATTGCCGTTTCCACTTCCACTTTTAGATGGCAAACAGATCATAGATGGAACAGATGAAGATGGCCGGGCATACTGATGGTGTTGACAGTCAAATTCAGGATTTATGGGAGTGGGAATCAAATAAGGATGGGAGAAGTAAATTAATTGTTATTTGAATACTATAAAGTGGATCTTTCAATAGCATTATGTACTGCCTGTGCAAAATACACAAACACATTGGAATCAAAGATATCAATGTACTTAATCATTGTTCTGGTCTCTAGAGGTGCAGCTCATTTTACATGAATATCACTACCTGTATGTAAGCTGTACTTTTATATCATTTCCTATGCAGGTTTGTTTTTATTCGATTTGAAGCATATGATGGGAAGAGACACATCTCCATCTACTTTATATTTGCTCTTGAAGCAATCTATGGATCTGAACCCCCTTCACCAAAGGTAATTCTACTGCCATCACTCTGTGTCTGGACATAACTGTGGAGCAAGCTAAACAATTTCTCATAAATCACCTAAGACAGAAGCTTTCTTCAAGGTTTTGTATGAGATCTCTTTACTGTGAAGCAGCAGAAAGCTGTAAAGTATGTATTAAATTCAATACAGAATTGTCTAGTATACTAATGCTATTGATTATTCTCACAAACAGTGTTAACCAAGATAGTACAGATACACAACACGCTCAACTATGGAATCTAAACAAGATTAAATCTGCAGCACAGCTATAAACTTCAACATACTTCCTTCAAAATATATCTGTGATACCTAAGAGGCTAAAGTTTTTATCAATATTAGTAAACATTTATTAGATATATTTCAAAGGAAGTATTGTGTTTAAGTTTAAAGATGGACCTTGAGTTTACTCATTTCCACTGCATAGCTGCGAGAATAGTTGACAATATTAGTATATTCATGCATGCTAATTCACTGTAAAGAGATATTAAAAATCCTGATGAAAGCTTTTGTCTCTGGTGATTTTTGAGAAGTTTTTTCACTTGCTGCATAGCTGGGTACAGACACACAAGTGATGGTAGTAGAATCACCTTTGGGGTTTCAGATCCACACTTTGTTGCTGCACATCACACGTTGAAAGCCAATTTTTTTAACCAGCTGGAAAGTGGATAGAAGGAAATTTCCATCCAGATTGATGCCCAGTGCTTTGATACTCTTTTGTAATGCATTTCAGTTTTGCACGATCAAGTTTCATGATGTCAGTTAAGTTACATGAATGGGCAGCTTACTTAAACTCCTGAAATACAAACTCAAGTTCAGAAGACCAATGAACATACAGGTAGAAACAATGGCGAATAATAACAGTGCAGAGCAGAGAACAAGTACCTTCAGTACCATGCAATAAACTGCACACAAACCAATTTTAAAATGAAATCTCATCTTACCAAACCTTGTTTTCTCTTGTGTTTCCCTACATATAACTCACTAGCTCTAATTCAGAAAATGTTGGAAACAGCAGGTCAGGCAGCATCTGTGGATAGAGTTTTGTGTTTCAGGCCGATGACTCTTCAGATTTCAAATACATTTCAGATACCATTTTGTATTTCCAATTCAATCCTAGATGACGTGTCTACATTTCAGCTTCACGGTTTGTCCTGAGGAAGTGCTGTTCATGCTAAGTCATCCATCTTTATAAGATGCACTATGTTTGTCTACTAATATTGCACTCTCTATAACAGTATCACTATATCTGCATTCTATATACATTTTTTATTTTGACTACCTTGATGTAGTTCTGAATGTAATCATCCATCTGGCTGGCATGCAAACAAATGCTTTTTACTCTGTTGGTAAATGTGACAATAATAAATCAATTAACAATTAAATGATTCTTGGAGTACTGCTTAAAAGTATTGTTTTATATTAAGAAAAATGAATGTTGTTGTTTATTTGAAGTATTTTAACACTTAAAGCATTAAAAAACTTAAAAGATCCAGCCATTCCAACACTTTACTAAATGCTAAGCTTTTATGAAAAGCTTTAGTATCAGGAGCTTGTTGAAAGCAGAATGCTTTCCACAAATACAATTGAAAATATGGGAAATGACCCACCCCAACCATTGGATTGAGTTTGTTACGTCCGTAGCCCCCTCCTTTGTAAGAATCGCAAGATCATCGTTGGGTTGGGTCAAGGGGCCCGGGAAATGAGAGTGGGACGTGCAAAATGCCTCGTTTCCCCGGCGATGTAAAGCTACGGGACATGGCTATGTCTCCGGAAGACCAAGTTGTGTATTGAGTACTGTACTATTCATTGAAGCCCCTCAGGGGATGACCAGAGTGGGCTAGTTGAGAGATTGCATCATCCCAACCTGATTGATATCCGAGACCCCGTGAGGAAGTATAAAAGAGGGTCTGGGGAACAACCCCTTCAAACGCACCAGAAGAAACGTTAAGCGACCATGTAACAGCAGGAAGTCATCTGAAGGAAACCACGTGCGGTCGATTCCATGGCTGGAATCAGTGGCTGGAACCACGGGACAACAGCTTTTAACTAACAACGGGGAAGCCCGCTCCCCCTGACTCAACGAATCGGTATCTTAAAAGACCTGGGGCAAGTTTAAACTGCATCACTTTTAAACCCAACAATGCTGCAGCTTGAACGAACTGATAGTGACTGTTATCTTTCCATCAGACAATACAATAACCCCTAGACAACGATAGAGCTATTTCTTATTGGTTATTATTATACCCGCGTTCAGATTTAGTATCGACGACGTATATTATCTATATGTTTGCATTAATCTTATTTTTGTGCCCTTTATCAAGAAATACTTTTAAAAATAGTACCATCAGACTTCAACGGACCTCTCTATCTTTGCTGGTAAGTGATCCAGTTACGGGAATTCGTAACAAGTTCAAGAGCTGTGTGGTAATATTATAGCTATACAAGACATTAGTTAGACCCCACTGGAAGTACTGTGTTCAATCTGGTCACCTCACTACAAGGAGGATATGGATACTATAGAGAGAGTGAGACTATAGAGAGAGTGCAGAGGAGATTTACGAGGATGTTGTCTGGATTGGACCGCGTGCCTTATGAGAATAGGTTGAGTGAACTTGGCCTTTTCCCCTTGGAGTGACGAAGGATGAGAGGTGACTTGATAGAGGTGTATAAGATGACAAGGAGCATTGATCGTGTGGATAGCCAGAGGCTTTTTCCTAGGGTTGAAATGGCTAACATGCGGGGGCATAGTTTTAAGGTGCTTGGAAGTAAGTACTGTACAAGGAAAATGTCAAGGGTAAGTTTTTCCAGAGAGTGGTTTGTGCATGGAATGCACTGCCAGTGATGGTGGTAGAGGCAGATGCAATACGGTCTTTTAAGGGACTCTTAGACAGGTACATGGAGCTGGAGCTAGAAAAATAGAGGGCTAAGCAGTAGGGAAATTCTAGGCAGTTTCTCAAATACGTTATATGGTTGGCATAACATTGTGGGCCAAAGGGCCTGTAACATGCTGCAGATTTCTATGTTCTATGTTCAAACATGTTTCTCCTTATAAAGGGTAAATCCTAATTTATTTGAAATTCAGTTTTGGTGTCTGTTTCATAGAGGATCAGACTATTTCACTACTGTGTTATCTCCATCAGAAGTTGCTATCAGATTTTACTTTAATTTAGAAACAAAAACAGCTGTTTTTCAATATATTTCTATTGGACTACAAGCCACAAAGAGGAACTTCAAGATGCCACACAATAAAACTGCACAACACATAAAACAAAATTAGCTGAGAGATATGAGCCCCAACCAATATATTTATCTACAAGTCAAAACAGCAAATAACATCACATAAACATCCCAAAGCAATTCAGTGTTGAGTAATGAAACTGCAACGGTAATATTAGTGATTCAGGAGTTACGGTAACATATGTTTTCATCAAGCATGCATTCAAACTAGAACCAATATTCAGTTGTTAATGTAAATTGCAAGTAGTCAATCAGTTTGAAATTAAAAGAGCAGCTTTGTAAACAAATAGTACTGTCTGTTGAGCACGGGCTACTGGCACACAGCAGGAGGCTGGCTGCTCAAGGCGATATGGGTTGCAAACTGAAATGACCATGAAATGTTTTTGTATGCATCAGCCAAAGTCAATGGGGTATGTTAATTGGACTACATCAAACCATGCAACACAAGCCAAGTTATTCTCCACCATTGTGCATGAAATTAAGGAAGCTTCCATACCAGAATTATTCTGTTACCCTAGCACATCAAACATGGTCATAGGCATATTTGCTCTCCATCAATAATTGGACTATGTGTGAACTCAAAGGCAGACGCTCCCTCAAAACAATAACTTTGGATGTCTAGGTACCCTGTCCACAGTTTTGAGACCATTCATATGGATTGCTTTACCCCAACAAAGGTGTGTGAACATTCGGAGATGCCGTGTATGTTATAGTGCAGGCCCATTGCAAATATATAATTCAATGAGACCATTTGTTAGGTTCTAAATATTGAAGTAAACCAGGTTATCATTGCTACTGAAATTGTATTGAATCACCTGTATTACCCTTGTTTTTAAGAGTATAAGAATTTCATGTGTGCTGAGTTCAGGGAGACTCTGCTGAGAGAATCACAAGAGAATGTCTGCTTGTTAAAATGAATAAAGACTTCCATGTTAACCCAACTTCAGTGTCTCTCCAGTGACAATGCCCATAATCACAACAGATAGTTTTAATATTTCAGCACAGTATTTCTAATTAGAAGACTATTCTGTAAAATATTTGTATGTTGGATCAATGATTCATTCTTGTGCTCAAAGAACCAAAATAAGGTCTACAGAAGATTTTAAAACATCTTTAAGTATGACAAAGATGTCACAATGAACAAATCCCAGTCAACCTGGGAACTTCAGAGGAATTGGAATGGTGATTGTTTTATTAACTCCTGTGAAATTAGTGCTCCATGGCTTTGTCTTTTTTCAAACTGTTACCTGTGCTGACTTACACACTCACTATTATTTTGAGAAAGCCCTCATCTATTTCAACATTCAAAACAAATGCATTATCAATGTATGTATTTACCATATACTACCTTAAGATTAATTTTCTTAAGGTAGTTCAAGAGAAAAACACAAATTCATGAAAACTATACATAAATAAACAAAAACTGAATAACAACCAATGGGCAAAAGACAAATGGTGCAAATACAAAAATAATAGTGGCAACAATAATTCTAGAGCATCCATCAAAGGCAGTCTGTAGGTCACAGAATCAGTTCAAAGTGGTGGTGATTGAGGTCTGAAAATACAACAAAAGTAGCTATATATGTTAATGAATACAAGTTGAGATGTAATTCAATTTTTCTCTGCAGATGCCATCTGATTGCTCAGTATCTGCAGTACACAATTATTATACAAAGACAGTTATCTGTCTCTAGAGACGTTGTTCATTTTGTATGCAGTTCATTTCGTACCATCACTTCAAGTTCATAAGCTTTTTTCTACATCGCTTCCTGTAAGGATTAACTTGGAATTGGGCTTGCAGCAAACAGGGAAGACAAACATTCATCTCCATCCACTTTTTATTTGCCCTTGAAACAGCACTACCTGTGAGTCTTCAGTTTTTTAATATTGGTAAACAGTCAGTAGATGTACTTTCAAGGAAGTGTTATGTTTATCGTTCATTGCTATTAAGCTATTGTTATACTAAGACTTTTCTCCAAGGCACTGCTATAGAATTGTGTATATTACCTTGTTTAATGCTAATCGTGGGAATATCTGTTAATATTAATATACTCAGGCACCATGTGATTCTGTATTGAATCTAAATATGTGTTTTAACTTAACCTGTTGCAGTTTCACTAAGTTTTCTCGTTAAAAATCCTGAAGAAAGCTTTTGGCTTGGGTGATACTTTGAAAAGTTGTTTAACTCCCTGCCTAGGTTTGCACACAACGCACTGAGGACGTTAGAACAGCTGATGTGGAAATAACAATATTTCATGCAAATTCATTAATTAGTGCTTGACTGTGTTATGTTTAAGTCGTGCCAATGGCCAGATTTTGCAATTGATGAGGTAGTGACATTTGCTACTAGTATTAAGGAAAAATGTTCACTATCCTTGGTAATTCCCTGGAGATGGCAGACTTTGTTTGACACCATCTCCCATTCAATTAAAGAGTGCATCAATGGGGCCATCAGGACAAAATATGCAGATAAATAAATCCCACTAAACTGCTGAGGACAGGCACACAGATTCAGCTATGACTCCAAAACAAGATATGTAAGGACATGGACAATCTGAATGCTTGCTAAATTGTGAGAAAAGCAAACTTAATTGCTTTTCTAAAACATATTCAAATACAGCAAAACTGTAATGTTGCAAAAGATGGATAGGAAGTACAACAACTGTATCGACCATTTCACAATATGCAGCACAGCAATGATAGAACATGGGAGACTTGGGAAAGATGAACTACAAATCATGATCAACTCAAGTTAGCATGTTCACATGGAAAGAGATGTTGGATACTTCCACAGCTAACAGTAGACTGAATACAAAACCATGTCAGACAAATGATGTGACAGGAACTGAACAGGTTTGCAGTGACCTGATGAAATGAATTACAAAGAATTCAGTGATGCAGTTGTGCTGCAATCAAAAGTAATTTAATCATAAAATTCAGTTGCCATTGTAAGGTACATAAACATTCTTTACTTGCACTCTGTAGATTTAAATATTAAAAAAACACCAATTTGCAGAGTTGAAATATCAATTTGAGATTTTGTTCTTCATTAGAACTTCTGAAAAATCAAACACCAACTTGTTGTTTATTTTTTTCTTCTTCTGTGTAAATATAGCTGACACATAACCCCAAGCTTCATGATTAACCTCTTGAAGAAATTCAAGATGGAGGATATACATGCTACTGGACAATTGTCATTGAGGTAGGTTATCACATTCTTCTTTGGCAACAGTAGCATTGCTGCCTGTTTGAAGCAGGCAGGAACCTCAGACTGCTGAAACAAGAGCTTGAAGATGTCCATGAACACTTCATCCAATTGATTAGCACAGGTCTTCAGTACTTGGCCAGGTATGCTGATTGGCCCAAATACTGTCTGTGGTTTCACCCTTCCGGAGAATGCTCCTACGTCAACTTCAGAGATGAGTTCAAGTTCAAATTTAATTATAATTCAACCATACACAAATACCCATGAATACAGTCAAACAAAACAGCAAAAGAGTGTTCCTCCACGGCCGAGGTGCAAATCACAGTACCAACAGTCATACAGAGCACACGGCACATAAAGAACATATAAAACAGCAAGTAAATATAGTCACACAAAAGTTAATTACATGAAAAACTGAGTGACATATATAAACTGATCGTGCAGGGGTGCTATCGGCAAGAGCGAGCAGTTCTCAACAGTCTACTTACAAATGTACACACGCAATCCAGCCTTGTCATTCCAGTGATCAAAAACTGGAGCGCAGCACTGCTGTGAGAGGCTAGGATGAACACCATGAAGCACTGCCTCCGGCGTCTCCTCTCCTGGACTGCTGCAACAGACAAGCCTGTGGCTTGTGGCCTAGTCCTTGGTATAACAAAAGCCAGGCAGCTGCTCCTACGTCTGCCTTGCCAATATACAAGCGAAATGGACTCGCCAACGTCCAATAGGGTATTGTGATCACAAGAGAAACATCCAAGACAATCACTTTCTGTTAGACTGCATACCGCCCTTGCGTGTCAACGCTGAGGCCTTCCTGTAGCAAGCAGCAACACTGACCACAGCAAAATCAGTTCCCCTGCCAAGAGTAGCTTACTGATGGGGTAGATCTGCAGCACTCGAAGCTCTTAATGTCCATTACTGCCTTGCAATTGTAAAAAATGAGGTTTAAAAAAGACAAAACCACCTTTGTTTGGCCCCCAAGAGGTCACTGTATCTGAGCACACTGCCAGCTAACTGGAAGTAAGATGCCTCTGTAAAGGTGTTCTATCAGTCATGAAAAAGGAAGGGAATGATAACTCTTCACAATCAAGTAGCTGTCCGATGAGCAATTAATCCATTAACTTAGGGGTGGATCCTAATGCTGACCGGGAAACCAATCTAAAACCTTCTTCCAGCAGGTGAACCAATTATAACCAACCAGTTCCATTAGGGTGGTTGAGTAACAAGTGACTTGGAAGAAGGACAGTGGATTCAAAACCTAGCAAGGTACACTATCAGGGTGAGCGACTTTACTGAGGGCAACAGCCTCACTAAGATCTGGAGAACTGGAAATGTGTGGTGAAGGATGTGTACTGCCTCCAGGGTATCCCTAGTAACTGGAACTTTGACATACCTTCAAGTACCCAGCAGGATGGCAGCAGATGTTACAGGACTTGTGGGAGAAGGGGAACGAGACTCTACTCTCACTGTTAAAGGTGTAGTCACTATTCATCCTCCCCACCCAAAAGGAACATGAGATAATGGTGCATGTTGAACCCATTTGCCCACTGACGATATCCTCACCTTCCTGTATCTTTCTGTCAGGAGAGTAGGAAGCTGCATGGACATCCAGGACTTGTTTAGGGTCTGGACTATCAAGCGCAAGGTGCAGGTCAAGCATTTGGAGCCATCATTCATCCTCTCTCACCGTTTACTATCAGAGGGAACCATGGGTACTTGGTACCTGAACAGCTGCATTATTGCCTGGTTTGGGAATTGCACCGCCTCGGATCGCAAGACCCTGCAGCGGATAGTGAGGTCAGCTGAGAAGATCTTCATGGTCTCTCTTCCCACTATTGCAGACGTATACATCACACGCTGCACCTGCAAAGCTACCAGTATTGTGAAGGACCCCACGCACCCCTCACACAAACTCTTCTTCCTCCTGCCATCTGGGAAAAGGTACTGAAGCATTCCGGCTCTCACGACTAAACTGTGCAACAGTTTCTTCCCCCAGGCCATCAGACTCTTCAATACTCAGAGTCTAGACTGATGTCTACATCATTTACTATTATATTGTAATTTGTCCTCTACTGTGCCTATTGTCTTGTTTATTAATTATTGTACTGCCCTGCACTGTTTTGTACACTTTATGTAGTCCTGTGCAGGTCTGTAGTCTAGTGCAGTTTTTGTGTTGTTTTACATGTCTAGCGTAGCCTTGTGCTGTCTCACATAGTCTAGTGTAGTTTTGTGTTGTTTCATGTAGCACCAGGGTCCTGGTGGAACATTGTTTTGTATTTATTGTGTACTGTACCAGCAACATATGGTCGAAATGACCTGTTGATTTGATATGCAGGACAGCCCAGACTGTGTCGTAACTGCGATAAACATGGACACTTGGTGGTCCAAAAAAGTGCCATCGCCTTTCGGAATGGCAAGTTGAAAGGCTGCCAGACCAAGGACGACAAAGAAAGTAAAAGCTGCAACCTGTGCAGAGAAACAGGCCATCTCTGCAGAGCCTAACAAAACTTCAAGCAGTAAGAGGAAGAGTTGGCTCCAGCAACCCCCAGAGGAATTCTGGCATCACCCTATCAGCTCAGAGGACCTGGCAGAGACTGAGACCTAGTGTGAGGGAAGGCCACCTATCACAAACCACAGCCACAAGCTTCTGAGAAGAGTCGTCAATGGAAGAGGAGATGGCAGTTCACCAGTGCTGTGGGTACGATGGCTCAGGGCTGCATTTGGGAATGCTGAACTCCAATAACTATGGAGATAAAACTGGCACCTCAAAATGTGCACAGTGTGAAGATCACCATGCAATGTGTTAACACTTAGCAATACCTGGTTAAGGTTGAGGCAGGTGCAACTTTTCTGCAGGAGTGTTGGCTGTGACACCTCCGCTACTATCTGAGACAGTCGCGATGGAGGTCCTAGGTGGGGGGAGAATGATAGTCATGCATCAACTTTGTGTGCAGTTCTTTGTAGCAGACAGGAGGTACTGTAAGTCCATGCTCTGGATAATCAATGTGTATGCCTCATCCATACTGAACGAGTAGCAGCAGCTCTTACTTCTGCTGATAAGAAATGCTAGCTAGCTGTTCTGGCTGGTAACTTCAACTGCAGCATTAATATGATTGGACAAGCTGGCAGGGTCTACCAGAGACTAGATGTGCTGCTGAAGGCTTTATAAGGCACTGGTGGGACCTCACCTTAAATATTGTGAACAGCTTCAGACTCCTCATCTAAGAAAAAATATGCTGATATTGGAGAGGACCCAGATGCAGTTCACAAGGATGATTCTAGGAATGAAAGGGTTATCATACAAGGAACGTTTGATGGCTTTGGGTCTGTACTCATTAGAATCAATCAAACATAAAAAGGCCTAGACAGAGATGTGGAAAGGATATTTCCTAAGGTGGGGGAAATCTAGGACAAGAGGGCACAGCCT
Source organism: Hypanus sabinus (assembly GCF_030144855.1). Classification (NCBI taxonomy): domain Eukaryota; kingdom Metazoa; phylum Chordata; class Chondrichthyes; order Myliobatiformes; family Dasyatidae; genus Hypanus; species Hypanus sabinus. Next base: position 45,767,578 of record NC_082724.1, on the reverse strand, counting down.
CAGGATAGAGGGGCATCTATTTAAAACAGAGATGCAGATAAATTTCTTTAGCCAAAGGGTAGTTAATTTGTGGAATTTGTTACCACAGGCAGCTGTTGAGGCCAGATCATTGAGTATATTTAAGGCAGATCTCAAAAGGTTCTTGATTGGACACAGCATCAAAGGTTACAGGGAGAAGGCCGGAGAATGGGGTTGAGGAAAAAGGATCAGCCATGATTGAATGGCATTGCAGTTTCGATGGGCCAAATTACCTAATTCTGCTCCTATGCCAGAACCAGACTCTTGATGGAACCAGTCAAAGGTGTAAAGTTATATGATGATTTTGACATTCTTGCAGGCAGAGCTCATCCACAACAAACAGACAGCAACAGGCAGCTCAGAACAGTCCCAAACACACTTAAGCAACAATCTGTTGGATGAAATCAACAATGTGAGGAGCAGGAACGAGAGTAAAGAAATTGCTGACACTTTAGGTCAAAACCATGCATCAGACTTGCTCTTCATGTTGAAGGCAGTCACAGTCAGATCCATTGACATTACACTGCATTTTTTTGGGCATCCCATTTGGGGGGGGGGGGGGACATGGAAGCTGATGCTAACTTCAGAGAACATCAAGGAGCTAAAGAGGGATCATACAGGTTAGGGAACCATGAAGGATCTCTTTGATTCTGATTCATTGATGGGAAGTAACCAAGAAGAATATAAGTGTTTCTTCATTTCAAAGTTGTTCACAATGCAAGACTGAGTGAAAGGAAATTATGTCAACTTCCAGCAGATTTGCAGGAAATACTCCTTCTGCACTCAGTGAGGTTGAGGCAGATGTGAGTGAGGAATTCTGAGAGCGGAAAAGCCCGCAAGCTATGGACTTTGTCTCTGAACCATCCTCTAATCCAAAGGTCGCTTTGTTTGGCAGATGTAGACATGTTCGTGTTTCAACTAGAAGATTGACAGAGGAAGATCTGTATTTCACAACCTTAAGGAAGAGAACAGTTCTGCATCATCTTTGTGGGCAGGTATATTGAGATCCTTTTAAGCTAGTTTATATGACAGAAAGATCACAGCCTCCCAAAACTTCCTGTCCTCTATCACGGAGGTGCTAGGCAATGGCAAATCAGAGAGTCTGGATCAGCCACTAACCATGGAGGAATTGATTGGCCCCATCCATTCTCTTGGCCTGAATAAAACTACCAGAAAAAAACTTACCGGCAAAGTTCTACTTGGCTCCGAATTCCAGATTTTCATGGCTCTGGAGATGTGCTGATCTGAGGCCAGTGACCCTGACTGAAGCGTCGCAGGAGAACACGGAACATCGGGAGCAGCGGGTTAGCTGCCGTGGGCTGTGTGCCCAGAGAGCTGCCCTTTCTTGGAAAAAGCTTGGAAAAAGCGTTGCAACAGACTTCTATCATTGTAAATCAGCAAGTTGTTTGTTACACCTCCCCTCACTGTGAAATGGGGACACATCTTTCTCCCTTATTAGGGGGAGAGAGAGAAAGAGCCTGTGGTATGTCAAATTACCGGGTGAACTGGGGTACTTGGGGTACTGCAAGTCTGTTTGATGCTTGATGCTTGCTGCACGCTTGAGTGCTTGGTGAAGGGTGCTGATGCGTTTTTGCTGGTGGGGGTGGGGGGGTCAAAGCCTTGCTGCTGCTTGTGCAAGGGTGGGGGGAGCTGGGGGGCTTTGGGATTCTAACGTTTAACTGTCATTTATTCTATGGGGCACTCCTTTCTTTTTGCGGATGTTTGTGAAGAAAAATAATTTCAGGATGTATATCATATACATTTCCATGACATCAAATGTACCCATAGAAACCTATTGAACACCAATGCCCTTGAATGGAAAAGCCTACAAAAAGTAGTGTATACAGCCCTGTCCATCACAGATAAAGCCCTCCCCACCATAGAATGCATCATGAAGTGCTGTCACAGGGAAGCAGCATCCATCATCAAGGATCCCCACCATCCAGGCCATGATCTCTTCTCACTGCTGCCATCAGGAAGGCAGTACAAGAGCATCTGGACTGTCACTACCAGCTCGAGGAACTGTTATTACCGCTCAACCATCACGTTCTTGAACCAGCGTGGATAACTTCACTCACCCAAACATTGAACTGTTCCCACTACCTACTTTCAAATATTCTTCATTTCATTCTCTTATTTATTTTCCTCCCTCTTTGTATTTAAAATAAATGCTCCCAAGAAAATGAATCTCAGGGTTGTATATGGTGATACATGTATGTTGATAATAAATTTACTTTCAACTCCTATTGCTCACCAGGAGGTATGCAAGGCTGGACAACAGACAGCCAACTATTTATTGTTAGTTAATTTTCCTCTGTGGGATTTCACTTCCAAAACGTACTTCTGGCCAGTGATGATATATAACAATAGTAGCCCTTTAGTTTAAAAAAACTATTTTTTCCACAAGGACATTTAACAGGTAAAGAATTTAATTTCAAAACTTGTGCTCTTAATTTCCTGATTGGATTTTTCTCAAATGCTCAAAACTAGTAGAATACTATAAAATGTTATTAATACACATCTAATCACCCTCAGACTTCTTTCAATATAATAACCTCAGGACATTTAAAACAAAGAAAATGAAATTGAATAGGAGGAAAAAATGTTCATTTACTACATCATTGATATATAAAATTAGTCTTTCTAGATTCTAATTCATCTGCAAATCACCTGCTGTATAATATCCCTGATTGCATATTGCACTTAAAGACATGGCTAAGAATACAAAACAATCGGATCCATGTAGAAGGTAACAGTCGGTCACCAACAATTTACATATCAAATCATAGCCTTTGTGCAGCCGAGCAAAATTCTACAAGATCTGAATACTTCCAATTAAACTTGTTCTATTAAGTTTATTGCATCTTAAATTAACAGTTGGTATTGTGCTCGTTCACAGTTCGTTAACCTTGCCTTTGACTAGAGCAGCTTCAAATTTAATGGTGTGGGAGGTTTGTGAGCATTTGAAACCTTGCATTTAGTTTATGTGAACAGTGAAATAAGGGACCTATCATTACCAACACTGGTCACACGATATATGGTACACAGCCTGCAGGTGACTGTTACTTGTAAAGATTGACATTTATTTACAAATGTCAATCTTCAATTGTGCGGGGATTTTATGCAAGTCTAGACTTTCAAATTAAACTGTAAGATGTTCAACAATCAGTGTCATAGATAACTTATCAATACCTGCAGAATGTGGATGGTAAGGGACTCAGTGATGTTACTGACATTGATCAAGTAGATGACTAGATTCTCTCTCCTGATGAAGGGTCTCAGCCTGAAACGTCAACTGTTTACTCTTTGCCATCGATGCTGCCTGGCCTGTCTTCCTCCAGTATTTTGTGTGTCTTGCTTTGACTTGCGGTATCTGCAGATTTTCTCTTGTTTTAGGTTCCCTCCTGCTGTGATGACCGTTGGCTTGTATTTCTGTAGCACCACTAATTTTCATGTCATGCCTAATTGAACTCTAACAACTTCATCCTTTGTAAATGTAGAATGACTGCAATCAAGAGTATTTTCCTGATAGTACCAAATTACTAAATATATTAAATTCAAGGATGATAAGTCAAGGTGTGTAGAAAAAAAACAGAAATTTTAAGCCAAAAATAGGATAATTATTATGCATTCACTATTTGAGATGGCAATCTCGTGTCTTATCTGCAGAGAACTGATCATACTCTGCCAAGCTAGCTACCTGAAAAAAAACACCACTAAACTATTACAAGTTTTTATATGAATATCTGCTTGGATAAGAATAAAGGATGAACCAGACGGACATATTAAATTCATGCCTAAACAACAACAAACATTAGTTTTTGTATCATTAAAGAAGCTGGAAGAGCCAATTTTATTATTTGATAAACAAGCATTTGTGCTAAACAACAAATCTCTAGCACCCTGCCAATTAGGAAGACACTGCAGGAGTGGGTGCAATTTTAAATCAAAATAACATTTCAGAAGTTAGAAGTAAATGCCAACTTCGCACAGAAAAGGCCGATCTCTGAAACCTGTGCACGTCTTGCATCTCAATCTAAAGGATTTTTGTCATTCCACCACATATTCAATAATACAGAAAAACAGTATCTGTTGTTTCTATGAATCAAACAGTTTTGATAAAGATGTGTCACAACAGATATTGATGTAAATATTTAATGTATTGGAAAATGCAAATGTATCACTGAAGATCTTAAGCACTGGAACAGATGGACCGCTTGCAAAGCAGGATAAATGGTAGGTTTTAGACTCTCGAAATGGGGCCCAAATTTTCCAGAATTTCTTCTTGCTTATTCCATCAGCAAAATTAAGATTTTTCAAGCAGATGCTTGAAATAACATGTTACAAAAACTGCCCGAAGATTGTTATTTAAATTTGCTTGAAAGACTCAGTGATTGCTTAAGGAGCTTGAATTCGAAGATAATTCTAACATTTTAAATAACCGCATTGTAAAGTAGTTATCAACCAGTAACGTCTCATATAGGTGTGTTGATTTTTTTTTTTTGCAGCCTTTCATTATTTTCCTTAAAAGAAAGACATGGCAACTGCAATGAATACAAAATCTGATGTAATGAGGCATATGGAAACTCAACCTGGTATTTCAAGTACAAGATTACAGCTGAGACTATTATTAAGTTTTCAACTTCCGTAAGTCAACAATATTACAGAAACTTAAAACAATTTTGTCATCACAAAAGTAGGAATGGTGCATGCCATCAGAAACCCAAGTTAAAGATCATAAGTTTCAGAAATTCCCAACTAATTTTTTTCTCAGAACTGTGTGATAACTTAGTTCATTGTTTCCTAACAGTAGCTGCACAGGTGGCTGAAGTAGTAAAAAAGATATTCAGTCTGCTTGCCTTCATAGGCCAAGACACTGAGTCAATGTTTTAGATAAAACAGTGATTAAATCACATTTCAAGTACTCCGGTCACCACACTATAAGAAAGATGTGGTAGCAATAGAGAGAGTGCAGAAGAGATTCACAAGGATACTGTCTGGGATAGAGAGTTGAAATTATAACCAGGGATTAGATAGGCAACAATTCTCACTAGAGTGTAGGAGATTGAGAGATGAACTTATCTGTAGCTTCCAAAATTATGAGGGGCATATTCAAGTCAGATTCCTTTTCACAGGGCAGTGTTATTAAAAACTGGAAGGGGCAAGTTTGTGAGAGGGGAGAAATTTAAAACAAGATCTGAGGGATCATTTTGTTCACACAGGGGGTGGTGAATATTTGACAATTGCTGCCAAAGGAGATAATGGAAGCAGAAAAATGACAAAATTTGAAAGGTACAGGGACAAATACATGCTTGGATGGGAAAGAATAGAGCAATACTGGACTAATGCAGGCAAACAAGATTAATCACAGTCAGGAGTAGTCCACACAGACTCATTTCTGTGCTGTTCTAGGATTTTACGATGCTTACTTTCAATCCAGGTTTGAAGATTTGAAGAAGTGGAGTTCCTGTTTAGCCTTTCATGTAAACCCATTCATGTAATCAAACAATACTTAGTTATCTATATGGTGGTTAGAAATACTCACAGTAGAAAAGGAATTATTGTATCTCTGAAATGATCCTATCCTAAACACCATGCATAAGGCCCAGCTTACAATTCAATTTTGGCAAAAAGGGTCATGAGAATATATCCTTAACTCAACATGAGCTATATACAACCCATTTCAAATTTTGGCACAACATGTGGCCACAAGTATCTTCAGTCCATGAAGTTTCCAATGTTGTGTGGATTGGACTGTTAAGGTGAACAGATCTCTCTCTTGTTCCACAAGCAAAATAATCAACTGATGAAATATACTTCTGTTTTACCAAAGAGAAGACTTTGAGATTCTTTTGCTTTACACTAGCAGTTCACATGTTTTGGTGACCAGGGCCATCATATTAATCTAAGCTGTGACAAAACAATTGATCTGTACAGTTCCCATTATGTTGCAACCCACACAAATCTTAAACTGAGCTCAGTACTGCCTTGACAAAGAAACAAGATTTTTAAAGACTTGGAATCAGAATTGAGATTTACAAATCCTCTGGCTCTGAAAGTAACTGGATCTGTTTTTAGTACTTGACCGTACACTTATAAAGTGGTGTTTTACCAATAAAAATGCATCCATCATGGGGTTCACATACATTTGACCATAAGCATGTGCTTCAAATGCCAATAGGTTTGCAATAGAAATAGAGAGGGAGAGAGATCACGTAGGAACTGTGCAAATCAATCGTTTTGTCACAGCTTAAATTAACATTATGGTCCTGGTCATCAAAACCTATGAAATGCTGTTGTGAAGTGCTGCACAGCAGTGTTGCAAAGTCACAGGAGAGACATGAAGTTAGCGGATATGGAAGCCTTTGTTCTAGCAAAATGAGTATATAGGCATTGTATTTGAGACACCGTTGGAAGAAGGGGCTTGCTTGACCCAATATTATATGATATTTTTATATGCTAAAGATCAAAGTTAACAACAGGACAATTCTATAGTTACAATGTATCTACAACACTTCCTTTGAATTACATTTTTTTTCAAACACCTCCATCTTCATCCCCACACTCCACATACCCAAATTGAATGTTAATTCCCACCAATTCCAGGCCACATTTATGCAAATGTAGACTTCTGCAATAAATGGAGCGTTCTTTGTTTGCAATCAACTCTCAGTATGCAGCACCATGAAAACCATTGCTTACAGCGACAGTTTAAATTTAATCTACAATACACGTTCAGGTCTGAAGACTGGCTGCTGTTAAAATTAGTATTTTGTATACACCATAACTCCAGAATATTCCCTAACACACAGCAACAATTTCAAAGTTTTCTCTTCTGTCAAACAGAAATATACTTAATCAATTGATCTTTAAGTTGGAGGAGCAAGAGGATGACCTTCTTACCTTACCAGTGCAATTCACACACTCACCCCAGCTACACAAAAAATGGCATTTTTTTAATACACATTGCAATACAACGACATCTAGTTCACATCTTGACTAGCTTAGTTATTTTTGATATCACCTTACTTGCCTGATCCTGATGTACATTGCAGGCACCTCCCTCGAGTCAGAGGACTTGTGTCCAAAGACGTCTTGTTCAGTTCAGCTCAGGTGCAAGTTATCATGGCGATGTGATGAGAAAAAGACTTGTTGTTTCTAATTACCACTTTATATAATAAATAATCGATACACATTTGGTTGGATGATACTTTGACGATATCATGTGCAAACTTTAGTCAAGTTTTGTCAAAAGGCACAAGTTAACATGATAAACTAATTCTAACAACTTGAACTTGACAGCACATTAAAGTGGGTAGAAGCAAGAATTAAAGGATGTTGACAAGGATGGCAAAATTTAGCTGTGGGAAAACATTAAGTAGGATGGAGTTTATTTTTTGGAATAGAAGCAGCCTAGAAGTGATTTTGTGACATGCTAACAGTAAGAAAGGCCAATTCTGAAAATTATTTTCTTTAGCAGAGAAGTCAAAGATTAGGAGGGACAAAATTTAAGTTGAAGTTTAATTGTAACCATTCAACAATACACGAATACCCATGACTACATCCAAACAAAGCAGCATTACTCCGGAGCTAAGATGCAAAACACAGTACCAACAATCATACACAGTACAATGCACATATAAGATAGCAGTAAAATAGTCACATTAAAAAAAAGCATATTGAAGTCCAAATCTATGAACGTTGTAGCAGTCTGCATTTGAACACAATCCAGCTTGTCTTCTGCTGATCAAACACTGGGGCAGCACTGACTCTAGAATGGACGCCACACCACTCAGCCTCCGGAACTCCAGTGGACAACTCTAATGCATTGTGCTCACTACAACCAAAGTCACACAGCAGCCCACAATCCAATAAATCCAGACGCTCGTTAAGAATCCAATAAATCAGACTTGCAGCATTCCATATTACCAACGTCCAACAGGGTCTGGTGATCTCAAGAAAAGTGACTAAGATGATTATCCGGTGTTAAGCTACACACAGCCTTCGCATTCTGACCCGCCTGTCGTAGGCAACAGTACAATCAACACCAAGTCCAGCTCCTTCAGTTTTTCAGCTAATGAGCAACTCCCTTAAGGTATAGACCTGAAGTACTTTAATTTCTTATACCCAACAGGGCCTTACAAATGTAAAAAAAAAATACATTTTTTCAAAAAGACACCACCACCCTTGATTGACTCTATAAAAGCCACTGCATCCAAATCTTACCAGAATTTGATAAATTTTTAAATGGGAAAAAAGGAATAGAGCATTTGGTGGTGGGGGGGGGGTTGTAATGGGGAGGGAGAATTGATAGGACACTAAAAATTGTTATTGTGTGAGTAGGCCATCATTAGAGTGGAGTACTTGAGAAAGGGAATGGTGATAACCTGGAGAAACCTTACCTCAGTGGTGGGCAAATCATCAAAGTGGATTCTTAGAAAAAGATTTACGAACAATTGGGAAAACATATTCTGGTTAGGGATCATTAACGTGGCTTGGTGAGGGGCTGGTGATGAAGGCCTGACTGAATTCTTTGAGGAAGTGACAAAACACATTGATGAAGGCAGAGCAGTGGTGGTGGATTTTAGAGAAGCACTTGTCAAGGTTCCACATGGAAGGCTCATTCAGGTCTGGAGCTATGGGATCCAGGGAAAACTTGGCTGCGTGGAATCAGAATTGGCTTGCCCACTGAAGACCTAATGGTTGCAGATGAAGCATATGCCATCAGGTGGTTGGTGACCAGTGACGGTCAGCATCTGTTTGGGGACCTCTGCTCACTGTGACATTTATAAATGACTTGGATGAGGAAGTGGAAGGGTAGGCTAATAAGTCTGGAAGGTGACATGATGGATAGTAGAGCTCTGGATAGTGTAGAAGGCTGCCACAGGTTACAACAGGACACTGAGCTGGCTGGAGAACTGGCATATGGAGTTCAACTCACAAAGTGTGAAATTTAAGTTCATCTGCCTTATGGTAACACAATCTACTAGTCCTTGAGACATTGGTAGTGCCAAGCAGCAGAGCTACCAGTCTATTGGATTTTATACCTATTTCATTTTTCAACATTTTACAGAAAAGTATGATAAATTTTCCAGGTAACCTAACAGCTGAAAGGGAGTGGGAGATATACAAGCACTCTGTCCAAAGCTCTAGTCATAAACTAGCCCATGGTTCCCAACTCCTGAAGTTCTGGGCTCCAACACTACCATAACTGTATGCCTGGCCCACACTCCAGAACCAGCAAACACCATTTGCACTCTGGGATGTCCTAACTAATTTCTGTTGTGAAAACAATATGATCATTAAGCTCTGGTGCAGAAGGGAAAGAGGAAGATGAGGAATGTAGTAGTCATAGGAGATTCCATAGTGAGGGGAACAGACAGGAGGTTCTGTCAGCCTGATAGAGATCCCACACGGTGTGTTGCATTCCAGGTGCCAGAGTACAGGATGCCTCAGATCAGGGGCAAGAATATTCTGAAGGGAGAGGGTGAACAGCCAGAAGTCTTGGTACACATTGGTACCAATGATATAGGTAGAAAAAGGGAAGAGATCCTGAAGAGTAAATTCAGCAAGTTAGGTAGGAAGCTGAAAGGAAAAACCACTAGGGTTGTAATCACAGGATTGCTGCCTGTGTCACGCGCTAGCGAGAGCAAGAAAAGCATAATCAGGCATATTAATGTGTGGCAGAGACTGGGGTAGGGGGCAGGGATTCAGAGCCTGGATCACTGGGGCCTCTTCTGAGGAAGGTACGACCTGTACAAAAAGGATGGGTAACACATGAACCCAAAGGGGTTCAATATCCTAGTGGGCACATTTAATAGAGCTGATAGGGAAGGTTTAAATTTAGCGGATGGATGGGAGCCAGAGTGATAGGGCTGAGGAAGGGGGAAACAGAAATATATCAAAGATAGCATGCAACAGAGATTATAGAAAGAACAACTAGGAGAAGAGGCTTAATCAAAGCCAGTGGCATGAGTACAGGGCAATAAAGGCATGGTGCAGTTAAAATAAAAAGCAGCAAATAAGAGGTGTTATATTTGAATGCATGCAGCATAAGGAATAAGAGACGATCTTGAAATTCAGCTACAGATTGGCAAATATGACGTTGTGGCCATCTCTGAAACTTAGCTAAAGGATGGCTGCCATTGGGAACTGAATGTCCAAGGATATACAGTATGTTGGAAAAATACGTTAGTAGTCAGAGGGGGTGGTGTGGCTCTGTGTATAAGAAATAATATTAAATCATTGGAAAGAGATGACATAGGATTGGAAGGTGTAGAGTCTCTAATGCAGTGGTTCCCAACGTGGGGCGTACGCCCCACAGGGGGGTAATTTGATTTTTAAGGGGGGCAATTCGAGAATGAGTTATTAACAGTGAATTTTTTCTAGTAAGTCTGTGTGAGTATGAGTGTGTGTGCGAGTTAATACATATGTGTATGCATACATAAAAATACTTGTGTGTATATACATGTGTAAGTGTGTATGTACTGTATATATAGTGTATCACCATCGTTACAACCATCAAATGGCTTTCATAATTAAATTAATGAATTGACTGATGTAGGAAGGAACGAATGAACAAGTCCAAACGCGTAAGAAACTCGTACGAGGTCGCGCCAATGCTGCTTTTTGCAGTAGCTTTCGGTTCTTGGTGGTGTGGAGGTGTGTACATTGCGTCATCTCTTTTAAACGGTGCATCTGTCTTTGTATGCTGTAGAAACGAATCGGCATTGTTTTATTTATTTATTATTATTATTTTAATATCACTTAATGTTCTTTTTTTTACAATTTCTTAGTAATTTCTTCCTCAGAACTTTAACAGTCCTTTGGTTCTTTTATTTTTCTCTTTCATGAATGCCATGTTCTTTGGAAGCTTGTTTAAACCAAGTTAATGGTCTTTTAGGCTTCCTCCAGGTGAATAGGAGTTCACTTTTTGAATAGTAAGAATTATATATCACCACAGGGGGCATCAGGATTTTAGAGGTGATTAGGTGGGGCATGGCCAAAAAAAGGTTGGGAACCACTGCTCTAATGGGTTGAGTTAAGAAATGGCAAGGGTAAAAGGAGTCTAATCACAGTTGCATACAGGCCTCCATACAGCAGATGGGATGTGGATTACAAATTACAGCAGGAGATGGAAAAAGTGTGTCAGAAAGGCAATATCATGATAATCATTGAAGATTTTAACGTTTAAGTGGCTAGGGAAAACCAGTTCAGTACTGGACATCAAGAGAGAGAAATTATAGAATGTCTAAGGGACGGCTTTTTAGAATAGCTTGTTATTGAGCCCACTAGGAGATGGGCTATACTGGATTGGGTGTGGTGCAATGATCTGGAGGTAGCAAGAGAGTTTAAGGTTAAAGAACCCTTCGGGAACAGTGATCAGAACATGATCAAGTTCACTTTGAAATTTGAGAAGGAGAAATTAAAATGTGTTGGTACTTCAGTGGAAAAAAAGGAAATTACAATGGCATGGGAGAGGAGAACTAGCCAAAGTTGACTTGAAGGGGACACTAGCAGGAAGGACAGCAGAGCAGCAATGGCTGGAGTTTCTGCAAAAACTGAGGAAACTGTGGGACAGATATATTCCAAATAAGAAGATATTTTCGAATGGAAGGAGGACACTACCATGACTGACAAGTGAAGTCAGAGCCACAGTAAAAGCTAAAGAGAGGGGATACAAGGAAGCCAGAGCTAGTGGGAAGATAGAGGATTGGGGAGCTTTTAAAAACTTGCAGAAGGAAACTAACAAGGTTATTCAGAAGGAAAAGATGAATTATGAGAGGAAGCTAGCGACTAAAGAAGATATTAAAAGCTTTTTTAAGTATATAAAAAGGTAAAAGAGAGTCAAGGGTAGATATAGGACCAATACAAAATGATGCTGGAGATATCGTAATGAGAGATGCAGAGATGGGAGAGGAACTGAATATGTATTTTGCATCAGTCTTCACAGTGAAAGACGTCTGCGGTATACCAGACATTCAAGTGTGTCAGGGAAGTGAAAATGACGACAGAGAAGATGCTCAGGATGCTTAATGGTCTGAGGGTGGATAGATCTCCTGGACCATGCAGAAAGCACCCTCAGGTTCTGAAGGAAGTAGCTGGAGAGATAGCGGAGGCATTAACGATGATCTTTCAAGGATCGATAGAGTCTGACATTGTACCGGATGACTAGAAAATTGCAAATGTTACTCAGCTATTTAAGAAGGGTGGGAGGCAGCAAAAAGGAAACTATAGACCTGTTAGCCTGACATCAGTGGCTGGGAAGTTGTTAGAATCAATTGTTATGGATGAGATTACAGAGTACCTGGAGGCACATGACAAGATAGGCCAAAGCCAGCAAAGTTTACTGAAAGGAAAATCCTGCCTGACAAACCTACTGCAATTCTTTGAGGAAATTACAAGCATGGTAGACAAAGGAGATGCAGTAGACAGGGTGTACTTGGATTTTCAGAAGGCCTGAAATCCTTGGGGCCCGAAGTGTTTTTGATTTTGGAATTCTGGAATATATAATGAGATAGCTTGGGATCCCCATCATTTCCAGCTCTGAATGCAACATGCAAGATGGACATTTGATTTGAAAGTTAGGCTTATGAACACTGTTGTCCTTTTTTTTTACAGGATAGGATATTGCTGAATCAGAGCTCAGCTGTGCAATCTACATGAGGTGTGTTTGTAAGGGGAAGGAGATGCACCTGGTATTGCCAATCTCGACCTCTCCAAATCAGCTCGGCACCTGAAGCGATCCAACTTCGCCTGACTCTCGACACCCTGCCTTTCCGGTCTATATGGACCAACAAGATTGTCCAAATAACATATTGTGCCTTGCATTAGGACCCACGCCTCATTGCAGCGCATCACTCTGGGCCTCGAGCACGCCGCCCACCGATTCACTTCAGACCTGGATTTCGCTGCCGAAGAAACCGTTCTTGACCTCTCCAAATCAGAGGTTAGAGCGATCCACCCTCGCACCGAGGTAAGTTGGAGGGGCATCAGAACTCGGTCCTGGATTCTCCCCTCTGAGTTGTTCACTCCAACCAGCACGGCTCCAACTCCAAGTGCGTTGATTTTGCAGCCCACCAACAGGGAGCAGCTTGAGAATTCACTTCGCTTTCGCTTGCTTCTTCATCGTTTGCGGTGATAGTTTACCACAATTTACTTCAAAAGAAGCGTTATCAATAATGGTTTTAATCAAAATCGTTTACCTTCAAACTACTAGTAAGCTGTTGCACATCTTCAGTAGCACCATCTTAAACCAGCCACTTTTGATACACAATCTCATTATAATAGACATATGGCTTGATCTTACTTTCATGGGTTACGTATGGTAGCATTCAGTTGAAAATGTGCAACATAATTACTATATGTTTGCATGGTGAGGCCTACAGAGGAAAGTCAAACTACAGTAAAGTTCGGGAATAGAAATAGGCCAACAGTGCTCCTTGATTTTTGAAGCATGCCCAGCATCACAGGCCTACTATTGAGCATTGTCGTGGGAATAAATCATCTGATTGAGGAAAATATTTAAACTTTCAAGGCATACTTGAAGAAATGCACTATTGCCACTGAACACTGGGAATCGAATTTCTGGCACAATGATGGCTTCAAGTGGTGAAGGAGCATTTGGTATGGTTTTAAAGATGCAAGTCAATGTACTGGGAAGTGAGACCCCACTGAGTTTAGAGACAGCATGGGAAGTGGTGCCCTGCCCTATTTAAAGGAACCCCATTAAGTTGAAAGGGAGTGCTGGAAGAGGAGCTCCATCAAGTTTAAAAGGGGCTGTGGGAATCATCACCTGAGAGCCAGATGGCAAACCACCAGGATCCCAAAAATTCAGAAAACACATAATGGAAGTTCTGCTGCACGTTGTTTGCCTTTAATCATTTTAGTTGACTAAAAATATTTGATTTTTTAAAATAAGTTTAAAATTATATCATGCTTTACAAACTAATAATGAGACTGGTTTTCTTAATTTTAAAATACTTGAACAATTAAAAACCTTAAGGAATGTGGTCAGAAGCAAATTCAGGATATCTAAATATTAGCAACATCAAACATTTTAACAATGGATGTCATCAGTGACTTTATGTTTAAATGAACTACAGGGTATAAATACCTACTAATGCCTCAAACTCAATGTAGAGCCATATTAATTACATTTCTTCTTACTTGTTTACAGCAAAGCATCCTTCTGCATAACCGGTTATGACAACGCTCTTTGATGTATTGCTGCAAACTGCATCCTTGTTTCTCCTCTGCCACTTCAAATTTAATTAAGCATGTGGTCTGATTTTCCCCATTATGACTGAGTTCTACCAGTACATCAGCCACCCTTCGCAAATTCTGTAGCAAATCAGCCTGTACCAGCTGAGGCTGGATTTTTTTTTCTTCTTCTCCTTGCTCCAATTAACTCCCAGTATAAAGACAGGGTGATTTAATGTACTTGTGATTGCCAAAAACATGACAATATATGAACCAACTTCTCAGAACAGACAGTCAACTGTGATCTCATTTTAAACTGAAGGTTTTTCTTAAATCAATGTCCATCCACTTGATTCCAAAGAAACACTTTTGAGTAAACTATTCAACCTTAGTAATTGTGCAATGAGTGAATTATAGCTTACTGGTAGTTCAGAGTAGTACAACGATGACCATATCAATAGAAAAACAATTACTTCGAGAGAATCATTTCACATGTATGACAATCTCAGAACAGTGTTCCTCACAGATAGAAATATTGTTCAGAATGCTTGCCTTTTGTTTACATGCTCTTGTACTGTACGTGTGGCTCAGGGTTATATTTTGTTTATTTATCGTTCCTGCGAAATATTCCAGAGATATTTTGCTATATTCAAATTATTGTTCAATTGCCACATTGAGAAAAAGAACTCTGAATAATCATTTTTCCCCAAGAGTTCCATTTCATTGATGCAGCTTGTATTATTAATTCTTAGCATAATCCATTAAAAATTGCATTACCAAAATCATTTAAACATTTTATATTTCTTTCTTTAAAATTATGGAGTACTTTAATTTTTAAAGGAACAAAAATCATAAACTCTGGCTTTAGTGCGGAGAAGATTCAGCAATATAGTCAACCTGGCAGGAAGAAAATAAGCAATCTTTGAAATCACCAAGAATTGTATTGGAGAAGTTCATGGTGAAGAATCATTTTGTTAAAGATATATTATACCACAAGACCAACAATAGACTACACATATTTTAAAATCAGTTGTGACTAATTTTAAAACAGAAACTTAAAGGAGGAAAAAATTCTATTCAGCTTTTAGCATGAAGTTTAACTGTACAACATAGGAAACTAATTTGAACAGTCCAAACTATCCAAAATCACTGGGCTATTATTTGATGTAAACTTTTAGAATCAAATTGACTGAGAAGTTATACAACACATTAAGTGAAGACAAATCCCATTTTAAAATACAGAACAAAGCCCTAGAGATCAAACCAAACAATACTAAGATGTTATTCATGATAGGAGTCAATAAATGGGTAAATAATTCACTGTTTAATTTGTCACGTGATTTATTGGTTAATCAGCTCTCTTACATCGTCAATACACAGATACTAGTTTTGATTTTCTCTTCATTGATTGTATGTTGAGACAACACAGTTATATCAAATGAGCTCTTTGAACTTTTAGTGACCTTTCAGCATATCTCAACCTTTAAAACCATAACAGACCTAAGAGTCAAAGACAAATTAGGGCAGAAGCAAACACAAGGAAGTCTACAGTTGCTGGAAATCCAGAATCACACATATACAAAATGGTGGAGGAACTCAGCAGGTCAGGCAGGATTCTAAGGAGAGGAATAAAGAGGACATGAAGGGTCTCATTCCAAAACGTCATCTCTTTGTACCTCTCCACAGATGCTGCCTGAACTGCTGAGTTCCTCCAGCATTTACTCAAGCAAAATATTTTAACTACTCCCCATTGGAGACAATTATGCTAATAATCAAACATTCTTTTATTATCAGAACCTTTTCCAACTTGATGCATATGTCCTAAATTTCAAGTTATCTTAGCAAAGTTACATTTATTAAATGGAAAAGGATGGAGAGATAAGGATCGGAGCATTCTTCTTACAGAACCAAAGCTATTTATCAATTAGATAACAATACCATTTTGACAGCAAACATCCGGTACAATTGTCTATATTACTTCAGTGAGCAGTGTACAATTCTTTTACAAATGTTTATTTAAACTTCATTCACTTGTATTGAAATCTTTTAATTAAAATAAGCAGTTTGCACTGGGCGCCACAAAAATGTAGCAGGTTTGCGATGTTATTACAGCTCACGGCTCTCCAGTGCTCAGAGCTCAATTCCAGTGCTGTCTGTGAGGAGTCTCTACGTCCTCCCTGTGGAATATGTAAGTTTCCCCCAGGTGCTCCGATTTTCTCCCACAGTCCAACGACGTAGCAAGTAGGTTAATTGATTTCTGTAAATTGTCTCGTGATTAGGTTAGGGCAAGGGTCGGCAACCCGCGGCTCTTTGATCTCTGTGCTGCGGCTCCCAGTAGTTTGTTAGTTTTTGAAATGTAATTCGAAATTTGAAGATTATGGTGATCTTGTACAATCTAAAAACGTTGTGGAGACCCCATTTCCTGGCACATCCGAACCGGCTCACAATTAGCCACCGTTCCGGCTAAGGGAGATAGCCTATGGGGGTTTGTGAGTATGTGTCTTTTGGAGCATCCGCGTCCACGGGGACGGGTTGAGGGAGGCTTTAAATCAAGGCTGTTTAGTTCGAATAAAGTTACCTTTGACTGCAGTGTCTTTATTTTAGCGCTGCGTGTAGCGCTACACCGCTACAACGTGTTTTTTATCGCTATTAATATACATCACCACTGCCAATGCCTGACACCCGCCAGTGCGCGCTTTCTTTTAATTCTTCGATCGAAGGTAGGCTAACTATGGAGTAACCTTCAACCCAACGTCTTTTTTTCGGAGTTCAAAATGTTTTTGTTGCATGCAGAAATGTAATTTTGTTTTCTCTGCAGGAGTTCATCAATTTCATAAATGCAACACATTATAGTTTGTTTATACATAGCATAAAGGCAAAAAACAAACAGTTGTATGCAGTGTTATTTCATTTTAAATGTCAAACGGGTTTTGTGGCTCCCAGTGTTTTCTTTTCTGTGGGAAATGGGTCCATATTGGCTCTTTCAGTGGTAAACGTTGCCGACCCCTGGGTTAGGGCAAATTGGGTTTGTCAGGGATTGCTGGGGTGGCATGGCCCAAAGGACTAGAAGGGCCAACTATGCACTGCATCACTAAATAAAATAACACTTACATCGGAAAGCAGATGATCGTGTGCAATTACAGAACATTGATTCTGGTTCTATTTAACCTAGACATTTAAATGAAGATTTTGGCCAAAAGGCTAGCCCATACTGATTTTCTCAAACCTATGATATAAATTAATTTTAGCCAAAGTATTAGCATACGTGAAGAATATGGCTATTTTGAATAATGATTTCAATGATCTGGTTAAAGCCCTCAAGCTATTTCTTGAATATAGTTAAACCATTGCTTCCCTATGACTAATCAAGCTATTATTTCATAGATTTGGTTGGAGGTAGTCATTAAAATTACAAGGGAAATACGAATTTAACAACTCTATTCTAATAAAAAGGGGCTAAGGAGGTTAGTCCTTTACTGTGCTTAACTTAGTCATAGATACATTGCTGTGCATATTGGATAAGGATGCCAATATTATTCTGACAAGAATGAAATTACTTTGATTGTCTTGAAAGAATTTGTCATATAGCAGGCATTGAAAGCAACATACACACTCAGTGACCACTTTATATACCTCCTGCACCTAATGAAGTGGCCACTGAATGTATGTTTATGGTCTGCCACTGCTGTAGGCCAGCCACTTAAAGGTTTGACGCGTTGTGTATTCAGAGATGCTTTTCTGCACATCACTGTTGGAACACATGGTTATTTGAGTTGCTGTTGCTTATCTGTCTGCTTGTGCTAGTCTGGTCATTCTCATCTGATCTCTCTCATTAAAAAGGCATTTTCACCTGCAGAATTTCCACTTACTAGATTTTGTTTTAATGTTCATACACTATACTCTATAAACAGTAGAGACCGTTGTACGTGAAAATTCCAGGAGATCAGCAGTTTCGGAAATACTGAAACCACCTCATCTGGCACCAATCATTCCATAATCAGGGTCACTTAGATCGCATTTCTTCTAGATCTGATGTTTGGTCTGAACAACTACTGAACCTCTTGACCACGTCTGCATGCTTTTATGCACTGAGTTCCTGCCACATGATTGGCTGATTAGATATTTGCATTAACAAGGTGTACCTAATAAAGTGGCCACTAAGTGTATAAATCCGCATGTTTCTATGTGGCTTCCAAAAATAAGACTTGGATTTATAATATAGAGATAGTGAATCAATAAGATTGACACTGATTTTATAGCTCCTGGTGAGTTTGTGAAATAGGTAGGTGGCCTGATTGATCCAATCAAAAACTGGCAAAACTGAGAAGCAAAGAAATTTCAGCATTGTGCAAATTCTTAATGCAAATATACCTGCAAACAATTCAAAAGTAAGCAGTTTTTAAAAATATTTTAGGCTTTATGATGCTTCAATAATCATTGGATAATCTCAGGATCCAATTTAATTGAAACATTTTGTCTAGAAAGCTGTCAAAATTATTCCAGCTGTCCAGACACAGATACAACGGAATTTAAGATTCATGTACCAGCGACATGGGGCTTGGCTTTGCATGGTGTGAGGTATGAATTTTCTTGGCAATTATCAAGAAATAGTTAGTTTTAGCTCGGCAAAGAATGAGCTTGACCCAAGACCTTTTAGATGTGTAGCATTTAACCTCTTTAAAGCAATCAGCCTGTACAGAGAATTTAAGTGTCTGATAGCTGCAGCTGAAGTTAATGATGGTTTGGGTGGTATCCAAAAGGCCCCTTGGCATTATTGATCATAGGCAAGTGCCAAGTTTGAAATATCATCGAATTCATCATATCAAGATGTGGGAATCAGTTATTTTAAGATTTACACCATCTCCAAAGTGGATCCAAGAGGTACAATCATTGTGACAGGCAAATTCTGAAAATGCATTACTATTGAGAAGCAGCAAAAGCTAGCACAGCTATTTGAAGAATTGCTTTCAATAAATCTTATGGATGCTGTTGGCTGGTGAGTAAGCCTTGGGATATGCTTCTGAACACTGCTGTGCCATTAAGCACTCAAGAATGAAATAAAATAACAGGATTTTCAATTTACTAAGCAAGAAGTTGTTATATAACAGGAAAGCTTAAAAGGAGCCGAGAATCAAGAAGACTTTCCTTATAAGAAGAGGCCATTCAGCCCATCAATTCAAGGTGAACTCTCAGAACAATCCCATCAATCAAATATTTTCCTTCAACTTATTCCCCAACACCTGCCATAATATCATTGGCTAACTCACTCAACATCTGTTTTCAAGACTGATAAATTGCAATAGTCAATAAACTAATAATCAGATCTTTGGGATGTGGAAGTCAATTGTAGTGGTTGAGTTTGTCACAGAAAGAATGGTAGATTGTAAGTATATGCAATGTCCATGCAGAAGGTACCCAAGATCAGAATCAAACACAGGTCACTGTAGCTCCAAAACAAAAGCTCTGGATCTTCAATACATTGGTTAAGGAAAATAGATCAAATTGCAATGGTTGATATCACAGTTCAGAATTAATACATTAACAGCTGCTTTACAACAACTTGAGCTTTGAAAGTCCACAAATTACCTTTTTTAGTTTCAATTATCATGAATCAGTGCAACAGGATTAATGTTTTGGGTTTGTCACTTGTGCAAGGGGCAAGTAGTTCCCCAACAGTTACTCACTAATGACTCACCTTGGGAATGAACAATTTAAGTCCTTTGTCATAACCAGCAATGACATCAAGTGATACACAAAGCTGGCTTGCCACCACTTTTTCATAGGCAATTGGGATGAGCAATAAATTCTGGCCTTCCCATTGATGCCCAGATCCTGTGAAAGAAATATACTTGAAATAGACTTTTGGTGGTGGTGTGAATAATGTAAAAGGTTGTTGTCGGTTACAAAAGGACATTGATAGGATGCACAGCTGGGCTGAGAAGTGGCAGATGGCGTTCAAACCAGAAAAGTAGACTTTGGAAAGTCCAGTCAAAAGACAGAGTACAGGATTAATAGCAGGATGTTTAACAGTATGGAGGCACAGTGGGATTTTGGTATCCACATACACAGATCCTTCAAAGCTGCCATGCAAGTTTAAAGGGAACCCCACATTTCAAAATCTGACAGCCAGCATAGCAGATCCACTTTCCAGCCACCCAGAATTTCTGAGACATTTAGAAACCCTAACTCCGATGTAAGAATTCAAAACAAATAATTTATGACAAGAAATAGATTAGCACATCATAAGATAGGTTACTTGTACAGTTACGGTGCATCAATAAGTGCTTTGTTGTGGAGCCTGCCTTAAAAATTCAATCATGCATGAAGACTTAGTTTCTCCATGTTACTCAAGAGCCCTTGTGCCCTGGAGGATGGCCTTTGCACGCCATTGAGATTGTGAAGCAGATAACTAAATCTGCTGTGTATTTTATTCTTGTGGAGAGAGGATTGTGATTGGGTTAGAGAGTGAGGATGAAGTAGAAATGAGTCATGGGAACGGCACAATCAGAGTGATATCTGCATGTAAGGATCATGTTGTTATGTCAATTAAGGGGATCCAAATTTAGATGTTGTGGGTATTAAGGCATTTAACTTAAAAAGGACTGATCTCTTAGTTTGATCCCTAGTTTCATCCTGGGGTCAGGTCAGGCAGGTGTATTGTGCTGTATTAAATTTTGTAAAAGTATTGGATAAAGTCTGAATAATTGCAAGTGTCACTTTAGTTCTTTGTGAGCTTGCAGCACATAAGGTGCCTATACGAGTTAAATGTTTGCTAATATCCCCTGGGTTCTTCCTTGGCCTCAGGCACTAGTGGCATAAGAACACAAGATCAAGTAACTTACCCGTCTCTCTGTGCCTCAGACTGCTTGAGGATTGAACAATTTATTGAGGCACCTTTTGCTCAGTTCTTGGGACTTCACCTGGATCAAGGATTGCGATCGATACCTAGGACGGACCAGGGTGACTTCACAAGTCAGAATTCAGAGCTTCCAACCAATAGTGAGAATCAACCATTGAGAACCATGAGCCCTGAAATCTTTGTAAATTACTGTGCAGTAATTAGTGTGGTCTGTTTGTGCCTTCTGTTTTATGATAATACATTAGGCTCAAGTCAGTTTGTCGTGCTTGTATGCTTATTACCACATTTCCTGGACACTCAAATTGGTTTGGGCCTTTTGAGTCTGATCAACCCAACCCATTACGCTTCGGCACTGTGAGCAGGGTCCAGGAAAATGTGATGGTGGATGAGCAAGTTAAGCAATACCATAGCTGAGACTTATCAGATCGCCAGATGGACAGAAAACACGGATGGGTTGGATCACTGGCTAATGTTCAGTGTAAATGGGGTCCTCCCAGATGCTGGGAGAAGGCATTTGCCAAATTGTCTGATATTAAGCTCACAGGTGTAATATCACAATGACTTAAGCATATAGATTTCCCTCTAAGAGGGATTCTCTGCCTCAAGAAGGGTGGAATTTTATGACAGTGTGGCAACAGTTAAATACTGAGAAAGCCCAACTGTCTGAGGAAATTTTGTGACAGCAGTGCATGTTGGCTTACGAGTTCTCAGAACATTATTTTAAACAAAATGTCATGCACTGCGCAAGAATGTGCTGAATGCTCTGAAGTTCAACAAGTTCCTGCGGCATATAGATTGGCTAACATAATGCTAAAACATCACATGCAGTGCAGCTGAATGATGGTGGATGCTGTAAAGGTCCGATCTACAATCCTGCAGGAAGAATGGGATCCAGATATCTGGGACGGGGATATCTGGTATGATGATAGATCAGATGAGGGCAATAACAATAAAATCGAGGCTTGCCTCCTCAGACATGTAGAAATTAGAAGAATGCTGGAATGCTGACATTCAAATCAAGCTGCAGCAGCTGTCCTGTCCGCATCACCACTGTGACCACTGTTAGTAACTACACTACCACCGGATTACAGGATTTAGCCCAAAGTCTGTCAGCGGTCAGGGGAATACTTGTTGAGTTGTCTCTCCCGTCCTTGGCACTTATGAGCCTCTCAACTGTTTTTATTTAAACTTGCATGAATTGAGTCACAAAAAAGAGAAAACCTGCAGATGCTAGAGATCTGAGCAACACACACAAAACGCTGGAGGAACTCAGCAGGCCAGGCAGCATCTATGGAAGAGAGTACAGTCAATGCTTCAGGCCAAAACCCTTTGGCAGGAAATGAGTCAGTTAGGTTTGCCATCGATGGATCCATTGGTCTTGGCTGAATTGTGAGCTGGTGAGGCTGATGGAGCTGAACGGTTATACAAGTATAGGTTCCCCCCGCTATCCAAAGGTAGTGTGTTCCTATGAGACAGTTTGTAAGCTGAAATGTCGTAAAGCGAAGTAGCAATTACCATTAATTTATATGGGGAAAATTTTTGAGCGTTCCCAGACCCAAAAAGTAACCTACCAAATCATACCAAATAACACATAAAACATAAAATAACAGGAACATATAGTAAAAGCAGGAATAATATGATAAATGCACAGCCTAAAGTAGAAATATTGTATGTACGGTGTAGTTTCACTTATCAAAATCAGGAAGGCAGCAAGCCAAAATCGATTTGGAGACAAAAGAAATTGGCACATACACGTATGCGCACACAACTGCCCACACAAGGCTTCATGTTAATGGTAGTCTTTCTCGGGGTAAACACACGTATAAAGTTGGCATCTTTTTTTGTAAAAGCGAAAATCCTCTGATTAGCTAAAACAGGTACTAATGTAGGTCTTTCATAACAGCAAGCTATCGTAAAGTGAACATTTGAAAAACAGGGGCCACCGGTACTCACTACCCTGTCCCTGAGATATGTCTCCTCACCCCCAGAAACCAACTACAACATCCCCCCCCCCCCATGCCCCTGATGCTATTTCACATCTGTGTGATGTAGCAACGCGGCCCTGAGGCTGTCTTGGGGTGTGCACCCAATAGATGGAATGGAGATCCTCACGGTGGCAGGCAGCTTGCTGTCTCTGCCAGCGCCAACTGAGGGCCAAACCGCTGCAGAAGCTAGCAGTTCACTGGCTCAACTTGGAGGGTCCTATTTGGGTTTGGACTGGGTGAAGATTAAAGCTGCTCTTAAATCCCAGAATGCTGCACAGCAGCCAATGGCTGTGTCTCAACAGTTGGTATGGAAGATCTCCTCTTCCCATCCTAGTAGGAAGGAAATGTTTTTGTCCCTGCTAAGGGCAAGGGAGGATAAGGAAAAAATTGTCAGTGTACCTACTGGTGTTCTTTATGTGTTGTACCATCAGCACAGTGATCCAGGTGAGTGTATTCAATAGCCCAGACAAAGGCACCAGTTGCCCTCCCAGTCTCTATATCAAACCGTAATGTTAATCCCAAAAAGTACTGATGCTGCTAAATTAACAGATTTCACAACACCTGTCAGTGAAAATAAACCTGATTCTGATTCTGAAGTAGGAAGTTCTCTGATTATATCCGGACTTGGGGAAATTTGAGCCTGAATGGCGGGTTACTCAGCCAGGCGGTAAGGCCCATGGCTCCAGGACAATACCGTTGCTAAGCCAACTCATATTTCCAGCATCCCAAAGGATCTGATGGCAGCATTGGGAAGCTTTTGGGATCAACAAACCAGAGGCATATTCCTTCCTCCAGAAAATTCTGCCAAATGCTCCAGACAGACGCATCATCTTTGACAGAAAATTGCAAATCAAAGGGGAGGCCTTCTTGGCAAAGAGATAAGGGTAGGTCCACAGCGATGGCCTCCTTTGCAGCCTCAAAGGCTGATTTGGCTTGGGGCCAAACTAAATTTTCTTCTGCTCACAGCATGCAAGGATCATAGAAGTAGTCAAATAGGGTGCATGATGCTGCCAGTATTCCAAGAGTATTCCATGGCTCCAGGACTGCTGCAGTTGCTCTGGCAATTCACATTCCCGCCATCCCAAAGCCTACATATATATTACCCTTTAGCGATCACATGGTAATAAGCAGCGACAAATTGCCCTGGTGGACACTGGGATACTGGCAACGTCACTGCCCCATTTGACTATACTCTTTTGACCCTTGTATGCTGTGACCAGAAAGAAATTTAGTTTTATAATGGGGCCCCAAACAACAATCTGCTTTTGAGGCTGCAAAGGAGAACATTGCTGTGGCCTTACCCCTATCTGCTCTCTGAGAAGGTCTCCCCTTTAACAAGTGTCTGTTAAAGATGATATGGTAGTGTGGAGACTATAGCAGAAGAATGGAGGAAGGAATATATCTCTGGGTTTTTGGTCCCGAAAGCTTCCTAAAGCTGCCATCAGATATACTGCATTTGAGAAACAGCTCCTTGCCTGCAACTGGGCTTTAGTACAGACTGAAACACAAAAGGGGGATTCTCTTGTCTCCTTCTGCCCTGACCTTCCTATCATGGGATGGGTATTCTGACATGCTCACCCATAAGGTTGGCCGTGCACAAGAGTCAACCGTCAAATAAAAGTGGTACATTCCTGTCCAAACACCAACGGGATCGGGCAGAATTAGTAAAATTCATGAACTGGTTGCTGAGTTTCCCTCAGGCTATCTCACTGAAGCTTGAAGTTACTCCAGTCAAAGTCTCACCTGCTACATGAGGCATTCCTGCTCAGCAGCAGCATGCCTGGTTCACTGCCGGCTCAGTGATATGGAAGAATGGTCAACATTGTTGGTAGGTTGCGACTATTAACTCCCTCATCCAACAGGTACTGAAGAAGGCAGGCTCTGATGGGTCAAGTCAACATGTAGAGCTTACATCAGTGCATATTGTCATTGTGTGTTCTGTCTCATCAGCGAGAACGAGTCAGCATACAGAGAGGAGGTGCAGCGGCTAACGGACTGGTGCAGAGCCAACAACCTGTCTCTGAATGTGAACAAAACAAAAGAGATGGTTGTTGACTTCAGGAGAGCACAGAGTGACCATTCCCCACTGAACATTGATGGCTTCTCCATTGAGAATGTAAAGGGTACCAAATTTCTTGGTGTTCACCTGGCGAACAATCTCACCTGGTCCCTCAACACCAGCTCCATAGCCAAGAAAGTCCAGCAGTGTCTCTACTTACTGCAAAGGCTGAGAAAAGTCCATCTCCCACCCCCCCATCGTCACCACATCCTACAGAGGATGTATCGGGAGCATCCTGAGCAGTTGCATCACTGCCTGGTTTGGGAATTGCACCGTCTTGGATCACAAGACACTGCAGCGAATAATGAGGTCAGCTGAGAAGATCATTGGGGTCTCTCGTCCCACCATTACAGACAGTTACACCACACGCTGCACCTGCGAAGCTAACAGCATTTTGAAGGACCCCACACGGCCCTCATACAAACTCTTCTCCCCTCCTGCCAAAGCATTTGGACTCTCACGACCAGACTGTGCAACAATTTCTTCCCCCAAGCAATCAGACTCCTAAATACTCAGAGTCCAGACCGACACCTACATCATTTATGATTATATTGAAATTTGTCCTCTACTGTGCCTATTGTCTTGTTTATTATTAATTAATTAATTAATATACTCCCCTGCACTGTTTTGTGCACTTTATGTAGTCCTGTGTAGGTCTGTAGTCTAGTGCAGTTTTTATGTTGTTTTACGTAGTCTAGTGTCGCCTTGAGTTGTCTCACATAGTCTAGTGTAGTTTTGTGTTGTTTCATGTAGCACCAGGGTCCTGGAGGAACATTGTTTTGTTTTTACTGTGTATTGTACCAACAGCTTATGGTTGAAATGACAATAAAAAGCAACTTGACTTGAAACTCATAAAGCCCACATTTATCCCAAATTTGAACTTTTGCTAATAGACATGCTGTCTGGTTGCCCCGATGGGATATCCTTTATGGGAAGCAGAGTTATGGAAGGACATGATGGAACTGAGCATTGCATGTTACGATTACAGATTACCCATTTGAAAGATGATTCACCAATGACAATATTTAACAATATTGCCGACGAGCTCCTTTTGTTGACAGTGACATCCAGCCTCCAGCCTCAACTACCATTATTGTCTCCTGCAAGTGGGGCCAAGAAACCTCTGGTCACTTGGGAGTACAGGGAATGGTTTAGGTAGTGGGGATTATTCCTTCCCTCTGATATCGTTCATCCAGCACTAGGGAATTGTGGGCTATGTTTAGAAATTAAGGACCAACAGCTTTTAAAACAACCCTTAGCTGCTATTCTCCAAGGGCATGCCCCTACTCAGATCTGGCAAATAGACTATGTTGGTCCCCTTCCTTTATAGAAGTGATTCCAGTACCTCCTCACTATGGTAAACACTAGGTCTGGGCTTTTGATAGCAATCCTGACTGTTAAAGCTAATCAGGATAGTCCCCTTTGGGGATTAGAACATCTTGTTTCTGCATGTGGTGATCCCCTTGAAATTCAATCCAATAATGGTTCACACTTTACGGGTTCCAGGGGATGAGAGTAGGCTGTCTCTAATGGTATACGATGTGTCTTCCATGTCCCCTATTATCCTCAGGCCAGTGGTCTAATTGAAATAAATGAATGGTCTATTAAAACAGCAGATTTGTTTACTTACTCCTGCCCAGACATCATCTGGATGGTTACCTGTCCCTCCCAGTGCTTCGTATAATTTGAACAACCACCCCTTAAAAGGCGGCAATCTCTTACTTTCCATGAAGAGTCTCAGCCCAAAACGTCAACTGTACTCTTTTCCATAGATGCTGCTGGCCTGCTGAGTTCCTCCAGAATTTTCTGTGTGTTACTCCCTTTTTTTTGAATCACAGGACAATCTATTCATTTTGTTCCTGATAGCACAACTGAACGTGCTGATAAACAGCTGATTCAGTTCTGCAACAGGGGGTGGGGGGAGATAAAGGGTTGGTGACATTTAGGTCTTCCCCTTCAGAGCAGGGTGAGATTGTTGCAGATAGCCAAGGACATACATACTGAGTGATGGTACGAGAACGGATCATGTGGATAAGGGTGAATTGACTAAGAGGGAATGAAAACATTTCAAATGATCTCCTTGCTTTTGCTTTTAAATATTCCTGCAGGAATGTTGTTTTGCAACATAAACAAAAGGGCCGAGACACTTCATCGGGACTGATGACACCTAAATTTCAAGAGTCCTGATGAAGGGTCTCGGCCTGAAATGTCAACTGTACTCTTTTCCTTAGATGCTGCCTGGCCTGCTGAGTTCCTCCAGCATTTTGTGTGTGTTATTCGGATTTCCAGCATCTTCAGATTTTCTCTTGTTTGGGAATGTTCTTTGTTCTGTTTTAATGCTTGTCTTGTATTTTACTGGATATCGGACTTCTTTTGAGGCCTGACGAGCCACTGATTACCTCATGATTTAGGAGAATTATATTATTGTTCCATGAAAATACACATTATGTGATGTGTTAATTAGGGGCCCAATAGGTGTGAGAGAATATTGTAAACCTAAATGACTAGCCTCATATGATTTTTCCTGCAAAACAAGAGCCAAATTAAAGGTAATCTGACTCTTACATTGCTGATCACAATGTGGTGTTTGTAAATCTTACTCGTTGTGTTTTAATTGTCAACAAGGTGCTGCCAACTCCCCTTAAGGATGGTGACATAATGGGAATATGTTGAGGTTAATAATTGGATCTGTATGATTTTTCATGACAGTATTTGCTTTCAATCACCCAAGGGATATTAATATGCATTCTTCATTTTAAGCAGAAGGAAGAGTCCTATGTATCTTTGGCTTGCTCAGACATTCAAAGGGATGGAATGTGTTGTGGTGTATTAAATTTTGTAAAAACATTAGATTGAAGTCTGAACAATTCGAAGTGACACTGTAGCTCTTTGTGAGCTTGTAGTACGCAAGGGGTCTTGTACAAGTTAAACACTGCAGATTTCTTCAAATGTTTGTTAAAAGCAATGGTATTCTTACGCTATAGTGCTTACTAATAGCCCCTGGATTCTTTTTTAGCCTTAAGCATTAACAATACACGAATAAAAGTCTGTCACTGAGTATGTCGCAATGCTTGTGGATTGAACCCCTATTTATTGAAGCACCTTTCGCTTGGTTCTTGGGATTTCATCCAAACCAACGATCGTGATTGATCGGTGTCCTATTAGTCGGAACGGCAACAATCAAGTGGTGGCTATGAATTGTGAACTCTGAAATCTCAGTGGAAACCTTTGTAACTTACTACGTAGTATTTAATGTGGTCTGTTTGTGCTTTCTGCTTGATGAAAATAAATCAAGCTTAAATTACTTTGTCGTGCTTGTACGCTTATTACCACTTTTCCTGAACACTTGAATTGGTTTGGATCTTTTGGGCCTGATCAACTCAGGTCAATACTGCAAGTACCCTAAATTCACAGTGGGCCAGATGCCACATGTTTATGATGACCAGTAGATGGTATAGATCACAGGTAAATGACTGAAATACAAATGTATCATTCAGATGTGCTTTAGGCATTAATAAATGCCATTCCATGACTGGATTACTCAGTGCTTTGTACATCACATGTGCAAAGGTCATTTGAAAACAAATCAGACTGCTCAACAACATAATAGTTTTCAATCAAAATCCAGCTGCACAACACATAGCAAGCTGGCATGGTATAATTGCTCAAACTCTAAAGCTCAAACACTTTCAAGCAAACTAATTTCAGATACATGTAAACTCTTACTTTTCTAGTTTTTCTTTCTTTTTTTTCTTTTTCTGCTTTTTTTCTTCTTTATTAGCTATTAGATTAGTAGTTTAGTTATTTTTGCATAACATTTTTTGTGTGTTTTTTTTATATTATATATTATGAAATACCTAGATTTACCTTGTTCATACATATACTGTATGGTTCATGTTTTGGGAAAACTCATTTATATTGTAATCATTGCTTATGTATTCTTTCATGTGCAATGGGAATTTGTATGTTTGTAATCCCTTTATTAATATATCAATTGTATTTTGTTCATATTATTAATGATAATAAAAAGATTGAAAAAGAAAGAAAGAAACTCTTACTTCAACACATTTTAAACTAACAGATTCTGGTTAATTGTGCCATTGTTATTTGGGGCAGTCACTGATTTGGGACAGTCACTGATTTGGGACAACTCAGACAACAAAAATTAATTGAGAACATTGCTGGGATTTCTTTCTTTTATTTGGGCCAGTGCGGCTTAATTGGGGCAGGAGACTGTTGCTGAACAGATTCTAACTGTGTTAGTCAGACACTACACAGTGCTTAGAATGAAGTTGAAGTTTTTAAAATAGCATCAGCTGCATGTATTTGTCTCCAAAATCATTGATTTTTGTCACTGACTGTTGGCGAGAAATAAGCAGTAAGACAATTCAGAACTATTTTGCTCACTGCAGTTTCAAGCATTCAAGCTTGGAGATGCTAAAAATGCCAGGAGGGAAAATTAAATGATTTCACTACTTCAACAAATTAGGAACCACAAAGAATTTGAAGAGATCAACGATTATCTTAAATGTTATAATGAAAATTAAGATTTGGATGATCAATTTTATGAAGGCAATCCATGATCTGTACAGAAGTATCTGACTCTGTTCATTTACAATTTATCAAAAGAACAGGGAGGCATAGTGTAGACGAATTCCTCTGTCGATAACTATTAGGAACTAATACAGTTTTATACTACTGTAGTAATATTGACAGTGTTCTAATTTGTTCTTAGTTCATTTAAACATCATTTGTTATACAGTTTGTCTATTTCCATGAAATTTCAGCTAATTGGGGCAGCTGCTTAATTAGGACAAAATGTACTGGTTCTGATGTGTCTCGATTATCTGGAATCCACTGTACTGAGGTAATTTATCACTTCAATTTTCTAAAAAATCAGCAAGTTGAAAAGAACCAGCTGTAATTTGGGATGTCTTTTTTTTAAAAAAACACCATATATTTACAGAAGTCTTTTGCACCCATTTCTTTCCATTCACACTCTCAGCAAAAGACCATTGTCATCGACTCATTTCCTGAATTAGAATTCCTTGCACAGTCTAGAACACAAAGAATATATTAATAGCAAGTTCTCTCTTATTCATGCAATTAATCAGGAGTACTTAGCAGCAAAGTAAATGCAGAAGTTATTATCAGCATCAAGGGATGTTATTAGTGAAGACGGGCAGATTCACTGAGATTTCCCTACAAAGAATTTGCTCACAAAGGTCAAGTAAGCTAAATCAACTTATCAAGCCCAGCTTGTGACAATCTATCCACAGCCGCCAGAGCATTTAACGTAGATTCAAGTACATTTATTATCAAAGAATGTATAAATTATACAAGCTTGAGATTTGCTTGCTCACAGGTAACCACGAAGCAAGAAACCTGATAAGAAACCAATTAAAAATTAAAATTAAAATTAAAGACAAACACTTGATGTGTAAGAGAAAGAGAAAAAACAAATCATGCAGACAATTGAAGTGAATGACAACATTCCAAACCACAACTGAGTCCTCAGGTCTGAATTCCAGGGAGCACAGCAGTCAGTGCAGTCTTCATAGCCTCAATGCAATGGAGATAACCACATGGAGAAGGAGCAAAATCATTTCTAGTCCCTACCAACACACTGGCCTCCTGATGAAGGGTTTCGGCCCTAAACGTCGTCACTACCTCCTGCCATAGATGCTGTCTGGCCTGCTGAGTTCTGCCAGCATGTTGTGTTTATTTATTTATTTATTTTTACACACTGTCACTTCAGTCCATCTGGGCCAGTGCTTAAATGTCCAAACAGCATCCCAGTGAAAGGCTCCACACCCAGATTCCGCAAGCCAGCAACTCACTCTGGGCCCAGATTCTGCTGCCCAGTGACGTGCCAGTTGTATGAGCATCAACATAGACTCTCGTCTGCCCGGGCCCTGAACTCCCCAGAGCGATCCAACCTCACTCCTAGCTCAGCTGTACAGGCACCAGAACTCTATTTGCAATGATTCATCCCCTGAATACACCTCTCCAATGCTCGCCCTTTCACTGCTGGCTGTGATAATTTAACACAATTTTTCTCAGAAAAATCATTATTAGTTATGCTTTTTGTTGGATTTCTTAGCTTCATGACTCTCAGGAAGCTGTCGTGCACATATTCAGTACCATCATCTTAATCGAAATCTGGCCAGTAGTGCCAGGCTAGACTAGAAGCTAGAATTATAGTTGATTGACAGAATACCACTTGGGTCTGGTCACCTCAGCCATACAATGAAATAAAACTTAATAAATTTCATGTCTTGTATTGTACTACCACTGCAAATCAAATTTCACAACATCTAGTGACAAAAAATCTGATTCAGATATAAACCAATGACCAAAAAGCAACCCTGCTTCTTTTTATATATAAAGGATGTCAGATGTAACAATTTACTATGTTGATAAAGCAATCATCACACTAATTTTATCCAAAACCAATAAATAATTGGTTCTTCCTGTGTGATGGATCTGCCCTCCTGGCCAAAAGACCTTTTGGTTGTTCGCTAACCTTGCTTTCTAAACAGCAGCTGCCACTTGTAAGATCACAAGCAATTGTAAGTAAACTTCCAACTAACAGTTGTTTGACCTCTGGTTGTAAATAGAAGTCAGTCTTCATCTTGTAAAATGTACATGGAAAGCACCTCAAAGTTAAAACAAGTACTGTCCATAAAACAACTTTACCAACAAACTCTATGACAGTAGACACTGTCTGTGAGAATTAATTTTTAGCTCACTACACAAACAGGAGAAAATCTGCAGATGCTGGGAATCGAAGCAACACACATAAAATGCTGGAGAAACTCAGCAGGCCAGACAACATCTATTTTAAAAAGTACAGGCGATATTTCTGGCCAAAAGCCTTTGCTGTACTGGGAAAAAAAAGATGAGGAACAGATTTCATGGTTGGGGGGAGGGGAACGAGAAAAACAAGGTGATAGGTGAAACCTGAAGGAGGATGGGATGAAGTAAAGAGCTGGGAAGTTGATGGGCGAAAGAGACAGAAGGCTATGGAAGAAAGAAAGGCGGGAGGAGCACCAGAGGTAGGCCATAGCTGGGTAAGGAGATAAGGTGAGGGAGGGAAAAGGGGATGGGAAATGGTGATGGGTGGGGGGGGTGCATTACTGGAACTTTAAGAAATCGATGTTCATGCCATCAGGTTGGAGGCTACCCAACGGAATACAAGTTGCTCTTCCTCCAACCTAAGCATGGCCTCATCACGCCAGTGGAGGGGGGGATACATGGACATAACGGAATGGGAATGGGAAGTGGAATTAAAATGGATGGCCACTGGGGTATCTTACCTTTTCTGGCAGACGGAGCGTAGATGTTCAGCAAAGCGGTCTCCCAATCTATGCCAGGTCTCATCAATATACAAGAGTCCACACTGGGAGCACCAAACACAGTAAATGACCCCAACAGACTCACAGGTGAAGTGTCGCCTCACCTAGAAAGGCTGTTTGGAGACCTGGTTTAGCTCACTACCCCTGGCTTATAGCTGCTCAAGATGCAGTATAAGACAATGAGTTGATTAATTTGGCTGGGTTCAAATAGACAAGACAACTCGAAATTGCTTAGTTCAAAGAAGGCTGCAGATCAAAACATGAGAAAGTCTGCCAATGCTGGATATCCAAGCAACACAAATGGTGGAGGAATGTCAGCAGGATTCAGCCCAAAATACTGACTTTATTTTTTTCCATAGCTGCCTGGTCTGCTGAGTTCCTCCAGCATCTTATGTGTGTAGCTTGCAGATCTAGTGAACAGTATTATTTAGCATATCCAAGAATTGATATGTTCGTAGTTGGAAGATTTATGTACTTAAATAAGGTAGTTTTACAGCAGTGAACTATAAACATTAAGCCGAGACGTATGTCTCCAATGTGCTTTTAGATCATTTTTGATAAAAGGGTATTTGAATAAATATCAAATATGTGTGAATTCACCCACCCAAGTGGTAGAAAGAGAGTATAAATCTGGGGAGCAGTTCAGGCTTATTAGGAATGGTTGAAGAGCATCAAGAAGAATGATAGGATGAATAGAATAAACTCCATTTGGCTTCAGTTTCTGCAATGGACAATTCGGTCACCTGCGTTATTAGTATGTCTTTTTAGTTTCTGAGAATTGCAACGGCATTTCTGTGTTTTCAAAGTGGTTTGTCATTTGAAAATCAGAGTCAGGTTTAATATCAGCAACAGACATCATGAAATTAGCTGTTTTGCAGCAGGATTACATAGCAATGCATAATAATAAGCTTGATAAATTAAAATAAGTGTGTATAAAAAATAAATTAAATCAGTAGTGCAAAAAGAGAAGAAAATATACACTGAGATAGTGTTCATGAGCTCACCGTTGATTCAGAAGTTTGATGCTGAGCGGAAGAAGCTGCTCTTGAAGCTCTGAGTGTCCTCTTCAGGGTTCTGTATCTCCTCTTTAATGGTGGCAATAAGAAGATGGCATACACTGGGTAATGGAGGTCCTGAATGATGGATGCTACCTTTTTGAGGCATTAGCTTTTGAAGATGTCCTCGACGCAGGAGAGGCTAGTGCCTATGGTGGAGCTAACTGAATCCGCAACATTCTGCAGCTTTTTCCAATCCCTTCCATCTGGTTTTCCCCTTCATGCCAGATTGAATGCTCTCCATGTTACACCTGTAGTAACTTCCTGGTGACATTGATTTGGTGTTTTTGGTGACGTATCAAGTCCCCTCAAATTCCGAATGAAATATAGCCACTGTTGAGCTTTCTTTGTACTTGCATCAGTATGTTGCACCAAGGATAGGTCTGCAGAGATGTTGACACCCAGAAACTAGAAACTGCTCACCCATTCCATTGCTGCTCCCTTGATGAGGACTGGTATATGTTCCCTCAACTTCCCCTGCCTGAAGTCCACAATCAATTCTTTGGGCTTCCTGATGCTGAGTGCAGTGTTGTTGTTTCAACACCATTCGACCAACTGATCTACCTCACACCTGCCAACAACAGTGATGTCATTGGCAAATTTATAGATTGTGTTTCAGCTATGCCTAGCCACACAGCCATGGGGGTAGAGAAGGTAGAGCAATGGGATAAGCACGCATTCTTGAGGTGTGCCAGTGTTGATTGTCAGCGAGATGTTATTTCTGATCGGCATTGACTGTGGTCAAGGATCTCGATGCAGAGACCAAGGTTTTGGAATTTGTTGATTAGTATTGAGGGTATGACGGTATTGAATGCTGAACTGTAATCAATAAACAACAGTCTGATATAGGTATTTATATTGTCCTGTTGATCCAAGGCCGAGTGCGGAGCTGGTAATAGTGCATTCGCTGTAGATCTATTGTGGCAATATACAAATCACAGTGTGTCAGCACCCTGCTTAGGCAGGAGATGATTCTAACCATGACCGCTCAAAGCACTTCATCACAGTAGATGGGAGTGCAACTAAGTGATAATCACTTTGATCTTTTTTGTAAATCAAATCAGATTGCTATTAAACATTAAGACACAAGAGTAGAATTAGGTCATTCAGCCCATCAAGTCTGCTCTATCATTTGATCATGGAAAATATTTTTCCCCTCAACCCCATTCCATAACTAATCAAGAACCTACCAGACTCTGCTTCAAATATACCCAATGACTTAGCCTTCTCAGCAATCTATGGCAATGAATTCCAGATTCACTACCCTCTGGTTAAATAAGTTCTTCCTCATCTCGGTTTGTAAAGGGATATCCTCCTTTAATTCTTAGGCCGTGCCCTTTAGTCCTCAACTCTCCCAATACTGGTGATGGAGTAAAGGGATAGGTAAATAGGGATATAGATTAAAAGAGATTAAAAGACAATGATTAGCTAATGATCAATTACTTTAAGGTACCTTATGTTAGTTGTTAGACAGCCAAAAAGGGAACCTTACCCAGCAACAAGTGACGTAGCAGACATTGTTCCCTAATAGTGTTAGACGTAGGTCCAAATAAGGAATTGTCCAGTCTCACAAAGCATTTTGAGGTATAACATAACTAAATTGGGGAAGGATGGCATAAGAGGGGGGTGTTCAAATGTTCGAGAGTAGGGGGAGGTGTCAACATGAGGAACTGAGGTTGTATCAGGGCTAGTCTTGGCAGAAAATAATTATAACTAACCAATAATGATTTTACATCTAATTGTATCTTAGCATGTGATCGAAATTATTGTAAAAATGTATTAACTCGCATAATTATAGTATTTCCCGTAATGACCAATGTTATAAATTGTGTGGAATTGTGTTCGGGGAGGGCAGTGTCTGGACTAGCTCTTTAGGAGATCAGTCTGTAACTTCCCTCATAGCATGTTATGAATAAAATGTTTGGTGAAGTATCGCTTGTTTTATGATTTTATTGAGTTCTTCGTACTTGCGCCTTTGTATCAGGTTGATCCATCTTTGACATTGGAAACATCCTCTAAATGCCCATTCTATCCAGGCTTTTCAGCTTTCAAGGGGATCCCCTCTCCCTTATCTTTCTGAACTCCAGTGATTATAGGCTTTGAGCCCTTAAATGATCTTCATATGTTAACCCGTTCATCCCCAAGATCATAGACCTCATCTGGACTCTGTCTAATGATACCACATCCATCCTCAGATATACAAAGCACAAAAATGCTCAATGCTCTAAATGTGGTCTCATC
The DNA here is from genome assembly GCF_030144855.1 of Hypanus sabinus. Classification (NCBI taxonomy): domain Eukaryota; kingdom Metazoa; phylum Chordata; class Chondrichthyes; order Myliobatiformes; family Dasyatidae; genus Hypanus; species Hypanus sabinus. Next base: position 45,731,801 of record NC_082724.1, on the reverse strand, counting down.
AATACCTTATAAAGATTCAGCATTACTTTTACTGCATATTCTAGTACTCTCAAAATGAAGAGTACATTTGTCTCACTTACCACCTGCCTGAACCTGTGAGATAACATCATGGAATTCTGCACATAGTCTACACCATTTATTCCTTCCAAATTGCATGACGATGCTCTTCTCATTTCTGCATTCTATTTGCCATTTGACAATTCTCCTAACCTGTCCCAGATCTTCTGCAGACTCTATCCTTTTTTAACACTACCTTCCCCTACTATTTTTGCAACATCTGAAAACTATGCCACAATGCTATTACTTCCATAATCCAGATCATTAAATATAACGTGAAGAGTAGCGGGCCCAACACCAACCACATTGGTCATGGACAGTTAACCAACCAGAAAGGACCCCACTTATTCCCATTCTTTTCCTTCTGCCAGTTAACCAGACTTCTATCCATGCCAGTACCTTTCCTATAATACCAGGAGTTTCTATCTTGTTTAGCAGCCTCATATGTGGTATTGTCAAAGGACTTCTGAAAATCTAAGTAAACAACATCTTCTGATACTCCTTTGTCTATTCTGTTTACCATTTCCTTAAAGAATTCCAACAGATTTGTCAGGCAAAATCACCACTTAAAAAAACCAAGCTGACTTTGGTATATTTTAGTATGTGATTCTACATAGATCAAATGGACATAAATATACACCTTCAGTCTTGTATTCACTATCCCCTTCTCACATTTGTCTCTCATTGACTCAAGTTAGCTTCTTATCCTATTCTAAATTTTTAATCTTTTTTTTATTCTGAAGACTTCAGTAGTCTCTTCTGCACTCTCCTTCAATTTTATTTCATCCATATCTTTGTTTGTTGAACACTGTCCCCAACATACAATTTAGCTTAAAGCCCTATCCGCAGGCCTAGCTCTGCAATTCAACAGGACCCCGATCTCAACATGAGTCCAGTGGAGCCCAACAATCCTAATACTGGTGCTAATGTCCAACTTCTCCTACACCAATCCTAAACCATGCATTTGGCTCTCCAATCTTATTGATCCTGTGTCAATTTGCGTGAACCACAGATAGCAATCAAGATTATAACCGTTTTATTTCCCCTCAGCAGAATGGCTGTCCTTGTTCCAACTGTGTTGTTGACACCCATGTGGACCACAACAACTGGAACTTTCCCCACCCAGTCCAAATTCCTTTGCAGGTCAGATGAGATACTGAACCCTGACACCAGGCAGGCAACACAGTCTTCAGGACGCTACGTCATCACATCACAGAATTGTATCTATTCCCCTGACTATACTATAATAATTACAGCTACATTTCTCTTCTCTCCCCCACCCACCTTGAATGACACTCGGAACTACAGTGACATGGTTCAGATGCTCATCTTTCCTTCAGTCCTCAATCCTGTCTACACAGGTAGCAGGAACATCACATCTGTTGGACAAGCTCAAGAGCTGAGAGCCTCAGCAATTATTTTTAAGTCTTAGAAAAATATGCAAGTGATGCTTAAAAAACTTATAAAACTTAATTGCTATATCTGGAATCAGAACAACACACACCATATGTAATACCTCCCAAATGAGTTAACACGGAAACATGCCAACAGGTAGCAAACTGTGTAAATCAACTAAGTTGGAAGGTGCAACAATGTTCAAGATATTAGATTTCAAGACAAGTAACTACATCTTCTTTGAATAACTTTTCATTGAACGCTGAGCTGGCTTTGATAGATACGTCAAAGCACATGAATGTATTTCATTGGTCAACAAAGGAGAAAATTGTACCATAGCAACAAGTCCTTAAATGAGACCCTGGAGAATACATTAAATGCCTTACAAGTACACTGCAATGCACTTAGAAATTAAATGGTCAACTATTATCTATTCTTTATGCGCAGCCAGAAGCAGTGAAAAATCTATTGATAGTTCCTCAGCAGCATTACGGTGGTGAGCAAATAATTGCTTACAAAGGGAGAAATTCATACAAAAGCCAGACCTAAAATGTGCATGCAGTGAAAAGTGAGGTAAAAGACAGAAAAGGAAAATACGACCAACGTTTCTTTAAGGTTGTGAAGCAATGAGGATGGCAGCATGAGTGGGTGAAAATAAAAAGTGTGCAGCATGGATTGGAAAATAATTCCAACAAACAACGAATGCATAACAAAGATTTGACAAAACAAACTATGCAGGGAAAGAGGCAGAATCAAAATCATAGTACAAATTAAAATCGATATACTGGTGCTAAACAAGTTCATTTCTGGGGAAAAAAACATGCAGCGGATGTACCCAAACCAACATATTGCCCTCCACTTAACCAGTAATATTTTTCATTGACGGGGGAGCAATGTGAGATATCTGCAAAGGCAAGCTATCACTGTTGAACAACTCTGAACTGATTCTACAACATACAGACTCACTTTCAAGCACTCTTTACAACTCATGTTTTATTATTTTTTGATTTGAATAGTTTGTCTTCTTTTGCACTTTGGTCATTTATCAGTCTTCATTTTTGTATAAGATTTCATAAATTCTATTGTATTTCTTCATTTTCCTGAAAATGCCTGCAAAAATGAACATCAAAGTAGTCTATGTTAACATATACATACTTCGATAATACATTTTACATGGACTGAAATGATGCAGTAGAAACCAATGAGTTAATAGTACATCCCATCAATGTACTACTAGAAATGCATTGAAGTTATGCAGGGTATGCTATTCAATGGTGGAAAACCTGCTTAATTTACAGTATGATATGAATGCCTTCCTAATAGAAAAAAGCCTTCCCAATTCTTGGAAGTAATGCATACAGCAGTCAAGACTGACAAAAGTACAACTTGACAACATCATGAAAATTGCCTCCGTGCAACAATCACTTAAATGCACACATCTTTAACACGGAGAAATTGGAAGAGAAATACAATTTAATCGCTGATCTGCACACAAATATTTATACATTTGTGATTACAATAAAACTTTATATAATCTTCAAAATAGTTAAACATTCTTATATGGCGACCCATTTCCTGGCACATCCGAACCAGCTCACAATTAGCCAGCTTTCCGGCTAAGGGAGATAGCCTACGGGGGTTTGCGAGCACAGAGCTTTGGAGCCTCTGCGCCACGGGGGGCAGGTTGAGGGAGGCTTAAAAGTGAGGCTGAGGATTTCCTTCGACTGCAGTTACCGACTCCGTGTCGTAATTTTAGCGCTGCGTGTAGCACACCGCAACAATTGGTGACCCCGACGGTCCAAACGATTCTTGGACCAGAAATGAACGACGCCGCCTCTGTTCATGCGGTTTCGTTGAAACTGCTGGGTTTCTGGACACAGCGACCGAACCTATGGTTCCAGCAAGCCGAAGCCCAATTCCACGTTCGCCAGATCACCTCAGAAGACACCCGCTACTACTACGTGGTGAGCTCCCTCGACCAGGACACAGCGGCACAGATCGCGGAGTTCGTACAGTCGCCCCCGTCAGATGGCAAGTACACGGAATTCAAAGCCCTGCTCCTCAGGACTTTCGGACTCTCACGGCGCGAGCGGGCTGCCCGTTTACTGCACCTGGATGGCTTGGGCGACAGACCTCCATCAGCTTTAATGAATGAGATGTTGTCTCTAGCCGACAGACACACACCCTGCCTCATGTTTGAGCAGGCATTCCTGGAGCAGCTGCCCGAGGACATACGCCTGCTGCTGTCCGACGCGGATTTCAGTGACCCCCGGAAGGTGGCAGCCCGGGCGGACTTGCTGGAACGCCAAAAAGGTGAGCGGGGCATCCATTGCACAGATCTCCCAGCCATGCTCCCAGCAGCAAACCAGTCCAGGCCCGGCCGCAGAGCCCGCCAACCCCCAGCCCAAGGAACACTGGTGCTTCTACCACCAGCGGTGGGGCGAAGAAGCCCGCCATTGTCGCCCGCCCTGCAAGTTCCCGGGAAACGCCAGGGCCAGCCACCGCTGATGGCTACGGCGGCTGGCCATCGGGATAGCCTGTATGTGTGGGATAGAAGGTCTGGACGCCGTTTTTTGGTCGATACTGGTGCCGAGATCAGCGTTTTACCACCGACGAGTTACGACACCCGCAGCAGGGCACCAGGTCCCCCCCTGAGGGCCATGAATGGCAGCACAGTAAGGACCTATGGCACCCGTCAGGTGCAGCTACAGTTCGGCTCCAGCCAGTCCACTTGGGACTTTACACTGGCCGTCGTAGCCCAACCGCTTCTGGGTGCGGATTTTTTGCGGGCTCACAGCCTACTGGTCGACCTGCCCAGGAAGAGACTGGTACACGCTGAGACCTTTCAGACATTCTCCCTGGGTGCAGCCCAGTTGCCAGCCCCTCATCTCGGCTCCATCACGCTGTCCGACGACGACATCACCAGGGTCCTGGCGGATTTCCCATCAGTTCCGGCACCGCAGTTCACAGCGGCCATGCCCCGACACGGCGTACAGCACCACATCCCGACCCAGGGACCACCCCTCCACGCCCGCGCTCGGCGGCTTCCCCCGGACAAGCTCCGACTGGCGAAGGAGGAGTTCCAGAGGATAGAGGAATTGGGGATCATCCGGCCGTACGACAGCCCATGGACCTCCCCCCTGCACATGGTGCCCAAAGCGACGGGAGGCTGGAGACTGTGCGGTGACTACCGCAGGCTGAACGAGGCTACCACATTGGACCACTACCCTGTGCCGCACATTCAGGACTTTGCAGCAAACCTGCACGGCGCATAGATCTTCTCCAAGATAGTCCTCGTCCGAGGATACCATCAAATCCCGATGCATCCTGACGACGTCCCCAAAGCGGCACTCGTCACCCCGTTTGGCCTTTTCGAGTTCCTCCGCATGCCGTTCGGCCTGAAGAATGCCGCACAGACGTTCCAGCGGTTAATGGACGCGGTAGGACGGGACCTGGACTTCGCGTTCGTCTATTTGGACGACATCCTCATAGCCAGCAGCAGTCGTCAGGAGCATCTGTCCCACCTCCGTCAACTCTGTGCCTGACTGAGTGAGTACAGTCTTACAATCAACCCCGCCAAATGCCAGTTCGGACTCAATACCATTGACTTCCTGGGCCACAGGATTACTAAAGGCGGGGCAACCCCTCTGCCCGCTAAGGTAGATGCGGTCCGCCACTTCCCCCGACCCACCACGATCAAAGGCCTTCAGGAATTCGTAGGTATGGTCAATTTCTACCACCGCTTCCTCCCTTCAGCTGCCCGGATCATGCGCCCCCTGTTCGCCCTGATGTCGGGTCCAAGCAAGGACATTACCTGGGATGAGGAGTCCGCCGCCGCTTTCGTTCAAACGAAGGAAGCTTTGGCGAACGCCGCAATGCTAGTACATCCCAGAATGGACGCCCCTACCGCCCTCACAGTGGACGCATCTAACACGGCAGTCGTTGGGGTGCTGGAGCAACTCATCGCAGGTCGCTGGCAACCCCTGGCGTTTTTCAGCAAACACCTGCGGCCACCCGAGCTCAAGTACAGTGCTTTCGACCGGGAACTGTTGGCGCTCTACCTGGCAATCCGGCATCTCAGGTACTTCCTAGAAGGTCGGCCCTTCACCGCGTTCACGGACCACAAACTGCTTACCTTTGCGTTTACGAAAGCGTCCGACCCCTGGTCGTCCCGCCAGCAATGCCACCTGTCCTACATCTCTGAATACACGACAGATGTCCGGCACGTCTCGTGTAAGGACAATGTCGTGGCGGATGCGCTCTCTCGCCCTACCGTTCATGCCCTTTCCCAAGGGGTAGACTTTGAGGCACTGGCAGAGGCGCAGCAGGCGGATGAGGAGATTCCGAGTTACAGAACCGCAGTCTCTGGTTTGCAGCTCCAGGACCTCCCCGTAGGCCCGGGTGAGAGGACCCTACTCTGTGACGTCACCACCGGCCAGCCCCATCCCGTCGTCCCGACAGCCTGGCGGCGCCATGTTTTCGACTCCATTCATAACTTGGCGCATCCCTCCATCTGGACAACTGTCTGGATGGTTTCCAGCAGGTTCGTTTGGCACGGGCTCCGCAAACAGGTCAGTGAATGGGCCAAAACGTGCATGCACTGCCAGACAGCCAAGGTGCAGCGGCACACCAAAGCCCCACCGCAGCAGTTCCATCCCGCCCACCGGCGTTTCGACCACATTCATGTGGATATCGTGGGCCCCCTGCCAGTGTCGCGCAGAGCGCGGCACCTCCTGACTATCGTGGACCGGTTCACAAGATGGCCAGAGGCGGTCCCGCTCACCGACACCACCTCCGAATCTTGCGCCCGAGCCCTGATCGCCACCTGGATATCTCGCTTTGGTGTACCGGCCCACATTACCTCCAACAGAGGCGCCCAGTTCACCTCCAGCCTGTGGTCAGCTATGGCCAGCCTTTTGGGGACTCAGCTGCACCACACAACTGCCTACCACCCACAGTCGAACGGGCTAGTGGAGTGTTTCCACCGTCACCTGAAGTCAACCCTCATGGCCCGCCTGCGAGGAGCCAACTGGGCGGACGAGCTTCCCTGGGTCCTACTCGGCATCCGCACAGCGCCCAAGGATGACCTGCACGCCTCGTCGGCCGAGTTGGTATACGGCACGCCCCTGGTCGTCCCCGGGGAGTTCCTACCAGCCCCACGGGGGCAAGAGGAAGATCCCGCAGCAGTCCTGGTCAGACTACGCGAGAAGCTCGGTAACCTGGCCCCCATACCCACTTCACAGCACGGGCGGAACCTGACCTGCATACCCAAAGACTTGCAGAACTGTAAGTTTGTGTTTGTACGAAGGGGCGGGCACGGGCCACCGCTGCAGCGGCCATATGAGGGGCCGTTTATGGTGCTCCGGAACAACAGGTCCACGTTCGTGCTGGACGTTGGGGCGAAAGAGGAGGTTTTCACGGTGGACCGCCTCAAACCGGCCCATGTGGACCTGGCACAACCGGCCGAGTTTCCGGCACCTCGGTGCAGAGGCCAAACTCCCAAGCAGGTTCTGGCCCAGACTGTGGACATTGGGGGGTGTATCGCCGGTTCTGGGGGGGGGGGGTTATGTGGCGACCCATTTCCTGGCACATCCGAACGGGCTCACAATTAGAAGCCTATGGGGGTTTGCGAGCACAGAGCTTTGGAGCCTCTGCGCCACGGGGGGCAGGTTGAGGGAGGCTTAAAAGTGAGGCTGAGGATTTCGAATAAAGTTTTTTCCTTCGACTGCAGTTACCGACTCAGTGTCGTAATTTTTGCGCTGCGTGTAGCACACCGCTACACTAAGACCATTCACAGGAATTTTGAATATATAAATTTACAATATATACACCACATATATACTTAAAGATATAAATATACATTTATGATGCAATAGAAACCAATCAGTTACAGTACACCCTGTCAATGTACTACTAGAATCGCATTGAAGTTTATATATAAATAAATTTGTTGACTATTGATTATTTTACCAAGATACATTTCTTTGGTGCCCATTCATTAAGTAATTGGCAAGCTCAAAGAACAGTTTGCCAGATCATGATTAACATACAACTTCACTTTCCAGGGAGGAAGGAAAAGGTATAGAATGCTCTGAAGGCAGCTAAAAATTGCTACAAGAAAATGTAAATTATTACAATCAGGCTTCTATTTTGCATTTTAAGCTTTAACAAATACCACGAACCGAGGGATTATATCCAATACTAAATTGAAGCTAGTGGAGACCAACTAGAATTCTGATCCCTATGAAAGTTACAGGAACAAACTCATGACCAATTCTCCATTCTGCCTTCTAAATACTGACTGACATAAAGCCTATTATATTAAAAATCCATCGGCTCCAAGAAGGAGAACGCTGTCCGCCATTCTAAATTGGATTACGTTGCCATTAACACTGTGATGAGTGTGTAACTTTGTATTTGGCTTAAATTGTTCTTAACAAGATTCTCCCTGACCCCCCCCCCCCCCACCACCACTTTTCCAGTCAGCACCAACGCACTTGTCCCATTTAACCTGTCTCAGTGTGGACCTGGGGCAGCTCAGGAACCGCCGCCCATGGCTGCTTCTGAATCCACAGTGTTTCTGTTCCGTTGATGGACACAGTAAATGAGTTAAAATTACAGATCAATAATTCCCAGCTTGTGTTTATTTCACTCTCTGCACAATTATATTTACAGAGACTTTACTATGTGTGTGTAACCATGCCTCCAAAGTGTAAATCCGATGCAACTGCTGGTGATGCATCAAAGAGAACAAAAGTGATCATGTTTGAAAATAAAGTGGAAATAATAAAGCGATTGGAAAGAAGTGAAATGCCATCGGTCATTGGAAAAGCATTACGCTGCAGCTCTGCCCCGATAAAAGGTGTAATCATTACTAAGCAATACAATAGTTTAACTAATCAAATGGAAAGGCTATTGATAATTTGGTTAGAAGATCAAAATCAGTGTAATTTACCTATCAGCCTTACTTTAGTGCAAGAAAAGGCTGGAAGACTTTTCAATGATTTAAAAACTGCACATGCAGTAAGTGAAGGTGATCATGATGAAGCACTTGTTGTAAATAGGGGTTGGTTCAATCGTTTCACAGTGAAGGCAAATTTACATAATATTAAAGTGCAAGGTGAAGCAGCGAGTGCCAATGTAAATGCAGCAAGTGATTTTCCTGAAATGTTGAAAAAAATTATTGAGGATGGAGGTTATTTGCCAGAGCAAATATTTAATGTAGATGAGACTGGCTTATGCCTGAAAGGACCTAAATCTCGAGAGAGGAGAAAAGTGCACCACGGCATAAAGCATTGAAGGATAGGCTAACCTGTTCCAACTTAAGTACAATTCCAATTTAAAGACAGACTTAGGAACAGATCTCATTCGTGACCCGGGGACTGCCTGTATCAATACGTTTGTGATTACAATAAAACTTTATATAATCTTCAAAATAGTTAAACATTCTAAGACCATTCATAGGAATTTTCTTTAACTAAATTTTAGAGATACATATGGGTTTGAAGAAAATGTCTCCATGGAACTAGTTCAAAGTGTTCTAAAGAAAGGATTTTAAAACGAGGTAGAGAAATCAAGGATAAAAATTCCAGAGTTCAGGAGCTCTGAACAGTGTTGTCCTGTAAATACCCAACATGTAAAATGTACAAGATCAGCAGTGGCTGGAGGTGATGTAGAAATAACAAGGGGTTAAGCCACGGAGGAACTTGGAAGCAAGGATCCTTTTCTTTTTACGAGAAGCCTATGGACACCCTGTAAATTGGCACACAATGGGATTCTGAATGAACAAAGCTTATTCTGTGTAGGAGCAGAGATTTGCTGGAGATATAGATGTAGCACAGAAGCATTGGTCCACTGAATGAAACAATATCATGAGGTAAAGTAATTGAACTGAATTTCTATCAGAACCAAGCTGAAGCATGGTGGGACTGTGAAATGTTAAGCAAGGAGATAAGATGGTTTTAGAAACTGCTTTTATAGGGTTAGAAATTGCACTGAGAGTGAAATAGAACAGAAGCATGAATAGACTACCATCCTCAAACCACTAAGTCATTCATTGACCTGCCAATGGAATAAAGAATTCCAAGATCCAAGATGACAGCAGCTTGCAGCAGCCACTCCAGAACTGATTATCTGTTATTTGTGAAGTGGGGTGCCGTGCGCAATCATAATCGATTGAAAACGGACGTGGAAGCACGAAGAAACATCGGAAAATTCCAGGAAGACCTTCTTCGTTGCTGCTGCTGCTGCTCTGAGATCCGGGACTCTGCTAGGAAGAACAGGCCCCCAGTCCTCGGGGTCGCATTGCCGATGGCCATTGGCGAGGCCATCTTAATACGCTCGGCAGAGGATGGTGCTCGGAGAAGCTGTGCTGGAGGGGATGGTCATTGGCTCGGAGGTTCGATGGACTCGAAGTCCTTTTGACGGACTCAGGCCGCTTTCGGTGTGTGCTGTGTCTGCGAGGCTGGTTTCAACGGAGCTTCCATTGTGTGCTGTGATTGCAAGGCAGAGTCGGGCGGCGCCATGGAAGTCCATAGTGGGGGGTACTCCCTTCTGCCGCCGGTGTGGGATGGCGAGTCTGTCAGGACCCTGGGGACTTGTGGAAACTGTGGTGATTTCTTTTGAACTTATAGTCCTTTAACATCTTGGACTATTTTTACTGTGCCCATAGTCCGTGTTTTATCAATAATGCTATTGTTTGCACTGTTGTAACTATATGTTGCAACTATGTGGTTTTGTGCAGGTCTTGCAGCTTCAGTTTTTGGTCTTGTTTTTGTCTGGTGGTTTTGGAGCTCCTTTCAGGGGAACATGCTAGACAGTAGCGCGATATTAATACGCAGAAGCCTCTCCGGACTCTGGATTGGGGATTGCCAAACGTTTTGTGGATTTTTTGGTGTAGTCTGTTTTGTCATATGCTTTTGTGATATCATTTTGGGGGAACGTTGTCTCATTTTTTAACTTCATTGCATTTGTGGTTTCTAAATGACAATAATCTGAACCTGAATCTGAAGAATCTGGCAGGAACAGGAAGCAATGCCATCATACTTCAATACTTAGCTGGTATCAAATTTCCTGTCTGAATTTCGGAATAGTAGCAGGTTGAATGGTGAGCTACAGCAGGATGTTTTTAAACATATCTGTGGAGCATAACATTTTTGGATGATTGCACTGCTAAGCAGTAAGTAAATGACAAATAGATAGCCCAACATGGACCTGTTTCATACTATACAACCCTAAGAGAAGCCAATGGATCATACAGCAAAGCAAAAGATTCCTCTACAAGGTTTCATTGGTCGGCGAGTCAATGGCTACAAATGCATTAATAAAATTACAGTTATTAGCATTTTACTTTTTTTTATAAAGTATTAATGTGGTTCATGAATCATGTGCACAAGCTTATAAGATGTCTGTGCATAGCATTGGAATTCATAAAAATGCTAAAATACTCAGTGGTAGTTAAATGTTATTATAGCATTCAATGACAAAAGGAATCACTTTACTTCAAGGCTCATGACTTATTTCTTGTTTTAGGAACAGTTTGAAGAGGAGATTAAGCCCATGTCCTATAAACAACAAATGGCTTTAAAACTCTCAGCTCATGCAGTTAATTAATTCTCAATAATTGCTGCTTTGTCAAACAGAAGAGCAATTTTCAGAATTGACATATATTGTAATTGAAGTTGGAGTTGTTGCTGATATAGTAACTTCAATGGAAAACTAAAATGATACCTAACAGATATATTTGTAATTTGGTGGAAAAACTTTGTTTTGCATGCCACCCATATGGATCATTCCATTAGAACTGAGGCAGCATTAAGGAAAACAATCAATAAATGGTTGTTTGTCCCTTTGGCAGGCTGTGGTCTTTCATTGATTCTGAAGTTTCTTGGATTTTCTGAGAACGGTCACAAGAAAACGAATCTCAGGGTTGTCTATGGTGATGTAAGTATACTTTAACAATAAATTTACTTTGAACAATAATAGAAAACAGAATAAATGGTCAGTTACAGAGAAATTATAATGTTAGCATACAAGGCCGTGAAGAAGTAGATTGTGAGGTCAAGAGCCCATCTTATGGTACTAGGGAACCGTTCAGTTGTTTTATAACAGCAAGATAGAAGCACAGAATCAGAATCATTTATTATCATTGACATGTTGTGAAATTTGTTCTGTAGCAGCAGCATAGTGCAAGTCATTAAAATTATTGCAAGTTACAAAAATGCCTGTATCTTCCTCTGCAGCTCTGCCGTGAGGGTCCATGTCTCGCATGCGCACAGAATGATGGAGAATACCAATGCACACAAGAGTCTGATCTTGTACTTCATGGTGATGATGCTGCCCTTCCACATTATCTTGAGTTTAGATAGTGCAGTCATTGTCTGTGGGGCTCTTGCCAGGACTTCTGGTCTTGATCCTACATCGCTGATGATTGCCCCCAGGTATTTGAACTGCTGCACTGTCTCAAGTTTGTGATAGCACCGAGGAAGATACAGGCATTGGAAATGAGATGCTATCGGAACATCGTGGGCATCTCAAACTTGGACCACATCACAAACGAGCAGGTTCGCAAGACCATCCAGCACCACACTGGCCCCCATGAAGACCTTCTCACAACGGTGAAGAAAAGAAAGCTAAGATGGTATGGCCGCATAACAAGATCCCATGGCCTTGCAAAGACCATTCTACAGGGAACTATGGATGGGAAAAGGAGAGGCAGACAGAAGAAAAGATGGATGGACAACATTAAAGAATGGATAGGGAAAACATTTGCAGTGACCCCGGCCCTGGTACACAATTGTGACAGATGGAACAGACTGGTACAAAGCTTGTCATGATGGCACCCCGACAACTCCACCAGGAGTTAAGGGTGCAAGAAGAAGAAGGTGGTTGAAAAAAATAAATACAGTAATGCAAAATACAAAGAATGAAGTAGTGTTCATAGACAATTCAGAAATTTGATGGAGAACAGAAAGAAACTGTTACTAAAATGTTGAGTACGGGACTTCAGGCAGGGTGGTTGGAGCCATTGATAATATTGAATTATTTACAGAGGCAGTGAGAAATATAGTCAGAATCCATGGAAGTGAGCCTGGTTTCCATGATGAGCTCAAATGCATCCACAACTCTCTGAGATTTCTTGTAGGTTCCGATACAGCAGTTGCCTTTCAAGACTGTAATGCATCTGGATAGGGTGCTTTCTGCAGTTCATCAGTAAAAAAAAATGATAAGGGACATGCCAAATTTCTTTAGCCTCCTAAGAAAGTAAATGCACTTTCCTCCCTGCAGCATCTCTGTGGTTGGACCAGAACAGGCTGGTTATGTACATAAAAACTAAGATTGCATAATGCACAGAAATTCCACAGTCTGTTGAGGAAAGAGGTAATCAAGCAGACAGAAAAATATAATGAAGTATATACTCAGAGCTACTTGGGAAAGAAATGTAACATCCATAATGACTTCTTGGAGTTCATCAAATATCACTACATGTTAAGAAAGAACATCCAAATTGGACTGAGAACCTAGTTTTGGCAGCACAAAAACAGTAGACCACTTCACAAATTACGTATCCCTTCAGGCAACATCAGCCATCTGCAGGCATGTCTGCAGTTCTCCAGTTGACTCTATTATCCAACACAAAACCTCAAAGATCTTTAAAAATAGAAGAATTTTTATGGCATTTTGATTTGATGACTACTTAATATAGAAATTAACATCAGCTTAATTTAGTTTCCACAATTCACTGAAGACTGAACAGCTGGGTCTTCCTGAACATCTGACAGACACTTTGTGATGACTTTTTTAAAAATATGCACATGCAGCAATCCCATCCAAACCAAGCTCTAATGGCAAACATCTTCAGTTTCACCATTCGCACAGCACAACCTCAACAGTTTCAAAACTCACTCAAGTATTTTACTACAAAGTTCAAAGTACTTTTAACATCAAAGTGTGTACAACTTATACAACCATGACAATTGTCTGCTTACAGAAACCCGAAAGAACCCAATTAAAAAAAAGATCAACACCCAATGAGAGCGAGAACAAAAACACATCTTGCAAATAAAAGCAAGCAGTATAATTCAGAACAAAATTGAGTCCATAGACATGAAGCCCAGAGCAGCACCATAGCCTCAGCTCACTACATAGTGGTGCAAATTGTAGCAAAGCTCACTGTCATGAAGCCTGGAGCAGTCTTACAGCCTCAGTGGTTCCAGAAAGCAGAGCAAATGTCATGGATCAGAAAACAGAGTCTGCATGACTCTCACCTCCAGTCCCAACAACCTGCCTTTTCAGTGCATATGGCCGCCATTTAAGTTGTTCAAACACCAGGTTTGTCCCCCTGCACTAGCACCCGGTCCCCATTGCAGTGATCTGCTCCAGCCTGGACTCAAGCTTTCCAAAATGGCCTGGCAGTTAGAATGATCCAACCTCCCTCTTGGTTTTGGTGAATGGGATCAGAAAGCCCTCTGCTTTGACTTTTCTCTCCTTGCTACAACTCAAAGATCTCCAACTCAAACATGATTCGACCTCACTCCAACCACTTCTCTTGAACATGCCATGCTCTGTCTTTGCATCACACCTGCACACTTCGACCCTCAAGTCAGCCTTACCTTCACTCACCTCTTCATTGTTTACGGTGAGTTGCATTTCTTGCTTTATGAACAACCAGTAAACTGTTGCCCATCTTCAGCAGTGTTATCTTAAACTGGAAGATTCTGCATTGCTGAAGATGCAGCCATTTAGATGCAATGTTAAATGAAAGCCCCTCTTAACTTCCTACGTAGACTTAAGCAATGTCATACAAGTAGGATACTATCTTAGTTCACCTGAAAAGTCTACTTACTAGATTTTGCATGCAACCATGCTGCTACAATTTACTAATTCATTTTAATGCAACAAAAATAAATTATTGTGCCAGAACCTTTTGAAATTCACATCATTTTGAAAGTGGCAAAATAGAATGTCAGGTTTCTGAATTAATGCTAGGATCCGTGGTCTACTGATTATCCAAACATAAACATATTATTCATTATATATCACAGCCACTCAAGTATTGATTTCACTTGGCACCACCTACAAACTCAGTGCACACTCTAGGTCAGGGGTTCCCAACCTGGGGTCCATGGACTCTTTGCTTAACGGAATTGGTCCATGGCATATAAAAAAATGTTGGGAACCCCTGTTCTAGGTAATCAAGTCAGGTATCAAACAACTTCCTCTGAAATAGCCACTGGTTGCAAAAATACCATACACCACTATGTGGTTTGATGGTGATCCAATTATTTCAGCCCTCAATCTCTGCACAGGTTTCTCTGAAAAGTTACTTCAAGTGTTCAATCACATCAATTTAGTCCGTGATTTATTTTGAGCATTTCATCATTATGTTCGATTCTGCACACATATAGATTGTCCACATGCTGTTTCTCATTACACTCAACTTCAACACTGAACCTTAAAAACATTCCAGGCGATACCAGATCAGTTTAAAATGGTGTACTACGTTGCGCTTGAGAACAATAAGCCATCATTTTTTATTCTATACTGAGTAGAATAGTCAAAGTAATGATCATTGATGATCAGTGAAAAGAATAAAATGCAAGAATCATCCCTATCTATTTTGTGTGTACTTTTAGCTGGATGCTTTAAGAGTTGTTGATTTTCAACTTGAAATTAAAGTTGTTTCAATACTGACGCACTTGAGAAGGAGATCGTAATTGACAATAGATGGGCCACTGCACCTTATCTCAGATATGACCAAGGTCTGGAGATAATAGCTATTATTTTGATACATAATGTAACTCATTGGCTTAGGTAATTATATTCCAATTTTTTTCCTAATCTCATTACTTCCTTTGCTCACATACGAGCAGCTGAATTTCCTATTAATCCATTGGCTGTGACATGACATGATGGCATGACATTATCTATGAATGCAAATTACTCTTTTTCTGGATGTCTAAACCAAAAACAATGATCAAATGGGTGAACAACTTATTTCACAAGGCAGCTGCTTTAAATTATGGCATTTCTTAAATTCATGCCTCTAAATTTCCTTGACAAACTGATTCCGTTTCCACAATCATTCGCACCATGACTTCTAAACACAAGAGGTTCTACAGATGCTGGAAATCCAGAGCAATACATAAAATATTTTTTTTAAATGGAGATGAAGGGTCTTGGCTCAAAATGTCAATTGTTTATTCCTACTAATTGACATTTATGGATGCTGCCTAACCTATTGAGTTCTTCCAGCATTTAGTATGTTGCATTCACCCCTACACCATCATCCCCACATTTTCCAGCATAATCCTTTCCTTTTAAGCAATTAAGGACAATGAAAGAGAAAGTTAAAATGGTCCATCTTCATACTCTACTGCCACAGACACAGAAATGCATACTTCTATGAATCCATGACAGAAGCTTCAATTACTAACGTACTTTTCCAATAATTAAAATCTGCTCCATTATTTTTAAGTCAAGTCTTCTTTCCCAGTGCTGTCATGAGATCCTGTATAAACTTCAGTTGATCTTTATGTAATTGCTTAATTGTTACATGTAATTGAAAAATATTATACAGCTGATAGTTTGTAATTAATAGCTGTAATGCTAATGAGCTATTTCAGCAATGGAGGCTGGTTAATCAGGGCTGAAACATAAATCACATTTGAAACATTTTAGTGTAAACTACAGATTTAATGTAGATAAACATACATATTCTGGTCTTGATTTCCCACAAAAACTGTACGTCCATGGAACAATAATACAATCAATCAAGCACAAAATTCCAGTGAATCAATCTTGATGCATCATTTTCAATTCAAATGCAGAAAGTTCACAGTGATCTACTTTATGATTTAGCACACCAAATATTTGGTGGTCTGTCATTAAATCTGATATAAGATCCAGCATAATTGAAATTTATTTTATACAATTCATTGTCATATATATTCTCACTGAAGTGCTAAGTGAATGATTACACAAGCTGCACAAGAACTTGAAAACTTTTATTTTAAAAGGGCTACAGTTTAAAGATATCCTGATTTGAAAACTTGTAAATTTGAAAAATCATACACATTTCTAACATGGAGAGTTAACTTACCTACTCTTTTGAAAGATGTACCAGCTCTCTCCGATTGGCTGGCTTTCACGTCATGGCATGAGCTTCCGGTTTCGGGCACCCCAGTTTATAAGAATACTGCATGTGAGATACTCTTTTTGTTAGGGGCTCCCTTCAGACTGGGTCATTACCAGGGCTGAAGAACCTTTAGAAAAGTGTGCACACATTTAGCTAAGTACCTGTTTGTTGAATGTTTGGCGTTGCTGTGTAGCTTGAGACTTAACGAGTATCTGTTCAAGTTAGAATTGTTATTGAATGTCATAGTTTTGTAACTTCGGGGAGCTTAAATAAGTACTTTTTCTAAAAGTTTGATGCTTTGTTGAATGCTTCACTGCTTGTTTGTAAATAAATAGTTAATATGCTTACCCAGAATCAGTGTCTTCTGTTCCACTTACTGAATCCGCTTCCACATAACACTGATCTATTAAAAATCAATCATTATCAATAATTATTATTAGGGACATGGGAAATGATCATGAGCAAGATAATGCGCCAAAAGTCTTAAGATTGTAGAAGAGTGCAAGAATCTTAGGGATGTCGATCAAGTCTTGCTTGGGACTCACCTCTTACAATGAAAACAACAATAGTTTATCCAAATTTTCCTCATGGCTGAACATTTGCATTCCTTGCCAGGTCCTCAAAACTCTCTGCACTATCACATCTGCCCCAGAAGAGTATGCAGAATTCAAAGAGTGCAAAATTTAGCGAAGATAGAAGAGACACTTGTTTCCACCATGTCTCACCTGGAAAGGTTGTTCATTGTGTAACCGGTGATATTAACACTGAGAAATCCATCAAGTATGTCAGCAAGTAAGTCTTGGAAAAAGCTCTCCATTAGTCTAACACACTGACAATTTCAGATAGTTGTAACCAGCCTGCAGTGTTAAGAACATCTTCAACCTGATCTACAACTCAGTAACTAAAAACACCAAAATTATCTCCTCATAGTAGTTGATTTTGTACTTCAGTGTATAGTAGTTGTGATGGCAATTGTACACACTCTCTGAATACTAGAATAATCATTAAGCATACTAAAATGATTAGCTCTTGGAGTTAACTGTTCCTATTTTAAAATTACCTAAATTTCAGCAGAACATTATTTGAAGCATGATTGTACAGAATTAATGTGGCATGCACATAAAAGGGCACTATTAAATTAAATCTTGAGGTCACAATGCTTTTTTTTTTCAAACTGTATATTTTCCTCCTTCCTTCCCATCCTCCACCCTAATGAAACAAAACTCAGATCATAATTGTTATTTTCTCTTATTGACTGATGAGTATAAGCAAAAAGACTCCTTTTAAATATAGAACTGCATCTTGGGACATTTCATATTAATTCAAATTCATCTTCAGATAGGGTGACTAGTGAATTTTCTTTCATATTTATGAAGTTCTGTATTTTGTATAATTGCAAATGTTAAAACATATAAAATAGGTGCAGGAGTAGGCCATTCGGCCCCTCGAGCCTGCACTGCCATTCAATATGATCATGGCTGATCATCCAACTCAGAATCCTGTACCTGCTTTCTCTCCATACCCCCTGATCCCTTTAGCCACAAGGGCCATATCTAACTTGATATGGCACTTGAAAACATGAAAAAATGAAAGGCTTGAACAGATGAGATGTGGCAAAGTTATTTCCCATGGTATGGGAGTCCAGGACAAGAGGGCATGATTTCAGGATTGAAGGACATCCATTTATAACAGAGATGTGGAGAAATTACTTTCGTCAAAGGGTGGTAAGTCTGTGGAATTTGCTGCCACGAGCAGCTCTGTAGGCCAAGTCATTGGGCGTGTTTAAGGCAGAGATAGATAGGTTCTTGATTAGCCAGGGCATCAAAGGGTATGGGGAGAAGGCAAGGGAGTGGGGATGACTGGAAGAATTGGATCAGCCCATGGTTGAATGGCGGGGCAGTCTCAATGGGTCGAATGGCCTACTTCTGTTTCTATATCTTATGGTCTTATTTAATTCCCTGAAGTAAAGCAAGAAAGAAAACCTTGATACACTTTCAAATCAAATGAATAACTGCATATGAATAAGTATATTACCAAGGATTAAAGATAGTATAGTTCTATAACCACATTACAATAAAGGCAACAAATTCAAATATATAATAAATTTAAATGCATAATCGACATGATGAAGGTAATATTTTTTACTCGTAGTGGAGGAAGTCAGTCTGTTAAAAATAGAAGAGTGCTTTTCATGGACCAGAAGAACAGCAATGATAACTGCTGCAGAGTTAGACAGCTGTAGAAGCGCCAGGGAATTGGTGATAATTTGAACAATATGGCAAGCTGATTAAAGAAATTATCGGTTAAAGAAAACACTTCACACACACACACAATTCCAACAATCCTGAATGAGAAGTTGCAGAACTTGGGCCTCTGTACCTCCCTCTGCAATTTGATCCTTGACTTCCTAACCAGAAGACCACAATCTGTGCAGTTTGATGATAACATATCCTCTTCGCTGACAATCAACACTGGCACACCTCAGTATGCTTTGCCCACTGCTCTACTCTCTATATACACATGACTGTGTGGCAAGGCATAGCTCAAATACCATCTATAAATTTGCTGACGATACAACCATTGTTGGTAGAATCTCAGGCAGAGAACGGAGGGTGTACAGGAGTGAGATTGCCAACCAGTAGAATGGTGCCGCAGCAACAACCTGGCACTCAACGTCAGTAAGATGAAAGAGCTGATTGTGGACTTCAGGAAGGGCAAGACACAAACCAATCCTCATAGAAGGATCAAAAGTGGAGAGAGTAAGCAGTTTCAAGTTCCTGGGTGTCAAGATCTCTGAGGATCTAACCTGGTCCCAACATATCAATATAGTTATAAAGAAAGCAAGACAGTGGCTTAGAAGTTTGAAGAGATTTGGCATGTCAACAAATACACTCAAAAACTTCCATAGCTGTATCGTGGAGAACATTCCAACAGGCTGCATCACTGTCTAGTATGGAGGGGCTATTGTACAGGACTGAAAGAAGCTGCAGAAGATTGTAGAGCTAGTCAGCTTCATCTTGGGCACTAGCCTACAAAGTACCCAGGACATCTTCAGGGAACGGTGTCTCAGAAAGGCAGCGTCCATTATTAAGGACCTCCAGCACCCAGGACATGCCCTTTTCTCACTGTCACCATCAAGTAGGAGGTACAGAAGCCTGAAGGCACACACTCAGCGATTCAGGAACAGCTTCTTCCCACTGCCATCTGATTCCTAAATGGACATTGAATCTTTGGACACCACCTCACTTTTTTTTTTAAAATACAGTATACAGATTTCTGTTTTTGTAAGCTTTTTTTAATCTATTCAATACACATAATAGACTTACTTGTTTATTTATTATTATTTTTATTTTATTCATTATTTTCTTTCTCTGCTAGATTATGTATTGCATTGAACTGCTGCTGCTAAATTAACAAATTTCACGTCACATGCCAGTGATAATAAACCCGATTCTGATCATACAATTATATGCAATCCAAAACCCAGCATCAAAATTGCAATATGCATTTGAAAGAGATACTATAAATAAAATTAAACTTTAGATTGTCTATTATGTGACAATCCTTAGATAAGTTGGAAAAACATATTGGTCATTTTTGACTAAAGTAACAAGGGAATAAATGGACTATGGTATACTGTCTGTTTAGTGCAAGGAATGTTTTCTACTCCCAGTCAATTTAGTATCAGTGTATCTAAATTTGTGTTCGTCTGCAAGCACTCTTGCAGAATAGTTCAAATTTACCAGATCTCTTGTTGACCTTTCATGCTTCCAATTCCATCTTTGTGTGTCACAGATATTGCTTAACCTGGAATTGTCACATTTTCCGATGGTGCTCATTCAATGATGCTAGCTAGCGAAATTGTGAACACTGGTCCTGCAGGTTGAAGGAATGGCATAGCAGATTCAACACAGCACAAACAAGAGAAAATCAGCAGAAGCCGGAAATCCAAGTAACACTCACAGAATGTTGGAGGAACTCAGCAGGCCAGGCAGCATCTATGGAAAAAGTACAATTGACGTTTTGGGCCGAGATCTTTTGGCAGGACTGGAGAAAAAAAGATGAGGAGCAGATTTTTAAAGTGGAAGGAGAGGAGTGAGAAACACAAGGTGATAGGTGAAGCTGGGATGGAGAGGGATAAAGTAAAGAGCTGGGAAGTTGACTGGTGAAAGGGATACAGGGCTGGAGAAGGGGGAGTGTGATAGAACAGGGAGGACAGAAGGCCATGAAAGAAGGGTGGGGGGGGGGGGAGAGAAGAGCACCAGAGGGAGGTGATGGGCAGGCAAGGTGATGAGGTGAGAGAGAGAGAAAAGGGGATGGGGGAAATGGTGAAGTTAGGTGATGGGGGTCGGCATCACCAGAAGTTTGAGAAATCGATGCTCATGTCATCAGGTAGGAGGCTACCCACACGGAAACCAAGGTGTTGTTCCTCCAAGTGAGTATGGCCTCATCACAACCACAGAGGCGGCCATGGATTGACATATCCCACCACCGAGTACATCTTTCCCTCCCACCCCCCACCCACTTTCTGCAGGGATTGGCTCCTATGTGATTTTCTCAACCGTTCTCCTCCCCACTGATCTCACTCCTTGCACTTAACCTTGCAAGCAGAACAAGTGCTACACTTGCCCCTGCACCTCCTCCCTCATTACCATTCAAAGTCCCAAAAAGTCCTTCCAGGTGAGCCGACACTTCATCTGTGAGTTGTTGGGGTCACCTACTGTGTTCGGTGCTCCCAATGTGGCCTCTTGTATGTCGGTGAGACCCGACACACATTGGGAGACCGCTTCGCCGAGCACCTACGTTCCATCCACCAGAAGGAGCGGGATCTCCCAGTGGCCACCCATTTTAATTCCTCTTCCCAATATGATATTTCAATTCAAGGCCTCCCCTATTGTCGTAATGAGGCCACGCTCAAGTTGGAGGAACAACATCCTATAGTCCGTCTGGGTAGCCTGCAACCTGAAGGCATGAAAGCCGATTTCTCGAACTTTGGGCAGTGCCCCCGCCCCCACCATTCCCCATGCCCTTTTCCTCATGTCCTTGCCTGCCCATCAAGATCCTTTGAGATCACACTAGGGTGAATACAGTCAGCCCTCCTTATCCGTGAGTTCCACATCTGTAAATTCAAACAACCACAAATCAAGAAAACCCGGAAGTGCTCTTCCAGCACCTGTTCGAGCATGTACAAGACATTTTTTTTCTTGTCATTATTCCCTAAACAATGCAGTATAACAACTATTTACATAGCATTTACATTGTATTAGGTATTATAAGTAATGTTGAGATGATTTAAGGAATACGGGACGACGTGTGTAGCTTATCGAGTTTCGGGATTGAAAAAAAATTAGAAGTTCTCTTACTAAGTAAGTTGGAACAAGTACATCCGGTATTATTTAGTGTCAGTTAGTCAAACGCTTGTCTTGGCATATAGTATTTATTTTACCTTTCTATGCATATAAAACACTTAAGAACTTATGTTTCAGCGCCGGGCTCGGGAGCCAGTGACAGACCGCTTTCGAGTGCACTCTCCATCCATGCCGGGTTGATACGGAGGATCAAAAACTCAAAACCCCAAAACCCAATAATTAAACCACTGCCCTGCTTAGTAATAATTGTAGCTTTCATCAGGGCAGGGCCTTTCTCACTTTATCCTCTAAAATTGTTCCAATCGTTGACCCACGTAGCCTAACGTTTTTACAATGACCGATGGCATTTCAGCTTTTTCCGATTGCTTTATTATTTCCACTTTATTTTAAATCATGATCGTGATTATTTTCATGAACAGAAACACTGCGGATTCAGAGCTCCACCGCCATGTCCTGATGTCCACCGCACTGCGATAGGTTAAATAAGATCTGGAGTTCCGCTCGGTCCTAAGATCCACTGCTTTGAGACACGTTGAATAAGGGACTTGAGCATCGGCGTATTTTGGTATCCGCGAGGGGTCCCGTAACCAATCTTTCACGGATAAGGAGAGCCGACTGTACTCTGCTCATACAAAGCATAGCCACTCTTACCTCACTTCTGAAAACATGCAAATATCAATACAATAATAAAGCTAGCAACAAAGTCATTCTGATAAAACTCAATGAGCACATCTAACATGATATTATGTCAATGAACTTCT
The DNA here is from genome assembly GCF_030144855.1 of Hypanus sabinus. Classification (NCBI taxonomy): domain Eukaryota; kingdom Metazoa; phylum Chordata; class Chondrichthyes; order Myliobatiformes; family Dasyatidae; genus Hypanus; species Hypanus sabinus. The sequence continues at coordinate 45,709,083 of NC_082724.1, read as the reverse complement.
CAATCCTTTTGCCAATAATAGAGTAAGCAAACTAAATGGCAATTGGTCAGACCACATCTGTTCCACCTTTTGCAGACAGGGCACACACATGTAATTTTCCACAGTTGCAGATAGATACTGTTGTGGTAATGGGATTGGAGTAATTTGATGAGACATGCTGTTGGTTCTGGACCTCAAACCTATGGTGTTACAAGCATGCTGTTTGATCCATACACTGCACTATATCCAACGATTACTGACATTGCTTGATGTCACATGGAGTCAATCAAACTGGCTGAATACTGGTTCTATCAGAAAGCCAAGATGAAGCATCCACCCAGTATGTATGCAAATACTCCAGTCTTGCTGTCACCCATACACTGGGTAGGTTTTGAAAGTGAGGATGAGAATGTTCTCTCACTCTTCAGCTTTCAACTGAGTCACCACTACTTATGGATACTTCGGGCAAACAACTAGAGCTTTAATCTGGTCAATTTGATTTCTAGAATTACTCAGTTCTACCTATTCCATGCTGCTTTTATTGTATGCTATTGTATTTTAATCTTGCAGACTGCAAAGGAAAGCAGGTTTGTGATTGACTCTGCATGTACAGTTCAAACAAATACCTTGTCATTTTCAGTTGATCAAATATCATAAAATAGAGGAGAAAATTGAAGGAAATTGGTTTAATATCAATGTGCTCAGTCTGCAACAGAACTGGACTGATAGGGAATAAGCAAGAGGATGGTGTACAATGCAAAGGAGGACATTTTAACTGGTTACAATCGGTTCAGAGTCAAGTGCAACATATTTACAGCTGGTACCTATGAATATTCTGAATTTGTAGATTAATAACATTTGTTTAGGACTACAGTAGAATGCAATTTAAGAGAACCAGATCGACTCAAGGGTGCAATTGCAAGTTTGCTTTTTCCAATCACATTATCTGCAATCATAAATTGCTCTGTGCCAAGCCATTTTTCCCATTTGGTTTTCAATTTTCTATCTTCCCATTATTTTTCATTCTGCTTTATACCCTCTAATTTTAATTACATTACATATGACAAATCAACCTCAAAAAAATTTAAGAGAAAGGGAAGGAATGCACATACAAAGCATTATTTTTAATGTTGAACACTGGACTTCCCTACAATTCCCCACTCTTCATCATAAAAGCAGACAAATAAATATTACCATCATAAATCATTTAAGTCATGTTATGAGTATTCAGCCGCCTCTGAGTAAAGACCTTTGGATTCTGAGGTTGCAACATGAAATAACTAAGAAACTTATGTAAGAAAGCAAAGAGAACATAGACGTGGGCTGACAGCTGGGATAACTGTGTATTGATGCTTCAAAGCCTGGATTAACTGGTAAATCTGATACATGGTGACCAACATGTGAGGATTTCCCTCGCACTGCCAACAGAAATCAGCCATGAAACAAAGTCCAATCTGCTTCTCACAATAAAATTAACTCAACTTGCAAGTATAGCTTCTTCATATAACAAAGGCTTCTCTTGAATATTTTTAATATTCTTTCATATTGCTGACAACTGTATACATAAAAAGCTAAGTAATTAAAAGCAAACTTTTTGGTTGCTGTTATTAAACAACTGTGTTGATAATAACTACAAAATTGTTTCTTGGAAAATATATTCTGGATTACATTAATAAAGAAATTTATTACTTATGAAATAATTCAGAAGGTAGGTAGCTCGGGTGGTTGATGGTTGGGTTGAGCTGTTCCCTGATCTTGGCAATTTACTTAGCAATGTTTCGCCACCACGCAAGGAGACATCGTCGGTGCACTGTTGATTGTGATGGGTCCTCCAAATGCTCAGCCTTTATATACTACTCAATCAACAGACTGGTCATCATTTCGGAAACTCACTAGTGATGTGGGGAGGAAATCTCTTCGCTGATTGGCTGTTTGGTGAACCATGCGTTGTGGGCTGGAATTTTACCCACATCAACTCAAATAAGATCAAAGTCTGCATGGTTGTTGACAGAACTGTTTGCGGAAAATCACGCTTCTAGGAATTCTCTTCTATGCTGCAGATTCGCTTATGCCATGACTTTAAATGATGGCCAATCAAATTTGTGCTCCTCTTGACCTCCATGGGTAGAAACTAGGGAGAGCTGGTCATGCTGTTTTACAGCCAGTTGATCGTCATGGATTCTTGTGGATTGTTCTCTCCTAGCTTGACCGATGTAACATTTGCTGCAGTCTCCACATTGGATTCTGTAGACTTCATTAGTCTTGTTTGATAACTTGATTCATTCTTGTGGTCTTTAACGTACTCTCCTCAATGTTGCTGTTGGCTTATGACAGCGATGAAGCTGCCTTGGATTATGGGACAAGCAGAGAAGAGGAGACCATTCTGCTCAGCAAAATATCAACATTCCTTCATGTTTTATCAACTGTTGTTCTTTTCCCACAATTTGAAAAACAGCCAAAAATATCAGGAAAAATAAGTTCAAGTCCTCAATTGAATTATGAAACTATAATTATTGGGCAAGGATAAAATATACATTTATACCTGCATTCTTTAACTAATCTATTGCAGAGAAATTCAAGACAAAAAATGTTTTGTATATAAAGACGGCAAAAAGTTCTACAACTTGTTGACACAACAAATTGAATTTATTGTAGGTTAAACTTTTGATACAAAGTCGTGCACATTAAATGGCAATTGTAGAGGACTGAGGAAACTAAGATGATTTGAGTGAGCAAAGAAACCAGTCAATAAAATGTCCTTATCCGTATGGAGATGGAAGCATTCATTAAGTAAAGTCTTTTTGAAACACTGCATCAGGTTGGACAAAAAATTGTTTCCTATCTAATCATGACATTTGAGAAAATAAGAGGATTCCAAACATATTTTAAGGATGCTGATATGTAATTAGGTGCATCAATCATGGCTTACTTGCTAACAAAAGAAATGGCAGAGGAGATTTGAAAGTTCTCTTTAAGATCATCGAAACTTCAGATTAAATAAGTGAATGGCTCCCAAATGATGGAGGGATGATAAAGAAATGCAGAGATTTGAAGTGGCAAGAATTGTTAGTGACCAGCAAACAAAGGTGTAAAGCATGAAGCCAAGAAAGCTCTGCTATTGCTTTATTCAGTACTTTTTAAGGCCTTCACACAGTATAGTGGCCAATGACGAGCAGCACATTTTGTAATGTTATTATGGTGGGGTGCAAACAAGGTTCAAACGAGTGATACCAAAGATAAAATACTTTTAGGGTGAAGGTTAGAGTTAGGGTGAGGGTTAGGGTTAGGGTTAGGGTTCTGGTTTCACCGGAACCAGCATTATGACTCGAATGTACATCTTAGTGATACCTTCTGTTTATCCTTTTCTTTATAACCAAAAAATTATTTCAGTTATGAATAATAATTCCAAAAATAGATTTCTTCAGTTTGTCAGAACAAGTAGACTTATGTAATATAGTATCACAATTGATCACTGGCACCCAAAGCAAAAGGAAAAGTGGGTGTTCTTTAACTGTGTATACTTACTGAAGCATTACGTATGTGAACTCACTCATGCCAAAACGTTGCTTACTGCACTGAAGAGATTTCCCCCTTTTGACTCATCCCATATCACCCTTCTTTACTGGTGGGGCAGGTAAGTAAGACACGATCTCAGAATTCATGATAATTTATCTACATACATACAGAAAGGCTTAGGAGTTGGTCATAGAAATAATTTTAAAATTAGGAACAGAACACCAAATACATACCAATACACTGCTGTAACATAAGGTGCTAAAATAACCCCATATTTTTGTTTTCTTCTGTTAGTTTTTCTCCTAGAAAATGCTGCAAAAATCTATATCATTATCAGCTGTTTCATTAAGTTTTGAAACGAGTGACTAATTTTATAGAATAAAAGAAACAAGAATTTAATGTGATGCTCAGTTTGAAAATAATGATTTCTATAAATTTTCCCTAATGCATGAGTAAATAAATTAGGAGAGAAGAGAATGGAAGTATACCACCAAATAATGCAAAACCAACCTGAGGAGCCTCTACATATGTATAAACTAGTGTAACCAAATAAATAAACTTCACTCCCAGGTTTCCATCCATGGCCAGGTGTCGATTTTAACCAATGTTTCAATGCCACACTCCACCATCTCAATTAGGGATGATGCCTAGATATGTCTAGTCCAGTGGTACATATACTCAACTGGCAGTGTCTATCCCTCATGATTGGTTAGCCCTCAACCAACCAGGCTACTACTGTCCTACCTTGTTATGTAACCAAAATACAGTAAATATCCATCCCTTAGCAGAATTAATAATAGCAAATACAGAAACACATTAAAGAATCTCATTCATGACTCTGAAGACTTGATGACCTTAAAGAGCATTTTTAAACCTTCTTAGCCATTTCTTCTGTTAATAAATAACCACCATTTATACACCTAATTACATTCCATCATCCCCAAAAGAACTCTCATAAATCTGTTTGATATCCTTATTTTTCCTCAAATACTCAGCACACTAACCAAGTTGAGGAATCGACTACAGTACTGGCAGTTGGATTCAATGGATCACAAGTTCTCTCGAATCCTGAGAGGTCCCTGGTGATCAGAAAATTGCAAATGTAAAAGTGAATCAGTCGATGAAATGTATTTGGAATTCCAGGAGGCAGTTGGAAAGGTGACACAAAAAAAGTGCGGCAGCAGGGTGCACAGGGTAGAGGGTAATACAGTGACGTGGAAAGGGAATTGCTTAACTGTCATAAAACAGTTTGAATAAATGGGAAATTTTGAATTTGCAATCAGTACTATAGAGGTGCCTCAAGAAATAGTGCATGATTACAATGTTGACTCATGTTACAGGATTGAGTGCACTGTTACAAAGTTTGCAAATGGTACCAAGGGCAAGCTGAAAAAAGAATACAAACAGCCAGCAAAAGATACAAAAGTTTGAGATTGACAAAAAGTTGGACTACATGGGGTTATTTGGTAAGAGGTGAGGGCAAGAAAGTGATGTTGAGGGGAAGACTGAGCTAGCCACGATCTTAATTAATGGCAGAACAGACTAAAGGGACTGACTCACCTCATCTCTACTTTTGTGATCTATTTTGTTTGCTTCTTACTTCTGAGAAAGGGTCATAGTTTGCAGAAACATAGTCATGGAGATGACGTGAGCTTTAGGTTATCATGATTTTCTCTGGGATAAGACAAGTATCCACAACAGAACCATGGCAGTCTTCCCAAACACATTTTCTAAGCAAAACTATTATTCTTGGTCTCTTCCTTAAGGTTCCATTATTGTCAGATACATCTCGATTCAAAATATTTCAGGGAACTACTGATCTTCTCAATATGATCTAGAGACACATTTGTCTATATATTGAGATATAATGAATTTGATCAATTTACAGTAAACAAAATCATTCTCTATTTCATGTCTTAAAAGGTTAAAATCTCCTGAATCTTTTAGCTCCAGAG